>NC_090999.1:95299318-95945000 GCF_041146395.1 Eulemur rufifrons | reverse complement strand
CGGGGGAGCGATGCAGCACCGGGGGCACAGACGCCCCCCGGATACGAAAGCCAGACGGGAGAGGACGAGATGGCTCAAGGCGGCGGCAAGCGGGGTGGGGGCCGCCGGGCGCGGCATAAGGCGACGACGGGGGAAGGGGCCGACGGGCACCAGGAGGCCCGAGGGGTGGGGTGTAGCAAGCCTCAGACGGCAGCCCACCGGCCAGGACACGCACGGGATCTCACCGCCAGTGGCCTCTACGCACAAGGGCGGTCCCGAGGCACCTGGGACAACCGGCTGCGCCTTTGGCGAGCTCCCCAAACCCCGCGCGCACCTCGCAGGGCCCGGACCCCGACCGCCATCGCGGTCGCGTGTAGCTCTGGAAAAACGCTCTTCTTGCACGCACGCGCGACCGGCCGCCCCCCAACGCCGTACAGCCCGCCACGCGGAGGCCCGCCGACCGTTCAACCGAGGCACGTCGCGGGGGGGGGGCGCCATCCAGGGCCTTGGCGACCAGGGCGACGCCCCCTCCCCGCGGCGAGGTCAGGTTCGGGCAGCGCAGTCGGGCGAACGCTCGTCTCGGGGCGGTCAGCAGCCGTGAGGAAGAGAGAAGGAGCACCCTTTCGAACAGGGATGAGACCCCGCAAGGGCGAGGCACGAGAGCCCGTGGGAGGCGAGACTTGCGCCGCAACCGGGCCACTGGGGAAACAACACCACAGGATCCCACCGCCCCAAACCCGAGAGCGGTCCCACAACACGCCCGTGAGGCCAGCCGGCCAAAGCCTTCGGCACCCCTCGACCCTCCCAACGGGGCCACGGCCTCACCACCGGGGCGTCCCAGAGCGACGCCGGCCTTCGGCCCTCGGCCCGCACGCCACTGCACCTAATCCCATTCTCGTCCGTTTCCCAATCCTGTCTCGCTCCGGGGAACACCGCGCACCCGTGGTATGACCCCTTCGTTGGCCGGGCGGTCCCCCAAGCCACAATCCACAGGCACCAGCACGGGAGCACCCATCCGTCCGCGGCCTGGCACGGGACCAGGTGGAGGGCCGCACGCTCACAGGGGATGGGGAGGGGGCGTGAGACGGGCTCCACCCCCTCGTCCCCCCACACCGGGGCACACCGGGGCGACCCGCGGCCAGGGCACGCAGCGCACACACGCGGGCGCCCTTCACAACTGGAACACCGGCCCCGCCCGGCGTGACCCTCCCCCAGAGTTCAGAGTGGGAGGCGCGGACCACGTTAGGCGAAGAGTGGCACTCGGCCCCCACCACGGGGGCGGTGGACCGCTCCCCCCCATGGCAGGGGAGGAGGGAACTCTGCCCACGCACAACTGGCAGCCGCAGGGGCAGCGGCTGACGACGCGCAGAGAGGCGGCGGGCTGGGGGATCCGACAAACCCCAGAAGAGAACACGCCTCCATGATCGCTAGAGAAGACGCTTTCTCGCCGAAGGTGGATCGCTCCCGACCCCTGGTCGCCCCTGTAAGGGCCCTGGGCGGAAGCGTTCAGGCACGCCCCGGGGGAGGCGTGGGGTGGTCTGTGGTATGGGGCAAAACACGCACGGTTGGCGACTCCTGAGCGTTTGCAGTCGGGGGCCCTGGTCCAAAAACCACCTCACTGAGAGGGGAACACTCCCCCGTCGGTATGGGAGAGGGGTCACCGAGGCAGACCAGGCGGGTGGCAGAGGCCCCCCACGGGGCCGTCCGGCACCACGTCGCCGGCCCGGCCCCACCACGATCGCCCACACGACCGTGCAACAACCCCCCTCGGGCAGGCAGGGAAGAGCACAAGCCGTGCGGTTGCCTTTCGAAGTCCGCCACGCACACACCGTGGGGACGCCGAGACAACGCCCCCCGCCCGCCCACGCGGCGCAGGAAGATGCCTCTGGGCTTGCCCGCCTCGACCCCCCCAACCCCAAGCACGCTGCTCCAGGGTGTACCCAACGCAGCAGACGCTGCAGTGGCGACCAGAGGGGGACGCCGGGAACGAGGACGACAACCACCGCTCGGTTTCGGGCACCTTGGAGAACAACCCGGTGCGCTCCGGGGGCACCACAAAAGGGCCACGCAGACCCAGCAGCCGGGCGCCAAACGGGGCGTGCGACCGGGCAGGCGGCACGCCCTGCACCCCTCCGTCGCGGGGAGGGGTGACCCCGGCCAGGCAACAGCCACACAGGTCGAGCGAGGGCTGCCCGCTGCGTCAAGAGGACTCACGACCCCCGCCAACGCCACGAGGCAGAGGGCGGGGCGACCGCGGTCGGGCCGGATAGTCTCGCACCCGCGCCTCCCACGCACCGCCCACAGGCGGGGAAGGAGAGGTGAGGTGCCTGCGGGCAGAACGAGAAGAGCGGCCACCATTCACCATGAATGGACTGTCCCTCGCCTGGCACGCGGCTCAAGGCCCGGAGAGCACGACGTCACCACATCGATCAGGCCCCGAGGACGGGGAGGGTTGGGGGAGGTCAGTCAGGCTGGCGAGGACAGCGATTGGAGGAGCCCGCTTCAGCCTCGCCAGCCCCGCCTCCCAAGCACAACCCAAAGACGAGGACCGCCTGACACGCAACGGCACAGAGCCAGCGGGGTAAGGGGGAAGGTTGCCGCAAACCTCCCCCCCCCGTGCCGTCTCTTGAGGGGACAAGAGACCAACACGAGAGGCGGGCACCACCGTCGGGACACTCCGACGCCCTAGAGCCGGCGCGCGGGCCCAGGCGGTCAGCTCAAAGGGAACAGGGCAGGGCGCTGGATCCCCAGGAACCCAGAACCCTGTCCGCGTGCGGAGGCCCAACCCCTCCAGCGACAGTCCCCGAAGGACAGCGTGTCAGTACTAACCTGGAGGCAGAAGATGACGATACGAGGTGATCAAAAACACCGCGCAGGAAGACGGGGACCGAGCCACTTGAACACGCCTGCCCCCATGACACTCGACACGGCCACCTGTCCCCAGCAGGTCCCCAGCACCAGCAGACAAGGGGCACTCAGGGACATCTACGTAGAGGGCCAGGGAGGCCCTCACTGTCCACGCGCGCCACCCAGGGCCCAGCACGGGGACTTGTGGAGGAGAAAACATCGGGACGGGACCGCCCCGGCCCACGAGCGCCCGCGGGCCGACAGGGGTCGCCCTCGCCGGCCACCCGCGCCACCCAGGGCCCGGTCCGCGCCCCCAGAGTAGGACTCGGAAGAAGCCACGGACGACTGGGTGCCACTCACAGGGCTGTCCCTGCCTCCTGAGCGGGAACCAGGGAAAATGGGTAGGAAAGGCGAGGCCAAGGGAGAGGGACACGCATGCACGGGACGGCGGCCGGTCGCCGGACACCCTCCTCTCCCGTCCGCCTGTGCCGTCTCCTTCCTGTCCCCGCGGGGTGGGTCGGGTCTCCAAAGCGGCCACAGCGTGCTGGTCGACCTGCCCGGGCAGCCCCGCAAGCCGCCTGGCTGGCTGAGCCTGGAAGCGCGGCGACAACGTCCTCCCGCCACACAGCCCTGCAGGCCCAAGCTCTGCCTCCCAGATGTCCCAGCCGGCGTCCCGGCACGAACCAGATGGCCCCGCGAAGGCTGCTTGCTTCCCGGAACTCAGCCTCGCTCGCATCGGGGACTGTCCCCTGCTTTGCCTGCTGCACCGAAGATTCAGAGGACAAGAGACTTGTAGAAAAGCGGCCGTCAGGTGGAGCCCGACCACAACCGGCGCCAGCCACCAGAGGTCTGCTGCAAAACACGGGGCAACCCTCTGGAGCCCATCATTTCAGAGTCCAGAAGGTCCCCCGGGGGCATCAAACACAGTCCCCCTACTCCCCACGGAAGCCATCGAAAAATGACGGGTCAGTCTAGGGCCACGCCACCCTGAACGCGCCCAATCTCGTCTGATCTTGGAAGCTAAGCAGGCCCCGGGCTGGCTAGCACTGGGATCAAAGAAAGGATGGGTCGGCCCGACCACCGACATCGTCCACCAAACCCGTCTCTGCACAGACCACAACATAGCCGAGAGACAGACAGGCAGAAACAGAAAGAGAGAAAGGGAGAGAAAGGAAAAGAACAGAAAGAAAAGAGATGGAGAAACAGAGAGAGAAAGTCAGAAAGAAGAAAACAGTAAATAAGAAAAGACAGGAAGAGGGCGCGGGGAAGAAAGAAAAAGGAAGGGAGGAAGGAGATAGGAAACACAGAAAGACAGAAGGAAAGAAGAAATAAGGAAAGAAAAGACAGGCAGAAAGAAAGAGAATGAGAAAAAGGAAGGAAGGATGGAAGCAGAAAGAAAGAAGAAAGAAAGAAAGAAAGACAGAAGGAGGGAAAGAAAGAAAAGAAAAAGAAAGGAAATTAAGAGAGAAAAAGAAAGAGCACGGAAAGATGGAAAGAGAAAAAGATAGAGAGAAGGAGGAGAGAGAAAGTATAGAAAGAGACAGAAAGAAAGAAGGAAGGAGAGAGAAAGGAGAGAATGAGAAAGAAAGAAGGTAGGAAAGTAGAAAGGGGGAAGAAAGATGGAAAAAACAAAGATAGAAACACAGGATAACAGGAGAAAGGAAGAGAGGAAAGAAAAATGGAAAGAAATACGGAAGGAAGGAAGGCAGGCAGGCAGGAAGGAAGACAGGAAGACTGAAAGAAGGAAACAAAAAAGAAGTAAAGAAAAGGCAGAAGGAGGAAGAGAAAGAAAGAAAGAAGAGGGGGAGAGATGATAGGATGAGAAAACCTTTCTGTCGTGGAATCATAAAACCCCTTCCTATCTTAGGATCATGAAACCCAGGGTGGAACTATGATACACTTCACATTCTCAGAGCACGCCGGCTGGTGAAACAAAGAAAGAAGTCAGAGACAAAGAGAACACATTCACGGGGCCTGGCCCGGGGCCAGGGTGGGGCGGCCCGAGGCTGTCGCCAGAGCCATCTCTGTGGCAGGACGTCGCAACACGCCTACCAGATTTTCCCATAACGCTTGCCCGCCGCCAGGTGACCACCGTCATCTACCGATCCAAGTGTCAGCCTGGAAAGGACGGGCTCCCTCGTGGGGGAGGGAGCGTGGGGGCGGGAGTGGGTACACACTGGGTCGCAGGCCTCCTCCCGGCCCCTCTCGGACCACGTCTCTCAGCCCTCGGGCACACTCCCCACCACTAGTCGACCAGAGAGCCCCCGGGGGGCGGAGGGGGGCTTCCACGGCAGGGAGAGAGGACAGGGACCCATCGGCCCGTGCTAGATGCCACGGGTGGAGGCAGGACCTGCTGAAGACACACGAATGGTACGGAGAGGTTCAGAGCGGGGCCTAGGCGCAGCCACTCACGATGATCTCACAGTTGGACTATCTGTCACGGTGGACTGAAGCGCATGAAGTGGGCGCTCCCGGAAACGGCGTGTGTGTGTGTGTGTGTGTGTGTGTGTGCGCGTGCGCGTGCGCCTGTGTGTGGGAGGGAGAGAGAGAGAGAGAGAGAGATGGGAGAAGACGGTTGGTACATTCACTCACTCTTGTACCCGGGCCAGTCGTTTCTCCCGAAGGACAGAAATCCATAAAACACCCACGTCTAAAGAGTGTTTACACAGAGCTAACCCTAGGTCGAATCAGTCTGGAGTCGAGTGCGGGGAATCCTATGGTCCCAAACTGGGACTCCAGTCCCGGCCCCATAGCAAAAGGGGGTCATTTCTCAGAAAACGCACGCACACAGAAACGGGTAACGTTTATACAATTTTATACCGTGGTAGTGACTTCCTTCCCCGCGCCCGTGTTCTTAGGATCGGTCTCACTACATAGTACTTTTTTTTTTTTCTGAGCTTTATTTTATTTTATTGTAATTTCATTAGAGATGGTGGGTTTCATTGTTTTTGTGCACAATAAGAGATGACACTACAAAATGATGATTTTTTTGATTTTCAGACAGCTCATGAAGCACCCCCTTACTGAGATTGTTCACCTTTGCAATTTGTTTCAAATGCGAAATGACCACAGAATGAATGCTCAACATTGAGTTCTTCGGCAACTTCTCCTGTATTTATAAGAGGATCAGCTTCAATCATTGCTCTCGATTGGTTGTTGTCAACTTCTGATGGTCGGCCACTGCGCTCCTCTTCTTCAGGGCTCTCGTCTCCTTGCAAAACTTCTTAAACCACCACTGCACTGTACATTCCTTAGCAGTTTCTGGGCCAAATGCGTTATTGATGTTGCGAGTTGTCTCCACTGCTTTATGACCCATTGTGAACCTGAATAATAAAATCATTTGAATTTTCTTTTTGTATAACATCATTTCCATTGTCTAAAATAAATATAAAATAAACAGCAGATACTAAGTCCTTAGCAAAAAAACATAAAGTGAGAAATGTGGATTACAATAATATATAACATAACCATATTTATTTAAGAATTTATTCCAATATCAAACGGCAAATGTTAGCAATGCTAAAACCACAATTACTTTTGCACAAAGCTAACACAAATTAAAGTAATAATAAATATCTTTTTTCCTCTTAAAATTGACAAAAACTGAAAATATTGATAATATCTAGTGATGGTGAAGAAATGGGGAAGTGGATATTTACATATTGTTGCTTGTAGTATACTTCGAACAAATTATTTGAGAAGTAATTTAGTAGTACTTGCTATAATTCAAAACAAGGACATCATTTGCATCAGCATTTCAACTTCTAGCAATCTAGGTCATGAAAATAAAAGCCTAAGTGTGTAAGGGTATATACGTGCAGCTGGATTTTTGTATTATAAGCAACATTGAAAAATTTGAAACAATCTAAATATACATAAAGAAATGACTGAATAAACTACAATGCCACCATATAATTGAGTACTATGCAACCAATATAAAAGACAAATCTACATATTGACTTGGTAGTGTAAAAGCCAAATTTTACCTCAGTAACCACATAATGACTCCATTCTCGGAAACATAAAAGTGTGTGGTTATTTATACATATAGATTTCTTGCATATACTCAAGAAAATGTCACAAAGGAACTTAACATAGGCCACCTTGGGGAAGATGGAATTTGATGAGTGGGTGATAGAACACATGTTCACTTAACAACTTTAGATAATTGTTTTAAAGTAGTGGAATTGCAAATTATTTTTCATTTTTGTTGTTTTCTAGCATTTTTCTGAAATAGAGAGCAAATAATGGCTGGATCAGGATCCTGGAGGAGACTGTAGAGGAAGGAACCAAGGGTATAAGCGGAAGGATGCACTTCAAACACAATGAATACTTCACTCCGCAAGTGCATGACAAGAGGGAAGAATTGGTGGGGATGTAGGTCTGCAGGGGTGCAAGAGGTAGGGTCGGAGAGTTAGGAGTGGAGACATCTTGCCTGATGACCCTGCGTTCTCAGTAAGAATGAGAAGGAAACCTGGGCTTGAGGAGAGTGGTGAAGGTTTGGAGTCGTCAAAGAGGAAAAGAGGAAAAGATGCTGACCAATGACAAGTGAGGAAAAATGCACCCGTGAAGTTTTTCTTATCTAGACCTAGCGGTGGCCCCTCAGTGCAAGACACTAACAACAAGACAGGCTAACGATGCAGTCTTGGTTTCTTGTCAGAAAGAGGAGAATGGATTCGGTGGACTGCCATCATTCTCTGCCACGTTGTGACTATCTTAGATGTTTTCTGTAACGCAGATCACTTTTCCTACCCCCTCATGCATCCATATTCAATTTGACACTCACCCATCCTCAATTTGAAATTCGTTTTTTAAATGTTATTATTTATTTTTTTAGTTGACAAAATTGCATACATTTACGGTGTACAACATAATGTTTTACAATATGTATATGTTGTGGAATGGCTAAACCAAACTAACATATGCATTACCTCATATACTTTTTTGTGGTGAGAACATGAAAAATCTACTGTCTTAACAACTCAAGTTTTTTTTTTTTAATGAAGACATCATACACTTATTGGAGCTAAAAATGACTTTTGAAATAAGCATTGTATCTATTAAGCAAAAATTACTCCTATGGAAGGTGATAGCATGATAGGTAACATAAACATATTGCAAATAATTTTATGCGAAATGCATAAAAGAGCATGGGTGAATAATTTGAACTGATGCATTTTTTTTAGTACCAGGAGCTTCTCCAAATTCTAAACTTTGCACCATATTCACGATCTTCAAAACACTATCCAGGATACACCATGCTTTTGGAAGGACTACACTGCCCTCTACAGCTTCAGCATAAGTAATACCATTTGTGGGGAAAAACCAGCAGTTGAAACATCAACACGGAAGTGTGTGCGATTAACATGCCTCAGAAATTCACTTTTCCTTCTTGAACTGAATGAAAATATTAAAATTGTAATAAAATTTTATAAATTATATTTATTTTAATAAATAAAATGAAAATATTAGAATAAAGATCACATTTTAAGCAAAGTGTACTACAGTATGTATAACAGGTAACTATTTATGTAAAAAGATACTAAATATAGAAAAAGATGCATATATGTACATATCTGTACATTATTTTGAGGAGAATCCTTTAGGAAATGACACAGTTGCCTACAGGGAGGCAAACTGGCATCTTAGGGGTTAAATATGAGATTTATTTTTCACTGTGGATCTTATTGTAAAACTTGAACTTTTTGGTCATACACATTCATTAATCTTTCCAGTAAGAAAAGAGTTAATCAGTAAAACCTTACTAATAATTACCTACCAGAGAAGTTTTATGCATCCAAATGTTAAGCATCTCTTTCCAGAAATTACATAACTTCAGATAAGTTATGTAATCTTTGTGCCTGCTGTGACCACTCAATTTAAATTAAAGCATACCTTCCTTAACTCTAGATTACCTTATTAGCTACAGCCCAACATCTTCACAATATAGCCACAAAAAGGGTAGTGTACACTAGCTCACATTTGGATAACAAAACAAATCTTGAATGAGTGAACTCTATTTTATATCCTGTTTTTATCTACTAACTATTTTTTTAAGTTGAGAGAAACTAATTTTTGTGGTTAAAATATTAATTATGAAATAGTATACAATGAAAGGTAAATCTATTTCCAACTCAGTCCTTCTCGCCAAAGGAAGCTAGGTACATTCTATATATCTTTCCATAAATTATGCCAATAAGTATTTATTGAGTGATGGAATAAGCAATATTTTAATTGAATGTTTATTCTGTGCCAAGCATCTTTCTAGGTGCAGTGGATAAGGAGTAAACAAAACTGTCACTGACCTCATAGAGTTGACACTCTAGTGAGAGGAGGCAGATAATATATACATAAATTAATACATACATACAATGTCTAAAAGTTATAAGTGATATTTAAAAAGGAGAAAGTCAAAGGAACGTAAGTAACAGACAAGGGAGTTGCTGTTTTATGCAGAGAAAGCTTTGAGAGGATGACATTTAACCGGATATTGGATTCAATGGGAAGGAGGACACACGGGTATCGGGGTAAGTGCCTACCAGCCAGAAAGAACAGCCAGCACAAAGGCCTTAAGAGGGAGTGTGTATAGGATTCAAGAAAATGCCAGGCCAGGTGCAGTGGCTCACACCTGTAATCCCAGCACTTTGGAAGGCTGACGTGGGAGGATCACTTTTACGGCCAGGAGTTTGAGACTAGCCTGGGCACCACAGCGAGACCCCATCTCTATTTTTGAAAATATATATATTTCTAAAAGAAAATAAAAAAAAAAATTACAGCTGACTACTTCGTTAGAAACCATGCAAGCAAAAATAAGTGGAGTGAAATATCTAAATTATTGAAAAAAAAAACCCCACCAACCTAGAGTTATATATCTGGTAAAATTATTCTTCAAGAGAGAGGAGAAATTAAAAGGAAAACAAAACTGCCAAGAGGCCAGTGTGGCTGGTGTGTAAGGCCAGAGTACTGATAAGGAACAAGATCACATAAGGCTTGGGAGACAAATGCAAGACTTGTGTTTTATTTTTAGAGAATCAGAGGGTACAGGGGAGGCTTTGGGGGTCTTCAGAGAGGAGCGGTATGACCCAACTTACATTTTTTAAAGGCACCCTCAAATTGCTAGGTTGAGAATAGACTGGCAGTGGAGGTGGGAAAAGGTAGAAACAGAGATGAGTTCAGTGTCAGATGATGGCATTCTGGACCAGGTGGCTAGCATAAGTTGTGACAAATGGTCATATTTGGGAATATTCTCAAGGTAGCCCCACAGAATTTTCAGGTACATTGAATGCAGACTTTGAGAGAAAAGGAGAAGCTGAGCAGCATGACTGGATACCTGGAAGGATGATGGACGCGCCCTCAATTGAGATGCAGAAAACTGCTGAGAAAGCAGTTGGTGAGAAAGAGATTATGAATCAGTGTTGGACATTTTAAGTTTAGAGTACCTATTAGATATCTAAGATGGGAGAAATTACGCCATATGTTTGCTGCTGAGACTGGCTTATTAGAGCAGGAGAAGATGCCGAGGCAGAAGAGAGAGGAGTAAGAAGGGGAAAGGATCTAGTGTACACATGGAGAGATCTTCAGAGGGGAGAACGGTTGTTCATCTGGATACAACCGGGAAGGCAGGTATGTGGGCACAGGCACAGGTAGGTGGACAGATAGGTTGACAGGAGCTAGTGCAGAGTCTCTTCTGCAACCTTCTGTTTTCATAGTGAAATAAAGAAATTCTTGTTTGAAGGAATTAATAAATCCCTTTTTACTCTCTTGCTTAAAACATTCCCCAGGCTTCCTCTCACCATGAGAATAAGATCCAAATGTTTTATCACAGCCCACAAGTCCCCGCAGGATCTGGCCCCACCCACCTCTCTCCATTGCCCCAAATGCTCCAGCCACAGGGGCCTTCCTTCTGTGTCTCAGACACATGACAAACTCAGACAACCATGGGTTCACCCTCTGTCTGGTATGCCCTCTCTCTTATCCTCATCACATAAGTTTTACCTCAAAGTTCACCTCCCCAGGCCTTTCTTGAACTTCCCATCTAGAGTGTCCCCTCCTCCCACCATGAATTATTTTACTCATTTATTCTGTATTGTCTGCTTCGTCCCACAAGAATGTGTTTCCTAAGAAACTAGCACCCCTACTCCTGGCTCCCCCTCCCCCTCTCTTCTCTTTCCTGATTTGGCTTTAGTTTTCTTCTCAGTACTCATCGGAACCATATCTGGCACATAGCAGGAGCTCAGTCACTATTTCTTGACGAACAATTTTGACAATTTAAATGAAAAAATGGATATAGAGCATATAGCAGAGAGCCTGGCATATAGTAAATATTTGATAAATGTTACCTGCAATGGTGATGGCAACAAAGACAGCCACGGCAACAATCAGAAGCACAACTCTGAAAGGCTGATGCCTCGTCTGTCTGTACTCTTGGACCAATTCCCTTTTGTCTCATCAGAGACTTTCATTGATCATGTCCTTCTTCCTCTTGATAGCATCCTTCCCTTCAAGTAAATATTAATATGTGCAATATTAGCCCACCATTAAAAACAAAAACAGTTAAAACATACCTTCCTTAACTCTGGGTCTTATTAGTTACAGCCAAGTGTCCTCATAGTTTAGCAATTAAAAAAAATATTCTATACTAGTTCACAACTGGTTAACCAAACAAATCTTGAATAAGTAGACTCATTTTTATTTACCACTCTTATCTATTGACTAGTTTCTCTAAATTGAAAGAAACTACTTAATATTTGCATGGTTACAATATTAATAACTATAAAATAATATTCAATAAAAGATGTATTATCTAATTCAGTGCTCACTCTGCAAAAAACTGGCATATCTGTGTATCTTTCCAGAAATTATATACGTATATCCACACATATAAATATCTTTTGAAAATACCAATATGCACACAATTCTGCACCTTATGTTTCCTTTAGTTAATAGATATCATGACTAGCTTTCAAAAGTACACATAAAGAGCTATATCATTACTTTTACTGGCTACGTAGTGTTCCATTGGGTATGAATGTAATGTCATCCATTTAACTAGTGCCATATTTACTGGCATTTAATGTGTTTCCAGTCATTTGTTCTTGTAAAGAATGCTGGAATTAATAGTCTTGTATACGTGTATGCATATTCATGTATACATTTCATATATACATACTTTTTCAAATATATCCATACATAAATTCTTAAAAGTACAATTGCTGGCATAAAAAGCATATGCGTCTTCAGTTTTTATCAATATTGACAAATTACTTTCTAAATATTATAAATTTTTTTAATCAGTAGATTTTTTGACTCCTCTAAACTATGAACAATTACTAAGTGCTTTGTTTCACATATTGTCGAGGGATAGCGGATAATTATTTATATTCCCTGTATCAAAGCAGAAAAGGACTGAAACCACTTTTAAAGAAAATGTTAGTACCTTCTACGATACATAGAGTTGTCCCCCCTTATCCAGGGTTTCACTTTTCACAGTTTCAGTTACCTGTGGTCATCCATGGTCCAAAAATATTAAATGGAAAATTCCAGAAATAAACAACTCATAAGTCTTAAATTGCACACTGTTCTTTGTGTACTGAAATCTCTCACCACCCCACACAGTAGGTGAATCATCCTTTGGTCCAGTGCATCTCTGCTACACATGCTACCAACCTATTAGGCACTTAGTAACCATCTCCATGATCAGATCAAATCCTCTGTCCTGGTTCCACGGTGTTTGTGTTCAAGTAACTCTTATTTGACTTAATAGACTTAATAGTAGAATGAAGTAAATACTACATAATAGTGGTCCCCAAACTCAAGAATAGTGGTGCTGGCAATTCGATATGTCAATGAGAAACTGTAAAGTGCTTCCTTTAGGCAGAAAAATGAAAGTTCTGAAGAACAGGAATTGATAGTAGGAAAATGTGTGGTCTCTTTGATTCTAACTGATGCTATTCGCTTCCGTGACTATGCTTGCTTTTAGTTGTTTAATAAATATAGTTAATCAGAATGAAAAACAGAGATAAGAACAAAGGTAACTCCATGATAGGCTAGGCTTCCTGGATGTGAGAAGCCTAGTTCTGCTTCTGTATATATGGCTTGCTGGCTTGGTGCTTAGCGTAAGTGGAGCCATGGCAGGCTTCACTAAAGTAAAGGAAAACAAAGCCCCGGGGAGGTAACTGCAAGTTGCTTTCTGATAAAGGGCTGGAGAATCCAGGTGCCTTCCAACCAACTAAGTAGATAAGAAGAGCAAGACATGATCAGCGCATGAACGGCTTATGCAGGGCGTGTGTTTCCAGTATCGCTTGTAACCAAAAACTAGAAGGTATGCAACAACAGCCCCTCCCACCCCCGTCGGAGACCCTCCTCTTCCCCTGGATGATGTTAACTACAACTGGCGCCAGTGCAAAAAGCCCGAAACTTAGAGTCAACAAACCTGAAGCCAACGCGATCAGCCACTTCTAAACAAAAGGAACAAATAAACTGAAGGGGGATGAAGTGCAGACTAGTGTGTCGTGTGCAGACTAGTGTGTCGTGTACAGACTAGTATGTCATGTGCAGACTAACGTGTTGTGTGCAGAATAACGTGTCATGTGAAAACTAGCATACAGAAAAGTATAAAAGCCTAATCTTTACCCCAGGGCGGGGTCCTAGTTCCTGGAGAGGCCACTGCGTTGGTGCTCTGGAATTTGGACCCTGGCCTGGGGATAGTTAATAAACTCCTTTGCCTTTTGGCAGCCTCAGTGACTCTGCCTCTGTTCCTGGGGCCAAGGGGAACCGGATCTAACAGTTCTACACTTAATAAGGAAAGAAAAAAATTATATGCTGAGGTTGCTAAGATCTACGTTAAGTGAAAGTCTTCCTCAGTAAAACTGTGACAAAGGAAAAAGAAATTCTTGTATAGCATATAGAGGGTTCAGTACTACCTGTGGTTTCCAGCATCCACTAGGGGACTTGGAATGTATCCCCCTCAGATTGGGGAGAGGAAGGGGAAAATACTGTGTTTAAGACAAAGGAAAACCAAGCACTATTTTGGGGAGAGAGATTCTGTATTTAGAATAGCTCAGTGTTGGAGATAAGTTCTGTGTGCCTCTGCATAGGCTCCTTGCTTACCCAGTTTGAACCAGTTAGGTGGTAACGAAGAAAGGATGAGGTCACTCATTGCTCACGCCATAACTTTGGGCACCGATTGTTCTGCAGTGGTGACTGACCTGCACGATCCTCCTAATGATCCTGAAATTCAGGATCTGTGATAGTTGGGCTCACTTAGAATTTCATTTTAACTTCTTATGTAGTTGTAATTCAAGTAATGTTTTTAAAGTTTTAACATGGATGTCCAAGTTTCAAGCTGGTGTACAAATCTTGGCACACAGCCAGACTGCTGTAAGCCTTGAGAAAGATAAGAGAGTTTAACAGGGGTGTGCTTTCTTTTGAAGCTGTACATTTTCTTTGATCTTTCAAGAATAAAGTAATTGTATATGGTAAAAAAAAAAAAAAAAAAAAAAAAAAAAAAAAAAAAGTAGCTTTCTCTTCCGGCTAATGAAAGTATCAACACATTAAATGAACTTTTCCAGTCCTCAGTAGTTCTTTCCCCTAAGTCAGCCTCTTAGAAACTCACAGCCTATGGAAACAAGAGTTAAAGACACAGAAAGAAAAAAAATCTAAACTCAAATAGTTTGTCAGGAGCACAACGAGCTTCTTACCTTTCTAGACCGGCTAGTTAGTTTCAACTTTCGTCGTTTGAGGTTTTTTCTTTCTTTCTTTCTTTTTCAAACTCTTAGTGTGGTTTAAAAAAAAAAAATCGTAATTCTCTTTTAGTGGAAAAGTACATGTCCCTGCCTTGTTTCTTTTACAGATTGCAAACTCTTCAAGGGAGGGGGTGGAGGATAGTGTTCAGGGGCTTTTAGCATAGCAGTGTCCTGCTATTACCAAGACGGCCGCTCTCTGTCAGGCCACCATCCCATCCATGCGATCCCCCCTCCCGCTCGCCGCCAGACTACGTCAGGTGTGCGCCGCCTGCCATCGCGCTCCCCCGCACCGCGCCGCGGGTGGACTCGTCCATGACGTCACGAGACAGCGACCCAATCAGAGGAGGCGTTTTGGAAATTTTCAACTTACAGGCGGGTCTGCCCTTGCGCCCTGAAGCGCCGGCGGCGGAGGGTTTGGGCCACTTTCCTGGGGCCCAGCGTGAGAAAGCTGGCGGAGGAAGGCCCCGTGGCGGTCTGCGTGCGAGTCCCGCCACTCAGCAGCAGGTAGGTGGCCCAGACCGCGGCGGGGCGCACGGCTGCCGGCGGCGCGGGCCCGAGGGGGAGGGGCGAGTGCTCCAGCCTTTCCCAGAGCTGCTTTCTGGGGTTTGCTTGTCTGTGAAGTGACAGGGAAGGATCCCAGATCTGGAAGATAACTTCCAGCTGCGAGATTCACGTAACTCTAATGCGGGCTCGCTGACGTTGAGGACCTTCACCTTCTGTTTTTCTGACATCTGAGCCTCCTTACCCCATTCCACGCCCTAAAGAAGTCTTATGGGAGACTGTGGTCATTTTAAGCTTAAATGGCTACCTCTAAACTCCCTGAGGGCAAGGACTAGCCTGTCGCATTGCATTCAATAGGCACTCAAGACTGCATCCATTCAGTCGTGCTACAAATACTTATGTATCTGCATATATGTACTTTAGTACACCGTTACAGCACTGAACAGACGCTACCACATTGTCCTGTGGATCTTCCATTCTAGTGGAGAGACAGAACATAAAGTTAAAAATATAGAGTGTTAAGTGGTTATATGTAAGTAATAAATGCTATGGAGAAAAACAAGGAAGGGGAATAAATGAAGTCAGTTTGTTTTAGTAGCCTCTGGTCCTCGACCCCAAAGGCTAACGTTTTCTGTGTTTGAGAAATTTTTATTGAACACAGCGTTTAATTACAGAGAATATCAAGATCTGGGATTTCCTGGTTTTAAGGAGCTCCTTATCTAATACATTAGAAGACATCAACATAAAGAAGCCATTACAATAGGTTGTGACAAGTATTATGATGGGCAGGTGGAGAATGTTTGCTAAAATGATTGGTCCATAAGAGAGATGACAGTTTGGGTGGGGTGGGCTCGTGTCAGGAGAGTCCTGACAGTTTTCACAAGTGAAACAATAGATAAGTTACTTACTGGAAAGGAAGGTCAGAATATTCTAGGCTGAAAGAGGTTAAATCTGTGATTTTGAGAAGACCTTCCAGTAGAGCTTAGGGTTCATGTAGAAATTTAGAGGACAATGAGGTTGGAGAATGAAATGACATGATCCAGGTCTCATGTGCTATGCTAAGGATTTCATAAGTTTCCAGAAAGTTTTCAAGAGTTTTAAGCAAGAGGGACATAATCAGTTTCATTTTTAATCTATCCTCTCAGCTGCCAGTGTTGGGTGAAAGGGTGAATGAATGGTTTCACAAGAAACTCCCATGACAGGGCAAGAGGCACTGAAACCCCATTTAAGAGAGCTGAATCCTCAAAGCTGGATTTTCCATCTTTCTCTTATAAGTGATATATTATTACTATCTTTTAAAATAATCTTCAACAGGGCATGGTGGCCTATGCTCATAATCCTAGCACTTTGGGGACTAAGGTGGGATGATCCCTTGAGGACAGTTCAAGACCAGCCTGGGCAACATATGGATACACCACTGCTCCACCCCCTACAAACAATACAAACATGGTGACACAGGCCTGTAGTCCTGTCTACTTGGAATGCCAAGCCAGGAGATCACCTGAGACCAGGAGTTTGAGGTTGCAGTGAGCTATGATTGTACCCCTGCACTCTAGTGCCAGCAACAGGGCAAGACGCCATCTCAAAATAAAATAAAATGTTCTTGAGAAGATGAAATCTTAAATTATCCTTCCTATAATATAACTTTTATGACCAATTATGCTAAAATGCAGTATTATATTTTTACAGAAGAAGAACTTGGAGAAACTGCCCAAGTTTACTGGAAAACTGACAATAATGCCATTTACCAAGTTGATGGAAGTAATTCCTTCAATTTTGGTAAGATATAAGAGCATCAAAAATTAGCTTGCTATTCTTTTGCTATTAAGAGTACAGAAGGCTTATCACTAATACTAGATTTATTACTAAAGATCAGACTAAGGCTTTTGTAAACTGCTTCATTGAAAATGAAAAATTGTTTAGCCATCATGTATGATACGTGAGATAATAAATTGATATTTAAAGCACAGTTATATGATTTGTATGCAGACAAATTCCAGACCCCATGTGCCACCACTGTGGTCTACTGCCTTGTAAAAACACATAGGATCATTAACTTGTAGTATAT
Source organism: Eulemur rufifrons (assembly GCF_041146395.1). Classification (NCBI taxonomy): domain Eukaryota; kingdom Metazoa; phylum Chordata; class Mammalia; order Primates; family Lemuridae; genus Eulemur; species Eulemur rufifrons. Next base: position 95,927,861 of record NC_090999.1, on the reverse strand, counting down.
TTTTTGTCTTTGAGGAACAAAACATTTTACCTCAAGGAGAGGTTTTTTCAAAGGACCAAAAAGTTGAAGAAAATACTGTCTTAAATATTTTATCATCCTAGATTGACAATTTTATTTCTTTGGGTAATTACTAGTTCAGAATGAAAACACATTTGATTTGTTTGGTTTAACTTCAAATGTGTTGTTGTTTTGCATATCATGTCTTTCATAGTAATGAAACTACTAAAAATGTGTGTGAAGAAATAGCAGCACCAATGATCGATTCTGCCATACAAAGCCACAATGGTTTGTATTCGCTCAGTGTTGCAGAAACATTTTAGTCTTGGGTGTCTGTGCAACATGTATTGATAGTTCTATCCACTGCAGATTCATTTTAAATCTTTGTGTGAGTGCATTTTGTTTGTTCAGGGACGATATTTGCCTATGGGCAGACTGCTTCAGGAAAAACGTATACTATTATGGGTTCAGAAGATTACTTAGGACTTATGCCCAGGGCAATTCATGACATTTTCCAAAAAATTAAGAAGGTAAATAACTTAGCTGAATTTCTAGTATATACTGGTAAAAGTAGCAACAATCTTAGTGTTTTTCTTGTGTAATAATAAAAGGAAGTAAATTTACAGGTATCTCTTGATTATCCATGGGGAAAGAAGAGAGGCATAACATAGATTTACTTTTATCCCAACAAACTTACTTTTTAAAGCTTAAAGTTCTTTTATTCTTTCCCTTTAATCCTGCAACAGTAATACTTTCAACAAAAAGTAGTCATTAAGGAACAGGCATATGTACAAGCCGCCATGATAGGTATTCAGAAGGCAATCAAGAACTGTGGGTTGACTGACTGATGAGTAGGAAATAGCCTAATGGATGGCTTAGGGAAGAATGTTCCAGGAGGAGACCTGTATGTACAAAAGCTTGGAGTTGTGAAGCAGCATGATATGTATTCTTTGGACTCAAGATTTTCTGGCGGCAGGGGCATTTTAAACCACATTGAGGGATTTAAATGTGACATTATGCTAGGGACAAAGAAAAGCCATATATGTGACATCAGAATTGCAGTTTAGAAAGATGTAGCTGCTGTGCTGATCACATTGGCTGGGCCTCCACAAGGATTGTGGCTCCGGAAAAGGAACAAATTGGATAAAGTGGAGAGCTATTTGAGAGGCAGACTCAACAGGACTTTGTGATTGGAATTTGGGGGCAGGGAAAGGGAGATGTCCAGAATGACATGCAAGTATTGTTTGCCTTCCTGGATAGCAGGTGGCAGTATTCATTGAGTGAAGGGACACTGAATGAAGAGCAGTGGAGATACTGAACATTTTATTTGGTACTTCTTCAGTTTGAGATGGCGGGCAGTCGAAATGCAAATACATGAAAATAAGGTAGAAGAGCTAAGATACAGTTAGTCGATTTGGGCATTAACTACTACAGATCTAAATTAAAGTCATGGGAATGAATGAGCTTGTTCAGTGAACATGTTGAGAATGAAAATAACAGAAGGCCAAGGGCAAAATCTCAAGAAATAACTTTTCAGATGAAGGCAAAAAAAGAATCCATAAAGGAACCCAGGTTTAGCTCTAGAATTAAGAATGAAATGAGGTGAATACGGTAACTAAGGAAAGAGAATATTTCAGGCAGCTAGTGATCAGTGGTGTCATAGTCTGCCAAGAAGTTAAATAAGGTAAAGATAGACAAAAATTCTTTACATTTAGAAACAAGGAGCTCATTTGCAAATGTAATTTGAGTTATGTGGTAGGGGTGAGAGCCAACTTACAGACAGGGTGAGATGGCCCATAGAAATGGGGTCTCAAATATATTCGAAGGAATTGGCCTTAGATAGGAGGAGAAAGACCTCTTGAATTGTAACAAACATAGAGGAAAGGATAGGCCTCCGTGCAGGCAGTACTTCTATAAATGTAAGCATACACTTTCTTTGTGGAATAAGTTTAAGTTTTCTGCGGATGTGGCAGGTGATGGTAGAGTCACAAGTTTGCAGAGATACTAAGGGTTTGAAATAGTCTAGCCTTTGTAGGTAATGGAAAAGAAAGCTGACGGGGGGAGAGGAGCCCTGCCATGTAGCATTAAGGACCTGATTAATGTTGGCAGCCAGTCTTCTGGCTTTATGGCTCTGGCAGTGCTCAGGAAGCTGATACAGGTTCAGAACGCAGTGTATTCACCTGGGTATACATTGTGTGGTATAGGTGTGAGGCACAGAAAATGGGGCAAATAATTTGAGGATTTTGACTTCAAATGTCAAACATAATTAAAATAATGATATGGAATCTAAGATGATGAGATGAGAAGCAAGAGGGAGCTGGCCAGAAGAAAGTTGTATAACAAGGGAATAGGGTCCCTGGTAAGCTAAATAGCTTTAATTGGATTAACCTAATAAATGAGTTGGGAAGGATGGCAACTGGAGTAAGTGCAGAAGGTCTAAGATTTAGGTTTATGAGTTTCAGACAAGGTCCAGGGGTGGCACTGGGAGCAAATGAGGTTGAGCTAAAGGTTATGGGAGTCAAGGACATTTATATGACTGGGCTTTTGCAGAATGGGCTGTGGAAAATGCTGTTCATTTCAAGCAGAAGGGAAGCATGTGGAGAGGCTTGAGAGAGCATGTAGTATGTTCTGGAGACAACAGATAATCTGGAGAGGCAATGTGTTAGGGTAGGCTCTGAACTTGTAGGCATGAGCTCAGCCACCAACTGGCTGTACAACCTTAAACAACTTCTCTAAACTTGTTGGGCACCCAGTTCATATATTAAAAGGATCTAGTAAGAGAACATAAGCCATAGGGTTGTTGAGAGGATCACATAAGATGAGATGATACGTGTACCTAGTAAAGGCACAAGAGAGCAGTGGAGACTGTGAAACCTGGAAAAACACACATACTTAAGAGTCAGGCAGAGGAACAGAAACCAGCAAAGCGGAGTGAGTAGTAAGGATACCCAACTGGTAGGATCAGAAGCCGGAAACAGAGGGGTCCCTGAAGGGATGAGGAGCCAGTGGATAAATGATGAGAGAGAACAAAATAGGAAAAAAACAAAATGGTAGCTAGAGCGAAGTCTTATTTATCTTTAAAAAAAAAAACTCAACCTGAGAGGCTTGAGCATTTGTGAAGCAGAGAGGAGGGAGTGGGTGGAGATGACAGATGGACACATAACTGAATGAGCAAGTCTCAAGAGAGAAAGGAAGCAATGAGGTCAGGGGCACTGGTGGAGGCGTTTGCTTTACCAAGGAAACTGGAAGGGAGTTGGCATTGGGAAGTACCCTGTGAAAGATTTATTTGCTGAGGGAAGTTCAGATGGGCTACCTGTGATATTACCTGCGATCTGTTCCTTCCCAGTTAGGGCTGGTACCCACAGGGGGTCGCTATGGTGATGGCAGCAGCAGCTGTCCCTCCTGTCTAATGACAGATTGTTTCAATGGTTGTAAGTCAACAACTTCCTTTCAAATAAGTCCCAAAGAAGCTTGTAAGTAACGCTTCAAATAAAAAGTGAAATTTAAACAGTAGTTTGATCATATTATTATACTATGGGGTTAAACACTCATTTGAAAAGTTTGAGTATATTTTCTGATCTTGGGATGTCCTTAGACTAGTAAGATATCAAACTAGGCTCAATAAAAATTCTACCAAGTGAGTGGCTTTCAAAAATAGAAACTAGTTACCTTGTTTGAAACCAGACCTCTGTGACATAATTTTGATTTTTTTTCTTTAGGCTAAAAGAAAACGAAGAGTTACTTGGTGCCTTGGCGAAATTAACAAAATGAAGGACTCAAACTATGCAGGTGGATTTCAAATGCCAACAACTATGACAACAAAAACACATAAGCCTGCTATAACTCTATTAGGAGAAATTGATGAATGTGAGTTCTTTTTCAAGTGAATCTACTTGTAATTATAAAATTATAAAAGCCTCCTTATAAAGAGAAGCTAGTTATAACTTAGTTAATGTGATAAACATGATTTTTAAATAAAGTATGTGTATTCTGTATGTGATTACAATGGAGATTATTTATGATAAAAATAAGTAATTTTAAGAATAAACGTTTATGAAGTTCTTTATTAATTCCAAATCTCTTAAGAATGATGCACTATAGGGGAAACACACAAGAGAAAGGTGTTTTTGTTTCTTTGTTCTAATCATTATCCAATTAAATTACTAATGATATAACATCTACCTTAAACATTGCTAATCTTGAAAGGATAGCATTTACATAGGAATCTGTTTCAAAATTATGTCTCCAACATTATAATCTACTTTGGGGAGCATTTTAAAATCTCCTTACAGGGACCAAATTTCAAATTCAGAATTTGTCCTTTTTACCCATATTTCATTAAGGATCTTATATTTTATCACTCATTCATACCAGTTATCTTATGTCACACGATAAATGAAGACCACATCTCTTAATGTATTTTTGGCATTCATACTCTAAGCATATATTAGCTAATTTGAGCTTATTATTTATTACCTCTGATTGATTTTTTTTTTTTTTAGAGATCTTTGACTTAGGATTTTCAATAAATATGTTTATGGATAAATTTCTTTGTCCCCTAATTACAGCTCTCTGTTCAGAGTCTGACTTTTGCAGGAAAACTCTTGACACATTAACTGAAATAGAGTGGAATCCAGCAACAAAGCTGCTAAATCAGGTAATTGAATGATTTGATACAACATAATCTTTATCCTCTTTTTAAAATTCTTTTCTGATTGGATTTTGTTGTTGTAGCACATTACTAGCTCTGACTTAATTTCAGTAACAATTGTGGCACTGAAGAAGACTTCGCTCACTCTTTATATTTATACTTGATACCTATGAGACATCTAGAGGAAGGCTAAAAATTTCATAAGGCAAGTGTGTACTAATAGGTAAAACTTTGCTTCTAGCTCTTCACTAGCAGACCTTGGTATCTATGATGTCTGTGAAGTTTCTGTTTTGCCTTAGGAAATACCATGAAGATAAAAAGATTGATTTTAAAAGTGTCAAAATTCTCAGGCAGATAGAATGTACAGCTCGATGCATTAGGGAGGGGTCATTTTTCCAGATAATACTGATAAAGATATGTAGTCTCATCAAAACTTTAAGAAAGAAGGAACACTGTGGTAAATAATAAAATAAGTTTAGATTCCATGTTTATTGTCTAGATTGTTCATGTTCAAAGACACATAGTTATATAATGTATTTATTAAAGGAAATTTCATTTTTATTTTGGAATGCAAGTGCAGTGCTTCTTATTATCATTAGTTAATGCCCATAAAGTACACAGACAAAGTGCTTTTGTGTTCCTGAGACATACTCTAAAGGTTTATTGTTTTTTCAAAAATCCCTGGTGTAGGCTTTTTTTTAACTTGTAATATAACTCTCATCATAGTAGAGAAAGTAGAGATAGGCCTCTTTGAGTATGGTACAACATAGCCATACTCAAACCCATACTATTAGTTTTAAAAATCAATAAATAATATCTGTTTCCCTTCCTGAATTCAGAGCCATCTGAAACATAAAATAGGATTTGGGAAATTAAATTATCAGCTTTATTGCTGAAGAACTTGAGGATTTGTAGCCAAATAAACTTTCCAATGTGCACCCTACCTTCCCAGTTGAACTGTGCCTGTCAGACACAGGCAACATGATTTATTTCTATGATTTGTTTTTTATTCTACTCCTTTCAAAATAATCTATTCTAAATGAGCCACTTTACCAAAATGTAGACCATTAGAAAGTTGTTAAAGAAAAGAATGGCTTAAACCACCAAATGAACCAAAGTTAAATTAATTACTTAATCCAAATTTTGGTTAAGGAAACAAAGCATATATGACATGAATTCCCTCTGATTGGAAAATCTGGTTTTCTTTATTATAGAAAAATGTAGAAAGTGAGTTGAACTCACTTCGTGCTAACTATGATAACCTGGTAATAGACTATGAACAACTAAGAACAGAAAAAGAAGAAATGGAATTGAAATTAAAAGACAAGAATAATTTAGATGAATCTGAGGCTCTGGAAAGCAAAACTAAAAAAGATCAAGAGGTAAGAGAGATAGAAAATATGATACTCTAAAGTATACTTTTGAAAGAAGTCTGATTATCTTTTCTGATAATATAAACATTTATTAAATTTTATTTTTAAATTCACAGACAACATTATGTTTTAATTGTGTACAGCATGATGTTTTGAGGTATTGTGATACGGCTAATCTAGCTAAATAACAAATCCATTGCCTCACATAGATATCATTTTTGTGGCGATAGCACATAACGTCTACTTTTTACAAGTTTTAAGAATATAATATATTGTCATTAACTATAGTCATCTACTGTACAATAGATCTCTTGAAATTTATTCTTCCTATCTCACTGTATTTATGTATTATCTGACCAAGATTTCCCTCTCCCCCTTCCTCGTAACCACCGTTTACTTTCTCTTACGAGAGATCGACTTTTGCAGGTTCTGCATTTGTGTGACATCATGTAATATATTTCTTTCTCTGACTGGCTTGTTTCACCTAACATCATATTCTTCAGGTTTATTCACATTGTTGCAAATGGCAGGATTTCATTCTTTCATATAATTCAATGGTAGTGCGTTGTGTCTATATACCAAACTTTCTTTATCCATCCTTCCGTTGATGGACACTTAGGTTGGTTCCATATCTTGCCTATTGTGGATAGTGCTGCAATAAACATGAGAGTGCAGAGCTCTCTCTGACATACTGATACGATTTCCTTTGTGTGTGTACCCAGTACTGGGGTTGCTGGATCATACGGTAATTCTATTTTCAATTTTTCAAGGAACCCTCCTTCTATTATCCCTACAATCCCACCAATATTATAAAAGAGTTCTGTTTTCTCCACATACTTGCCAAAATGTTCTCTTTTATCTTTTTGATAATAGCCATTCTAACTAAGTTGAGGTAATACTTCATTGTGGTTTGGATGAGCGATGTTGAGCATTTTTTCATGTACCTGTTGGCCATTTGTATGTCTTCTTTGGAGAAACATCTCTTCACGACTTATACCCATCTGTTAATAGGGTTATTTGGTTTTTTGCTATTGAGTGTTTTGAGTTCCTTGTATATTTTGGATATTAATAGTTGATCAGATGTCTAATGTGCAAACATTTTCTCCCATTCTGTAGATTGTCTCTTCACTCTGTTAATTGTTTTCTTTGCTGTGCAGAAGCTTTTTAGTTCAATGTAATCCCATTTGTCTATTTTTGCTTTTGTTACTTGTGATTTTGAGGACTTATCCAAAAAATTCTTGCCAAATATCCTGTCTCGTTAGTGGTCCAGTTAGATTTTTTATTTCTTTGTAATTCGGTCTTGGTAGGTTACAGAAATGTATCCATTTCTTCTAGATTTTCCAATTTGTTGGCATATATTTATTCATAATAGTCTCTCATCATCCTTGGTATTTCTGTGGCTTCAGTTGTAATGTCTCCGTTTTCATCCCTATAGCTAAGCCCTTTGAGAAACGAAGCTGCTTCTAGGTTTAAACCTGGGAGTGCAATTGCCAGATCTCTCACCTGTGTGTTGTTAGGCACTCTCAAAACAACCTCCTAGGTCTGGGGCTCCACAACCTCCTGCCTGAATCCAAAGTCTCCCACAAAGCATTTTGTCTGTAATGGGTGCAGAATTCTCGTGGGGGGATATAAACAGGTAACCTCCTGTTCCACCATCTTCCTGATATCGCTCAGATGTATTCTCTGAAAGATATTTATTTCTAAGATTGAGATATTCAGTATCTAACCATTTTTCAGATGTACACACAGTTTAGAGAATGTATTTAATTCATTTATGTTGTTTTAAAAATAGTTGAGTCATATTTGTTTCCCTTGTGCTTACACAAGACAAGAAAGAATTAAAAGCATCTATGGGAGCGTTTGGTGTATCTGCCTCTTGGCAGATTTATATTGAGGAAATAGTTTCCTTATAGTTCCTATATTATCAATATTTAATTTATCGAGCATGCCATAAATGTGCCTAGAGCATAGCCATTTCCTGCTGAGACCAATATGAATTTAACTATCTAGCTGACTGTTTTATATGTGGATGTTGCATATTAATGGATTCCTTTTCCTTAGAAAGAAAGTATATTCCTAAATAGTTAAAACATTGGAATAACTGGAGAAGCTGATTTTGCATATTTTATTTTTCTTTCTCCATGTAAGAATGTTATTGTGAAAATTAATATACCTAATACTAAATAGTTTTAATGGAACTTTTAGAAATAAAGCATATGACTCATTTTCTAAGTATGTAATATTAATATTAAGCTACATGTTAAGAGACCCTAATCCAGAAACTGTCAGACTGTAGAATCACAAATTATCCAAAAGATTTAAGGGACTTCTTAGTGCAATGTGTCCTTAACCTAGAGTCCACAGACACTATGAAATCATTTTATAAAATTTTTAAATACATATTCATTTTTCTAAAACACGAAACCATGCCTGTTATCAGACTTACAAAGTTATCCATGAACCAACCCCCCACGATATATGAGCCAGTGCTTTGATATAGTTAAAATATGAGTTAATTTGCAGATACTTTTTAGATTTCTGTATATGGCTAGTCCTAAAGGACATTCTCCCTTTTCCCTCAGTATCATTGCTTACTTTCCCACCCTTGTTTTCTTTTTAAGGGAAAAAAGAATTCTGTGCCAAAGCTATTACTTCCATTCTTCCTATAAATTAAAGTTAGTCCTACATTTCACAGGTATGGTATTCAGAGAGGTAAGAGTCTATAAGTTCTCCACAGGGTTACATTTAACTTGTTTTAAAATGTACTTGTTAATAAAGTGAAAAATGTCATGAAAAGAACGTTGGATTTCAATCCATAAAATTGGGTTTTATTGAGGGAGGTGGTCTACTGTCATGGTTAAGAGCATGGTTTCTAGAGCAAAGCTGCCAGGATTAAAGCCCTAGTTTTGCCACGTTTCCCCTGTCCCCTCCCTCCTTTCCCAACTTGGAGTCCATGGTCTACCATTTTGATTTTTCTCTGGCAACAGCCCCAGCTCTTGTCCCTTTTCATCTTCACCTGGCGGAACCTCACTGTGGCTGAAGCTGAATGTCCACTGTCTCCACCTGCAGCAGGGAAGAGTCAGTAGCTGGGACTCTCCCACGGCCAGGCTGCCTGGGTGCACCTTAACCTCAAACGCAACTTGGCACTGCCTGGAAACTTCCCTTCTCCTGGTGTGGACACTGACAGAGCTGGAGGAGGGGGGAGGGGCCGGGGAGGGGAGGAAGAAAGGATGCAGAAGTTAGACATTTCTGGCTGGAGCCATAGGGTTGCAGTGGTGCCATTTTCTGGAAAGATGGGGAGAAATAGGTTTGGAAGAGAAACCAAGGTTTCTGGAGTTGGTTCCGACAGTTTTATCTCTCACATAGACCTTAAGCCAATGTGGATCTTCCCATCTCCACTGCCTCCAGAGTGGCCCAGTGATGGTGTGGAGACGTCGGCCAGGACACGCTGGTTCACCTCTGTAGAACTTTTCAGTGGACTTGAATCTTACTGTAGGGACCAGGCGCAGTGGCTCATGTCTGTAATCCTAGGACTGTGGGAGGCCGAGGAGGGAGGATCACTTGAGCTCAGGAGTTCAAGACCAGCCTGAACAAGATAAGATCCCATCTCTACTAAAAATAGAAAAATTAGCCAGGCCTGGTGGTGCACACCTGTAGTCCCAGCTACTTGGGAGGCTGAGGCAGGAGGATCATTTGAGCCCAGGAGTTTGAGGTTGCTGTGAGCAAGGCTGACGCCACGGCATTCTAGCCTGGGCGACGGAGTGAGACTCTGTCTCAAAAAAAAAACCTCTCACAGTAGGATGAATCCAAATGTTGACAAGCCTTTCCTAATCTGGCTGCTGTCTTCCTCTTCCATCTCATCCCTTTCTCTCCCCACTTCACCCCATCGAATATTCTAGTTCTCCGGTGACACTCAGGTACTGTCCCTCCGATGCCCAGGTACTGTCCCATGCTGCCAGGCCCTTTGCATTTGCTGCAAGCTTGGCCTGGCGCGTTCCTCCCATGGCTGGAGGTTTCTCCAATGGCACCTTCTTAGAGAGCCCCCCGACTGACCAGAGTGATGGGCCCAGTCTCTCCCTACAATATCACCTGTTTGTTAGGTTTTACACAGAGTTTATCACACTTGCAGACTGCCTTGCTGGTTTGTTTACGAGTTCGTTCTTCCCCACTCCATGAGGGCCTTGCTGGCCTTGCCTGCTTTGCATTCCTGGCACCTGGCACATGCTCAGCACTTGATACACATTTACTAAGTGTTTGAGTACAGGAATGGACGGACGGATGGACGGTTGGACGATTCCTTTCTGTAGGGCTGCTGTGAGCATGAGGTGTGATACTAGGTGGCAAATCACTCTGGAAATTGGCCTGTGCTGCACATGGTAGGTGTTTTGCCCCAACGCCATACCTTGCACACAGTAGGGGTTCAGTAACTGCTGATGAATCAACTCGCATCACATGAGGCAGGATGTAGGGTGTGAAGGAAGTGTAGACAAAGTGCCAGGGCTGTGGGGTCTCATAATAGGCAGGGGTGAGGGAGGCTGAGGGCCTCTCCAGTCTCATTCCTCCGGCCTCTGCCTGTCCACGCCAACTGCAGCCCATCTGCCCCCCACACCCTGCTGCTTCCCACCTCCAGGCCTTTGTTCACCAAGTGCCACCCTTCTGGAATACTGTCAGAAGGGCCACTGCCCACGCAGCCCTCACTATGTAGCTATTACCTGATTTCCCACAGATGCTGACTGAACACCACCTACTCTGCGCCCATCACCGTACCAGCCACTCAGAATCAGAGACAGCCAAGGACAAGGTGGAGGTCCCTGCCCTCATGGAGCTTACAGTCTAGTGGGACAGAGCAAGCAGTCCAGCAATCAAAACATTAACCTCGGCAGAGCGTGGTGGCTCACACCTGTAATCCTAGCACTCTGGGAGGCCGAGGTGGGAGGATCACTCGAGGTCAGGAGTTCGAGACCAGCCTGAACAAGAGTGAGACCCTGTCTCTACTAAAAATAGAAAGAAATTATCTGGACAGCTAAAAATATATATAGAAAAAAATTAGCCAGGCATGGTGGCACATGCCTGTAGTCCCAGCTACTCGGGAGGCTGAGGCAGGAGGATCGCTTGAGCCCAGGAGTTTGAGGTTGCTGTGAGCTAGGCTGACACCACAGCACTCTAGCCTGGGCAACAGAACAAGAGTCTGTCTCAAAAAAAAAAAAAAAAAAATGGCTAAGATGGTAAACTTTATGTTATGTATATTTTACCACAGTGAAAAAAAATGTAAAGGTACAAAAGTAAATCTCACTCCGGGGAGGCTGAAGCAGGAGGATCGCTCAAGCTCAGGAGTTCGAGACCAGCCTGAGCAAGAGTGAGCTAGAAAAAATTAGTTGGATGTGGTGGTGTGCGACTATAGTCCCAGCTAAGGGGTCTACAGAAAGAAAGAATAAAAAAGAAACCTGGGCCAGGCGCGGTGGCTCACGCCTGTAATCCTAGCACTCTGGGAGGCCGAGGTGGGCGGATCGTTTGAGCTCAGGAGTTCGAGACCAGCCTGAGCAAGAGCGAGACCCCATCTCTACTAAAAATAGAAAGAAATTATATGGACAGCTAAAAATATATATAGAAAAAAATTAGCCGGGCGTGGTGGTGCATGCCTGTAGTCCCAGCTACTCGGGAGGCTGAGACAGAAGGATCGCTTGAGCTCAGGAGTTTGAGGTTGCTGTGAGCTAGGCTGACGCCACGACACTCACTCTAGCCTGGGCAACAGAGTGAGACTCTGTCTCAAAAAAAAAAAAAAAAAAAGAAACCTGATATCACATGTCACATATAGAAGGTAACTGTAAAGTAAATAAAATAAAAATATTAATAAGACCATGTTATCGTTCCATCTATTAATCACTAATTGTCTTTCTTTTTGTTGTGTTGTTTTTCTGCTAGTTATCTTTCTGGCTGGCCGGCGGCTGTGGCTGGAGTCCTGATTCCCGCAAGAAGGAGAAATTAATAAGGGAAAAAAAGATATTTCTTTCTCCTCAGTGTAATCAGAGTTAGAAAGAACCAACTTTCTCATCTTGCAATTCTGTGTTAATGGTCACCCCAGGGTGCCCTGGTGCATGGTGTAGGTCCTTGAACCTCCCAGAATCATGTCATGTGCCACTCACTTCGGGAGTCCTACATTTCAGGAGACACAACTGGGACATGGATGCAATGAAGGCTTTAAGTCAGAGTTGACATAACAGGACTAACATTTTAGACAAATCATTCATGCGGCAATGTGGTCAGCAGCAAAGGCGCAGGCCGGAAACCCAGCTGCCCTGAGGAGAGGAGGTCCAGGTGGGACGTGTGGAGGGTCCAGCCTAGGAGGGACTGGAGTGAGGTGGGGGTTGAAAAGCTCAGAGGTGCAATCCGGGCAACGTAGTGACTGGCTGATGTGGGGAAAGGAGCCATCTAGGGGGACTCCGGGATTTGTAAATTTGGGGACAAGGAGGAGAGAGGTGGCAAAGACAGGAGAAGGCAGTTGTGGGGGGTGTGTTGTGTTTCAAGTGTCCGTAGGACCTCAGAGGGAGAGTCTTTCATTCATTTATTCATTCATTCATTTCACAAATATTTTCTGAGTCCGGGCAGGTGCTGGGGGTGCATTGGTCCATCAGACAGACGACATTCCTGCTGCGAGGGAGCTGAATGTTTGCGGGAAAGACAGACACTGGGAAGGGCAGAAAGAGACAAGCAAAGAAGAAGCAGTGGGAGGTATGTGTGGGGCTCAGGGCTCTGGGCTACGTGGGGGATTTGGGGTCCGGCAGCACAAGTGTGGAAAGTAAAGCTGTCTGGGTGGGTGAGCCTGCTGGGGAGGGGGCGGAGTGACCTGAGCAGGGGGGAGGGCAGCCCACCAGTGTCCCTGGGCTGCAGGGGAAGGAATGCCCGCATAGAAAACCGCCACGGAGCAATCAGTGGGGGAGGGGAGCTTCAAAGACAGGACAATTGACAGGTTCATTCATTTATTCAATCAACCTTCACTTGGCCCCTTCTGTGTGCCAGGCTCCGGGCAACAAGAGACGAGTGAGAAGTCTCACAGGTGTATGGACCGAAAATTATTAGGCAAGGCCTCATGAGGGAGATTCTCTTAAGAAGTACAGGTAACTTACACGCGGAGGGGACACAGAGGAGGGGATGCGCATTGTTTTAACCCACACACAGCCAGCGCCCAGACCGCGCCCTTCACGAATGCGGATCCGCACAGCCCAGAGCGTTCCGGGGAAGGGGCGGTGGGTGGGGGGGCGTCGGGGAAGGCGTCTTGCAGGGAGGCGGGTGGGAGGGTGTAGAGCACACGCCAGGGGCTGGGGAGAGAAGTGGGCAGTCGTTAGGGATGGGAAGGGCCGGCAGAGGTGCCCCGGCGCAGCCCCGTGGCCTGAGCTCAGAGCCACCCTCTGAGGGGCAGTCCCGGCCTGCTGAGGACCGCCCTGTGCCTGACCCCAGCCCACCACTTCCTGGTCCGGGCCTCCCCTTGCTGCCTCCTCCTAGAGTACACATCGGCGTCATCCCGCAGTCTCGGACGCTCAGGGCCGGACTGAAACCTGAGCGCCGGGGTGCAGAGGCCGACAGGACTTCAGGGTTCTCTTGGCCGATGTGCACAGTGGCCCAAAGCTCCCTTTAACCTGCCCTGGCGGACCCGCTTCGGAATCAGCCCTTGGACAAAAGGCCTCTGGCGCCCCCTCCTGGCAGCTCTGCTTCTAGACTCCCAAACGCTGCTCTGCCGCAGACCCCACCCGCGTGGCCTGAACTCATCCAGACGGTGCCAGCTGGGCGGGATGCGTGTCCGCCTCGCGCTGTTTACCTGAACACCGGCAGCCTCCTAACTGGGCCCCTTCCTCCGTCCTTCAGCCACCGCTGGGAGAATCTCTGTAAGAGCCTATCTGTGGAACGCTACCGAGCAATACAAGTAAGGAACGATCGATCCCCACAGCAACTGGATTGGGTCTTAGGGCCCTACGCTGACTGCAAAAAGCCAATCTCAAACATACCGCGTGATTCCACCTATTAATATTCTCAAAATGAAACATTTATAGAGATGGAGAACGACAGGGTTGCCAGGGATGAGGGAAGGAGAGGGAGGATGTGACTATAAGGGGAAACGTCAGGAATTTCTTCTCCAGAATGGAACATTCTGCGTCTTGCTTGTGGTGGTGGTTATATGAATCCACACATGTGATAAAATGTCACGGAATTATACACAAAGACAAGCAAAAATGGGTGCATGCAGGCAGCGGTGATGTCAAGCAAGGTCTGTAGTCTGGTCAACTGCAGTGCGGGTCACTTTCCTGATTGTGATAATGTGCTGTGGTTATGTAAGATGCCACCACCAGGAAAGCCAGGTGCTGGGCACACCAGACCTCACTGTGCTATTTACATAACTTCTTGTGAGTCAATAATTCTTTCAAAATAAAAAGTTCATAAAAAGAAGAACGCATCCCTGGCCATATTGTCCACCTGGTCGTCATGAGTGGTGCCTGCTGGGCTCTAAAGAATGACGTCCGTTCTCCCAGCTGGACATGTGGGGCTTTCCTGGCCTGCCACTTCTCCCTGAAAGGAAATCTGCCACCTCCCTTAGCTCACCAAGCCGCGCCCCGGGCTGGCCAGCAAAGTAGAACGTCCGCTCTTGGAGGGCACGGGAGGCTGGACCTCACTCGCCCCCCTAGTCCCACCTGGCAGGACCTCTCAAGTTAATCCCAAGGGGTCCCCTCTTGTCCTGGCCTGCGGGGGGCACTCTTCTCTCTCTGCTGCTCTAGTCCTAAACAGACAAAGTACCCTTCCCCATGGCGCTGCCGGGCTGAAGTCTTGAAAAAGGACTGCTCTAGAGCTCTGGAAACAAAAGGGTCCCAGGCCCAATGTGCTGTCCTGCCCTCGAGGCAATCTGGCTGCACCCCGGGGGGACCTCTGTGACCCTTCTGCATCTGGCTCCTTCTGGCCCTGCCACAGAGACTGTGTCACCCCGGGACCCAGGACTATCCTTGGCTCTGAGGAATGAAGGCCAGCGAGACTGCGCAAGTGTCCCTGCACCAGGTTCTGGGCCATGCATGTTGCACGTCTCATTTTATAACGGTAAGAAGTTTCCGAGGTAGGCGCGAATGTCCTAACTTTACCACTGAGCACGCTGAGGTGAGCAGCTTGCCCACGATCATGCAGTAGGAAATAGCAGAGCCAGGCTTCTCGCTCGGGCTGTCTTCCTTTTCATGTATTGGCTTGAACACCTGCTACGTGCCAGGCACTGTGCTGGGCGCTGGGCGTAGGATGGTGAGCAACAACAGAGTCCCCGCCCTCCTGGGCTTATAGGATTGTGGGGGGAGGGACACACAGCAATAATCATGATGTATAAATGTGAAATGACAAACTGAAATAACAGAAGCTTATGGGTCTCTGATGGTGTGTAACAGAGAAAGCTGACCTGGCTGGGCACTTCGCAGAGCCGCCTGAGAAATGTTACCTGGGCACAATGCTAAAAGATGACTAAGCAAAGGAAAAGAGAACTGCAACGTGGGCACAGCACGTGCAAAGATCCTGGGGTGCAGGTGGGGGAGCATGAAACATTTGAGAAACCCATGGGAGGCCAGTGTAGCTGCAGTGCAGAAACTAAGAAAGCGGGTAAGGCGTGAGGCCCAGCGAGTGTTCCCTGAATGTTCGCTCTGAACAGACTGCGTTCTCACAACCTTGCAGGTGTCATCTCGTCATCTGCCCAGCCCCCCTGAGGCCGGTGCTGCTGTTGCATCCCTATTCTCCAGATGAGGAAATGGGACACAAAGGATGAGTCAATTACCCAGAATCCTCTAGCATGGCGGAGCTCAGATTTGAATCCGGGTGGCCTGACTCCAGAGCCCATGCTCCCAGCCACTGAGCCACACTGCGTCACAAGAGGAGGCAGAGGGGTGTGCAGGCCATGCTAAAGCTTGGGGTCTTTTCCTTGGGCAGGTGGGATGGTTTCTAAGCAGGGTGATGATATGATCAAGTGTGTGTGTTTAAATGAGGCTGGGGGGAGTGGGGGCCACGAGGATGTGGGAGGGGGAGGGCTGGGAGCAGCCGCAGTGTCCACGTGGGAGATCTTAGACCCTGAGGCCGAGCAGGGGCCCTGGCTGGAGAGGAGGAGTGCGGCAGAGAGGGGAACGACAGGACTGGGACACAGATCAGGTAGGGAGGCGGGCAGAGAGGGGGAGATGGAGGGAGCAGGCCACATTCCCAGGTTCCTGGCTTGCCCGGCTGGGGGGGGTGGAGCCTGTTCCTGGGACAGGTAAAACCCTGGAGGACAGGTGTGGGGAGGAGCAAGAATCCAGTCTCAGACTGAGGACTGTCCCAGAGCAGACATCATCAGGTCGTCAAGGGGACACTGGGGTTGAGAGTTTTGAGGGGCAGTCATGCCTGCTCACTAGTCACTGATGCGGCGGTGGACACATGTGTGGACGGCGACATCCAGGGAGGGAGGCCAGGGAGAGGAGGGCTGGCCCCACGGGCTCTGCCCTTATGGGCCACGCAGCAGAGAACGGGCTGCTTGGCCAGAGGTAGGAGGAAGATGAGGCCGTGGCATCGTGCAAGCTGAGAGGAAGGCAGTGTTTCCAAGGCAGGAGCAGCCAGCAGAGGACAGGATGTCCCCAAGAGGACGATGACTGTGAAGACCCAAAAGTACCCAACAAACATGATGTGGCATCGCAGTGTTCTGTTGGTGCATCGGGGTTGGGGAGTGAACAGGAGCAGCGCGTGGGGACAGTGAGTGTGGAGGACTCTTTCAAGAAGTTTGGCGTGGAGGAGGAGGAGGAGGAGGAAAGCAGGCAGTTGCGGGGATGTGGGGTTGAGGGAGGATTTTTGAGAGAGAGACTTGAACACGATCCCATGGTTAGGGGAAGGGGCCTGTTGGAAGTCAGAGCGGATGCCACGGGCACCACGCAGAATCCCAGGACCGAACCTGAGCTGCCCCAGCTGCAGGGGGGCCGGAGGCTGACGGCTCTCCTCCAAGCCTCTCTCCAGGACGCACCCTGGGCTGAACAGAGCCATGTGGCCCCAATCTGTGCCCTCCCTGCCCCAGCCCTGGAAGGCAGTGGCCTGACTCCTGGCCACAATGTGGTGTGACGCTGAGGCTGTGCCTGCTCCAGCGCTTCCTGGTGGGGTGGCTGAGGCCTTCCGTGGGCCTGCGTCACAGCTCAACTGTCCCTCGGCCCCGTCCTGCCTCCCCCAGCACAGGTGTCGGTCCTGAGAGCATGCCCAGTGAGCTCCTGCTCGCTGGTCTCCGTCTCCCGGGCCCTCAACCCCAGACAGCTGTTCAGTGAGCAAGAGAGAGGAGCGGTCGGTGATCGTGGGTATTTCCCGAAAGACGGAGATCAGCTGTGCCCTAGAGAAACGTCTGCTCTGAGCTTCCGGGGAGAGGAGGGCAGGGAGGGTGGGGTGGGGGAGGTCTGAGCTGGACGCTGGGACAGGTGTTTCCATTTTCCTGCGAGGTGGAGGCAGGCCCTCTGTTGAGAGGGTGGGAAGGTTGGGAGGGCCAGGGGTTTGAGGAGAATGAAGACCCGAGACAGCCGTTGCAGAAAGTGAGAACAGAAACCCTGGTGCCCTGCTGGCAGGTGTAATTCGTGCCGCTGCAAACAATCTGATGGTTCCTCAACAGGTTAAACTCAGAGTTACCTTTCATTCAGCAATTCCACTCCTAGGTATGCACCTGAAAAAACTGAAACATGAGTCATCTGCTGAATATTTGTGTCCCCCCCAATTTATATGTTGAAGCCCTAAGCCCCAATGTGGTGGTATTTGGAGGTGAGGCCTTTGGAAGGTAGTTAGGTTTAGATGAGGCTGTAAAAATGAGACTAGTGTCCTTGTAAGAAAAGGAAGAGACCAGAGTGCAAGCTCTGTCTGCCACGTGAGGACACAGCCAGAAGGCGGCTGTCTGCAAACCAGGAAGAGTGTCCTCATCAGAACCCGACCATGCTGGCACCTTGATCTCGAACATCCAGCCTCCAAAACTGTGAGAAACAAATCTCTGTTGTTTAAGCCACTAGTCTATGGTATTTTGCTATGGCAGGCTGAGCTAAGACAATATGCCCACGTAAAAACTTGTACACAGATGTTCATAGCAACGTTATTCATAATAGCCAAATAGTGGCAACGGCTCAAATGTCCATCATTTGAAGAATGGATAAACACAGCGTGGCACGTCCATAGGATGGGGTGCGATCTGGCAACAAAACGAGTGAGGCAGCAGCACTGGCGGCGCAGTGGGTGAGGCTTGGGAACATTCTGCTGGCCACAGCCTAGCGGGAGAGGCGGACACAGAAGCGCAGTTGCGTCCAGCGAGCTGAGCGTGACGAGGGAGCTGCACACAAGGGGGAGCTGAGGCTTCAAGGCGGAGGAGAAATGAGACAGGGGAAAGTGGGAGAGGCAGGGGGACAGTCCACTCAAAGACACTGAGGCAAGAAGCAGCCTGCAGTGTGCTGGGAGTGACAGGCACGGGCACAGCTGGCATGTGGAGATTGGGGACGTGGCCTGGTCAGATGGTTGCTGGGTGGAGGATGGAACGGGGCGAGAAGCCCTTTCAGAGGCTGCTGTGCTCACCCAGATGAGAGAGAATGGGGGAGGGTGGAAGAGGCAGATCTGGAACATGTTTAGAAGGTAGAAGATGGGGACTTGGGGACTGGAGGTGCCATGCTCAGAAATAGGGAAAAGAGCTGGTTTGGGAGTTTCATTGCAGGCGGGTTGCACTTGGGGTTTCTGGCAGCCATCCACGTGGCGGTGTCCTGCAAGCAGGTGGACCTTGCACATGGGACTCGAGAGAGAGAGGTTTGCATTGGTGATAGAGATTTGGGTGACACGTGCAGGCATGGTGGCTGAGTGCCCACAGTGGAAGGCATGAGGGCCCTCAGGGAGGGCACAACCTGGGGCCCATCACCATTTACAGGGCGGGCAGAAGAGGGGGAGCTGAGGAAGGGAGGGGTGGAGTGATGGGGAGGACCCGAGTTGCCTGGGGCAAAGGCGCGGTGTGTCTCAGGGAGGACGGCGGGCTGTTCATGTGTCCACCAGACTTAGCAATCAGGCGGGCACCAGGGCCTTTTCAAGAGTGGCTGCAGGGACATACTCCAGGCTGCAGGAGGACTTAGGGGCACCTGCTAGGAGGCTGTAGGCTTGGGGACAGGCCCCTGTGCCAGCTTATCAGCTGTGCCACTGTCACTCCTTTTTATGTCCCTTCCCCAACCAGACAGAGCCTCAAAAGGGCTGATACTGTTTCTATCTGTCTTTGTGTCTCTGGACAAAGTCCAGTTCCTTCAAAACATCTTGGCAGTGCACCTACAGTGCCTACCACACACTGTGCTCAGTGTTGAGGACGTCTGCTGTGCCTCAGACTTTGGTGGGGCACACAGTAGGTCCTCAGACTGTGCAGACAAAGCTCTGGGCCAGGCCCTGCCAGCAACCTGCCAGTGACCTCAGGCGAATTCTGACGTTGTCTCTCTAGGAGTTTTCTCATTGGCAATGGGTGATTCCTGAAAGACAGAGATCAGCTTTGATTTCTGGGTGATTTCTGAAGCTCTTCCTTGTGACAAAATGTGATGATTCTAGGACTTCTCAGCCTGCTGCTACATTATTTGCCCATGAGGCCTTGGCAGAGTCATAAGCCTGGGGTGGGGGCGGGGAGCAGACACTTCCCAAGGCCTCTCTGCCCAAGGATCCTCCAGCTTGTTGTCCCGGTGACCCAAAGCTCTTGGCCACATGCCCCACGTGCTCTGTCCCCTGCCAGCTCTCTGGCCTCAGCTGGTGCCCATGCCCACTGGCTTTCTGGGCTCCAGTCATGAGGGTCTTCTCTCAGACCTTGTTCTCCCCACAAGCCTTTCTGCCCCAGAGCCTTCGCACATGCTGTTCCCTCTGACTAGACACCCTTCCCTTAACCCCTGGCCTGGTTGACTTTTCATTCTTTACTGCTTCACTCAAATGTGGCTTCTGCAGAGGCATCTCAGATCCCTGGACAACAGTCACCGCCTTGACACATCTTCAGAGCACCCTGTGCTTCTCCCAGCTCTTGTGCAGTGGTTGAGCAAGTCATCAGTTGCTCAAGGTCTGTCCAGTTCCGCCCTTAGACTCGGGTGCGGGGTGTCCCTGCCATGGGTCCCCTGCTTGGCAAGACTCCAGTCCAGACCTTCTCTGTCTGCGGCTCCCCTCACAGGATAAGGAATCTGTGGGGCCCTCTCGAAGGCCAGACCCTCCCCTTTAGACCACACTCCCAATACAAGAGACTCCAGAATGTCCCTCAAGGGTGGACTGTGTCACCAGTGGGATAGCCAAGTGGCAGGGGGTTGCAGGAGGTATGGGCAGCTGCACACAGGGACTAGAGTGTCCACACGTGTGCATGGGAACCTCTCCTTGGGCCAAGATGGCTGGGGGTGGGAAGACAAGCGTGCAGGCTGAGGGCCAGGCCAGCTCTTCTCATGCCCACGTTGGGGCAGGGAACTCGGAAGTCACAGAAGTTTTAAATTAGAACCTGGCCTTCCAGGTCACTATCAAAGCATATGTCAGAGTAGGGGAATAGAACATATTTTATTTAACAGTTGTTAGTTTGATTTATAACTTCCAAATGTCCAGACATACAGTGTGAGGCCTCTGTGTATACTCTTGCCCTGGCCCTGCTGGCACTGGGGTGGGCGTGGGCGTGGGTCAGCCCCACCCATTGGATTATAAGCTCCACCAGGGCAGGCAGTGTGTGCTGTCCCTGGCCCAGGACACACTTTGTGGCACAGAAGAGCAGACAATAAATATTGGCTGTGAGTAACAAGGAGATAGGCCAAGTAAAATGCTTGGTGTGGTACCAATGTCCAATAAATAGTAGCTGTCATTTTTTGAAAAAATGAACAGGAGGGTAGGGCGGGGGGCCGAGATCTGTAAACTGAGGTGGCTCGTGTCTGAGGAGGGAGGGGCTGCAGACCCCAGGGTTCACACTTCCTATCCTGGGGTTGTGTCCTCCTTTGCCCCACCCCGCAGCCTCTCTCAACTCTTCAGGTTAGGTGGGCACCAGGCAGGGATACTTGACAGCTAGAGGGCCCCCACCCCACCCCCCGGCTGTGCTCTAGTGTGAGAGGAGCCTTTTCTGGGGAGTCAGATCCTCTACTGGGCCCTGAAGAAGTCGCTTTGCCTCTGCAAGCCTCAGTCTCCTCATCTGTAAAATGGGACGGTGTGTGGAAACGGTGCATGTCAAGTGGCAGGTTCAGAGTGCACATTTAGCCAACATGAAGAACGCTTGCGCAGAGCACCAGCAGGTCAGGGAGGGCAGGAGCATGGAGCTGGAACAGGAAAGCAGGTGAAACTGGGCCACAGCCAGCCTGCCAGTGGGCCCGAGGCAGCATCATCCCTGACGCCTGAGGAGGGCAGGTCCGGCTGCCCACGCTGGAGGCCGGGTCAGTCCTGTTTGGGCAGCGGGGCAGTTGTCTTAGCTGCTTCACCGTCCGCACAGGGCTGGGACACACGGGGTCTTGGTGAAGGACCTCATTCAGGGGAAGCCCCCTCACCAAATTTCTCTTCCCAGGATGGTCTCTCCCAGAACACTCAGCCGCACACTGTCGCATACGCACAGGGGGCAACAGTGCCATACAAAGCAGAACCCAATTAACCCCAAACAGGACATACCTCAGAAAAAAAAATCACATTTTGCGAACTGCCCACGAGGGGTCACCATAGCCTCGGAACCGAGAGGTGAGGACGTCACAACCGCCTGCAGACGCGGGGGAGGCGGAGGGTCTCCTGAAGTCCAGCTGGGTGGCCTCCAGCCACCCCCAGTCGCAGGTCCGCAGTCAGTGCGGCGGGAAGATATCCGAGCACTGCGGCAGGATGCGTTCCACCACCTGGTTCTAGAACACCATGGGCATGGGCATGCTGGTCTCTTCTGCCTCCCGCCGCAGCAGCGTGGGCCCCAACACGATGGCCACGCTCTGCACCGACATGCGTTTCTGCTTGCCGTGCTCCATCACCCTGCGGCCAGGCAGGTGGAATCAGGGCCCAGAGCTGGGGGGAGCCGTGGAGGGGGTCCTGCCAGGACCCGCCACCCCATTCCCACCCACCCACCCGGCTCACCGGCACAGGTGCTGGAAGAGCAGCCGCAGCGTGTCGCGGTTGGGGACAGGCAGCGAACCCACCAGGTCACGAATACAGCGGCTGCGCTGGGCCTGGTCGTGCAACTCAAGCAAGGGAAGGATCAGAGGGAGGGAGTCAGACAGGGAGGGAGGAGTAGGAGGGTGGGCTCTGCGAGGGGAGCGGGATCAGCAAGCGTGGTGGCACAGAGCCTGGCCAAGGCGGTGGCCCTAGGCAGGACAGTTCCTCTCCTGCCCCATCCACCCCACCTCTGGGCAACTCCCGAAAGAAGAGCTTCGGCGCGCCCATGATAAGGTGCACGTCCTCCCAGCGTCAGCGTCGGTCTCCCAGGTCAAGACGCTCATTTGGGGCGGAGGAAGGGAGGTCAGGGCCCCTTAGCGCCTTCAGGCCCCGGAGGGAGGCATGGGGACTGGCCTCACCGTGGTCCACCTTGTAGCGCAGCTTCTGGATAGTGGCCAGGTTTCCACTGATGCGGTACAGCCTGTCCATGTCCAGCCCTGGGACGGAGGGAGGCGCGGACCCGGGTTGGGAGGGGTGGGGCTGAAGCCCCTGCTGTGATTCCTGCTCAAGGCCTCCTGTTCTTTCCCCACTCAACCCTGCGCCCACCCAGGGGTCTCCATCCTGCAGTCCTGGCAGGAGGCCCGGCCCAGCCCACCCCACGTACCGCGCACCGCAACCCACCGGGGCACGAAGCGCAGCGCCCGGCTCCGCTGCCGCTGGCACAGTGCGGCCAGCGCGGCTGAACCTGTTCTGGGGGACAGGCTCGTCAGCGCCGCCCAGCGGCCGCCGCGCGGCCCTGCGCCACCCGTGCGTGCCCTCTGCAAGCCGGTACCTTTGATGTAGCCCTTCTACCGCAGCGACGGCAGCCTGGGCTGCCCCTGCAGAAACTTGCGCTCTCCAGACCCCTGGGGCCCAGGGTGGGCGCACCTGATGTAGGGGAAAGTAGAACTTTGTGAGTTGTCAGTGGCATCTGGGTTGTTGGCAGGGCAGGCCCCAGCGGGGCATCACCACCCGCTGAGAGAGGTCTCTGGGATGCTCCCCACCCCGTGCCCTGCACACACCGGGACTCAGCCGCGTGTCATCCTCTTTCTCCTGCCAGCTTCCCAGGGCTCACTAGACCTGAAGGCCACATTGCCACTCTCACTTTCCTCCTCCGGGGCGCGGGGGGGGGGGGGCAAGTCTGCAGACCGCAATCACATAGCTTCAGAGAGGAAGGACCTTGGAGTCCTTCTGGGGCGGGGCAAGGGACCTGAAATGCCCTCCCAGCAGGCACGGTCCTCAGGCAAAGCGATCTCTCTTCCCTTACCCAGGTTAACTCCCCTCACCTTTACTATGAAACCTCAGCACATTGGCCTCCTTTAGCTGCCTGGAGCCGAACAGGTGTTGGAATCAGTCATCCTGTCCTCCCCTACCCACCTCCCAGTGCCTGGCCCCTCTTCCTGTATTTTCCTCAGCTCCTGTAGACGTAACCCAGTATGTGGCTCCCAGTTCTGAGCTTCTAATTCTGGCTGGGGCTGGAGTACTGCCGACAACTGCACCAACATCACCTCTCTGGCTCTGGGTTCCTACCTCTATTAATAGAGCCAAAAGCTGCACCCAGTGTTGGCTCATAGGGAATTACGGGTCAAAACCCCCCAGGTCATTTCCAGGTAAATAGTTGTCAGAGAGGACCTGCCCTATCTCTACTTATACAATTGATATTTTGAACCTAAGAAATGGGAGACTCTTGAAATCAATACTTTTAAACTTTACCTTCTAGTTTCAGCCTGCCATTCCAGCCTGAAGTTGGTTTCCAGAATATTTACTTTTCCTCCTGCCTCCCTCAAAATGGGAAATTCCTCTAGGGTGAGCTCCCCACCGCACGTGGAGAGGGTGCCTGCAGGGCCACCCCCAGGCTGGATTCACAGATGACAGAGGCAGTTTCTTTAGCATCCTGCCATCCCAGCCATGCAGGGGACACTGCATTTGCAGGGAGTGGCGCTTGCCCACTGGTGCCATGGAGCTCCCTGTGTCCCACAGTGGCACAGCTGCCCTGTATAACAGCTGGCCACCCCTCCCTAGTGGCCCTAGAGACCCCAGGCCCTGCCTACCAGCTCCTGGATGCCCTGGGCAATGGCCTTGTGCCAGGTGTTGATGATGGCCTGAGCCATTGCGACTCTGTAGCTAGAGGGACACAAATCACTGGGTCATCTCTGGTTCCCTGAGTCTGCCCTGGGTGTTGGCACCGAAGGAGGTGGTTACAGAGATGGAGGTGACCTGTCCCCTACTCCCAGGAACTCAGAGCCTAATGGAACCAAGGGCTTCCACCACACTTAAAGCAGTGGGTGACAGCTTCTCTGTGTTACAGATGACCAAACCAAGGCTCAGTGAGTTTTAGCAGCTTCCTCATGGGCACATAGCTAGTGGCAGTGGAGCGCAGATCTGCATGGCTCAGCTGTCGGGGAAACTTCCCCTGCCCCAACCCACCTCCACATGAGCCCCCGAAGGACGTGGCGGCCCTCACCCAGAGCACTGGCCTGCAGAAATCTAAGGAAGGGAAGCTTCCTGAGGGACAGCCTCGGCCACTGGAACTGACAGGGAAGGAGATGTGGGGAGAGAGAATTTGAAAGCGGATCCCAGAGGAAGCGAGTGTCCTCCGTGCCCCTCCCATATGCTCACTGAGGACCTAGAGTGCTGCCCTCTTTTAGCAGCCAGGAGTCCCCACCCTCTCTCGACCCCCAGCCCACTTTACTGAGATGCAGAAATTTGAGAAGCAGAAATTAAACAAAATGCCAGAAGAAAACTGGCTACAACAGGCCTGAAGCTCCAAGCCCTTTCTGAGTGGATGGATCCTCCCTAGCCTCTGGCTCTGAGGACCAAGTTCAGGGTTAATGTCAATGTTGGGCAGTGGCAGCCCCCGCCAACCCTGCCCGTTAGGTCCAGTGGGAGAGGCAGTAGAAACTGTCTCAAACAAGGAACAACTTCTAGCATCAGAGAGGACTGTCCTTCGACTGTCCTTTTAAACTCATACATGAATACTATTAATATTTAAACTGCTTTAAAAATGAAGAAAAAAAGAAAAACGCATGTTCCACCCCTCCACCTCCCTTGCAATGACTAGAGACCCTTGAGCGGCGGCCAGCACAGCCCCACTGTGATCTAAGCAGGCAGGGGCCCCGCTGGGGATGACCCCAGAGAGTGGCCTAATGACACTTCTAAAACAACCTCCATTCTCCATGGCAGCTCTCTCAAAACATAGTCAGCTCGTATCTGAAAGTTTCATGCAGAAGACAAAGCTGTTCTGCAGATTCGTTCTGGTTAAAAAAACAAAATGTGGCCGAGCTACATAGCTACCCAGCAACGTACTGCAGGACACGTCGATCCTGCCGCACGCACAGGCAGGCTGAGGGTACTAGCGGCTCTCGGGGGACTGATACTAACGTTTTCTGTGGCTTTGGGGTGACTAGGAAGAGCTGGTGTGGACATCTCCTGGGCCCCAGTAACCCATCTGTCCTTGATGATATAGAATTTGGGGCTCTCTCTTGAGGAACGTCCTGGAGTGGCCTACAGGCCACCTGGAGTGGAGAGAGGGTGGCCGCCAGCTAGCCAGGAGGCAGGGGGTTCCTTGACCTCCACTCAGGACTGTCAGCCTCCCCTTGGTCTGAGCAGCTTCCAACAGCACCATCTGCCTCCTGCTCCTGGCCAGCACAGACAGCTCAGAAAGTCCTGCTCCGACACTTTCATCAAAAGCCCACAGATGACCTTCATAAGAGAACTGTTGGAAGGCTGTCCCTCGAGGTCAGAGAAGGCACATGGCTAGCAAATGTGATGTCCCTCCTCCACGTGACACTATAGCAGACATTGCTAGTTGATCACAGAACCCTACCCTGCCAAGCCTGGAGAAAGCTCCAGAATTCTCAAGGTAGCTCCAGATCAGAGTAGCTCACGAGACGAAACCAGTTTTCCAACTCTGCTCTGTAGATATCCTGGTTCTAGAACTGAATGAACCTTGGTGAATCATCAGAAAGCTACACACTCAGGCTCCTTGCAGAATGGCTTTTTCTGAGCCGAGGTACAAGGTTATGCTTTTGGCTATCATCATCATATGGTACTCAACAGCCCTGAGACTCCTAACTAAACCTCCGGGGAGCTCTTTTGCAGACACTGGCCTCATGCCTCTAGATCCCATGTTTGTGGAGCTACACACTAGACATTTTTTAAGAGCTAAGGTTTAGGCTGGGTGCAGTGGCTCACGTCTCTAATCCCAGCACTTTGAGAGGCTGAGGCCGGAGGATTGCTTGAGGCCAAGAGTTTGAGACCAGCTGGGACAAAAAAGCAAGACCCTGTCTCTACAAAAAATTTTTAAAAAATTGGCCAAGCATGGTGGTGTGATGGTGGTGTGTGCCTGTAGTCCTAGCTACTCGGGAGCCTGAGGCAGCAGGATTGCTTGAGCCCAGGAGTTTGAGGTTGCTGTGAGCTATGATGATGCCATGGCACTCTAGCCTTGGTGACAGAGTGAGACTCTAACTCCAAAAAATAGAAAAAGAAAAGAAAAAGAAAAATGAGACAGCACGTGAACAGTGAAGGGCGTGCCGTGGGAGGACCCTCACCTGCTGGGGGAGGCTGGCAGCCCATCCCCCGCCCTGGCTTACTCACTGGGGACCCAGTCCAGTGGGAAGCTGGGCTCTGGCCCAGGGGCAGGATGGGGACCCGGGGAGAAAGAGCAGGTTGCCCAGCCCGTCGGAGTAAGCACCAGGGCCAGGGAGCTTCCTGCCTCAGGTTGGGATGCTGCCACCATTCTAGCGGCCACTATTCTAGGCACACAGGGTCTCATCTCCCAGAGGCCTCTACTTCTCACCACCCTCCAGGGCAAGGACGAGTAACTCAGCTCCTGGGGAGGGAACTACAGAATCCATGGCCTTGAGCCCTGAGAATTCCAGCCCCAGCTCTTCCCAGGTGCTCCTCCTTGGGGCTCGCCTACAGTGAGGGTCCCTGGACAACAGGACGACCCTTCCCTCCTTCTGGATTTGCCTTTGGGGACCCAGGAGAGAGAGGTCCCCTTCAGCTCCACCATGTACTCAGGGGTGCAGAACCTGGAAGGCTGCCTCTGTGGGACAGGGAGGAAGGGTGGGCAGGGTCACAGGGAGCCCTAAGCTCCGAGGGGCCTGCTACCACACTGTGGCTGTAGGGACAGGATGAGGTGGCTGGGTGAAAGGGACCCAACGGTTCCTGGAACTCAGAGATCCTGCTGGCTGGCTTGTCCCTTGCTGCCTGTCCGCCCAGGAGACGGACGGAAGGAGCAGAGCCCCGTCCCTGTGAGCAGGTGTGTCCAGCCCCAGCCTCCCTGCCCTCCAGCCTCGAGCTGTCCACCCTCAAGGACTGCTCCCCATCCCCGAGTGGCTAAAACTGCTTGTCCTGGGGTGAACCTGCTGTCGTCACCCGCTCCCTGCGAAGGCCCAGCTCCTTGGACACTCACAGACCGCTGTCTCAGATCTGGTCTGTTCTAAGCCAGACAGGGCGGCCGGGGAGAGAGGGGGTCCCTGCCCTGGGGGCCTGGGCCTCACCAGGCCAACTGCAGTTGGGGTCTGTGAGTCCTTGAAGAACGTCAGGACACCACCCTCCAGCACCGGCCAGGAGCCCCTCCAGTGCTTCCACCTAGATGGGGGTGGGGAAGCAGCGGGTGGGCAGGACTTAGATTTGGTCTAGGCTGAGGGCCCCTCCTAGCCCCAGGAGCAGGGCACAGAGCTTAGGAACAGGCCTAGGGCACCCGACTGTGAGGGGTGGACTCCCAAATCTAACACCTGGTAGCCAGGTGACCTTGGGCAAGTCATTTTAATCTCTCGGTGCCTCAGGTTCCTCACAGGACCTCTCATGAGGTCACTATGAGGATTAATAAGAGCCTGGCATGTGGGGAGTGAACTTCATCTTTAAGGCCCACCCTGCCAAGGTCTAGGTGCAGAGGGGCTCTCCCGGGAGCCGCTTTCCCTTGTCCACCGTCCTGGTGCGATGCGGCACCCCTGCCTTGTCCAGGGTCCTGATCTAAGAGAAGGGGAACGAGCAGGGAGTCCAGAGGGTGAGGCATGGGGGGCAGAGGCCAGTCTCCCCCTCGGCTGCAACCCCCCACGGGCTGGGCCTGTGTCTCCACTGAACGCTCCGTACCAGCCCAGCCTCCTGGCTGGAGCGGGTGGCGCCTGCGCCCCGGCAGCAGTGGCAGGAGAGATTCCTTCCCACTTCCCAGCCTCACCCACCTCCGGGGGCTGGTGCTGGGGCCATGGGGGAGACAGATGTTTCCCACCCAGTCTTTGCCCCCAGGATCTCCAGAAACTCCCCGTTTCTTCTGTGGTGGTCCTGCCAGGGCCTTCATGCCACCCCCTTACCTTCTCCTCAGGAGGGCTGGCCTGGGCTGGAGTGTCACTGTCCTGGCTAGATTTGTGCATGCTTCGAGGGGCAGGGACAGGGACCTGGGGAGGAAGACACTGTCATATATAGTCTCCCCCTCTCTCCCCAGCTGGTTACCTGGGGCAGCTCCGACCGGAGGGAGGAGTCGTCTGGGCTGTAGAAGTATTGTTTGTTTCCCGTGCTGGTCCTCCAACTTCACCCGCTGTGGGGAGAGGGAGGATCAGGGCTCCCCACCCAGCTCGTGAGAGGAGAGAAAAGGCTCCCTCCAACCGGTGTCCAGGTCAGCAGGAGGAAGCTCGGAGAGGCAGATGCAGGCGACTCCGAGTCTTGGGCTGGCTTAGGGTCTGCGTGGGAGCTGCGGTTTAGAGTGCCAAGGGGAGCTCGTAGTGAGGAGAGTAGAGGGGAGCCACCCGCGGCTGTCTGGGTCCACCTGCCCACTGCCCCTACCTGCTCTGGGGTGAAGTGGTTGGTGTAAAGCTTCTGCTTGTCCTGGCTGATGTGACAAGACCAGCCGGGGTGTGTGGTGAAGGGAGAGGTGGGGCCGGGCTCCCGAGGGAGCCCACGGGGAATAGTCTTCCTCTGGGTAACTGGTCAGCAACTCAGGGTAGTCCCTCTCGGGAATGGGGGGCTGCAGGGACCAGCCCACCCCCTTGCCATTGGGTCCCTGGGGCCGGGTGGAGCAGGGGGCGGGGCCAGAGGGATCGCAGATAGCCCCGCCCCTCGCCCTCTGGTCCCTGGGGCGGCCGGGGCCAGTCTCGGGCGCATCCCCTCCCAAGCGTTGTCGCCGGTCAAGGGGCTGCAGAAGACCCTGCGGCTCTCCTCTTCCCAGCATTGGCTCCACTCGGTCTCGAGGCTCTGGTGGCTGCCCACGGAGGTCGGGGAGGTGGCTGGAATAGCGGAGACCTCAGCAGTCTCAAAGGGCGACTCCCAGGTCGTCACGCCCGTGTCCGGGTTGTAGTACTGGGGGCGCCCAGTGCTGCTGCCTGTGTGCGTCCCCCACACAGGGCTGGGGTGGGGGGCCGCGGCAGCGCCCGGCGAAGTGGCCTGAGGCTGCCTCTCTACGTTGGCCCACACGGGCTCCGGGGGTTCGTCCACCTAGGGAAGGAGGAAGGAGACGTGACTTTCAGAGGACCACTGGGGTCACACAGTCCTGACTTAGCCACTTGCCGCTTGGGTGACCTTCAGAAAGTCACAATGCCTCCCTGCCTCAGTTTCCCCCGGTATAAAATGTCTACTCTGCCCATTCCAGAAATTGTAGTGAATATAGAATGAGGAAATGTTCTTGAAAGTGCTTTTCAAAGTATTTAGTGCTGCAGATGGATGGGACAATTGCATTAATTATATTTATTACCAATAATAAGATATCGATAACCCAGATCTCACAGCTGTGTACTCACAGAGGCAAGTAAGATGTTGGGCAGGAACAAAGAAGTGGCCTGGGTGCTCCCTGGGCCCAGCTCGCATCGCCTTTTACCGACTAATTCCTTTCTCCCTTCCTCCTTTTCAGAGCTGACTTCTCTGCCCCTCACTTAGACACCAGCCTCCTGCTCGGAAGGCCTTCCACACTCCCTTGATGACAGATCCGGTCCTCCTTCAGCCTGACTGGGCTGGGGCTGCGCCGCCTCTGCCACGGCCTCAGTGCCGGGTGTCTCACCTGGCTTCTCGCTCTGCCGCCTGTGAGAGCACGACCAGCTGTAGGTCACCAACTCGCAACCCCTCTCTAGGCTCACACATCCAACTGCTGCCGGGTGTCCTTTGTAGGCCTGGGAAGATGTCCAAAATCAAATTGTCTCCCTTTCTCGTGTCAGCATCACCTGTTACTCAGGTAGAATCACCTGTGACTCCTGCCTCCTTAGCATCATCTGTCGCTGAGCCCTGGGGATCCCCGTGCCTGAACCTTTCAGACCCTACGGCTTCACGGGTCACACGGGTTAGAACAGGGAAACGCTGCCACAAGGAAGCCAGCACACACGACAGACAGGTACCCCAGGGGGCAACTGGTCTGGTCTCTTGACGAGTCAGCGTCAAGGCAAAGGAAAGGGTGGGGGGTGTTCAAAAGCGATTAGAGAGACAGCCAGAAGCAAGGCACGACCTTGGACTGGATCCTGGTGCAAACAAACCAGGAGAGAGAGAGAGGGAGGGAGAGAAGGAGGGAGGGAGAGAGATGTGTTAGGACAACGGAGGCAATTTGACTATAGCCCAGGTCTTAGACAACATTCAGGAATAAATGTTAATTTTGTCAGCTATAATAATGGTAGGGTGGTTATGAAAAACAAAACATTACTTTTCAGAAATGCATGCTGAAGTTTTCAGGTGTGAAATAGGATGTCTAGAATTTATGACTCCTCAGTGGAAAATAAATAAATAAAATTAGCCTATCAGTTATTAAATGAAGCTCGAACAGATCGAATTCTCCTAGTAAAAGAGTCAGCTCAGGTTTAAAATGCAGTGATATGATGTATACAAGAAATACAGTTTAAAAAATGATAATGGTTGAAAATAAAAAGATTTATTTTTAATGTAATATAATGTAAACTAAAGAGTGGCCGTATTAAAAATAGAAGGGTAAAATGTAAGATTAAGCACTAAAACACGATAAAGAGAGATGACATGTAGTGACAGAAATGCACAATTCATAAAGACAGAATACTCAAAATCTGCACGCTCCCAAAAGCAGCATCGTTAAATATGAAAAGAAAAAACTAATGAAAGCACCAGAAGAACTTTATAGGGAAAATTTGAGAGGGAGGTTTAATAAAACTTCATCAGAATTAGCATAAAAGACAAAAACCAAAAAGGATACAAAGGAAGTGAAACTTTGAATTATACATAATCAATAAACTTAATAAACTTGATTTGATACACGAGGGACCTTTTATCCCTTAAATAGAAAGTGTACATTTTTTCCATATGTCTATGAAAAACTTAGAAAAAAATCATTTACTTGGCCACAAAGAAATTAATAAATTTTAAAAGCATAATATATACAAATCTAGAGAAAACAAATGCTTTTGTAGTAAAATATAA
The DNA here is from genome assembly GCF_041146395.1 of Eulemur rufifrons. Lineage (NCBI taxonomy): Eukaryota > Metazoa > Chordata > Mammalia > Primates > Lemuridae > Eulemur > Eulemur rufifrons. Next base: position 95,896,355 of record NC_090999.1, on the reverse strand, counting down.
AATGACCAAAATTAACTAGAGAACTAGTAGATACTTGAATAGATCTCATTAACACTGAGAAAAAAATCTGCCACTGAAAAAGCCCCGGGTCCAGAGGGTTTCATGGGAGGGAATCGTAGAAACCTTTAGATTTTACCTCTGGCAACACTTTCCTCCTCCAGGAGGCATCCCTAGAACTTCCTCTGCCAGCTAGATCCTGCACCCAGCAGACACGCCACCACATCATATCACAACCACAGTGTATCGCATTGTCACGTCATGTCATGTTCTTCCCATGCCCCAGGGCCTGGCACTGACCGCCCGTGCAGGCTGACATTTCAGTGCTGATGCCCGTCCCCTCCCACCGCTGGACTCGGTCAGCTCTAGGAAGGGCAGAGAAAATAGGTGCAGAGGGAGGCCAACTGCTGGGGCCCGGGAAGGAGGGGAGGAGGTGGGTGGGCTTGTTAAGGGCCCATCTCAGGAGGCCTGGGGCTGCTGGGAACCAGGGGCTGAGAGGCGAATAATGAGGCCGGGGCTCCAGGGAGATCCCCAGAGGACCATGGGGCCACCTCCCAGCCTGCAGGGGATGGAGGGGTAGGTGGGGAGAGCTCCGGGTGGCCAGAGCTATGTGGGGTGGGGGGTGACCCAAGAATCTGCTCTCTCACAAGCCAGGTCACAGTCTGGGCAGTGGGGCTCCCGGGCCCTGGGGCAGCACGTGAGTCACGGAGAGGGAAAGTCAGGCCAGGTGTGTGGAAAGCAGCCAGCAACCCAGGGCTGCCCTAGCTGGGGGGCGGGGAGCTCCCTGGAGTCCCCTCAGCTTAGCTGCAGGGCCCCTGCTGTTACCAACCCCACTTTCCAAAGACCCTTGGCTGGCCCCGAGAGAGGACAGGTGGATCTGTCCCGAGGCCAGTTGCTATATCTCAGACACGGCCACCTTGGGCTTCCCTTGGAGTTTGCCCCAGGAAGTGGGAGCGGGTCTGCGATCCAGACAGGAGGGGTCACCAGGTGAGTTTTTGGACGGGATAGGGAAGGGCCTGGTGGGGAGTCTGGGGGAGGAGGGAGGACAGGAAACCGTGGCCGCCTCCTTCCCCAGGTGAGGGGTCCACTCACAGTTCCTGGAGGAGGGAGGACGAGGGCCCTGGGCTCCTTCCTGTGCAGGCCACCTGCTCAGGTGTGGCGCCTCCTGGGCTGTTTGTGTAAGAAGTGGCAACTGGGCCGTAACTCTTCCTCCCAGTGGCCAGTGTCCGGCAGCAGCAGCGGGCTCCCGGCCAGCTCTCCTGCCTCTGGGGTGGGACGGTGACCGCACCCAGAAATAAGGACTGTGGTCTCGGGGGAGGGGCCTCAGAAGTTTTCACCAGGCTTCCCTGGCTCCCTGAGTGGCCACCTTGGAGGAGAGGTGTCCACCCAGATCACCCCCTCTCCTCCATCTCTCCCTCCTCAGAAGCCTTTGCTTCTGCCCTCTCCTGGAATGTCAGATTCTCCTACTGCACCCTCAGCTGCAGATAGCAAGGTCAGGGTTTGGAATTCATGGCCACGACAGGGCTGGGCACATAGGGGTGTGCAGAAAAGTGAGCACTTGTTTGCCTTTGGCTTGTACTGTTCTTGCTGAGGGTAACAGGGTGGCTAACCCTGAAGGCCACCTGGCTGAAATAGGGCCCAGAACTGACCTGGACACAGCCACTTCCTGGCTGTGTGACCTTTGGCCAGTCACTAAACCTCTCTGAACCTGTTTGTACTCAGGGCAAATTGGGGTACCTATGCCTGCCTTCCAAGATGCCAGGAGCTTAACCCTGGGTGCAAGCCTTTGAATGAGAGCCCACGGGACTGTTAGCTCCTTTGGGACTGTGTCTTATGACGCTTTGGGTCCCCAGTGTGCAGCAGGGTGACCAGCACACACCAGGTGCTCAGTATGTGCTATTTGAGTGAATGGTGAATGACAAGGCTGTAAAAAGCCGTACATGGTAGAGGCTCCTTTCTTCTGGGGGTGCCCTGGGCCTGCCGAGTAGCCTGCCCCAAGCCCTGAGCTGATGCCTTGCAGACAGGCACCCTTCACCCTCCCAAGTGACCCTGGTCGCCTCCCTCCTCACATCCTTGCCTCTCTGTTCTGGGCCCTCCCTCATCTTTTCTCCCAGGATCCCCTCTCAGCAGCCCCTTCCTCCCCATCCTCAGCCTCCCAGTCTCCTGGCTCTTGCCCATCCACTTAAACTTGGGGAAGGCTCCACCCTTGGCCATATAGCGGCTCTGGCCAGTTGTCTACACGCTGTTCTCATCCTCACCTTCGCACCTGCCTTCAGCAACTGGAGATGCCAGGACCTGGGGGATCGCCTTCCTCCTTGGTTTGGGCTCTTAGGTGCTGGCCCCTGGGCAGACTTACAGAGCCCTGGTTCATGGTCAAGGGCTGCCTCGCCCCTCCTCAGCACACACTCTCTGTGCACACTGTCCAAGGGCAAGGCCATTCCCCCACCTCCAGGGCACAGCTCAGAGGGGCAGGCACACTCCCACCGTCACCGGGACAGAGAATGTGCCTGGGAGCGCGCCACCGGGAGCCTGCCCAGAAACGAAGGGGCTCTGGGGGAAGGAGAGCTGGCATCCAGCCACCTACCCCAGAGAAGCTGCCTGCCTGCTGGCAGAGCCACGGGGCACGTGGCCCCACCTGCATCCCGGTCCGCCGGGTGCTGTTCCCCACCCTGGCCACCAGGGGGAGGGCTGCCCCCGAAGAAACCCCAGTGAAGGCTGTGCAGACCCGAAGGGAAGCGCACCGAGGGGGACCCCAGGTCGTCTGAGTGGACCGCCCGCTACTGCCCAGCGCTTCCGCGCCCCGCCCCATTTAAGGGTCGCCACAACCCTGATCCTTAGGTACAGTGCTTACACTCGGGGACACTGGGCTGAGGCAGTTAGGTGGCTCATCAGCAGCTGGCAGGGCACCCAGGGGAGTCAAATCCAAGCCTCTGCCCCTCCCTTTGGGCTGAGGAACAAACCGAGACCCCGACAGGAAGTGAGCCCCCCAGAAGTGAACGGCCTGTGGGAAATCACGCCCCTGGCGAAGGGGTCAGACGGTTTCTGCGCATCTTGTTTTCCTCAGGGCGCCCCTCCCTGAAAAGTTGCTAAAGTTCAAGATGTCAGGGCCCCCGGAAGGATTCTGAAGATGTAAGAGTGTTTTTAAAACGTGCTCTATTTTCAATTTCCCAAATTAACACAACTGGACTCGGAAGAGAGAACCCTCCCTCCTCACCCTTACCATAACTGGCCTTCTTTCTGAAACAAACTCATCGAGACGTTTTGGGTTTTGGTTTTTTCAAAGAAAGAAAGAAAGAAAGAAAAGAAAAGAAAAGAAAAGAAAGAAAGAAGCTGAAATGTTGGAAACAGCCCAAAAGGGAAATGGATGCCTGCCATTCACATCCATCTCGTCTGAACCCCCAAGCTCCCGGGAGGGAGGCGAGGCCGCTGGAGCCAGTGCAGGGCCGCAAGCCCCACCCCACGTCCAGGTGCGTTTCAGACTACAGATGGGCTGCAGGACAGCACACACCCGCCAGAGGTTACATAACCTCCTGGCAGGGCTTGGGCTGCACCCTACGATTAAGTTTAGTTGCATTTCTGCAGCAAAATATGAATATTCATGCCAAGTGTGATAAAGACTGTCAACATCCTCATATTGGTTCAAATGAAATTTTGTCACCGGGTGAATTACAAAATCCTTTGGGCTTCCAGGGAGCTTTGGCACTTGGGAATTGCAGAGAAGAGATTGTGAGCCTGTACCTCTCTCATTTTGGGTTTGGGGAAAGTGAGTTCGCCCGAAGTCGGTGAACACAGTGGCGGGCGTCTAGCGGGACGCTAAGCTGAGCAGGTCTCCTCGCACCCTGGCTCCATGCAGGCGCGGCCACCCGCCCCCCTCTACCCCAGCGCCCAGCTGTGTACCTGCTGCTCCGGGCTCTCCTCCCGCTGCTGGCCTTGCACGTCCAGGATGGCCTCATAGACATTCTCAGAGTCTCTGCATGCCAGGGGCTGTGGGCACACCCAGGAGCCCACCACGCTGCAGGCCTTGTAGCCGCCCGGGCTCCTGAGGAGGCCGGCAGGAGGCACTCGGTGGTGCCTGCCAGGTCGTCCAGGGACTGACTGCACTGGCTGCCTGGGTACTGAGGGCCGCACGTCTGGGCAGGCCAGGTGCAAAGTTGCTGCGTTTCCTAGGGGAGTCTTCTCTTAATTAATTTGTTGGGGGGTTCCCTATAGAGCCTCTCGAGTCTTGGGGAATTGCCCCAGGCAATTCCCACTCAGGACCCCGGTCACCCAGGGCTGCCAAGGCTGGGAGGTGATTAAGATGCCCCTTCTCTTCAGAGCTGAGGAACTCAGTCTCTCACTTATCTAGGATCCAAAACAACAATTCTTAGTAAAAGAATCAGCTCAGAGAAAACCAAGACCATCAACCAAAAATGGGAGGTCCGGAGCTCAGGACCACTTACCAGTTCCACCAAAGGAGAAGCTCTGAGCAGAGGGCCCAAAACGGTCATGCCGGTACCTGGCGCCGACTTTGTGCGGCTCCTTTGGCAGTCTTGAGTCTTCTCTGAGCCCAACGTCTGGGTGTCAGTCTTGTCAATGGAAAAAAGCCAAACTCTGTAAAATAATTTTAAAGAGATTTACTCTGAGCCAAATTTGAGGGCCATGACCTGGAACCACTCCCAAGAAGCCTTGAGCAAGTGGACTCACTGTGGCTGGGTTACAGTTTGGTTTTATACATTTCAGGGAGACAGAGGTTATACGTAAAGTCATAAATCAATACATGGCAGGCATACATTGGTTTGGCCCGGAAAGGTGGGCCATCTCAAAGAGGTGGCTTACAGGTTATAGGTGGGTTTAAAGATTCTTTGTCTTGTAATTGGTTAAAGACATGGAGCTTTGTCTAAAGGCTTGGAGTGTTTTAAAATAGTTGCTGTTTATCAGAGATGAGCGGCTGGACATAGATTTGTTGTGTAAATAGAGGACCTGCAGGTTTGTCTTGCATACCCTTAGGCCTGTCAATGGGTTACAAGGGATGTCCCCAAGAAGGGAGTGAGGCATGATGAGGCATGTCTCACCTCCCTCCTCCTGGCAGGCAATTTAGTTTTAGGATATTTCTTTGGCCATGAGGGGGTCCATTCAGTCAGCCGGTGGGGGGTGAGCCTTAAAATTTTATTTTAGTTCACACTTAGAAACATTTACTCTGAGTCTGCTTCACACCCAAGGAGAAATCAAGGAAATTAACTCACACTCAATATAAATTTCCAAATATTAAATCCTGCGTCTTCCCGCCCCACCCCTATTTCTTATTCATTAGCAGAAGAGCTGAATCATGATGATTTACATAACTGATAAAATTTCTATTGCTTTTTCTCTTCTTGGAAGGAAGGTGTTTTGTGATCCATTATTTGTTTATATCTAAATTCATTTTGATTTGGCTTGGTTTCGGTTTCTCTCCTTTGTTTTCTTTACTTCTGTCTTTCTCCTCTTAATAGTTTATTGTCTAATCCACCGGCTTTTAGGTTTTATCTTTGATCATTTGTGAGGTATGCCAAAAGAAATGACTGACATTTTTCAGGAGATTAATAAGTAAAGAAAGTTGGCATGTAAGAAATAGTAAATCTTGAAATTTGGGCACCATGGCTTATGCCTATAATCCCAGCTATTTGGTAAGTTGAGGTGGGAAGATCCCTTGAGGCCAGGAATTTGAGATCAGCCTAGGCAACACAGTGAGACCCTATCTCTGAAATAAAATAATAATAGCAAATCTTAAGAAATGAGAAGATAGAAGGCTGGGTGCAGTGGCTCATACCTATAATCTTAGCACTCTGGGAGGCTGAGGCAGGAGGATTGCTTGACCTCAGGAGCCCCAGATCAACTTGAGCAAGAGTGAGACCCCATCTCTACTAAAAATACAAAAATTAGCCAGGCATCATAGCACGCACCTGTGGTACCAGCTACTAAGGAGACTGAGGCAGGAGGATCGCTTTAGCACAGGGGTTTGAGGTTGCAGTGAGCTACCATGACATCACTGCACTCTAGCCAGGGGTAAGAAAGTGAGACTGTCTAAAAAAAAAAAAAAAAAAAAAAAAAAAAAAAAAAAAAGAGAGAGAGAGAGAGAGAGAGAAGATAGTATAAGTACCCGTGAAGTTTGGGTTCTGAGTTCTATGTATTCCTGGCATCCATGTTCCCACCAAATCTGACCAGATGGTATAGTGGTCCCAGCTGGCTCCCTTGGATCACATTGCCAGGCCACTGGGATCACTGAAAACACAGCACAGTTTAACGTAATAAAAATAAACCCTTTGACAGTCTTCTGCATGCTGAATACTCTATGTTCGTGCCTTTCAGAAGGCATGGCAGCTGCTTGAAACACAGAGATGTGGCAACACCTTCATATTTACTTTAGGATTCAGAGCTCTCTCAGGACTAGCAAGTTGCAGGTCCTATAATCAAATTTTATCTTGTGTAAGGCACAAAAGCACTCAATATTCTTTCCCTTTGTTTCCTTTTCGGTGAAGAGATAGGCATGGCGACCCAGACAAAGGCTTGCCCTGGAGCTGGCACAGGATCCAGACGTGACGTGCGGGTAAGATTTCCAGGACGTGGTTCAGCAGCTGCTGGCTGGGTCGGCTGGCCCGCAGTGGCGGCCCACCATCAGTGAGGCTAAGTTTTCAGGACTTCCCCGGCGGAAGTGCAGAGGAAGGGAACCCAAGGAGGGTGAAAGACCAGATCGGCCAATGACTTTTATGGGTACTTAGGACTCAGTACTAATCGAAGTGTTTTGAACCACAGGATATTTGGGAGTGGCTAATTGGTCACAGTAGCCTTAGAAATGAAACAGGTGAGTAGTCTATGCTGGATCTATTTAACAGCAGTAATTTAGGTCTTGTTCCAGCTATCTATTTTTGTTTTTTTTTTTTTTTTTTTTTGAGACAGAGTCTCACTCTGTTGCCCGGTCTAGAGTGAGTGCCGTGGCGTCAGCCTAGCTCACAGCAACCTCAAACTCCTGGGCTCAAGCGATCCTCCTGTCTCAGCCTCCCGAGTAGCTGGGACTACAGGCATGCACCACCATGCCCAGCTAATTTTTTCGATATATATTTTTAGCTGTCCATATAATTTCTTTCTATTTTTAGTAGAGATGGGGTCTCGCTCTTGCTCAGGCTGGTCTCGAACTCCTGAGCTCAAATGATCCGCCCACCTCGGCCTCCCAGAGTGCTAGGATTACAGGCGTGAGCCACCGCGCCCGGCCTGGCTATCTATTTTTGTATAACAAATTGCCTCAAAACTTAGTCGATTAAAACAACAATCATTATCTTGAACAGCTCTGTGGATTTTTTTTTCTTTTTTGTAAAAGACATATGACATAAAATTGACTACTTTAACCATATTTAAATGTGCAGTTCTGTAGCATTAATGACATTTACAATGTTGTGCAAGCATCAGCACAATCCATCTACAGAACTCCTTTCATTTTCCAAGAGTAAAGCTCTATGCCCATTAAACACTAACTTTCCATCCCCGCTCCCCTACGCTCTGGCAACCACCATTCTATTTTCTGTGTCTATGAATTTGCCTATTCTAGGTACCTCATATAAGTGGAATAATATAATATTTGTCTTTTTGTGACTGGCTTATTTCATTTAGCATAATGTCTTCAAGATTCATCTGTGATGTAGCATGTGTCAGAATTTCTTTCCTTTATAAGGCTGAATAATATTCCATTATATGCATATACCACATTTTGCTGAATGGATAAATCCATGTATCCATCAATGGACATTTGGGTTGTTTCACCATTTGGTTATTGCAGATAATGCTGCTGTGAACACTGCTGTACACATATCTGTTCAAGTCCCTGCTTTCAATTCTTTTCAGTATATACCCAGATGTGGAATTGCTCAATCATATGGAAATTCTATGTTTAATTTTTTGAGGAATCAGCATACTGTCTTCCACAGCAGCTGAACCATTTTACATTCCACCAGCAATGCACCAAGGTTCTAAATTCTCTACATGCTCACCAGCACTTGTTATTTTCTGGGTTTTGCTTGTTAATGGGTGTGAATGTGGGCAGTTCTTGCTCGGGGTCTCTCAGGTAGCTGTAGTCAGATGGTGGCTGGGCTGAGATGGCTGCAGTAGCCGGGGCTGGTGGGCAGTGCTCCCTGAATGCAGCCCCCCCCCCCATGTGGCTAGTTCTGGCTTCCTCACAGCACAGTGACCTCAGGGTAGTTGTACTTCTTATATAGCTCCTGCCTTCCCCAAAGGGAGTATTCCAAGACACAGGAAGTGGAAACTGCCAGTGTCTTAAGATCTAGGCCTAGAAAATGGCATGAGGTCACTTTCACTGTATTCTTTAGTTAAGCTCTCAGAAGTCTGCACAGTTTCAAGGGGAGGGCACATAGAGGCTACCTCCCAAGTGGAGGAATGTCAAGGAACGCCAAAGAATTGGTGGCCATCCTCAGTCTGCCCGATGGAATCATCACAGTGGGGAATCATGGTCTCTCATGAAGCTGAGTCACAGACCTGAGGTATGTTGGTTGCAGAGGATCCCAGATCCTCCTGAAGAAGTTCCCTGTGATGTGGCTTCAAGTGTGTGCTGCAGTTTTCTTCCAGGTCTTCCCTAAAGAGACAGACATTCACTGGAGAAGGGGAGATATTCATCCTTCCAGAGTGCTACTTAATACTGGATTTTGAGTTAGCACATGTACTTGGATACTCAAAATGCCTTTGTTTCTCCTGCTTAAGGTAGGGGCTTCTGGATATTAGAGGACTGCGGGAGCTGTGGCCCAAGTCCTCACAGTGGGCTCAGCAGGTCTGCAGACATGCTAGTGGTTATCCCCCCATTCCTAAATGTGGCATTGGAATAGATGTCCTCAGCAACTGGCTCCTGCCATGTGGGGTGAGGGCTTTTATGGTTGGACAAACCTGGGGGAAACTTCTTCATTAAGTGAGTGAACCCAAAGCCACTCCCCACCCCTGAAGGGACGAGTCACCACCAGTGACTTGGAAAGTGAAGAGGCGCTGATTCTGATCACAGCCCCACTGACAGGTGCCTAAATAGCTTGTGAAGAAGGTAGCTGAGTCATGGGGAAATCACTGCGGATTTACAATAATCAGGTTGTGGTTCCAACTGCAAGTGCTGTTATGGTAATTGTGGTATCTCTACTGGAGCAACTGGCACAGCTTCTGGCACCTGGCGTGCAGCTATTTGTCCAGCAAATGTTTTTTGTCTGTGACAATTTGCAAGGGGCAGGCACTATCAGCACTTTAGCTCTTTGCATAGCCTTTCAGAGGTTATCCTGATGTCCTAAGGAATGTCACCTGATTCTTTGCAGAGGTGACATCATGCTTTACAGACTGGGTTACAAAGATAGGAAAGTACTGTAGTTAACAGCTGAATACTCATATCGGATCGTTACAGAACTTTTCAAACAGAACCTGAACCTTCAAAAAACTTTTGTCCCCACACTTGTCTTAGTTGGCCTCTCCGCAGCCTCTCACACTCGTGGCCACTCCTGCATCATGAAGCGTTCTCTCCCACTGTTCTCAGCACACTTGGCCCTGCTGGTTTGCTTCCTGGGATTCCAGGGGTCCTTTGTCATTCTCCTCCACAGATCAGTCTTCAATGTGGCAATTACATGTTGGGGTTCCTCAGTGCTTAGTCCTAAAGCTCCCAATCTTCTCCCCTTGCTAATTTCTTCCAGGTCCATGACACAATGATCTTTGGCATACAAAATTTGCCAATAGTAGACATTTTATTTGCACACTTTTTGCACCCAGTTCTGTATTCTCTTCCTGAGTTTGTGGAATCCACCATCTTTGAGGCAGAAATCTCCTCTCCTAATGGCCTTTATCAAAAAAACCCAAAACAACACATGTTGGCGTGGGTGTGGAGAGACAGGAACACTAATACACTGCTGGTGGGACTGCAAACTAGTGCAACCCCTGTGGAAAGCATTATGGAGGTATCTTAAACAGATTCAAGTAGACCTGCCATTTGACCCAGCAATCCCATTACTGGGCATATACCCAAAGGAAAAAAGGTCATTCTTTAACAAAGACACATGTACCCGAATGTTTATAGCAGCACAATTCACAATAGCAAAGATGTGGAAACAACCCTAATGCCCATCAATACATGATTGGATTAGTAAGCTGTGGTATATGTATACCATGGAATATTACTCAGCTATAAGGAATGATGAAGATACGACATCTCTATGGTTCTCCTGGAGAGAGTTGGAACCCATTATGTTAAGTGAAGTATCCCAAGAATGGAAAAACAAGCATCACATGTACTCACCAGAAAATTGGTTTCCCTGATCATCACCTAAATACAAATCTGGGAACGACACCAATCGGATATCAGACTGAGGTGAGGGGTGAGAGAGGGGATGGGGGTATGCCTACACAATGAGTGCATTGTGCACCGTTTGGGGAGTGGTAACACTTGAAGGCGCTGACTCGGGAAGGGGGGGTGGGGAAGGGAGGGATATATACCTCATGATGGGTGCAATGCGCACGACCTGGGGAACAGACACGCCTGGAGCTCTGACTTGGGGGGAAAGGTGGTACAGGAGCAACGTATGTAACCTGCAATTCTGTATCCCCCATAACAAGATGAAATAAAAAAAAAAAAAAGAAATCTCCTCTCCTATAGAAACTTAAAATCTTCTTTGTTTTTCCAGCCTTCCTTGCAGCCTAAGTATGGACACATGACCAAGGCACTGCCACATTTTTTTTAAGCTTTTTTTTTTTTTTTTTTTTTTTGAGACGGTCTCACTCTGTTGCTCAGGCTAGAGTGCCGTGGCATCAGCCCAGCTCACAGCAATCTCAAACTCCTGAGCTCAAGCAATCCTTCTGCCTCAGCCTCCTGAGTAACTGGGACTACAGGCATTCACCACCTTGCCTGGCTAATTTTTTTTTTCTATATATTTTTAGTTGTCCAGCTAATTTCTTTCTATTTTTTGGTAGAGACAGGGTCTCGCTCTTGCTGAGGCTGGTCTTCAACTCCTGAGCTCAAATGATCCGCCTGCCTCGACCTCCCAGAGTGCTAGGATTACAGGGATGAGCCACCATGCCTGGCCCACTGCCATGTTTTTAACTGGTGCCTAGTGACTTACAAATCAGTACGTCACTCTGGAGTCCATCTGGTGAGCAACAATGGTGCTCACCAGATGGGCTGCAAACCCAGATGGCTAGATCACTTAATTGTGGAAGAATCATTTCCTCTTTATTCTGTTTAAGTAACAGGAAAAAATAATCTGATCAAAAATATTATCTTACTTAGAAGTAAGAACTGTGAAGTTCAAGCAGTTCTGGGGGGTATGTTTTGTGGTCATGGGAGGTTGTTCCTGAGATGAGTAAAGACTGAGCCAGAAAAATTCTATGTTTAATACATTTTATTTTGTATTTTTTCAAATTTTAAAATGAGAAAATGTATCTTGTATATAATTTACCTTGATCTATGTTAATAATTCCCTTGTTTTTTCATATAACTTTACCAACCATGTATGAGCCCTAATAAATGATTTTGTTTTGAAAAACTCAGTTCAGAGCACAAACCCAGCTACGTAGTGAAAGAATGATATTGTCTCTATTATACAAAGATTTTCAGGAAAATAAAAGCTGGACAAGGTCTCTAAGTCATATCAGAATCTTCTTTTTCTAGCTTCTTAAGGTGAAAGCTTAGAAATGTGTTTTCTTTTCCTTCTTTCCTTTTTCTTTTTTTGCCAGGATGTTGCTATGTTGCCCAGGCTGGTCTTGAACTCCTGGACTCTAATGATTCTCTGACCTCAGCCTCCCAAATATCTGGGATTACAGGCCTGTGTCTCCCTACCTGGCTACAAATATTACTTTTCTAATATAGTTGTTCAGTGATCTAAATTTCTTTATAAAAATGCTGTAAATTTCTCTCAGCGTATTGCTGAGTTTGTGTGCTAACAGATTTTGATATGTTGTGTTTTCATTTTCATTTACTTAAAAATGTTTTCTAATTTTTTTTAAAAAACTTTGACTCATGGGTTGTTTAGAAGTAAGCTGTTTAATTTTCAAATAATTGGAGATATTCCAGATATCTTTCTGTTATTGATTTTTAATTTAAATCTATTACGGTCAGAGGATAAACATACTTTGTATGATTTCAATTCTTGTATTTTATGGCCCAGAATATGGTCTATCTTGGTGAATATTTTATGTGCACTTGAAAAAAATGTATTCTACTGTTGTGGATTGGAATGATCTATAAATGTCAATTGGATCCAATTGGTTGATGGTATCATTCAGTTTTTCTACATCTTTGCTGATTTTCCATCTACTTGTTCTATCAATTGCTGAAAGAAAAATATTGAAATGTCCAAATATAATTGTGAACTTAATTTTTTTTCTTTCAAGTCTATTAGTTTTTTTCTTTTTGTATTTTACGGTGGTTTTCATAGGTGCATATTTTCTTGGTGAATGAACACTTTTATCATTATGTATTGTTCCTTTGTGTCTGTGGTAATTTTCTTAGTTCTGAAGTCTACTTCGTCTGATGTGAATTTAGCCACCCCAGAATTCTTCTGGTGAGTGTTTGATGGGTGTTTCTATGGTATATCTTTCCCATCCTTTACATATATCTCAGTCTTGTTTGGGTTTGCATTTGTCTTATGATGGCTGAGATTGAACATCTTTTTGTATATTTAAGGACCATATTTATATCTTTGTGTAAATTGCTAAACTTGTGTCATTTGTCTATTTTTTTTCAGGTTTTTGATCTTTTGTTCCTTCAGTTTTTAAATAGTGTTTTGTATGTGAGGAAGATTAGCCCTTTGGCTGTGATATATACTATAATACAGTATTTTCTCCCCATTTGCCAATTGTACTTTAAATTTAATTCCCACTTGGTCATGGTGTATTATTTTCTTAATGTGGTGTTGAGTTCTGTTTATAAATATTTTATTTTGAAATTTTGCCTCAATTTTAATATGAGATATTGGTTTGTAGTTTTATTTTTCAATATTATACTTGCTTCTTAAAAGAATCAGGAAAATATCCTTCTTTTGTTCTGGAACAATTTAGAGACTACCTTATCTTTGAAGTTTTGGTAGAATTTCCCTCTGAAACCATCTAGGCCTGGTGCATTTCATTTTATTTAATTTTCAAATTGATTTGCATAGAGGTCTTCAAAATAACCTCTTATGATAGCAGAGCATGTAAACAGGTGGAAAACCATACCGTGCTCATGGATTAGAAGAATCAACATTGTTAAAATGTCTGTACTACCCAAAGTGATCTACAGACTCAATGCAATTCCTATTAAATTACCAATATCATTTTTCACAGATATAGAAAAAATAATTTTGCGCTTTGTATGGAACCAGAGAAAACCCCATTTAGCAGAATCAATTTTAGGCAATAAGAGTAAAATGGGAGGTATTAATTTACCAGACTTCAAACTATACCACAAGGCTGTGGTTATTAAATCAGCTTGGTATTGGCACAAGAACAGAGACACAGACTAGTGGAACAGAACTGAGAATCCAGATATAAAACCATCCTCATGTAGCCATCTAATCTTTGCCAAAGCTGACAAAAACATACACTGGGGGAAAGATTCCTTATTCAATAAATGGTGCTGGGAAAACTGGATAGCCACATGTAGAAGACTGAAACAGGACCCACACCTTTCACCTCTCACAAAAATCAAATCACGACGGATAACAGACTTAAACCTAAGGTGTGAAACTATTAGAATTCTAGAAGAAAATGTGGAAAAAGCTCTTATAGACATTGGCCTAGGCAAAGAATTTATGATGAAGACCCCAAAGGCAATCACAGCAACAATGAAAATAAATAAATGGGACCTGATTAAATTAAAAATCTTCTGCACAGCCAAAGAAACTGTCACAAGAGCAAACAGACAACCTACAGAATGGGAAAAAATTTTCGCACGCTACACATCCGATAAAGGACTGATAACTAGAATCTATTTAGAACTCAGGAAAATCAGCAAGAAGAAATCAAAAAGTGGGCAAAGGACATGAACAGAAACTTTTCAAAAGAAGACAGAAGAATGGCCAACAAACATATGAAAAAATGCTCAAGATCTCTAATCAGGGAAATGCAAATCAAAACCACAATGAGATATCACTTATCTCCAGTGAGAATGGCCTTTATCAAAAAGTCCCAAAACAATAAATGTTGGCGTGGATGTGGAGAGACAGGAACACCCATACACTGCTGGCGGGACTGCAAACTAGTGAAACCCCTGTGGAAAGCAATATGGAGATACCTTAAACAGATACAAGTAGACCTACCATTTGATCCATTAATCCCATTATTGGGTGTCTACCCAAAAGAACAAAAGACATTCTATAAAAAATACATTCTATAAAAAAGACAGCTGCACTCAAATGTTTATAGCAGCACAATTCACAATTGCAAAGATGTGGAAACAACCCAAGTGCCCATCAATCCATGAGTGGATTAATAAAATGTGGTATATGTATACCATGGAGTACTGTATAGCTATAAGAAACAATGGTGATCTAGCACCTCTTGTATTTTCCTGGATAGAGCTGGAGCCCATTCTACTAAGTGAAGTATCCCAAGAATGGAAAAATAACCACCACATGTACTCACCATCAAATTGTTTTCACTGATTGTCCCTAAGACACATTTAGGAATAACATTGATCTGGTGTTGGGCAGATGTGGGGGGTGGGGATGGGTGTATACACACATAATGAGTGTGATGCACACTGTCTAAGGGATGGACACACTTGAAGCTCTGGCTTGGGGGGGGCAAGGGAATATACGTAACCTAAAGTTTTGTACCCCATAATATGCTGAGATAAAAAAGAAAAAAGAATGGATGAATGAGTGGAGCACTAGGTTCTGCAGTTGCAGACCTGCCCCTCAACAGACTTACAGTCTGCGGGGAGGACAGACCCGTTTCTAGAAGCTGGTGCAGGAATAAGTGAAGGGAGGGGAGCGAAGAGGGGGACAGTCTCGGTGCAGAGGCGCGGGCCGGCTGGGCCTGGGAGGAAAACCTCCAAGCAGAATTTTGGAAGAGGAATAGATTTTTTTATCAGAAGATCTTTGTAAAAATGACTCTGAATTATCCAGGAAGAGTTAGATGTTTTTTCCTTAACTGTTTAAAAGTCAAGGAAGCACAAGAGTCATTTTAGAAATGTTTTCACACAAAAAAGTTTATAATGAGGGAAAAACAAAGGTTTTGGTGTTAAGTGGGTAAGCTGCCATTTATCTGGAAGTTGTTCCTCTGGTCTCCCTGCAGTGTTTGCCATGAGATGTGCTGTGTTTTTAACTTTCACGTACTGATTCCTGGAGAGTACCCTACTACGTATTGAAGGCAACCGTCTAAAAATTTGTAGAAAACCGACTTAAGAAACTATTTGTGGAAAATGCATTGCTGGTCAAAGTCAGGCTCTTGTCCCCCCTCCTGCTCCCCCAGTGTGAATCAGCGCTTGTCTGACTGTCGCACCGCTGGGCAAGGTGGTAGCTCTCTTCTATTCTTCTTGGTTCTGATCTGAGAAACTACCTTTGCAACTTGCTCGGACACCTGCCATGTTTTGCTTTTTTACGGAGGAAGGAGCACATTCCTCCTGTGGGCGGTTGGCATGGAAGCCTCCAGGGTTAAGTGGCTCCATTGAGCTCCGTGAGCACAGACAGGTGGGAACACGGGCATGAGTGTGGGTTTCCCATGGAAGCCGACGAGCCGGGAGCAGAGGACCGCTCCGCTGGCTGGATCAAGAACTAGAAATCACTTCTTGAGCCTTTGGGTTTTCCTGTACCTTTGGCATAAGAGAAAGCAGTGTTGCTGAAATAGGAGTGGTTCGCTGAAAATTCTTCAGTTGAAAATTCTTCAGCCTTTTCACCCATGAGGTACTTGGAAAATCTTTTTCATTTTTATTTTAAATTTTTATTTCTTTCTTCCAGGTTTTTGGAAAAATCTTTATACTTAAAAAGAAAAACAATCAGGTTGCAGCTAGACCAGAGGGATGTTATAGTCCAGGCTCTTGTCGCCGCCCTTCCCTCCCCGAGCGGGGTCCTGCACGGCGTCCCTTCCCGAGACCGGGCCAGCACGTGCAAATGGCTCGGCCTTGGGCTGCGTGTCCCTGAGCGTGCGTTCCACCTGGTCTCGTTGCCCGTGTTATTGCATTATTTCAGCAAATATCTAAGGTTTCTGGTCAGGCACCGAGCGGGAGTGTGTAATTTCTGTTTTGCTTCCCAAGCTCCTTAGCCAGAATCACAGGAGGCCTGCGGAGCCAGGTTCCCAAAGCCCAGTCAGAAGGCTCAGCCTTGAGCTTGTCTTTTTCCTGGTGATGCAACCCCAGATTCCAGGGCACGGCAAAGGGTGACAGCCATCCAACAGTGGGGTGCGGCTACCCGAGGGGCCGTCCATACTGGTCTCAGTTTTGTACTTCTTCATTTGAGGCCCTCTGAGAACAGAGAGAGCATAATTGAAACACAGAGCCTCAAATGAAGAAAGTACGTTCAAATAAAAGAAATACAAGTTTCCTTTTTATCTAGAGAAAAAAGCCAGGGATGGAGAATAAAGTACATGTAAATATACTTAGTAAATCAGAGTATGCCAATTGAGTAATGAAAAACATGAGTAGCATTTAACTTTTTCTTGCCATTGGGAAATTATAAACGACTTGATACCTGAGGATGGTTGGCACCCAGAGCTATAAATTTTAAATAGGAATGAGATGATGTAAATATTTTCCTATAAAAGAGTTTATTGTTTGTTTGTTTTCTTTGTTTTTTGAGACAGAGTCTCACTCTGTTGCCCAGACTAGAGTGCCGTGGCATCAGCCTAGCTCACAGCAACCTCACACTCCTGGGCTTAAGCGATCCTCCTGCCTCAGCCTCCCGAGTATCTGGGACTACAGGCATGTGTCACCGCGCCTGGCCCCTTTAAAAGAGTTGGGTGAAAGTATTCAGTTAGCTGAATCTGGTGCTGCAAGGAACTATAGGATGTTTGCTATAAAGAGATGTTGATTTGGAGACCAACATCTCTCTGTTCACAACCAAATCCCCTCGCCTGCCACTGTGCATGTCTGGGTGGTTTTCAGTGCATGTGTTAAACGAATGACTGCAGGACAGCATTCGACAGCAGGGAGGTTGGTTTATTTATAATCAGTTCTAACTTATTTGATCCATTGCTCTATACTGTAAGGGTAGGGTGGGTGTGCCTGTTCTCTGGTTCTTTATCTGTCCAAAGCACACT
Organism: Eulemur rufifrons; assembly: GCF_041146395.1. Taxonomy (NCBI): domain Eukaryota; kingdom Metazoa; phylum Chordata; class Mammalia; order Primates; family Lemuridae; genus Eulemur; species Eulemur rufifrons. The sequence continues at coordinate 95,879,147 of NC_090999.1, read as the reverse complement.
GTGTGGAGGCCACAGGTACTGGCAGCAATAAACAGAGGAGAAAGGAAGTGAGAGAAAATGACGGAAGGAGAGAGAAAGAGAAGATGCAGACAGAATGAGAATGTGTTAGGCCGGGTGCGGTGGCTCACATCTGTAATCCTAGCACTGTGGGAGGCCAAGGCGGGAAGATCGCTCAAGGTCAGGAGTTCGAGACCAGCCTGAGCAAGAGCGAGATCCCACCTCTACTAAAAAATAGAAAGAAAATAGCCAGACAACTAAAAATATATAGAAAAAATTAGCTGGGCGTGGTGGCCCATGCCTGTAGTCCCAGCTACTTGGGAGGCTGAAGCAGGAGAATCGCTTGAGCCCAGGAGTTTGAGGTTGCTGTGAGCTAGGCTGATGCCATGGCACTCTAGCCTGGGCAACAGAGTGAGACTCTGTCTCAAAAAAAAAAAAGCATGTGTTAACAACTGTCTGTAAGTGACATTGAGAGGCACAAGTTTTCTGAGTTGCTCACAACAATAGCCTGATAAAGGTCCTCAATTCCATTTCTGCGTCTATTCTTGTGTCTGATTAACATTACTCTGCACTAAGTGGGCACAGGGTGGGCAGGGTGTGTGCACAGTGTGGGGGTCGGGGGGGATGGAATTGGCGTCCCAGCTGTTGTGGGGGAGGGTAAGACATCCACAGAGAGAGGAGCTATGTCAATAGACTGGGGTCAGATTGGAGTCTTAAGGGGTCAGTGTGGCTTGGCTGCAGTCTGAATTTTAGAGTAGCTGAACACCAACAGTTGAGAGTAAGTCTGGGTTACACTGGGTTGAAGGCCAGATAAAGTCAATTTTATTTCTAGAACCTATGAGCTTGAAGTACTCTTTCTATGGTAAGTTGCAAGCAGGTCGAGAGTATTGATGGAAATGCCGAACACATTTGGCAACACTGGCCCCGCTGCTGGCCCTGGAAGCACACGGCTGCTTCTAGTACCTGCCAGAATTGTTCATGAAAAATGTTAAGAAGTTCTTTTTACTGATAAAAATTTATTTGAAAAGTAACTTTTGGGTGCTTTGCTTGGTTGCTTGGTTGCAGGATGAGTTTGACAAGCTGAGGCCTCTCTGCTCCACCAACACAGACATTTGCCTGCTGTGCTTTAGTGTCATGAGCCCCTCATCCTTCCAGAATGTCAGTGAGAAACGGGTGCCGGAGATTCGGTGCCACTGGCCCAAAGCCCCCATCATCCTAGTTGGAATGCAGTTGGATCTCAGGGAAGGTATCAAAGTCCTCATTGAGTTGGACAATTGCAAGAGAAGCCAGTGCCTGAACAGGCGGCGAAGCCGTGCACTGAGGAAATCAAAGCTGCCTTCTCCATTGAGTGTTCGGCCTTGACTCAGAAAAGACCTCAAAGACGTCTTTGATGCAGCCATCGTCGCTGACATTCAATACTCAGACACTCAGCAACAGCCAAAGAAGTCTAAAAGCAGGACTCCAGACAAAGTGAAAAACCTCTCCAAGTCCTGTCGGAAGAAGTACTGCTGTTTCCTATGATGCTGGCAAGATGCTCAGAAAGACTATATTCCAATGAAACAGATACGAGAAGCTATATTAGCTGAAATGACTCCTTTTCGTGTGTTGAACCCGTGTAGAGAATGTGTGGGCACTTGGATTCTAGGAGAAGCTCTCAATTTATGTATTCTTTCTTGCCTTTCATTTTTTTGTTGTTTGTTTGAACTTGGGGATAGAAACTTATGCAAGCTATTTTTGAAGTAAGTTGAAAATGTTTCAAAGCTCTGGAAATTTAGAGCTTGAGACCTCTTGATTAATTGATATGTAATATGAAGAAGACAGCTCAAATCTGGATATGTCAAGAATGAAATTTTGCGGCCGGGCACGGTGGCTCACGCCTGTAATCCTAGCACTCTGGGAGGCCGAGGTGGGCGGATCGTTTGAGCTCAGGAGTTCGAGACCAGCCTGAGCAAGAGCGAGACCTCATCTCTACTAAAAAAAAAATAGAAAGAAATTATATGGACAGCTAAAAAATATATATAGAAAAAAAATTAGCCAGGCATGGTGGTGCATGCCTGTAGTCCCAGCTACTCGGGAGGCTGAGGCAGGAGGATCGCTTGAGCTCAGGAGTTTGAGGTTGCTGTGAGCTAGGCTGACGCCACGGCACTCACTCTAGCCTGGGCAACAGAGTGAGACTCTGTCTCAAAAAAAAAAAAAAAAAAAAAAGAATGAAATTTTGCTATATTATAATGTACAGAAGAACAAAAGGGAGAATTCTCTCTTGATTAAGGGCTACTTAGTGCACAATGTATTATTTACATGGTAAACCATGGTAAGAATAATTCTTAGCTTTGCAACTCCATGCAAACCATACTTTTTGTTTTTAAAGAGAAAAAATCTAAGAAAAAATGAGAGATCTCTGCATACAAACCCTCAGACCAGTCACTTTTATTATTTACTAACACCCAGTTGCTTGAGACTTAAAAACAACCAACAGAAACATCCCACTGACTATATGGCAGAAAAGAAAACCTGTTTATGGCATTTTTCACTGTTAGACCAGTTGTGTCAACACTGTGTGAACATAACCAAAGTCCCATGCAGAGGAAAGCAAGTGCTGGTCAATAGTTCTGATATTTTTCTTTAGGGAGTGATTCATGTTGAGATCAGAATGCAATATTTGCTTTCAGTACTGTAATGTGTGCAACAACCTGCCTAAATCCCAGGTTAAGGTGGGATTCTCTCAGGAGCAACTCTCTGAAATTTTTTTTTTTTTTCTTGAGGCAGAGTCCCGCTCTGTCACCATGGCTAGAGTGCCATGGCATCAGCCTAGCTCACACCAACCTCAAACTCCTGGGCTCAAGCAATCTTACTGCCTCAGCCTCCCAAGTAGGTGGGACTACAGGCATGTGCCACTAGGCCTGGCTAACTTTTTGTATATATTTTTAGTTGTCTGGCTAATTTCTTTCTATTTTTTAGTAGAGACGGGGGTCTCACTCTGGCTCAGGCTGGTCTCGAACTCCTGAGCTCAAACGATCTGCCCGCCTCGGCCTCCCAGAGTGCTAGGATTATAGGCGTGAGCCACCGCGCCGGCCCTGAATTGTTTTTAACCTTCCATATGCAAGTTGTCCCATCTGCAGGGAAGAGCACTCTTGCAAGGCTGACAGCAAATGTTTGTGGGACACAAAACGTATCTTTTTTTTTCTTGACATGTCAGCCAAAATGTACTTCTGTGCATACACACCCATACGCACGCACACACGTGCACACATGTATGTATGTATGTGTGGGTGTACTTGCTGCTGATTCAGGCTTTGAAACAGCTAATGGGAAAAAGCATGGCCCCAAATCAGATGTTAAGGAAGATTCACTGCTTTTTCTCATTGACACGTTTTTGAACAGATATCTTATTGATTTTCCCCTAGATGTGATTTTAAGTGTATCTTTTTTTTTTTCTTTTTCTTTTTTTTTCTTTTTTTGAGACAGAGTCTCACTCTGCTGCCCAGGCTAGAGTGCCATGCCATCAGCCTGGCTCACAGCAACCTCTAACTCCTGGACTCAAGTGGTCCTCCTGCCTCAGCCTCCTGAGTAGCTGAGACTACAGGCATGTGCCACCATGCCTGGCTAATTTTTATATATATTTGTAGTTGTCCAGATAATTTCTTTCTATTTTTAGTAGGGATGGGGTCTCGCTCTTGCTCAGTGTGGTCTTGAAGTCCTGACCTCAAGCCTTGGCCTCCCAGAGTGCTAGGATTACAGGGGTGAGCCACCATGCCCGGCCTAAGTATATCTTAATATACACACTTGTGAGAGAATTTTATTTTTATTTTATTATTTTTTTAAGATAGTTAAAAAGTTTATTTTATACTTTAGAAGGACAGAGAGAATGAGAGAGAGAGAGAGAGAGAGAGAGAGAGAGAGAGAAATAGGGGAGAAGAGGGCAGGGAGAAGGCATGGCATCCAAAGAAAGAGAAGGAAGATGCTGGCAGTGATGCCAAGTGGCTCCATGATTTTAAGGGGGACAAAGAGGAAAAAAAAATAGTGATGGCCGTCACTTGGTAACAAAAGAAGCAGCAGGTAGATAACAAAAAACTGCAAGGATGTCAAAGTCCAAGACTCGGTTTCCTGCCTTTCCTTGGAGAAGGAATTGTCGTAGAAGATGTGACTCTGTCCTCATGATATGGTTTAGACTGTAGCTCATTTTCTCCTGCTGTTTACTCAGTAACTATAAAAACAGATTCTCAAAAAAACAATTTTGAAAGAGAGAGATTTACATCTCTTTTCTCCCCATTCAGGTTTCTTCAGAGGTTGTGCAAAACAGAACTCCTGCAGGGTGCCTGTTAGTGAGAAAACGCACAGGACTGATCCTTAACTGTTACCAGGATGTTGTGGGATTAGGTATTTTCCTGTCATTTTTGCAAGGCCACCCATTTCCCACACACTCTGTGATATTCCCAGCGTGTGTTAAAGGATTAGCTGAGCATGGAGGGCCCTCTGTTTGCCTAAGCACAAAGAATCCTGAAGTGGAGACTGAGGCCCAGACCAGAGTGTGGCCTGCCCAAGGTTAAACTACAAGTCAGTGTCCGCCCCCACACTAGAACCGAGGGCTCTTGCCCTTCATCCAGCACTGCGTTCTCAGCGCTTCTAGTCTGGGGCCCCTAGGTGGGGGCAGGGCTGACGGGTGGTTGTGGTGGGATCACAGCTGGACTGAGATCTTCAGGTGAGACTAGGAAGATGAGCAGGAGGCTTACAGAGTGATGTAGGTCACAGGGAGAGGAAGAGTTCTGGCTCCAGAAACAGCTACTGCAAGAGAGACTACAGACTGAACAGATGGGATCTACTTTCTGAGCCCCGACCCCCAGCACAGGGCGCTGGCTGCCCCCATGAGAGCCCGTGCATGGTAAAGGCACAGGGGGTGAAAGCCAAAGGAGCTCTGGCCTAGACTTGGGTGGTCCCTGCTCTGTGACTTGGGCATGCCCTCAATCTGTGCCAAACTGATTCCGTATACATTACACTGGCTCCATTTTAAAACAAAACAGAAAATAAAATGAACATTTCTTGAAACCTGTTAAAACAGCCAGTTAAATCCACAGATGGGGCAGGGCGCAGTGGCTCACGCCTGTAATCCTAGCACTCTGGGAGACCGAGGCGGGTGGATCACTCGAGGGCAGGAGTTCAATATCAGCCTGAGCAAGAGCAAGACGTCGTCTCTACTAAAAATAGAAGGAAATTAGCTGGACAGCTAAAAATATATATAGAAAAAAATTAGCCGGGCATGGTGGCACATGCCTGTAGTCCCAGCTACTCGGGAGGCTGAGGCAGAAGGATCGCTTAAGCCCAAGAGTTTGAGGTTGCTGTGAGCTAGGCTGACATCACGGCACTCTAGCCAGGGTGACAGAGCGGGACTCTGTCTCAAAATAAAATAAAATAAAATCCAATTTGTGTTTTCCTACAGAAAAAGTGAAAAGATAAGGTTATACTTTAGGAGATGGGCTTATTTTATTCCTGTTAATAAATAAGATGAGTAAGTTTATTTGTTTGGCAAAGGTTAATCCTTAAACCACCAAGATATATAGACTGTTAACTATTGATTTTTCAGCACATCAAAATTGATATTGGTCATAATTTTCTGAAGCATTTAGTTACAACCTGAGGGAGTCAAATTATTTGTGGAAATGCCAAAAATGGACCTAATTAAACACATCTCATCCTGCTGTGCCTGGCTCACCTATTTGTGGAACGCTAGGTTTCCCAGTCTGGGCTTTGGCTGCCCAGGGTGCAGGATGGGGAGAGAAGATGAGTTATTTCACTGGCAAATAATTTTACACATTATTTTTATATTAAAGCAAATGGCATGGAGTACAATGCAGATTAATTCTCTCTCTCTCTCTCTCTCTCTCTTTTTTTTTTTTTTTGAGACAGAGTCTGGCTCTGTTGTCTGGGCTAGAGTGCCATGGCATCAGCCTAGCTCACAGCAACCTCAAACTCCTGGGCTTAAGCAATCCTCCTGCCTTAGCCTCCCGAGTAGCTGGGACTACAATTATACACCACCATGCCCGGCTAATTTTTTGTATATACTTTTAGTTCTCCAGCTAATTTCTTTCTATTTTTTAGTAGAGACAGGGGTCTCACTCTTGCTGAGGCTGGTCTCGAACTCCTGACCTCAAGTGATCCATCCACCTTGGCCTCCCAGAGTGCTAGGATTACAGGCATGAGCCACCATGCCTGGCTCAAGGTCTTCTTTAATTTTCTTCACAGCAGGATCCCCAGTGGGTCAGCTCAGGTCCCCGAGAGCATCCCACTGAGGTGACAATTGGCTTCTAATAGTTTCCATCTTCATCTCTATTAAATTTTACGAGGCTTACACTTTTTTATGGGTAATAGCCCATTCATGTCTTCATTTCCACTCATTTTTATAAAATTTGAGCAAAATTATATAGATTACTTGAGTGGTTGCACGGGCTGGCTCTGTGGAGCAGAGCGGCTGCTGCCCGGTGGGACCATGGGGCAGGCCAGCCTTCTGAACACCCATGAGCTGATCCTGCAGGGGGTGAAGCAGCCAAGTCTGAATTCAGTGTACAAAAAGGGAGTCGGTGGGGAAGGTAGCAGTGCTGGCATTACGTGGAAGTTGAGAATCTCCTGGGTTCCCCAGCCCTCTATATTGGGGTGTCCTTGATGCCTGTCATGCAAGAAGCTCTTGCTGCAGGCTAGCACATTTTTACCGTTTTCCAGTTGTTTTTTAACAGCCTGAGTCACCCAAGCACAGGTTCCCCTGTTGTCCAGCACAATGTCCAATCCTAACGGTAAAACCAAGTCTCGAAGAGGCGCAGCATGCATATGAAAAAGGCGAGTCGTCAGGAACCTGGTATCTATCTTTAAAAAGAGAACATTCTGGAGCAGAATATCCCATTTCCCTTTGGTGCTCTCCTCCTGAACGTCCCATGGTACTTCAGACTTAACTTACTGTATTAGTTTCCTGTGGCTGCTGGAACAAATTACTACCAATAGCAGCTGAAAACAACACAGATGTATTGCTTTATAGTCTGGAGATGAGAAATCTGACGTGAGTCTCACTGCACTAAAATCAAAGTGTCAGCAGGGCTGTGTTGCTTTCTGGAATCTCTGCGGGGGGGGATTCTGTTTTCTTGCCTTGAATTTGGGTACCAAAAATGCCTGGATTTGCACAAGATGGAAACATTTTCCATATGGCTTTTTTTTTTTTAAACATTTCCTGTCAGTTAGCTAGAGGTATAATAGCAATTCGGCATACACTGGCTGTTACTATGAAAAGTATTCCCCTAAATGTGTGTATTCTTAAAGTCCAAACTTAAAGCACAAATAAAACTTAGACATTCTAGTATATCCCTTAGTACATAAACTTTTAGAGAGATCACGTGCGTCAATCTCTCTTTGAAAGATGTTGCATAATAGTCAGTTTGGGCTTCAAGACAAGAACCAAATTGTTATGTGGCTGGTGGAAAAAAGTCACATGCTTCAGGAGCAAATAGAAAAACTGACATCTTTCCATGAAAGTCAGAAAGGCTGACTGCTATTTGCTCTCCAATTTGTCATGGACTTAGACTATACAGAACCCAGCCGGCCAGTCCAGGGTTCCATTTTGCATCTGCTCACGTGTCTCGAGAGGCTCTCAATAGGAACTTAGAACTCTGTGACGTCTGTGATGTCATCAACCACAGCAATAACAACTGCAATAGTTAGATTGGCTTGACTCATTTATTTATCAAAAGTTATTGGTAAAAAACAAAACAAAACAAACAAACAAACAAAAAAACACTGAACTGCCTCCCCCCAAAGTCATCCAGAATCTCCAAACTTCTTCCTCCCACTCTGATCATCTTCCCCTGTGTGCTTCCCTCTCTTGGATCCTCTGGAGTTCCCAATGGTCATTCTGAAATGAAATCTCAGGACAGAGCACAAAGTTAGGAGGCCTGCACACGGTTACTATTGCACAGTAATGATCTAAAACCAGACACACCCACACACAGTCACTGATAAGTGGATTTTCAATGCACTTAATTTATCTACACAATTTACCTCCTTGAAAAGGAAACCTCTATACACTGTTGGAGGGAATGTAAACTAGTACAGCCACTATGGAAAGCACAACGGAGATTTCTCAAAAAACTAAAAATAGGCCAGACACGGTGGCTCATGCCTGTAGTCCTAGCACTCTAGGAGGCCGAGGTAGGGGGATTGTTTGAGCTCAGGAATTTGAGACCAGCCTGAACAAGAGTGAGACCCCGTCTCTACAAAAAAGAAAAAAAAAAAAAAAAGCCAGAAAGAAATTAGCTGGACATCTAAAAATATATAGAAAAAATTAGCCGGGCATGGTGGGATGTGCCTGTAGTCCCAGATACTCAGGAGGCAGAGGCAGGAGGATTGCTTGAGCCCAGGAGTTTGAGGTTGCTGTGAGCTAGGCTGATGCCATGGCACTCTAGCCCAGGCAACAGAGTGAGACTCTGTATCAAAAACAACAACAACAACAAAAAATTAAAAATAGAATTATCATTTGATACAGCAATCTCAGTACTGGGTACCTCCCCACAGGAAAAGAAATCAATGTATCATAGGGACGCCTGCTCTCGCACGCTTATTGCAGCACTATTCACAACAGCAAGGATGTGGAACCAACCTAAGTGTCCATCAATGAATGAATGGATAGAGAAAATGTGGTGTATGTGTACACAACACAATACTATTCAGTCATAAAAAGAAGGAAATCGTGTCATTTGCAGCAACATGGATGGAACTGGAGGTCATTATCTTAAGTGAAATAAGCCAGGCACAAAAAGACAAATATTACGTGTTCTCACTTATAGGTGGGAGATAAAAATTTTGAATACATGGAGGTAGTGAGTAGAAAAATAGACAACAGACTCCAAGCTTTGGAGGGGGGTGGGGAAGGCTGAAGAGCAGTGAGTTAAAGGGCACTAACGTACAGTAGGATAGAAGGCATAAATTCAGTGTTTGATGGCAGATTAGGATGACTATACTCAACAAAAGTGTACTGTCCTTGGATGACACACACCCTGAATACCCTGACTTGATTATTACATGTTACGTACATGTCACAAAATTTCTCATGTACCCCATAACTTTGCACGAATAAAAAAATCTACCTTCTTTGTCGCTTTATTTCAGTCTAAGGGGTGGGAATGAGAGCAGGGTTATTATATGAGTAGTTCTTACTTTTGTGACAACCTTGAATAATTTTAATGGTGGGCCCCGTGTGCCCGAGAGCCCACCTGAAGTTAGACAGTCCACTGCAGCCTGGCCACATGGTTACTTGGTCCAGATCTCCGACTCAGCCCCCCTTTCTTTACCCTTGCCCTTTGTCTAAATCGCCTCACCTTCTCCCCCAAAACTGATCAGGTGCTACTGAAAGCCAAGTGTTTCCATTTCAAAGTGGAAAAAGTTGAAGGTGATCAATCATTAATTAGGCTAATAATTATTTAGCTAAAACAATACAAATATTCCTTATAAAAATGTTGGTAGAGAAAACTAGGGAAAAGAGCTAGTTGATAGGTGGAGAAAATATTTTGGTAAATGTTATAGTATCTGAAATTTATGAACCACCTTCACTTATGGGGCATGAAAAATATTTCATCTATTGCCCTAACCTGCCCAAATCTTCTCTCGACCAAGCTGTGATATAAATGAATGAATAAATGCATCATCCCTTCTAACCCCACACGACTCACGCTGGGCATGTATAGGATCAGTTGCTATTATCCTTATATAGTAGAGGGAGAAACAAAGAGACTAATTTGCTAAGGGACTTTGCCTGAGGAAGTGGTAGAACCTTTACTCCTTGAGGATATTTTTTCAACCTTCATTTCCCCTCTCCCTCTCTACCCCTGTATGGAGAGGATATAGAAGAGCCCCTTACACTCCCCAGTAGGGGGTTGGTGCTAGTTCAGTTGCCTAGTTCTGAATAACAAGCCACCCCAACGTGAAGCGGCTTTGAGCAGCAGCTATTTATTCCTTCTTGTGATCCTGTGGGGAGACCAGGCTCTGCCAGGCAGTTCTTTTGCCCCATGTGTACGTGTGTGGTTGAGGGATGTGCAGCGGGGAGTCTGACTCTGGTGGACCCTTTGAAGGCTCCCACCTTTAGGTCTCTCTGTCTGGGGCTCTGTGCCATGCACCCTCATCTTCAGTAGTCTAGACTGACTTTCCTTGCAGCATGGAGACTAGCCAGACCTCACCGGGGAGTGTGCCGAGAGAGACAGCTCCGGTGTGCGAGGGCTTCCCAAGCCTCTGTTTTCATCCCACTTGGTAACGTCCGTGGGGCAAAGCAAGCCCAGAGACAATGTTTGTGGGTGGGGGAAGGCGTTGCACAGGTCCGTGAGCACAGGGAGGTGGTTTGCTTGGGGCCTGCCGACTAGATTAATGTGAGACCGGGAGGCGGGGGCTGCCAGGGCTGACACAGTCCATTGCTCGTATCTATTTTGGGTAAAGAGAGATGGAGCCTATACACTATTGTGTAGGTGGGAAACACAACAGGTTTAGCAGCCAGGGATTCTGGTGGTAAAATGTACAGTAGTGGCAGTAACCTATATTATTTTTGCCGCTGTCTGACTATGCACAGGGTGAGACAAGATGTTGCCTAGAGTCTCCGCTGGGTCTTGCTGCGCTGGGGAGAGAGGGTGCTTCCACTGAGGGAAACGGTGCCTTGCTCATGCACAGAGGCAGCTGGCTGAGCTAGAGGCTGGATGTCCCTTTGATGGCAGACTTACGTTGTTTCCACCTGCTCCCTTTTCTAGCAAAATTAACAGAATTCAGGTTGCATTTGGACAATTGGAACAATATAGAGCACAGGGTACAGGAAGCTATTTTTAAAACCTTGCGTTAAAATTATTACGATTATCAGCGTGGCCCTCAGTAGCGGTGTTCCACATAGAACTCAAACTACTCTGAGGCATTTCCCAAAGCAGTAGAATGGGTTCCCAGAATGTGATTCCATTCCCCACTCTGTCCCTCTCCCTCCCCAAAGGCATTTTCGTGGGCAGTTGTACCCCAGGATATCATAAGACACTCTCTGATTTTGACTTTCATTGTTCTTCTGACATGCACTGTCTGTCCATACTTTTGAGACATTTCTTTTTCTTTTGCATACAATTTGTGATATGCCCACATCTGGGATTTCCATGAGAGTGGCTGTTCTAGGGCAGGGTGTGTTGGCAATGCCACCAGGAGGGGCTGCATGGCACAGAGCCGAGAGGAACGCCCGGTATCACCAGGATCCCTGGAACCATGAATCCTCACCCTGCCTTTGCCAGGACCCGCTGTGTACATTTAGAGGATGAGTTTAATTTCTCTGGCTTTGAATTTTTTCAGCCTCACCAGGAGCTGAAACCAAGAAATCTCTACTGTCTCGTTTCTCTACAATTTTAAGATAATCAAAATTCTCTTCACTGTTTGTTGACCTTTACAGGCTTAGGATTTTTTATTTTAACCAAAATCAACAGGAGGTTAAGAAATTCACAGTTCTCACCAAACTCCAAGTAGAGAAAGTTATGTCTTGAGACCGTGGGGCTGGGCGTGAGTCTGGAGGCCTGACCTGGGCGAGCCCGTGTCCTCCTGGCCAGCGGCCGGTCAGCCGCGTCTGCGCAGAGACGAGGAAAGAAGAGGCAGCTCTGGTGCCTAAGAGCGTGGCGGCCAAGTCCATCGTAAATAAAGGGTTTCCACGAGGATAGAAAATCTCTCACTTTCTGACACACGGGCAGTTCAGTGAGTGAAATCCTTGCTAATCAAAACCCCGTTAATGTGAAAAAGAAATTAAAAAAGAAAGCAGAGAAGAGAAATGAAGATGATTCAAATAGTACAAAATAGAGAAAATAATGAAGCTGATTAAAGTGAGTTTGTGCCACGAGAGTTTGTTGGTTTTTATCTGTATCAAGAAAAGATTTTATTATGCCCCTGTGTGTGCATGCCAGTGTCATGGTCACTGCCCGGAATTCTTGCCTCCCAAGGACTTACCCTGCTGCTCCTGGAAAGTCACCTGGAGACAAGAATGTGCTTCTCCTTGCAGCGGGAGCTCTGCTGAGGCTTCCCAGTTTAATCAGTTTCTCTGCTGGAGCCAGAGTTATCACTTATTGACTCAGTAACAATTAACTTTTTAACATAAGCATAGGCTTCAACCACAAATATGCCACAGTTTCAAAAGGTGATGTGTCAGCCCTTGAGTACTTGTTAACTAGGGACTTTTATCTTGCCAGGCCTCCCAAGAGCTTAACAATTCAGTGCATAACAAATATCAGAAAATTTATTACTGTGCATTTGGCTTTTGTGGATGGCGAATAAAGAATGGGTCATGGGAATGGCACGTCTCAGAGTAAGTTACATCTGGAAACTGCCATTAACAACCATTTATTTTAATACTTTCTAATCATAAAATCAGAAAATCAATCACAGTTCCCTTATCCAATAGCAGAGACTACTATATTTCAGTATTTTCACCCCAGCATTTGCTTTTGTGCAATTATACTTCCTCCTCACTGTCCCCCCCTCTCCTGGCCTAGTTATTGTTAGGCATTGTTACTTATTCTATGTGTGTTACCCAGATAAAGCTGGGTCACTCTGTCCTGCTCTTTGTGACTTTGATAAAACCAACTCAAAACTTCTCTTCCTACATCCTATGGGAATTTCAGGGACCTCCTCAGGATTTCTGGCTTGGACTTCTCACTTCTACTGAAATGTCAGTTTCAACTTTTTGTCTTGTGAATGTTTTTTAATCTTTCACACTACTTTGATCCAAGTGAGGGACTAGACGCCTCTCCGCAGTTCTCTTTGTGTGTGAACATCTGTCTCCTCGTTCCTCTGTAGAGCAGGAACAGTGTGGTTTTGGGAATTGACTCCAGATCCAGCCTAAGCCAGTCAGATAATTCCATTCCTCTGCTAGGAATTATTTTAGGAACCCAGGTTTAAGCCAATCAGTGTGTGGCATTTCCCTGGTGACAGTTCTTAGTTCAGGGACAAGTACATACACTAAATGATTCCAATCAGAATGAAGAGGGGAGTTTCATTTCACAGTTAGATAAGAGACTTTCTCTCCCACTTGTTGTGACTACTGTCTCAGCTGGCAGCTCCCTGCATCTGTAAGAATAAAGCTCTCCAAAGGAGAGGACAGAGTGTGAAAATCGCAAAGCCCAAACTTCTGCATCTCCACTTCCGTGAGCCAACAAAATCCTTGTCGTTTAAGCCCTATTGAGACAAACTTTCTGTTACTTGCTGCCAAAAGCATATTAACTCTTAGGTCATCTTTTCTTTCCTGTCCCCACCCCCAGCAATATTCACACAAGTTAGCTAGGTACTAGAAATTTTCTCGAGCTGGGGGTTTATATCTCAGAAACATGAACACAAAATTTGACATTGAATATTGGATATAACACTGTTCTGTAGTCATTTCTGTCCACATTTTTGGTTATTTCCTAAGATGGAAGTCAGTTGATGATTTTAAGCGATTTTTGCTTCAAAGCGCCCGTTGACGACAGCGTGGAGAGGAGATGCCAGGGGTGTTGCGAGGCGGGATCCGGACATGGAGAAGCTGCATATGGAAAAGCCCTGTCGGGCAACAGTCCTGGAGACCAGACTCAGAGGGAGCAGTGAGCCTGTAGGCGCGTGTGGCTCAGAGTCCCCACGGTCCACAAGCTCCGAGTGGCTGTGTCTGTCCACAGGGAAAGGAGCTGGGGAAGATGGTTTGATTTCATGTTGGGGCCTTACTATATTCCAGATACCACAGGAAGCTTGGGGACACAACATTGCAGGTTTATGGTCGCCCCTGCTCTGGAGAGGTTCATGGCTGAGGTGAGCGGCAGACACCCAGCAGAGCAAGGGTGGAGCTGAGCCATCAGGTGTGTGATCTCCGGGCCTCCCAGGCCCCCTCAGTCTCAGCCAGGGGTCAGCAGCCACCCGTGTGTTAAAACCCCTTCGGCCCTGGTGTCACGTGGGATTTCTCTGAGTCCTGTTCGCTCTGCTTAAGATCGACGTTTATCCTGGGTTACAATGATTCCGAGATGCGTCAGAGCCACCCCCGACGCCCCACCCCTGCTTGTCTGCAGTAGGTCCCGGTAGACATCTGCTGGGTTGTCACTGTCCTGCTTAACGCCCTTCGGTGATGCCCTTCCTCTCCCTCACCCCACACAACCATGAGGGGTAAAGTCCGTGGGTTCAAGTGTTTTGTGTTGCTCCTCCCTGACCCTGGAATTCTGCAGACCCCACCCCTCTCTCAGCTTCCCCCTCCTGTGACCTCTCAGGCCACCCCCTGCCCTCCCTGGTTCTCCCCAGGGCACTCGCCACCTCGGGCAGGCCCTTGACTCTCGTGCTGGAGGAAGTGACCTGCGCCTGTCTGGTGACCCTCTGTGTTTCTTTTGCACAAATCATATCCCACTGGCTGTGCTCGCTGTGTCATGTTTACGTGCTTGAGCTATTCTTTCAGGCAACGAATATCTTTTTTATCCGCCCCTGTGAATGTGCGCTGGCGCTGGGTGGGGGACAGAAACAGAGAGTAAGGGAGGGATAACTAGAATGCCTGTGAGGGAGAAGAATGTGACACACAGCAGGGGACAGAGCCCGTGGACTTGGAGAAACAATGGAGTGAAGGAGAGACCCAGTGTGAGAAGCAGGAGGAAAGAAAACAGAGAAAAGGGAGCTGTCCAGAGAGGAAGGGCGGGGAATAGGGAGAGGGGCGCGGCGGCCAGAAGCAGAAGTCGTCCAGCACCGGGGACATGCTGCAGACTGAGAGTGGGGGTTCAAGAGTGACAGGAGCAGAGAGGGGCCCAGAGCAGGCAAGGAGCTCAGCAGGCTGAGGGAGGCCGAGTTCAGGGGACGGCAGAGCAGGGGAAGAGGGACCGGGACAGGGAAAGCACAGGGGGACAGAGACAGGGAAGAGAGAGGCAGAAACACACGGAGTTAGCGGACAATCCAAACTTGGGAAGAAGGAATGACAGGAAGTGGGACAGACGCTGCAACAGAGCGGGCGCCGGACACCCCGTAGGAGAAAGAGAACGATGAGCGGACGTGGGGAGTGGGAAAAAGCAGAAATGGAGAAAGAGGGAGCGAAGGAGAGAGAGACATATAAGGACAGAAAAAGAAAAAGAAACGAACTGGACAACGTACACGTGGACTCCAGCAAGATTCAGATAAGGCCTGAGAGCAGATCCTCAGGGGTGAGGAGTTCACAGCTTTGCAGGGCGCTGAGCAGACGCTTTTTCACCGAGAAGCTCTGGGGACATCACTCAGGCGCTGAGATGTGTGCCATCCAGCCCCTGGGCACGGGGACAGGAAGGACCCTACACCGAGCTTCTCTTTCACCCCAACTACTGAAGAGGGGCTTGGGCTGTGTATCCTGGTCTGGGGAGTGACCGTCTCCAACACTGGAAATGATAATGACGCGTGGAGCTCCCTGTGGGAAGGACTGGTGTAGTCCTACCTACCCTCTGTCCTGCTAGGGGCCTCCAGCACTTCTCTCCTGAGCGGCACCCCAGCTGATAGGAAAGGTGCTCCTGGGCATGCTTTAGAGGCCAGAAAACAGAGGCTGGAGACTAAAACTTTACCCACAGTGACGCGGATTATCAGTGCGAGAGTGAGATTCTAAAACAACATCTATTGAACTCTCAAATGCATGCCTTTTCCAGTAGATTCCTACTGCTGCCCAGTTATACGGTAAAGAGGGGTAAATAAAATGTGAAGCTGGATAAGAAGAGAACCTCAAAAGCAATTTGAGAAGTGAGAATAGAATAAGTAAGGAAAGATGAAGCTTGGACCAGATGGGTCTCTGACTAAGGATTTGTATCAGTAGGGGACAGAAGCCACTTTATGTCTGTTACTCAGAAAGGGATTTAATACAGGGAATTACATGCTCACATAATCGTTAGGAGGTTTGGAGGGGTGAGGACCAGCCCAGGGTTTCAGGAATGACTCTCAGCACTTCACAGAATGGACTCATTTTTAGGCAGCCATTGGAGCCAGAACTTTAATCCTCAAATCAGGAGTTTGCTGCCACCTCCCAAACTACCCCTCAGCTCCTCAAAGTGGGAGAATTAACACTGGAACACACGGTCTTAAAGCTGCTTCCGCCTCAACTGCCTCTCAAATCCCAGGAACTTAGAGAATACTAGCTGCAGGGGACTCCAGGCAATGCAGTTTTTAGTCTTCCAGACTCTCCTGTGCGGGAAGACCCTCCAGAAGGATGTAGCCAGCCAGTCAGCCCCACCCACCACCAGCGGTCCCAGGTACTCGTGTAAACAGATGAGGGCATTTGTATTTATTCCAGAGGAAAAACCTGCTGACTGTCTGCCATGTTCTCTCTCAAATTCTTCCTCTTTGTGCCATTTTAAAGTTATTCTGCTTATAGAGGAGAAACCTGCTCTTCTGTTCCTCAAGTGCTTTCTTTGGAAATTAAGAACCTTCTTTTATAGCAAAAAGGCCATGTCCTGGGCTTGAAGTCTGGTGCAGGGTCTTGGGGAGCAGGGAGGAATCAGGGTTGGTGAGGCCCTAGACAGCCGGACCCCGCTGAGCCCTAGCGCAGGTGGGCCGTGGCCACGGGAGATGCCATCAGGCCAAGGGGAAGCTCCAGCATCTGCACTTAGGTCTTGGAGGTTGTTCCTGGAAGACCTTTACACAGGTTTCTGGCCTCTCCTCTTCACTCCACATTTTTCCAGGATCCCTGGAGGAGAAATGACTTCCATTCCATGTTCCGTGAAGTGACTTTGTCACAAGCAACTCCTGCCAGCGCTTCTCCCCGTCTCCAATGCCCCCAGAGCTCACAGGACCAAGGTCCCCCATGGCCTGTCTATCCGTGGTGTCAATCCTATTGTACAAACAATTGACAAACTTAGGGCATTTTATCAGACCCCATTTCCTTATTTCCAGTAGTATAAGAAAATTGAAGTCAAGGCTAGTTTCTGCATAGACAGGACGAACTTTAGGCAGGTGGATTTTGTGAGGCTCCATCTCACGAGGCTAAGCTTTCACTGGACACTGCTTCACAGAGGCTCTGAGCAGGGGAGAATGCATTTACTGGGATGGAGGGAGCATACGTTTGCGAACCCTAAAGGTTTGTAACCTAGTAGGCTGTGGTTGTGCTGAGAATAAAACACAGCTTCAGTTCCATATAGAGCTGGCAAAACATTCAGGAAGCACAGTTTTCCAAGGGCTGAACTAATTATGCAACTGCGGCGCAGCTCAGTTCAAGTATCCTGTGGTCATGGAGAAATGGACCCTCAGAAGCAGAACATTTTGTGACGGTTGGGGGTTGGCAGCAGAGTGGGCAGCTAGCAGGAGGTGGGTCGTGACCCTTTAGCACAATCTGCTGAACAGGCTACATGAACAACAGCAAAGAGAGTCTCCACTGGCCTGTTAATCATGAGATGATTCTGGCTAGACTTGTATCTGCAGATGCTTTCGAGAGGGATATGGGAGCTGGGAGATCGTGACTCCAAAAGTTTACAAGAGCAAAAGACTGTGCCCACATCGCCCATAGACGGGGCACGCAGAATGCAGTCGACGATGGGCAGAACTGTCCAAGGGAGGAGAGGTGCAGAGTCACAGAATGATAGGCCACCTACAGCCTGTGACTTTGTCAACAAGATTAAAACTATGAAACAGTTTTGCATTGAAATTGCTCACTTTCAGACTGTGAAAGTGGGTTTAACTGTAAAGGATAAACCTGTTCCTACTGTTTTGTGCATCAGAGATTTAGTTAGAGTCTAAATACCTTTGCTAGTACAGTCTCCCTAAAGGGACACAGTGTAAGAATGGTCAGAGGTCAGACAGAAAAATCTCAAACTCATGGCTCTGCTACTTAATTGCCGTAGAACTAGGACAGGTTACTCAACTTCTCTAGGCTATAGTTTCCTCAATGAAAAAAAAAAAAAAAATCCTTCCTTAAAGGGCAACTGTGAGAATAAGACAAAGTAAGGAAGCAGGCAGGAGTTCTAGATAAGGAAATTTCTCATGCTAATAGTTGCTATGGTTACCAGACTTCTGAAAACCCGCCAGATACTGGGAATTCAGAGGCCCAGGGCTGGCTAAGGTATGGGATCACGAGTTCAGCTCAACATAGTTTTAGAGTTCTAGCCAGGCGTGGGATATAGTCAACAGGTGCAGTTCTACTGCTTTGGCTGAGACTCTCTGAGCTCTTTGGTAAGGAGCTCAAGGGGTGAATTCTGGAGCGGGGGTACCTCCTTTTCTCCACATTACTTCCTTCTGGGGTCTCTCTCTCTCTCTTTCTCTCCATCTCCTTCCCTCTCTCTCTCTCCCCACATACATATAGGTCTTTCCTTTGCTTGTTAACAGTACAGTTAAGTCTTGAACAATGCTAGGATTAGGGGCACCAACACCCCCCCACACACAGAAATTCATGTGTAACTTTTGACCCCCCCAAAACAACTGATAGCCTACTGTTAACTAGAAGCCTTACTGATAACATAGGTGATTAACTATTTTGTATGTTATATGTATTATATACCGTATTCTTACAATTAAGTAAGCTAGAGAAAAGAAAATATTATTAATAAAATCATAAGGAGGAGAAAATATGTTTAGTATTCATTCAGTGGGAGTGGATCATCCTAAGGTCTGCATCCTCATGGCTTCACATTAAGCAGGCTGAGGAGGAGGAAGAGGAGGGTGAATCTTGCTGTCTCAGCGGTGGCAGAGGGGGAAGGAAATCTGCTTGTGAGTGGTTCCTTGCAGTTCAGACCTGTGTTGTTTACGGGTCAACTATAATCAAATCCAATCCAATCCTACCATCTTTATTCCCTTCCAGGTATACCAGGCGCCATCACCGTGTGAACTTGTATTTGAGCGTGGTGTGTATGGGGGACCTGTCCTTGCTGTGTCAGTTCTCCAGGAAGTACACAGCGAGATGGGGTAAAGAGAATGGAAAGTTTATGGTGGGAGTGACGTGTGGGGAAGACAAAGGGGAGACAGTAGTCTGGATAGGGTGACCGCAGGTGGTGACACATTTGGGACACTCTTTATCAATCCAAGGGGAAGCTCCAGAGCCCAGCTGCCCTTCAAGGAAGCCTACGGTGGGCAGGAGTAGCCAGGCCTGAGTACCCTGCCCTGCTCGGTGACTGGCTGGGGCTGCCTGGGAAGAGCGTGGCCTGGGCTCGCATGGCTGCCCGGCAGCTGTCCGCTCCCTGAGCTCGTCCCGCTGCACCACAAGCTCCTCCCCAGAGGGAGACAGGGCGCCCCTGACTGAGTAAGTCTTAGGCCTGAGAGCTCCACGTGCTCACAGCTCGGTAGTGAAGACCATGACTGTGTCCCAGCCTCTAGCATGTGCTCGGTAGTGTTTAAAATGATTCTCTTTAAGCCTAAAGACAACTTCAGAGATAATTTTTATTTTCTACATTTGAAAGGTGAGAAAACATAAGAGGTTAAGTTACTTTTTCCAAGGTCAACCAAAGGCTAGAAATAGCAGAGCCAAGGGATTTGAAGGTATGCAATGAAACAATCGTCCAAGTAGAGTAGACACTTGTCTTATGTTCTTACAAAAATAGAGGGCACGCATTCAGCTTACCTAGAGAATGTAGGGTTTTTGCCCTGGTCACGGTGGTGAGGGGGGGAGCAGGTAGGAGGAGAAGGGGGAGACAGGATTTTGGACTAATCACGTGAATATGTGACAGAGGTCAGGACAATATCTGGCTGTAGAAGGACAGCTCATAGCCGCTGCCTCCAGATTGTTGACCTGAACAGTCCAACTCGTATTAACATTCAGAAAGTAAGCACAGAGGAAAAGTATATGATTGTGAGGGAGTGAGAGCGATTGCTCTAAAAGAAAAAAGATGGACTACATTTTGAAATAAAACTGGTAAAATTGTCTGCAGAGTTAACATTAATAAATCAGATGACAAGACTTAGAGCCCAAAACTTTAAAAACAACTTTGAGTGTCAGAAAATATCTTCTCCAGATGCCTTATTTAATATGAATTTGCTGGTCAGTTCGATTACCTTTATGCAGTCAGTTGGAGCGTATTTCTATGGATAATGAAGATGAAAACAGTGAGTTTCCGTTCATCAGCCAGGATCTGCCCCAACGGATACGTGGGGCACATTGCAGCCTCTGCTTCCATTCCCCGTCCAGGTGGACAGGCCCAATTCTACCTCCAGGATCTGCCCCACCAGACTCGTGGGGCACATTGCAGCCTCTGCCTCCATTCCCCATCCAGGTGGACAGGCCCAATTCTACCTCCAGGTTAGTTGCACTCACACTTCAGTTTCAAAAAGTGATAAAAATTTATAGTTCACTTTGAATTTGATAAGATTCCAAGTAGTGTCTTCAGAATTCCATTTCATTAACCTGGCCAAAGACTTCCAGATTCTCAACAGTCCTTGTCAAACCAGGAACTGAAAGACCAGCCCTTTTTTCATACATTTACAAAGCAAACAGAACCCATTTGAGTTTATGGACAAGAGATGTGAAAGAAAGTTTCTCTCTCAGGAAGTTCAAGGTGGAATTTTGATAGATCCTTAGAGTGCCAACGGTGATCATTAAAATTTTAATCTCTTCACACGATTTCATACAGATTTCATACAGCTTTTCATACACATCCAATACTGAGAACCCACAGACACCACTGTAGGGACCGTCCCTGGGCAAGAATTGGCTTGAGCCCAGAGTCAGCGAAGCTGGACGTGCTTTTTGGGGGCCAAAGGTCAATAGGTCCAGAATGCTCCTTAAGGCCAGAAGTCAATAGGTCTGGACATGGCCTATTGACTGCTGAATGCTTCCTGGATCTAGAGGTCAATGGCCTATTGAACATACAAAGTGTTCCCTATGGCAAATAGCCAAGGGCCTTAGGTCTTGCACACAAGCCAAGGCATGTCTCATTGTCCTGCACGTGGTAATGAGGTCCAAAGGTTAAGATGCAAAGGTCTGCCTTCCTTGAGCAATTTCCCAGAAGGAATGGAACATATTGCCTCAGGGCTCTAAAGATAGTCACATACCAGGAAGTAGCTGCTGGACAAAAGGAGTATAAACATGAAGCGACTGGTGCTTTCGGCACTGCAGTCTTGTACCTTCTTTGTGTGTCTGTGTGTTTCTTTGTGTGTCTGTATGTTTCTTTCTGTGTTCATCCCCTGTTCTGTAATCAGGCCGCAACACACCATGATCTCTTTCTTCCCAGTGGAGGGTATTTGTTTAAATCTCCTTCCCAGAAGACCTGGGTTGCTGGACTGGCTGGGGCTGCCTGGGAAGAGCGTGGCCTGGGCTCACGTGGCTGCCTGGCAGCTGTCTGCTCCCTGATCTCACCCCGCTGCACCGCAAGCTCCTCCCCAGAGCGAGACAGGGTCACCCCTGACAGTGCTCAGGCCCCAGGGAAAGAGGGACAATGCGACAATGGATGAGCTGAGCAGCACTTCTCAGCACCTTGGAACTCAAGGTTGATTTGAAAGGTGGCTTCCAATCTGGGGTTGTCGTGCAATATTTGTGACATATTTATACTAAAAAAAATTGGTTCTCTGTCTGAAATTCAAATTTTTTACTTTGCATTTTATCTATACATCATCTGTATTTATTTACATTTGAAAACTCTGGATCTTCTCTGGCAGCCCTACTCTAAGCAGGGTCTCCAGAACTGCAGAGCAGAGCTAATGTAGCCATTTATTAATGTCTGAGCCAGACAGTAAGGCAGAGTCCAGTAACCAAGTGATGGGGTCAGCTGGAGAGAACAAACAATGGCAGATTAAAGGAAGAGATTTTGAGTTGTCGGAAGCAATAGAAGTTATTGACTGATGGGAACACGCACTTTGCAGTATGATGGCATTTGATGAAGGTGGGACAGTTGCCAGAAAGCAGTGTCTAAGAGGTAGGTACTATTGTTACTCCTATTTTAATTTTATTTTGTGTATTTTTTAAGCCAGTCAATACTGAATGGGTGAAGAAACTGAGGCACTCGGAGTGCAGGTGACCCACCCCGGAAACACCAGCCGTGGAGTGAGGGTTTGAACCATAGTCCGCCTCCTGCCGCCGCACCTTGCTGTCTTGGTTCTCTCTTTAGGACGGCTTTGTGCTTTTATTTACTTATAAAAATTTTAGGTGCTTAATGACATCAGAAACTCTCCTCTGAAGACAATTTCTCCATGCACAGGTTAGAGACAAGTTGAAAAACCAGACTTATCTGATTCTCCTTTAATATTTGCTGATTAATAAAAGAAAGATATTGTTTTAGAAGAGGACGTTTTAAGTAATAGTAATATGTGGCATGTTGGTTGTCTAAAAAAGCCAGAATTCATGAGAACTCTCCTGTTAGTTACAATGTCTTGTATTTCAGGAGCACCTGACTTCTAATCTATTCACGGGTTCATTGAGACCCTTGTTGAGCACGTGTGAGTCAAGCCCTGCACGAGACACTGGACGTGGTCATGGAAAGATGCCGTGTGTGTAGTCCGGCACATGTCATTCTCTTCCTGCCTTTTGTGTAGGGCTGGATTTTTCCTTTGTCCCTCCAGAGCCCACCAACCCTGTTATGTGGCCCAGAAGACCAACCTCTTCCCCTGTCATCTTCTGGGATCTCTGCTTTTCACTGGGTGTGGTCCATAGCAGGGTGGAGAGAGGCTGGGCTTTCCTGCCTGTGCACTCTCTCAGGACATTCACTCCCCCTCTAGAGCCTCAGGTTCTGTCGGCAGCCCCTCTCCACAGCCAGAGCCCTGAGCTCCTGCAAGTGTCCCCATCTCCTGGTCCCCAACAGTCTTAGGGGTGATAAGGGTCTCTGCTTGTCGTTGATCCCCAGGGTTTGCTATGGCTTGTAGGTCTCCTTAATCCTGTTCTGGCTTTTCTAAATAGTCTGTCAACTTAAGTCTTGTCAGCAACACCTTTGAGTGCATCATCTCTTTCCAGCTGGGACCCTGACTAATGTGAGCACGGCAATCCCTCCTATGGCTACTGCTTTGCAGATTGTCCATAAATTCTGACCAAAAGAATAAATAAATTTGATCCAAAGACAAAAACACTGAAGCAATGAAATACACTTAGGAGAAAGTAAAACTACAGGCCAGGAGTGGTAGCTCATACCTGTAATCCTAGCACTCTGGGAGGCCCAGATGGGAGGATCACTTGAGGTCAGGAGTTCGAGACCCCATCTTTACCCAAAATAGAAAAAATTAGCCAGGCACAGTGGCATGTGCCTGTAGTCCCCAGCTACTTGGGAGGCTCAGAGAGGAGGATGGCTTGAGCCCAAGAGTTTGAGGTTGCAGTGA
Organism: Eulemur rufifrons; assembly: GCF_041146395.1. NCBI lineage: Eukaryota > Metazoa > Chordata > Mammalia > Primates > Lemuridae > Eulemur > Eulemur rufifrons. The sequence goes on along the minus strand of NC_090999.1, from coordinate 95,855,948 downwards.
GCTGTGATGATGCCACTGCACTTTACCCAGGGTGACAGAGTGAGACTCTGTCTCCAAAAAAAAAAAAAAACAAGAAAGGAAGAAAGAAACAAAGAAAGAAAGGAAGAAACTAAAACTGCAATTGACATGCATGCTGACTGCGCACCAAGGGAAAGAGAGGCTGGCAGTGTCAGTACAGTGGACCCTTGAACAACATGGGGGTTGGGGGTACTGACCCCATGCAGTTGAAAGTCCATGTATAACTTTTGACTCTCTCAGAATTTAACTACTAATAGCCTACTGTTTCCTGGAAGCCTTACCAATGACATAAACAGTCAATTAACACATGTTTTTAATGCTATATGCATTATATGCTGTATTCTTACAATAAAGTAAGCTAGAGAAAAGAAAATATTATTAAGAAAATCAGAGCCTGGTGTAGCATTGTGCACCTGTGGTCCCAGCTACTCAGGAGACTGAGGCAGGAGGTCACTTGAGCGCAGGAGTTCAGAGGTTACAGTGAGCTATGATTGTGCCACTGCACTCCAGCCTGGGCAACAGAGCAAGAACCCATTTCTAAAAAAAAAAAAAAATGTTGCTAAGAAAATCATAAGGAAGAGAAAATATATTTACTGTGGAAGAGGTGGAGGTGGGAGAAGAGGCAGGAGAGGCAGGTACAGTCAGGGTAACTTTTATCGAGAAGAATTTGTGTAGAAGTGGAGCCACACAGTTCAAACTTGTATTGTTCAAGCTACTTGTATTGTATTGGTCAGCTACATAGTGTGTTCCCATTGCACTGACCAGGGTCCATCCCAAAAGGACTTCGTGTGCATGATTTATCAACGTATCATGTACTCATGTAGCCATGCAAAGAGTATCCACTGCAAAATCACACGGTGCACACATTTTTGTAAATGTATCTTTTGTATGCACATATGCATTATATACATCTCACATAAAGAAGAGGTAAAAGAATTGATTAAGTTTGGCAAGGAAGAAAGCTACTACCCAAGACAAATGGCTGCTGTGTTTACTCAGAGATTTCTCAGAGGACCAAGTATGTTTTGAGCTGCACTAAGAGATCTCATTAAGAATAAAGAAGGATGTTCTGGGGAAGATTTTGCTTCTGTGTGAGGGAAATCTTTGTAATAGTGTGAGGTCCAAGAATAATTTTCCAGTTTAGCTATGTGTTGTTTGTTCATAAGAATCACTTTGGATATTGGTCACATAATCTATTCAATACTTAAAAGAAAATTCTATGAGCTCAATTACATGGCAAAAGTAGCTTTTTAAAAAGGTTTGCTGGGTGGTCCCTGATAGCTTCTCTTAATGTAAGGCTTGCTATTTTTTTTTTTTTTTGGTCATCTGTTAAGAGTCTTAATGGGAAATGGCATCTCGCCAGAAATTCATAGGAGTTGATAGTCTTTTGCACATTATGTGTTTGTGATATTAAACAAAAAATAACCTACAGTGTGTTCACATATATAAAGGTGGCAGAACACTGCCTGGCTTATAGGAAGTGCCATGTAAGTGCCTGCTGGTAGTATTGTTGTTGTCGTTGTTCTACTTCGATGACATCTTGTCACATCACAGTTCTAGTTCCAGCAGGTCAAACGTCACTCCTCCAGCAGTGGCTGCACTGCACTCGCCAACAGCACGACCGCCCCCAGCCTTTCCCTTCCCAGGGGTGGTATGTATTGGCTGTCACTACCTCTATCCCTGTGGGAAGTCACATCTGGTCTCTACTTCTACAGAGACCCCGAAAAGATGGAAAAGGAAGAGCAGGACGCTGCTGAAAAGGCTGTGACCAAGCAGGAGCTTCAGAGGCGTGGCCTGCCCGGCTCTCGAGTTTCTGCCCGTCCGCCAGGCCGGGCTGCAGGTGCAGTGGGGCCGCTGCAGCTCCGCCGCCCGGGCGCGACGGGTGCAAATAGCCCCAGATGGCCACACGGGATTCTCCCACAGAAGCTGCCTCCTGGGCAGATGACGGAGATGAGACTGAGGGAAGAGAGTGCGACTCTGTGTCGGGCAATCATGTGTGCCCTCGATCCCAGGCAACCGCGGGTTACAAACACTGGTGATAGTGTTTGTATCACACTAGACCCGACTGTTCAAGCTATAAATTAGTTGTTTCAGCTTAGTTATTTAATAATTAAGTCAGACATTTCTAATTTTGTACTTTTTTATTTCCTCAAAATGTTTTCAAGTCGTTGTAAGATTCTGATTAACTTCTTGGTCATTTTCACAGAGCATGAGGCTTATTTTTATTTTTGGTTCATATCAAAAGGTAGCTAATATTAATTTGTCATTGCACTTATCATTTTTAGATACATAACTCATTGCAATGGAAAAGACCTGAGAGATTTCTAAATAGAAGAAAACTCTGAGGTCGTCCCTCCCATATTGTAGAAACATAGCTTCTTTTAGATATGAATCCATATTTTTATCAGTTTGAAAGCAAAATATGATGTAATTGCCCACCTTTGACATGACTTTAACCAGGAAGCTTGTCCCTTTTTTAAGTCTTGAAAAAGTTCATCCATAGCAAGAAACCCTTCAAGAATAAAAGTACAACATCAATTTATTTAGGTTCAATTCAACCAGTACTTGTTGATCATTTATTATGTATTAGGCACAATCCTGGGCTCTGTAAATTCAGAGATGACTGAAGTGGCCCTGTCCTTAAGAAGCTCACTATTCCGTCTTGAGATGGGAAGCTAGACAAGGCATTCTAGAACAATCTCGGGAGTTCTTTAGGTGAAGCCTGGTATACAGAGTTCTGACAGAGCACCAAAGGAGGCTGATGATTCCTTCTGAAGGGAGCTTGGTCTTATTTGCTTACATGTCTGTCCCCTTTAAGAGACTAGATACTGCTTGAAGACAAGGACCATATATTCATTGCTTTTTATTCCTACTGAAAGTACAGGGCTCAACTTATCTTTTTTATAGAAAAGAAAGAAAGAGACAGAGGGAGAAAGAGAGAGAGAGAAAGAGGGAGAAGAAGGAAGGAAGGAAGGAAGGACATTATTTGCTAAATTGTGTATTCCCAAAATTCATATGTTGAAGTCCTAACCCCAGGTATCTCAGAATGTGACTCTATTTGGGAATAGAATCCTTAAAGAGGTAATTAATATGAAAGAGGTCATAAAAGTGGGCCCTAATCCAATATGACTGATGTCCTAATAGGAAAAGGCAATCAGAACACAGACACACACAGAGGGATGACCATGTGAAGACACAGGGGAAGATGGACATCTAGAAGCGAAGGAAACAGACAGACCTCAGAAGAAACCAAGCCTGCTAACACCTTGATCTCAAACTTCTAGCCTCCAGTACTGTGATACAGTAAATTTCTGTTGTTTAATCCATTTGGTCCATGATATTGGTTATGGCAGCTCTAGTAAACTAATACAGAAAGAGGGAAAATAAGAGGTGATTCTTGAGTCAAATACCAAAGAGCAAATATGATTTTTCCAAACTGGAAAAGGAAGAGGGAATGATTAATTCTGTCCAGAATAGGAAAAGAATCAAGATTTCACAGAAGAGATGACATTTGAGCCAAGCCTTGAGGGGTTGCCAGAATCTGTCACTTGGAGAAGGACAAAAGAGGTTAAATTAGCATAAGAAGAAGAGTGACCCTTTCACAAAGAACCACATGCACTTGGAAAATGGGCCCAGCAGGCATCTGGACTGTGAGTTTGAGGTGCAGGGCTAACGGGAGACGAGTTGGGCAGGTAGATTGAAACTGGACTGTGGAAGACCAATGGTCGACCAAGAAGGGAGTTCACATAGTAGAAAGAATCAATCAGGTCTTTAGATTAGAGACAGATACCAGGAAGGGAGGAAGGGACGGGTGAAGAGAGAGCAGGAAGTTAACTAGCATCTGTCACAATGGTGCAGACAGAAGGGGAGGAGGCTCTGAAGTGGACAGGGAGCCATAGGATTGAAAAATTGAAAGTCAGTGTAACATTGTGGGCAGAACCTCTACAAGTGATTGACCACAACAGAAGCTGTGCCCAAAAATAATACTAAGATTTCGAGTTGGTAAAGAGAAGAGGACTATACCAGGGTCAGAAATACAAAGTCAGGAGCAGGTCTTGGGTATGGTTGAGGGGAGGTGATGATTTGATTTGGATGAGATGTATGACAAAATCAATGTGTGTTGCAGTGATTAGGAGAGATCTAGAAGGGAGAGCTTCACCCTGTGACAGGGGGATTTAATGGTACCTGGCCCCCCGTCAAGCCATGGAGGCCACATCACATCAGAGCAGACATCCCATGTCTGGCTGTGTCCCAGGCTGAGTTGTAAACCACTAATGGACACACTGGGCTTCCGTGGCCCCAACCCTGCTGACTTCTGCCCTTGAGTTCCCACATGCCACATTTGGCTGTCATCTCTTCTTACAACGATGCTTTCCCTGAGAAAGAATAGGCTCTGTTATGGTGCAGTAACAAACACCCTCAAATCTCAATGGCTCAAAACAGTGACGGTTCATTTCTTGTTCACATGACATGTCCATGTCATCATTGTCCTTCCTCTGGGTCCTGGCCATGGAGCCACTGTTCACAGTCATCACCGCACAAGGAAGAGAAAGCTTGGCAAAGCCCCTGGGGCACTTGAAACTTCCGTCCCAGAGAGGCCCAAGGGGAAATAGGCACTGGCTGTGTGGACGCAGTCCCGACGGTGCATGTGAGGAGGCGGCCTTGGCCCCCCCCAGCCCTCACAGTTGCTGTGTCCTTCCCGTGTTCCTTCCCAGGAGCACGGGAGCCCTCTGCAGCAGAGAAACCTGGCACACGCTACACTTGCCCAGTGATCAAGGCGAAGGCGTCAGTGATGAGCTATGTCGGGAGTGCGACCCTGAAAGGACATGACGAGAAGGGCGTCTGACCTCTGTGGTCTCCCCCACAAACCCACAGCCCTCGCCTATTCACGGGAACATCAGACGGAAGCACCTTCTACAACACGCTCGCCCAGGACTCCTCAAAACTGCCAAGGTCACCAAAAACAAGGAAAGCCTGAGAAACTGTCACAGAACAGAGGAGGCTAAGAAGAGATGATAGCCAAATGTGATATGCAAGGGACTCTGTGGAATCCTGGACAGAAAAAGGACATAAGGTGAAAACTAGTGAAATCATTCAGATAACGTGTGGAATTTAGTTAATAGTGATGTTAAGTAAGGTTGTTCCCTTAAGTATGACAAAGGTAGCCTGGTAATGAAAGATGTTACCGCAGAGGGACTGGGAAAGGGGTGTGTGGGAGCTCTATGTACTGTCCTTGAAACTTCTCCGTAAGTCAAAAGTATTCTTAAGAAAAAAAAAGAGATGACCAGGCGTGGTGGCTCACGCCTGTAATCCTAGCACTCTGGGAGGCCGAGGCAGGAGGATCGCTCGAGGTCAGGAGTTTGAGACCAGCCTGAGCAAGAGTGAGACCCCGTCTCTACTAAAAATAGAAAGAAATGATCTGGACAGCTAAAAATATATAGAGGAAAAAAATTAGCCGAGCACGGTGGCGCATGCCTGTAGTCCCAGCTACTTGGGAGGCCGAGGCAGAAGGATTGCTTGAACCCATGTGTTTGAGGTGGCTATGAGCTAGGCTGACGCCATGGCATTCTAGCCTGGGCAACAGAGCAAGGCTCTGTCTCAAAAAAAAAAAAAAAGAGGCTCTTGCCATTTCACTCACCAAATGAGTGACCCAAGAACTCAGAGCTCCTGACTCCCACCAGACTCTGCCTCCCACGTACTGTCACTCAATCTCATTACAACATTACAAAAATAAAGTCTGTATTTCACTTGTGATAGCTTGTGGCCACGGCGACCAAATACAAAATAAATTGACCAACTGCAATTAGAGAGAGAAAGGAAATCAAGTGAAATGGTTTATGCCAATGTTCTGTCAAACAAAGCAAAACAGCAGAGAGAAATAATACTTATTCAGGATGATCACTTCCACTCTCATCTCATTGGCTTGTGACCACACCTAACCAGTGTGTTCCAACATGCGTCCAGGCTATTTGTCACGGTGCTCTCGTCCACCCTCTGGACCACGGAAGCTTAGAGACACTTCCCAGGCTCCTACAATCTTGTGCTCCTCGTTGGCTGCATTTGGATTTCCTTTTCTGCCCCTGGGTGAACATTTCCCTTGGTCCAGTCAGGTCCCTGAATCACCCCAGAACACCCCAGTCCCTTTTCATGTATTGTGTTTCTGCCACATCTTCCTGGCTCCAGGAGTGCACTGGACAGAGATAATAACTTCTGAGATGCAACAGGAAGGTCAACAGAATTCAACAGAATCGAGGCAGGTGGGGAGAGCAGAGCTGAATAAACCTGGGACCAAGCATGGCCTGTAGGGGACACGGAAGGGCCTGGCTGGCTGGACTGGAGGGCTCGCTTTGGAAAGCACTGGGCCAGTACAGGAGCGGGAGATGGGGTGTTGGATCACGAAGGGCCCCGTGTGCTCAGCAGAGGAGCTTGCACTTTGCTGTGTGGAGCGCGTCCACGAGGAAGTGTTGGGCACTGGGCTCCTCGTTCTTGGTAGAGGAATCTGATAACAGAGCTCAGGAAGGATCATGGCGGACTGGTTAGAAATTGTAGTCTGAACAATGTAACTCACATTCATTCAAATTACCTTGAACATTCTGGAATGGAAAACAATAAAAGCAAGTTCAAAGGCGTAAGATGGAAGTTGTCAGTTTCAACTCCAAACTGCACTTATCTGCTGTACACTGTCTGCTGTTGAGACGTGTGAGAAAGCGAGTCCCCCGAGGCACTGGTGGAGATGTTTTGTTTATAAGTAAACCGCTACAGGATATTGATTTTCTTTCTTTCTCGTCTGATTATTTCTGGAGCACTTTATAGGTTTTATTTCCACTTCTTCTCCTCTCAAAGTAACCTGCATCTTTGAATGGCTCACGGGGTCACTTCTGCCTTTGACAAGTCAGTGATTGGGCTAGGAGCCAAGATCATGCAATTCGGTGTTGACAATGGCCTTGTTGGGTCTGCCGGGCTGAATTACCTGTTGTGGGGCCGGCACCCCCGCGGGCACTCGCTCTGCTCCTGGGAGGGAGTCCTGTTTTCTCTGCACCGGGTCTGCAATCGGTGTCATTACGTTCTCATTTCCTCACATACTGCCCCTGATGGGAAGTTTTGTTTCATGAAAGAAAGTCATTGAGTTGGCTTCATTGCCATAAGAGCACATTGACTTCTAGAGCAAATGTGTTTAAGGGCAAGTAGAAATTGGGTAATAAAGTAACCAGTGCTTAGGGGCAGTGGTGACTGCCTCTGTTCTCCTGGGTACCCCAACACAGAATCTGTGGACTGTGCTCATCCAAACGGTCATCGATCTGCTCTGCTGAAAACTGCTGTTTCCATGGATTGCCATCTAGGTAATAACCACATCACTGCTCGAGGCACCGCACTCCTTTACAGAGATTTCTGTCACGTCTGTGGGGGCCCTTTGCTAACAGAGAACATGACTGTGTACAGAGGCAGAAACAGCACATGGTGCGAGGGTAAAGACAAAGGAAATATCAGCCACCTGCTGATGAATTTCCAAATATCTCTCATTTCTTTTGCTGTGGTTTGATTTTGCTTTGTTTCCGAAAACATTAGCACATAAAATTCGATCTATTTCTCCTGCTCCTGAGATTAGAAGTTAATGAATTTTGTTGGTATTTGGTCTGCCACAGGCTATTTCATTAGCTAAATAAAAGTTTCATTAATTTTAGTGACCTCATAATTATACTGGCTGGTAGACTCTGGTGTGAGCGGTTAGTTAGCACTGATCTCGTTCAGTTTAATCTTTGTTTCCTCTGGAGATGGACAGCATGGCCCTGCTAATTTACACAGACATGTAAATACAGGTAAAAAACAGCATCTAAGATTGGATCTTGTCATTTATCTTGTCTGTTCTTAGAGCAGTTACAGGATGTTTCTTTGTGGGGAGGGGCTGCCTCCAGCAAGGGCCCCCAGGATCTGAGGGGGTGCAGCAGGCAAGAGACATTCCAACAAAACCCAATAGACACCTGGAGCATTTGCCAGGCTGGGATGATATAGGCAAATCATGGTTCCCTTGCCATTTATTTTGCATAAAGGAGAGATTTTAGACCCATTACATGAATATGTTTAACATACAAATAATTTCTTGCTCCTGCTGGTAGCTTTTAAGACAAGTAGAAGAAATGATAGCAGTAAATGGCATTTGAACTGTACAGCTAAAACTTAATTTTACTTACTGTTTTATAGTTTTAAAACATTCAGAATGACAGCTATAGACAACGTGGATGAATCTCACAAATACAACGTTGAGCAAAAGCATCGAAACCCAACAGATTACATGCTAAATTTTTCTATTTATACAATAATTACTTAAATTAAAAATAGACAAAATTAATCTATGGTGTTAGAAGACCAGAGAGTGGTTATATTTGGGGTACGATGGGGGCACGAAGGGGACATTTGAGGTGCTGACACTGTCCTATTTCCGATCCTGGGTCTATTCACTTTGAATTAGGTCATTACAAGTTGTGTATTTTTTTTGTAAATAGTTCATACTTCAATAAAAAAGTTAAACAAATGAATAAAAAGGGAATAACCCCCACCCCCCCACACACACATGAGAGCAAGAGAGAGAGAGAGAGAGAGACACTGTTCACATAACTTATTTCATTTCATTTCCTCACAACAACCTGTGACGGAGGCATGTGGGATGTGAGGACCCTGCCCCCCAAGGCGCTCGGGGTCTTGGAGAACTAAGAGCCTCTGGCCCACCTGTCTTCTGTGTGACCCTGCCCTGCACCCCACCACCTGCCGGTGGGGTCACCCATCGTGACGTGCCAGTGAAGCCAGGGGAGCTGGATGAAGCCAGAGTCCTGGCACTGAGTGTGACGCAGCTGAGAAGCGAGGGGCACGCACAGCCCCCCACGCTCCCATTAATGAGGAAAAGCCAGGCCTGCGGTGCATAGTTTCCAAGCCAGTAAGACCCGGCAAGGCTGCTCATGTGCAAAGAGCTTCTCAAATGCAAGTCGGGCTGCAGATAAACTCAAGGCTAAGCAGGAAGGTTGGTCCCTACAGATGGCTCCTTGTGGGAGTCTAAAACCAGTAAGTATTACGTGATGGCCACCGATGCCTCGTGTATCAGTTTCCTATTGCTAGTGTAAGAAATTACCACACTTGGTGGCTTAGACCAACACTAAGATATTATCTTTTACAGTTTTCCCTCTTTTTTTATAGACAGGGTCTTGCTATGTTGCCCAGGATGGACTTGAACTCCTGGGCTCCAGTGATCCTCCCACCACAGTTGCCTGAGCAGCTGGGATTATAAGTGGGAGCCCATGTGCCCGGCTGCAAATGTATGTATGTTAGCTTAAATGTGTTCTACACAGGTCTCACTGGGCTGAAATCAAGGTGTCCTCAGGACTGCATTACTTTCTAGAGCTGGAGGGTAGAATCCATTGGTTGTTTTCGTTTGTTTGTTTTTTAGTATTCAGGTTGTTGCCAGAATTCAGTTCTTTGTGATTGTAGGACCAAGGTTTCTATTTCCTTGCTGGCTGTTGGTTGGGGACCATTCCCAGCTTCTAGATGCCATCCCTGACTTTGGCTCCTTCCCCCATCTTCAAAGCCTGCAAAAAGGAATTGAGTCCCTTTCGTGCTTGGAATCTCTCCTGCCTCTTCTCCCATCTCCTCTCTCTGACGTCAGCCAGCGTTCTCTACTGTTTAGATTGTGGCCTCCTGCATAATTCAGGATAATCTCCCCATTTTAAGATCCATAACCTTAACGGCATCTGCCAAGTCCCTTTGCTGTGTAATGTGACATATTCACAGGTCCCAGGGGCCAGGGTGCGGACATCTTTGGGGGCTATTTGGCCGACCACACCTCAGAACCAAATACCAAAGGCGACTTCGCCTTTACCCCAAGCATGATCGCACCCACGCGTCAGGCGGACTCTCCGCGTGTTGCCGCCGTGTTGAGGGATTCGCAGCCGGGCTGCACGCGCGCTCTTCGCCTCCGCCCTGCGCTGTGAAACGACTGATTGCCGGTGTTAAAACACAGATTCTGCTGAGTCAGGGGAGATACGAGGAAGTCACTAAAGCAGTCAAACTTACATTTTTAAAAAGTTGCCAAAACCCACACACTAGCATCTGCGTCACTTTCAGGTGACAGCATGCAGGAGCCGCGTGCTCGCGGGGACGGCGGTCGGAGCGGGACGGCGCTGCTGGCGGCACCACTGGCGGGGCCTCTGTGGGCTCCTCCGGGGCTGCCGGTCTGTCCCTGTGCGGCAGGCGGTGACTGGTATTCTAAGAGCAGACCTGGTGGTCACCTCTGTCCAATCGAAACAACAACTGAGGCAGCTTATGTTGGAATGCTTCTCTTAAAAACAGTTCTGCCTCACGACAGAGCTTCAACCTCAAAAACCTGCCCATCAGAGGTGCTCATCACAGAAGAGAAGGCCTCCACCCCGCCGGAAGCTGCACCGTTTGTCGCACGGGGGAAAAGCCCGGTCCCTCCAGGCCGAGTCAGCTCGGCCACGCCTGGGGCTGGGTGGCCAGGCTGCGCCAGCGTTTGCGAAAAGTTTGATCTGGCAAGAAGCTGGAAGAGGCACCAAGTCTGGAAATCTGGCTGTGATACTGCAGCTGCTGTGGTTCCTAGCGGGGTCACTTGGGTCAAGAGCTTCTCAGACCTGGGATGGTTCTGCTGTCCAGCATGTGAGAGTCAGCAAGACAGTTCACAAGAAGGCGAATGAGGGCAGCAAGGCAAAATGTCTGCCCAGAAATCTCAGAGGCTAAAAGAATATTCTGTTCCACACGCGCCCCCAATCTCAGTCTGCGGTGGAACTGACTTGGCGCCGTTTGTCCCGATAGAGCATCTGAGTTATCTGTGCTGGAGAGGAGGAGACTGGCTACTGACAGCAATGCACAGTGAGAGCCAGCAAACACCGCACGCGCTCACTGTTACATAGGAACTAGTCGAGCAGCACTCGTGTGCACACTTGGAAATAACGCTCCTCGGACACCAAGCAGGAGGGAGGGGAGGAGCGGACGGGGAAATTCACATCTAACAGGCGTAATACTCACTGTCTGGGGGATGGGCGCACTTATAACTTTGACTCAAACGGCACAAAAGCAATTTATGTAACCAAAATGTTTGTACCCCCATAATATTCTGAAATTTTTTAAAAAAAGCTTCAAAAGGAAAAGAATGCTCAGTGGACTAGTTTTTCTGGCAATTTTAAGTTTTTAGATTTTAAAATCAATATTTTAAAATGGAAACAACTTGACCAAAGATTGGTCTCAGAATTTTAAGATCATTAAAACAAAATTTAATGTGGGAAAAAAGAAATACTATAGGATAAAGATGAGAAAGCCTCCCAGGAACTGGAAAAAAAAAAAGAAATTTTAAAAATATGAGAAAAAGACAAGAAAATGAAATGATCCATCTACAAAGCCCCACACCTCACTAACAGGAATTCCAGGGGAGAATGAGAGCAATGGAGGGAGAAGTTTGTCAAAGGTGTCATTTAACTCAAAGTCTCAAAATTAGAAGACAGGAGGCCCTGGGGCCTCCCGCACACCAACACGTGACAAATGAGAACCCCCTCACCAAGGTTTGTGGGCATGCGTTTTCAGAGGTTGGGATAAAAAGACTCTATAGGAGGGAAATAGCTCACATACAGAGAATGAAAATTCAAATGCTATTGGACTTTTCGACAGTCCTGTTGGAAGCTAGAAAACTCAGTAGCAAGTCCTCAGAATCCTGGAGAAAATGATTTCTATCCTAGGACTCCATGTGCAGGCGTCTGAGTGCAGTCAGATGGCATCATGAAGACGGGTGCAGACGGGCATTCTCTCAAAAACATGCATTTGCCGTGCACCCTTTCTTAATAAACTTAATTGAAAGAAGTAGTCAATTGAGAAAAACGATTTGGGATTCAGGTCTCACACAGGTGAGAGTCACAGGGGGCTCCTGGGTTGTGGCGGAAGGAGCCCAGGCGTGTGGGACAGGCCTGGGAACTGCCCCTGCAGGAGGAGCATTTCCAAGGAAAAAATATTGGTCCAATACCTGATGTCTTTGTCTATACTGAGAGGAGTTTTGTAGCTTTGTTTGGAGAATTAGACTAAGTAATAGGTACACAGAAAACTATGTAAATAAAGAGAATGTACTTATTATTTCCAGAAAACCATCGTTGCTCTAGAAATAAAATGTAATCATAGCGTATTATACCGCTCAACCTTGAGCCATGTTCACATGCTCTTAACAATGTAAACATTACGTACTGATTGGGCAAAAAATGATGACATAGCTGTATTAAAAGAACAGGGGTGAGAAAGTCTGTGTGGGGGTGGGAGAGGGCTAAATTGGCATAAGAGAGTGAGCTTCTAATATTGTGTCACAGGAAATCAGTAGATGATGTTTAAAATTGTAAAATAAAAAAAAGCCATATAAGTGTATCATTCAAAAATACAGAGGAAATTTCCAGAAGGAAAGCTAAGAGAGTTGCCTCTGGGAGTTGGGACTCAGAATCGAAGAAAAGGTGGCAAGAGACTTCTTTTTTCCTTTCTAGGAATTTCTGGTACATTTGAATGTAGAAACCTTTATAGGTGTATTGCTTTGATAAAAATACAAATTAAAAAACTTAAAAGAACATTAAAGTTTTTTCTCCTGTGCATGTAGCAGCTGTGTCTCAGTCCCAAATGTAGATCAGATGTGCACAATGGAGACCCGCTGGTGACATTACAAAGTAGACCTATGGGTCTCCCGGGGACGGTCAAGTGTAAGGCCAAACAGAAGCTGGCTCACACTTTCCTTCCAGCTTCCCTGAGCACTTCTTTGAGGCCACATTTTTCTTCTCCCGTCTATTTTGTTTTTCACTGGGTTGCTGGAAAAGAGTGGCTTAGATGTGTATTGAGAGCCAAAGGGATATACACTGAGGTCATTAAATACCGTGGACTGACTACCTGAATAACTGAATCATTTGGGTACAAAATATGGAATATTTTAATGGCAGGGGCAGTTATTTGAAATGAATTTTCTGATTTTGGTATCTACCCTGATCAAATTTGCTAGACATCGCTGGACATTTACTTCTCCCTGCCTTTTAGTCCAATTTAAGAGGTTGGTCATGGAGTTAGCCCCTAGCCCAGCCTGAATCTAGTCCACGTGTAGGACTTGAGACCTTTTTGTTCATCAGAGAACTCACGCTGTATCTGTCTGCTCAGTGGCTTTGAGTCCAAATGAGCATCCTTTTGAGGCTGTCCTTTGCCTCTCAGTCACTCCCTGGCTTTGAATTCTGTGCTAAGTCTGTGTCACGTTAGCAATCAGAATTCTGTGTATTTACAGACCCAGAGGCTGGCCTAAGCCAGGCTACCCACCTGATCCGACCTTCCTGTATTTGCGTGTGGCAGCATCTAGTTTTGATATTAACTGAATGATTAACTGGCTCTGCGAGCTCGGGCAAGCCATTCGACCCCTTGCAGCTTTAGTTTCTTGTACTGATGTCATAGTATTGTTGGGAAGATTGGATTTGGCATTTAACCTGACATGTTAACTGCTTAAAAATTATCCGTCATTATTTAGAGAAATAACTAGAGACAGGCCCCGCAATAATGTTGTGAGGACAGTCCTAAGCTTGACCAAGGCTTTGCTGGGGTTCTTAAGTATATGACATAAATCCTATGTGACATAAAATTGAGAAATCACTTTTTCTAAAATCCAGACGTTGTGGTTCTCAAACGTCAGAAGGCGTAAGATACACTTGGGAAGGTCATAAAACGCAGATCCCCTGGCTTCACTCCCAAGGGACCCTGATTCAGGGAGTCTGGCGTGTGGCCCAGGAATCTGCATTTTCATACGCATTCAAGGAAAACCTGGGGCTTCGTTCTGTGTCTTCAGTATGAAACATTTTCCTCTTCGTGAATGCCTGAAAAAATCTATTACTAGACTAAATTACGTGTTTCAAAATTCCCCTCCCACTGCCCAGGATGGAGTCCAGTTAGGGACTGACAGGTGTCCAAGGAAGTGCAGGGTCCTCAGGGAACTGAGGTCCAGGTCAGGTGGCCCACTCAAAGGAGCAAGACAAAAGTGGGAGCCAAAAGCACAGTGAGGCAGACAAGCTAAATAAGGAAGAGTAGAAAGTCAGCAGAGAGGAAGCAGGTCTTTTTACACAGCTGCATGGGTGTTTCAAGTGGGCGCAGAGGGATCAGATGGAGGAAACAGCTAAAAAATGACACAGCAGGTGGGACTGTGACCGTCCGGTGTCCAGGACTCAGGATGTCCTGGGAAGAAAGGGCAAGGTGGGAAGAGGAGGTTGATGCCAGTACAGCTGCGCCTGCTCAATGTGGAACCTGGTTCTGTGCCTTGGAGTCCCCAACTCACGGTGCAGACTCTGCCTGGGGAGGTCTCAGGACAAGAGCCTCTCTGACTGGGTAAGGCCTCAGGCAGCAGCCAGGCAAACATAAGCCATGATTCTGATGGTGTATATCAAAATGGGAGGAAGATTCTCCAAGGCAAATAAATAAGGGAGTTGCTAACATTGACAAGATGGCCCTGTGTAGAGTCAGTTCCTGTCACCGGCTGCTTGTAGAATTAAACAAAAATAACAACCAAATTATAGAGTCAAATTACAAAGAAGAAAAAGGCTCTTTGTCTCAATGAAATCCTACTGGTCTCCGAAGTCTCCCTTTTCTTCTGCGTAAACTAATCTGATCAAGTGAGCTTCTCTACACTTTAAGATTGTCAACTCACCCAGGATGTCCCCACCAGGGCAGGGGCAGGCTGTGTAAGATGGAGCCCTCCTACCGCTGCCACAGCCGCATGGTGAGAGGGTGCACAGCCTGACGGGGTGACAGTGAGGACCCTGGGGACAGCCCCTGCCGAGTTCTACGTGTGCTTCTTTTTTTTTTTTTTTTTTTTTTGAGACAGAGTCTCACTCTGTTGCCCAGGCTAGAGTGAGTGCCGTGGCGTCAGCCTAGCTCACAGCAACCTCAAACTCCTGAGCTCAAGCGATCCTCCTGTCTCAGCCTCCCGAGTAGCTGGGACTACAGGCATGCGCCACCATGCCCGGCTAATTTTTTCTATATATATTTTTAGCTGTCCATATAATTTCTTTCTATTTTTTTAGTAGAGATGGGGTCTCGCTCTTGCTCAGGCTGGTCTCGAACTCCTGAGCTCAAACGATCCGCCCACCTCGGCCTCCCAGAGTGCTAGGATTACAGGCGTGAGCCACCGCGCCCGGCCTCTACGTGTGCTTCTGTGCTGTGATTCCAGCAGCACGGAGGGGGAGGAAAGGAGAGTTAGACACATTTTATATCCACCTTTTCTTCTGATGGGGTGTGGTCCACTCCCCCCACAACCCTGCTTAATCTTACTGCTCGTGGGAAATTCCCCTATATCTAAATGTTTATGTGCTGCTGATGGTGGCAGCGGGTATCTGTTTCGGAGGTAGGTGCGGGTCATCAGACAATTGCCTAATGACACAGTGTCTCTTGGAAGAGGAAAACATAGGGCTGATTAGAAATCTTGAAACCAAGCTTATGTTTCAGAGACAGAAGCCGGCTTCCGGAGATGAGGAGGCTATTATTTACTCCCAGAATTCTTTCAGGTGGGGATGTGTGTGGGGGTGTGGTGTGTGTGTGGGTGTGATGTGGGTGTGGGTGTGGTGTGGGTGTGGGTGTGGGTGTGGTGTGGGTGTGGTGTGCGTGTGGGTGTGGTGTGGGTGTGGTGTGCGTGTGGGTGTGGTGTGGGTGTGGGTGTGGTGTGGGTGTGTGGGTGTGTGGTGTGTGGGTGTGGTGTGTGGGTGTGGTGTGGGTGTGGGTGTGGTGTGTGTGGGTGTGGTGTGGGTGTGGGTGTGGTGTGGGTGTGTGGGTGTGTGGTGTGTGGGTGTGGTGTGTGGGTGTGGTGTGGGTGTGGGTGTGGTGTGTGTGGGTGTGGTGTGGGTGTGGGTGTGGGTGTGGTGTGTGTGTGGGTGTGGTGTGGGTGTGGGTGTGGTGTGTGTGTGGGTGTGGTGTGGGTGTGGGTGTGGTGTGGGTGTGTGGGTGTGTGGTGTGTGGGTGTGGTGTGTGGGTGTGGTATGGGTGTGGGTGTGGTGTGTGTGTGGGTGTGGTGTGGGTGTGGGTGTGGTGTGGGTGTGTGGGTGTGTGGTGTGTGGGTGTAGTGTGTGGGTGTGGTGTGGGTGTGGGTGTGGTGTGTGTGTGGGTGTGGTGTGGGTGTGGGTGTGGTGTGGGTGTGTGGGTGTGTGGTGTGTGGGTGTGGTGTGTGGGTGTGGTGTGGGTGTGGGTGTGGTGTGGTGTGGGTGTGGGTGTGGTGTGTGGGTGTGGTGTGTGGGTGTGGGTGTGGTGTGGGTGTGGGTGTGGTGTGGTGTGGGTGTGGGTGTGGTGTGGGTGTGGGTGTGGTGTGTGTGGTGTGTGGGGAGGGAGAGAGAGAGAGGTTTTGGAAGGTCACCTCCATAGGAATAACGCTGTGTTGTGGTTCATTTCGGGGCTCAGCGATGAATTAGCATTCAGCACCTTGGACTTCTGACTGTCGTTAGAGTCCACATGAGTCACCTGGGATAAGAACGCAATAACCGCTTCCAAGTTTCTGGGCCCCTTAAGGATCGAATTCCTAAGAGGAAGGTAGGGCGCCCTGTCCCATAGCTGCAGGGCGGGGCAGGGAAGGAACGAACCCCACTTTCTCCCGCTTCTGCTGCCTGTGACGGGGAGGGGGCTGTGCGGAGGCCTCTCGACTCTGTTCCCCACCTCCATGAGTGGGCCAGTCTGGCCTCCCTCTCTCCCGCACTCGCCTGGTGGTTTACAGCCTGCAGTCTCTGCTCTGTCCACAGAGCCCAGGAAACTGAGTCAGGAGCAGCCTCGGGCATCAGCAGTGGCAATGGGTTCAAAGTCCGATTCTACTACTTGCTAACCAGAAACCTGCTTAGCCCCTGGTCTGTAAGTGGGCTTGCCTGGAAGTGCTGACTTCCCAGCATCAGTGTGAGGATCACATGCGTGCGTGGCTAGTGTGGCGGGTGGAACCAGATTGCCGTGATTACCTCTCCAGCTGCCTTTGGACATCCAATGCCACACTTCGAAGTTGACTGAGGCCACTGGACACTGAACAGGTGCGGGGCAACCAGGAAGCAGGCCAGCCAGTGTTGGGTCTCCACCAGCATCTGTTCCAGTGGAGAAGCAGTTATGTCTCTGGGCCTCAGCATGGTCCATCCCCACCTGGACTTCACACCCTCCACCTCACACTTGGCACATCCTGAGCCGAGGACATCATAAAGTCCCCAAGCTGGCTTCCCCAGGGCTTCCTGTTCTGTCAGCAGTACCTCCACTTTCCTGATCACCCAGGCTCTACATGTGGCCTCTGTGGCCCCTCTTCTCCTTCACACCCTCTGCACTGCCGGGGAACTCGAGGGATCAGCTTGTGATGGGGTCGCCTGCTGCCTGTCCCAGTCCCCCGTGACCACTGCCCTGTGGCAGATCTGATTCATCTCAGCCTGGGAAGACCAGAGGCACCTCACACATCAGGCCACCCCTGCCAGACATGGCCTGTCATGTGACCCTTACCTGCCCCAACGCTGTGGTCCACAGACAGGTGTGGCGCTGTCTCCTTCTCCAGCCCCAGCACATTTCCCCCCTCAACTCTAACTACCCCACAACCCACCTTCGGCACGGGGTTTTCGCCCTTGCTGTATCCAAGTCAGCCGAGACCGGACAGTCCAGTGCTACTCATGGGCTGTCTCTGCATTTCTGAGATCAATACTGCATGCTCGGCAGGAATTCGCCATATCGTCTCATATCCCAGGGCACCAGGAGCTGCCTTTATGATCTCCTCGAGTCTAGAATCCAGATGTGACTTCAAGCCACTTGAAACCACACCCTCCCTTGCTGTCACCTCCCGCCTCCTCCCAGGGCACCATGTGGTGATTGCTCTACATTCCCTCCACGAGCCCTCCCCCCACAGCCCAGGCCCACATGAATTCTCACTTGGCCCCAGAACCGCCCCCCCTCCAGCCATCTAGCCCCCTGACCAGGTAAGCATGACTTAATGACTCACGTCTGCTTAGTCCTTCAGCAGCAGCCGCGTCAGCCTCGTGCCCCAGCCATTTCACATCTGTGCACCACACTCTCGTTCGAGGCACTCCGGTGCACAGTCCAGATTTTGCAATCTCCTCCCTGTGGGCTGGGGCAGTGCCCTTCCCACGTTATAAACTCAGGTTCCCTTGCAGTAAGCCTAAGGCCACCCTGCTGCCCCACGGGGGTGGCGTCGCAGTGCAGGACCGAGGTGCCCTGGTGCTCCTCCCTAAGCCCCTGCGTCCCACTACATCAGGCAGGGCTGCACTCCCCTGGCGCTCTGTCCTTTTTGTTTTGTGTAGCACGTACCACAATGGTGTTTAAATAATTAAATCTGTTATTGAAAACCTTCCTTGTGATGAGTGATTTCATGCATGCCTGTTGCATCGTAAGATCAGCTCCACAAAGTCAGGGACTTGGATCTGCTCACCTGTGTGTCCCTGGCACTGGCGATACCTACCGGGAGCAGAATCCGGCTCCCTGAAAATACCCCCCCACAAGCTGTCGATAAGCCAAAGCCGTTTGTTGTTTACTGCGTGGTCGGGGAGAGCCCTGCCCTGACAGTCCGAATGGCAGCATCTCAGAGGGGTCGTCCAAGTTGGGGCACTTACGAGGCCTTGGGGTTGGGATTTGGAGGTCATTCGATGCTGCAGGGGTGGGGGGTTTAGTTAGGACTGGGTGGGGCTCATGGCATCATTGGGATTGTCAGACAGAGCAATGTGGGGGTTTTTAGGCAAGGGGTTAAAAGGGCCTTGAGATATGAACAGTGTTGATGCTATTTATTGAAAAGTCTAATAGTTTAACTTTCATTTGAATGGATTTTTCTGGAAAATTAGTGAAACAAAGTTATTTGCAGCTTTGACTTTCCTGGACAAGTTTCCCATAGGAGCAAAGTCATATTAATGTAGATATTGTAGGAGGCACTGAGGGTGCAGATGATTTGAGTTTGCAGAATGATCGATTCCAGGTGCCCCTAGATCCTCCAGACTCCTAGAACCATACTCGGAGCTACAGGATGGCCAATGCCTGCCTAGTCAGCCAACATTTCTGAGAGGGCCCAAGTACCATGTGCATTTGAGTGTGAACCTCTGCTTCTCCAGCCTCCCCTCTTGTCCCCTGTCCAGGGAGGGGCCCTTTCTCCTGGCTCAGCGTGGACAGTGCTCTGGCACTAACACCCGCCAGACACAACGAATACAAGTTCAGTAAGCAAAGCTGGGTATGTGTGGAAATGGCGGAGGGCACAACTCAGCTCCCAATCAAGTGTGTGGGGGCTGCTGCCGCTCTGGGGTTTCCCGGCCTGGCCACCTCCGTGCCTCCGTCATGCCACGCACGCGTCACTGTTCGGCCCCTCCTCACCAAAAAACAAAACAAAAGCAAAACAAAACCCCCTGAGAGCTTTATTATTGATCAAGCAGAGCAATTTCAGCTCCCTTTAGTTTTCTCTCATCTTAATCTTCTGCAAAATCCAAATGCCCACTAAGATGTTTCCCTAAAGAAAAAAATAGTTCCCTCCCCAAGAGGAATTCTGTTGTTACCTTAGACAGTAAATAACTCACTTCCTCTACCCTGCCCGCATAAATAGGAGTTCCATCAGTGCTTTGAAATACTAGTTTGAACCACATGAAATATTCATTTTGTAGGCCAGAAATGGTCAAATAACAATAATTTCATAGCCCCCAGCATAAAAACATATAAAGTATTGAGAAAATGAATTAATTTGAGTTAGTCTTGGGAATTAATTTTATTCCTATGATGAAACTCCAAGAATTTTCCCAATAAGTCCCAAGATAATTTTTAACTGCTGTCAGTAAAAACCATAAGGACAAAAAATAATTTCATTACCCAGAAAAATGGTATAATAATTGAGCCTAATTGTGGAGGAGTCTGGTTATATTTCACCTACCAGCATCTCAGTTCTAGGACAATGTCCGTACTAGGAAATCAAAGCAGAGTTGAAAATTGCTATCTGATTTCTCCTTTAACCAGGTGTAGGTTGGAAGGGCAGGCAGGGACTGAATGACATCCAGAGGATGACAGACCAGTACAGACACAGCACTTCTTCCGAGCCCTAACCCAGACAGTGTCCCAGGTACTCTCCATGTAGCGGTGTCAGCGATCCCCGGGGAGGGCACAGGAGGCTTCAGTGCTTTGCCAGTGCCCCTGCCCAGGGTGCAGAAGGGCGGTTCCGCTCCCGGACACAGGCACGCAGACACCATGTGGCACTGCTTGTTCTTACAGGGCACCACACGAAGACATTCCCCCCGGGGGTGAGGGACAGAGGGGATGGTAGCAGAAGGAAAGACAATCAGTATTAGGGAAAAAAATCTTTTTTAAAGTTATCCCCATTCTGACATAGTCAGATCAACACCCTGGCGGATGGGGTGGCTGGGAGGTCACACTCTGTACCAGTGAGTGCGCACGGGGCGAGGCCAGCGAGTTCTTGATCCCGGCATGAGAAACCAGCCTGCCACTCGGCTTCCGTTGGAGCTAGGCACCACCCACTCTTTGAGAACCCAGATCGAGACAACGTTTTCGGAGCATGGCGCAGCCGCGCTTTTGCTCGGGATGTGGCTATGGCCATGCAGCCTGCTTGTGGTGGGAGCCTGCCCTCCGCTGCTCCCTCCCGGAAACGGGGTGGGGGAGGAGCGGGTTTGGATTTTTAGCCCTAACCTTACCACTCATTCCTGGCTCTAGCTTTTTTCAGAGTATGAACATGCTCAAATTTCTCTTATCCTACAAGTAGCAGCACAGAGGTGTCCCCGCTGCTCCTGTTCCATTTGTGGACTCACCTTTCCTACCAAGCATTGAGAACAACTACTCTACCCTTGCTCCCTCCTCCCCATCACCCCCAGCTCAGGGCCCCCCCAGCCACCCACCCACAGTACGCTCAGCGCCTGCCCCGACCCTGCTTGTGCCAGCTCAGCAGTGACCTCCCTGCTGGCCAGTCGGGGGCGCCTCTCAGTCCTCCGCTTCCCTCCTCCCCCGGCCTCGCCGTCCCCTCCGCCTCTGCAGCTGCGCTTCCGCCCTTTCTCCCCGGGTCGCGGGTGTGGCCCGTGCTCTGCTCACGGTGCCGTCTCCCGGGGCCCCGGTGCTCATGTTCCGTTTCACTGTCCATCTCTGGGTTTCTGTCTGTGCTGTTTCTTCTCTGAGTTTCATACTTCCCTCTAGCTGCATCCGGAACCCCTTTCACATCCCCTAGACCCAAAAGCAGTGTGTTTAAAACCCAAGCCCCATTTTCCCATGACGCGCTTCTTCCATCAAAGGCAGCTCCACATCACAAACGCGGGTGATCTTGGACCATGCGCTGATCTTGCTCCTCACATTCACTCTTTACCTTCTAACTATCCGCTATTCCTGTCCCTCCCTCCCTCCCTCCCTCCCTCCCTCTTGCCTCCTAACTAGTCTATCTCTTGATTTGCTCTCTTTCAAAATCCATTTTCCAAACAGTTATCTGAGTGATGGTGGCTGTATCCCAAATAAAATCTACCAAGTTACTCCCTGTCTGAAAGCCTTAAAGTTGGTCCTCAGCAAACATTTTACCGTGACCTCTCAGCTCCCCTGCCTTGTGCCGACTTGCCTTCTCCAGCTGCCCTCTGCTCTCTGCACTCCGCTGTGCTGGGGACAGAAAACTGCTTAGGGTCCCGATTCCACAGGGCACAGCAGTGCCCTCTCTGATCCCCTCGGTCTGGATTTTGTGCCTCCTGCACGTGGTGTTTTTGGGCCCTCCTTGTCCACTCACCTCCTTGGTCCTTTAGGTTGGGTCCTGGAGTCCTCTTGTCCAGGGAGGACCCTTGGCCCCCTACCCAGCTTGGCCTCTCTCCCGGCACCTGCAGCCCATAGCCAAATGCTCTATTTACTTGTGTGTCTTCCAGACTGGACTATAAATACCAGTGGGACAAGGGGACCTTGTTTTATTCATCCTTGCCTCCTAGTACTTCGAGTGCAGTTGACCCTTGAAAAAAGTGGGGTTTAGGACGCCGACCCTCTGCACAGTTGAAAATCTAAGTATAACTTTCTTTTTTTGAGACAGAGTCTCACTCTGTCGCCAGGGCTAGAGTGCCATGGCGTCAGCCTAGCTCACAGCAACCTCAAACTCCTGGGCTCAAGCAATACTTCTGCCTCAGCCTCCCGAGTAGCTGGGACTACAGGCATGCACCACTATGCCTGGCTAATTTTTTCTACATATTTTTAGTTGTCCAGATAATCTCTTTCTATTTTTAGTAAAGACAGAGTCTCACTCTTGCTCAGTCTGGTGTAGAACTCCTGACTTCGAGCGATCCTCCCACCTTGGCCTCCCAGAGTGCTAGGATTACAGGCGCGAGCCACCACACCTGGCCTAAGTATAACTTTTGATTCTCCAAACACTTAACTACTAATAGCCACTGTTGACTGGAAGCCTTGCAGATAACTTAAACAGTCAATTAACACATATATTTTATGCATTCATGACATACTTAACTTTCTTAATTTTTTCAACATTTCTAGGCCAAGTGGTTTGCCTGTATTTTTTTTCAAATTGTTGAAAATCTCCCCCAAATTTTTTAAATATATTTATGGGGAAAAATCTTCATATAAGTGGACCCTCACAGTTCAAACCTGTGTTGTTCAAGGGTCAGCTGTACTTAGGGCGCCTTCGCCACACGTTTGCTGAGCTGCTGCGGAAGCGAGCAGTGCTCTCAGTGAGTCGCACCCTCCTCTGGGCTCTGGCATTCTTACGTATCCGGTGGGGGTAACAGGACTGGCCTAGCTCATTCGCAGGTTATGGGGAAGCTTATATTAAATAATGTGTGCACAAGCCCTCTGTAAGCTATTTGGTATTATGCAAATGTAAGATGGAATCTCCACTTCCATCCTCTGGGGCGGCATCCTCCTTCCCCATTTTCCAATTCTTTTAAAACACGGTGACGTGAGTTTCCCCTCGTGCTGGGGCAAAGGTTGACTAGAATGGCAAAGGAAGGGCAGGGGACTCTCTTCGCACCTGCTAGGCAGGTGTGAATCTCACAGAGTGTGTACTTGTTCACCTTGATTGCTGATCCAGAACACCTGCACAATCCAGGGAGCATCCTTTGACTTTCCCCCTGTAAAGAGGTGCTGAAGAGGTCTGATGCGGGGGGCTGAGTGGCTCCAGCCGGGTGTCCACAGAAGGTAACTAGTGCCAGCCATGCGGATGGCGTGGTTATCCCCCAGGAAACTCACCTGTGTGATGAAGATCTTGGAATCCATATGGAGTTGCACTGGCAGGGTGTGGTCTGCTGCTCTGGTCACTGTTTGGGGAGGTTGCCACTATCTGTGTCTCTCCAGTCTAAAGTGGGGGAGAGAAAGGACGTCTGTGTCCAGACTGTCCAGAGGCCCAGAAGGCTGCATGACTGAAGAAGCTGGGTGGTTTCTTAGGGGGCACATTGGACTCAGCCACATGTTTTACCCCATCCATGAGCCATGAAACAGCGGCTTATGGCTCTCAATATATTCCAAGAAGGCTCAGTGCCCGGGTTATGTTATGTCCTCTGTAGGCATAAAAAAACCTCTACAGGCCAGGTGCAATGGCTCATCCCTGTAATCCTAGAACTCTGGGAGGCTGAGGGAGGAGGATCGCTTGAGCCCAGGAATTCGAGGTTGCAGTGAGCTATGACGAGACTACTGCATTCCAGCCTGGGTGACAGCAAGACTCTATCTCAAAACAAACAAACAAAAAACAAAAACACACACAAAAACCCTCTAAGTTATCTGCTCAATTCCCTGAGAGGGGGAGCTGGCAGGAGAAGGATGAGGAATGAATCCGAGAGCAAAAGGCAAACAAATGCACCCCAGGCCAGTGCGGTACCAGCTCTTGGCTGCAGAGCTTATCTGTTTTGCAGAAGTTCTCCCCAATAATGGGGACAAGAAAATTTGGGAACCCAGGAATGGTTATCTAAGCCCAGGCAGTGGTGGTGCCATCCTTTATTGGAAGAGTAGTTGGAAAAGCATCGTTGTTCTAAGGCAACGTTGGAAGACTTGACAGAAGACCTGGGTGGGGGCAGGGGAAATTTGCTTCAAAATGGAAGCCAGGGAATGGGGGCGGGGCCACAGCAGGCTGATTAGGCCAGTCGGGACAGCAGAACCAGAGTTAGGAGAGGAACAGAAGAAAAATCCTTTGACTAGGCAGGATTAGATGAGTTACTCCAAGCTGGCAGTGACAGTCATCCATAAGTCGACCTTGTGTTTGTAGATGCCAAAACAGGCCCAACATTAGGAGCCCGTGTGGCCATGTGCGTCTCACAGGGGCATGTAGAGTAGTGAGATGGGAACCCTGAGAACAGAGAAGCCGCCTTCCTCTGGAACTCTTAATCTGATCAGAGACAGATAAACGTTTGTTTACTGAATATACGTATGAAAAAACTATAAAGAAGCACAGACCCACAATTTAATATATGTGTGCATGGAGAACCTGAATCTACCCAAGAGAGGAAAGAGGACTCATGTGCTTCAGATTTGCTTAAATCCACTTCATTTTCCTTTTGGCTCCATCCCTCCATCCACTCCCCTCTCCAGCAGCTGCCTTCTTAGCTCTGTCCTCTGGCCTTGTCACGTGGCAGGGCAAGTTGCGTGGCTTCCCGCACCTTGTCTTCTCTGCTGCACGGTAAGGGGGGTGAGCGCTAAGACTTTCCCAGCTGTGATGTGCTGAGACCCAGACTCACATTCCCCGCTGACCCTTCGCCAGTCTCTCTGGCACCCTCCCTGGTGTCCAGCTCTGGATAAATCGCGGGAGTCACTCACTCCCTGACCTCTTGTCCTGCTCCTAGGACAAGCCACAAAAACTTTTCTTTATTTTTTTTAATATTTTAGTCTTTTTTTTTTTTCTTTTGAGACAGAATCTCACTCTTTTGCCCAGGCTAGAGTGCCATGGCATCAGCCTAGCTCACAGCAACCTCAAACTCCTGGGCTCAAAGAATCTTCCTGCCTCAGCCTCCCAAGTACCTGGGACTACAGGCATGCGCCACCATGCCCGGCTCATTTTTTCTATATATATTTTTTTAGTTGTCCAGCTAATTTTCTTTCTATTTTTAATAGAGACAGGGTCTTGCTCTTGCTCAGGCTGGTCTCGAACTCCTGAGCTCAAATGATCCACCCTCCTCCGCCTCCCAGAGTGCTAGCGTGAAAACTTTTCTACCTGAGTGCGGACATGAATGGGAGCTCTCAGGAAGGCACAGAGCCACTGGGGCCTGCTTCATAATGGCGTGCTTTTTTCCTGCCTGTTCTTAGTTGTCATGGTCGTTGCTTACATTCTGTTAATTCACTTAACAAGTATTTATTGACGTATCCACATGTGCCGGGTTCCAAGCTCATTAGTAAGAATTTGACAGTTTCTAAGAAGCTATCATGGTTTTCCAGAAGCTCGTTGGTTAATAGGGCAGGTAGGTGTGGAAACAAGTGTCCCTGAAGAGTGTGGTGAGTGATTGGGGGTGACTGAAACCCGGGAGCCCAGAAAATGGAGCCGGACCAGGAGGCCCTCGGGAGGGCTGTGAGGATGAGTGGCACTGGAGCGGGGAAGTGCGGGTAGGAGAGGCGAGGGGCGTGTGCTCCGGTGTGTGAAACGGGGCTGCACACTGGGGGCCGGAGCGCTGCTGGACAGGACTGGGTTTGGGTCCAGCCAGAGACTGGCAACAGAGTAGGCTGAAGAGAGGACAGGGCTGGTGTGTGTGAAGGATTTGGGGACCTGAATTAGGAGTGCGGATTTTATCCCAGAAGCAACAGGACACCACCAAAGATTTTAACGTGCACTTGGATCCTGGCAGTGTTGGAAGTGATGGATGCAGGAACAGGCAGGGGGCAGGGGACTTTGGAGGTCTTTGAAGCACCCCAGGCAGGAGACAGCAAGAGGCAATGAGGGTGGGGAGGAAGAGTCCAAAGGCAGACATTAGGAGCTCCCTTCAACAAAACCTGCTGACGGGGGTGGGTTAAAGGAGAGGTAGAATCCAGAATGACTTTGAGAGTTCCAGTGTGGACAGCTGCGTGAGAGGAAAAAGCAAATGTGGAGGTGGGTGTTACCCAGACTGACATCCCAGAGCGCCCCTTAGAGGACCCGGACTCCTGTGTCTGCAGAACGTGTCCGCGCACGGCCTCCTTCCCAGGTGCCCCTCCCTGCTGGCCCGGTTTGACATCTTGGCTGTGGCCTCGTGCCTGGTTTGGGCATCTCTGCCAGGGCCTTTCAAAGAGAAATTTCATTCCAACATCCTCATGGACATCGACACTGGATGTCCTTGATTTCAAGGCCTCCAGCCCCTGCTTGGCCCCATCCTTCTCTTCCTTGTGTTGCACTTTGGCTTCCAGAACCCGAGCCCATGGGCTCTGCTCATCCAGATTAATAGGCAGGGAAGAAGAGAAGAGAACTCTGTCTGACATGTTAGGCTCAGGGTGTCTGTGGGACGTCTGTGCAGAGATTTCCAGTCGGTGGGTGGGAAAGAGTTCAGGGGAGGAGAGAGCTATGTTTAGAAGCCAACAACATAGAATAATGATGAAAATCACTCAGAAAGACATAAGCAGGAGAGCAAAAAAGAGAAGGAAGACTGAAGGCTGCTGGCATGAGGTGGCTCAGGCGTGAAAAGCCAGGGAGCAAGAACAAGGAGAGGCAGTCACAGAGGTCACTGTCGACCAAGGAAAGGTGATGTGGCAGAGTCAGCAGAGGGACATTTGAAGAAGGAGGAATGAGCATCAGTATAAGATTGTCGTGCAGAAGTAATTTTACTTAAATATTAGACATTACAACATTTATCAGCCTTCCACTACGTGGCAAACACTATGCCAAGATCAGGGGTGACCAGAAGTGAATGAAGCTCAGTCCCTGCACGCGAGGACCATCGGAAGAGCGAGGCACGAATAGAAAAGCGGACTGAAGGGCAGGGTGCGCAGGGAGCTCACGCCGCATCTGCAGAACTGGCGAAACAGACTGTCCCGGCTTCAGAGCGGAGATGGCGTTCCAGGCCAGTCGGGAGCCGTGTGCAGACCGCCCCAGGTGGACGAGCAGAGCTGCGGGCAGAGGAGGCTGAGCTCCCGCAGCGCTGCTGGTGTGCATGGCTGTGAGGCAGGCGGAAACAAGGGGCAGTGAGAAACATGAGTTTGAAGAGTGTTCAGGCCCCAGACTACTAGGGCTTTACAATTTGGAGCAACAGGGTTTTGATCAGTGTCTGAGTTTCCTGTGCCAAATCACAAATGGGGTGACTTAAAATGAGGGAAATGTATTCTCTCACAACTCTGGAGGCCAGAAGTCTGAGCTGTCAGCAGGGCTGCACACCCTCCAGACCCTCTAGGGAAGACTCTGCTTCTTGCCTCTCCCAGCTTCCGGTGGCCTTGGCTGTGGCTGCGTCACTACAGTCTCTGCCTCTGTGGCCACATCACCTACCCTTGTCCGTCACCGTGGTCTCCCGCTGCCTCCCTCTCTTAAGGACGCTTGTGACGGTGTTTGGGACCCATCTGGATGATCCAAGATAATCTCCTTATCCCAAGATTATCACTTAATCACATTTGCAAAGCCTCTGTTTCCATATACAGTGAGATTCACAGGTTTCAGGGCTTAGGACATGGAATCTCTGGGGGCGATTATTCAGGCCATTGGAGTCAGGAATGTAAACTGGCTGCGTTGGCGTTTAGGAACACCTGCCTGGGAGAGGAGGGCAGAAGGGATTGGAGAGCCACACTAGAGTCAGACATGGTCACTTTCGAGATGTCCCTGAAGACATACAGGTGAGAGGTGACCGAGGCCTGCAGTATGGAGCATTGGAGCTGGGGAGGGAGTAAGATCTGAGTGGAAAATGGCAGATGGGCTGGGTAGTTCTTGATGTCTCAGTGGGGTTCTGGGGACAGAAGCCCAACCACACGGGTTGAAAGCGATGGGGGATTTCACTTCTTTTCAATCATCCGCCGGATACTGGGCTAGCTGTCAAAAGCAATGACGAGCCTGCATGTGTTCGGTAGCATGGGATGGAACTTCAAAAACAGTGCCAGAAAGGAAAAGGAGGCGGAGATACAGATTCCCCAACTCCTGAGCATCCTTGAAGAAATCACTGTAGGTTGAGGCGTTTTTGCTCTATCAGTGCAACTGGAAACCATTGAGCAGATAAGCAAAAGATATTAATTGGCTAAAAATTCTTTGAAATTTTGAGCCTTAAAAAATCCCATCTAAGAAATTTGCTTGTATATAGGCCCGGAAATAGGTGATTTGGATCCCAAAGTTATTTTCCAGGTGGGAATGGGGAAGCAGCCCTCTGCAAATGCTGTTTTTCCCATGTTCAGGTGACCAGGACTCACCAAACCCTCCATCCAGTGCCACAGGCCAGGACTGAACTGCAGGGACCCCTGCCCTGCAAGACACTCTAGGAGTCCAGTAATTCCTGGGCAGTAGAAAAGTCCAAATACCGGACTTCCCGCCTCAAGGGGCCAAGCAGTAACCCTGGGGCCTGATGAAGCTGTGTCATTTGCACTTAAAGCCATGCAGAATTGCATCTCCATGACCCACAGGCGTGGGACAGCTGAGTTTCTGTGGGTTCATTGGCTTCTGCATACCAGAGGGGGTCACATGAATAACCATCTGGTCCTGTCTGGTGCTGGACTTCTGCCCCCGAGTCCCAGCTGATGCTGTCTCCCGGGGCTGCTGCCTCCCCTGCTCTGCCTGCCAGCTGGCTGGCCCGCTGTCCTCCCAAACAGTCCGGCTCCCCTGAGGCACCGTCTGCCTCAGGCCCTTCGGGTGCAGGGCAGGCTCTGTCTGGTGCGGGAGCCCTTGCGCCACGTCCCTTGGCACCACACCCACATCGGGTAGACTCGGTGGCTTCTTCCCCTGCCTGCAGCTCGTCTCCCTGTGGGGCTGAGACCTAAGCACAGGGAACAGGGCCAGGGGACCAATGTCTGAACAGATGCCAGGCTTCCTCCCCCTCCCAGCTCCCCACCTGTTGCTAAGGGGTACAAATCCCCCTTCCCACCATCCCTTACAGCCTATTTCACCAGCAAAAAGCCTTCACGCAAACTGGTTTCTGTGAGACCTCCCTTAGATTGGGTTGATTCCAAGGCCAACACTGCGCACTATGCGTTCTAAAAACTTTCCTATGCGCTCTCCCCGTTCGTCAGGCAGTGCGCCAGCTTCCGGGTCCGTGCTGGTTAGCAGAACAGACTCAAAGCACAAGAAATGTGCCTTGGCTGTCCCAGGGCGTATGCACTTGCACTGCTGTGCTTACTTACAGCTGTGCGCACTGCGACGCTAGCTGCAGGAGACGTTCTTTGTGTGTGGGCTTCTACTCGTATACGAGCTGTTAGCCACTAAGAAAACATAGGTCTAGAAAGGAATAATTCTTATTTTGCTTTGCAGCTCTTAGGAGCTAAAGTGGTTGATTTGGACCTCTGCTTTATGTAATTCCTTCTGTTCTTTTTGAGGGTAAAGAAGGACACCAATGCTGCCAACCAGTCAGGGAGTTTTGCTATCATATCATTTTAAAAATGTAATTTTTATTATAAAAATATGAAAACTATAAGGTAATTTTAAGGTTTCTTTTTCCCATGTGTACAAATCAATCATAAACCTGTACCATGGGCAGGTAGAGCTGGGCCTGGCCGCTGAGACTGTCTGTCCCACATGCTGATCCGACAGGTGAGCTGTACCCGTGTGAGTCTATTGTGCACGGACATGCATGTGTGTGCATCCCAGCACACATGGGCTCTCGGTGTATGTGGATATACACACCTGCACAGGCAGATAAAGTCATCACTACCCTGGTAGTGCTCCACGTTGGAGGCTCATTTTGTAAAACTACAACCTTTGTAGGCACAGCTCCCAAAAGAGGGAAATCCACAAATTACAAGTGCTGCGTATGAGCGTGGGCTACAGGAACATGTGAAAGAGACCAGGGAAGGCCTGGAAAGTTGATAGATGCCAGATAAAGTTAACCCCGTGACAAAAAGGAGCAAGACAGAAAATCAAAGGGGACTGTGTGGCCAACTCTGTAAGCAGGGACTGACAGGACAGAGGGGGAGCTTGTAGGAGACACTGCTAGGCTTTCTATTTGCCTGAGAACGAGCATGAATTCAGATGAGCCTGTGACCTCCACAACAAGGAAAGGAGGGTCAAAGCAGCACGGAGAGCAGGTCACGGGCAGGCGGTGAGTGCGGGACGGTGGGAGTGAGCCTGCCCGGGCCTCAGGGCTCCGGCTCAGTGCAGTCCTCCCACTGGAGCAGCCCGGGCCGAGCCGGTCGGCTGCCACCAGGCAGGGCCAGCCTGCCCTCCAGGGAAGTCTGGGGGAAAGACAACTTCCCAACTGGACGTTCGGCAAGGGCCTCGGCTTTCCCACCTGGGTTGATTAAAGAATGATGAACAGTTTTCTTTAAAAGAGCAATTAATGAGGGACTTTTAGAGATGGGTGTCTATCCTATCATGTTGCACGGAGTCCTGAGATTCTATTTTATTTTGTGGCTTTTTAAAAAACAATAACATTTGGTCATAACAAAGGCAAAGACACCAGTTCGTATAGTCAGTGTTGACTCTGTGGCCGATACCTAAGGAATCACAGGGCGATTCCAACTTCAAACTGTGTATGGGGCCCTCAGCTCCCACCGGGGCCCTGCTGGCCTGTCCCGTCCTCTCCTGTGCACAGCATCCAAAGCACCGCTGAGTGCCTTGCTTAAAAGGCAAGCTCCAGTTTCATGGTCCGCAAATGTTTTCTGGAAAGGGCCAGATAGTAAATGTTTCAGGCTTCTCAGGCCACATGGTTTCTGTCTGAACTTCTCAACTCCACTGTTGTGCCACAAAAGCAGCCACAGACGATACATAAGTGAATGAACGTGGCTGTTTCCAATAAAGCTTCACTTAGGCACACTGAAACTTACATTTCACACCATTTTCACATATCCTGAAATATTATTCTTTGTTTGACTTTTTTTTCAAACATTAAAAGTGTAAAATACATTCTTAGCTGCTGGGCCACACAGAAGCAGAAGGCAGGTGGGCCAGGTTTGGCCCATGGCTTTGGTCCAGCACTTGGCCTATTTTATTGCAGCATGGAAAGAAAGCCCAGGGTGAGGAACTGGACACAGATCGGGCAAGGCTTGGATTCATCACAAAACTGCACCCAGCATGACAGGCAGGTTTGAGTCTCTTTGTAAGTCCTTTCTTACTCTTTCTTTTTCTCTCTCTCCCTCTCTCCTCCCTTAGTTTTTCGTTAATATCTCAAATTCATGCTCACTTTTCCTGGAATCCTTTCTCTTAGTCTATCTTCCAGGCACTCAGCCTGGGTTAATTTCCATAATATGCTGGCCTGGTTGACAGTTTCATTTTTATCATCTTTCTCAACAGTCTTTTTTTTTTTTTTTTTTTTGAGACAGAGTCTCACTCTGTTGCCCAGGCTAGAGTGAGTGCCGTGACGTCAGCCTAGCTCACAGCAACCTCAAACTCCTGAGCTCAAGCGATCCTCCTGTCTCAGCCTCCCGAGTAGCTGGGACTACAGGCATGCACCACCATGCCCGGCTAATTTTTTCTATATATATTTTTAGCTGTCCATATAATTTCTTTCTATTTTTAGTAGAGATGGGGTCTCACTCTTGCTCAGGCTGGTCTCGAACTCCTGAGCTCAAACGATCCACCCACCTCGGCCTCCCAGAGTGCTAGGATTACAGGCGTGAGCCACCGCGCCCGGCCTCTCAACAGTCTTGTACACATTTCTGTCACCTCCTCTCTCTAACATATCTTTGTTCTATTTGCTGTTGATAAACTCTGGGCTCATTATGAAATTCTATGTGCAAAGTTCCCATTTTGCTGAGAGCATCTCCCTACAGTTTACATCCTTTTGAGTTTGGAGGATTAAATTGGGGAGCTCAAAGAGATGGAAGGCGTGGGGGGAAATATTAGCTATTGAACCAAATAAAGTACAGCAGTACCCCCTTATCTGTGGTTTCAGTTGTCCACGGTCAACCTTGGTCCAAAAATAAGTGAGCACATAAGATATTTTGAGAGAGAGGCCACATTCACATAAATTTTATTACAGTATATTGTTATAATTGTTCTATTTTATTATTGTTAATGTCATTATGTATGTTATGACTAATTAATAAATTAAATTTTATTATAGGTATGTATGTGTATGTGTATACATGTGTGTGTGTACATATATATATATAGGGTTTTGTACATCTGAGGTTTCAGGCATCCACTGGGGGCCTTGGAATCTATCTGCTGTAGATACGGGAAACTACTGTATCTTAAATGGTCTTTCAATTTACAGGTAACATCACAGAATAGGGTGGGACTTGTCCAGCCACAAGGGTGCTCACCATACCAAAATAATGCCCAGGAGTCTTAGGAGAAGAGGACAATTTCAGGATTTTATCATGTGCTCCTGTCTAATCTTGTCCTCCCCCAGTGAACTCTTGTTCAGCAAATGACACCACCATCCACCCACTTGCTCCAGCCAGAACCTGCTGGGAGTTGCATGACTCTTCCTTCTTCATGGCAGTTACATTCTGTGACGCCACCGGGAATGCTGACTCAGTGAATGCTGAACCATTGCTTAAGGGCTGCAGGGTTAAGTTCCTGTAAGCAACGCGTCACAACATTTTTATCAATTGATCCATACATAACCTTGTTGTGTATTTGTTTCTGTTTAAAGACACCCTATTCCATGTATATTGTTCATTCGTTAACATTAAACTCACTGCACTGTAACCTGAGCAGAAGGAAACTTACCTAACACAGGTATTTTCTCCCCAAGGTATCACAGCCTGTCGCACTTTGGAACAATAGACAGCACTTCAGCTGTGCTCTTGGAGGCCACTCTATACAGCAAAAGGCAAAAAAGCAAAAAAAGTGTAACTAAATAGACCATGAAAAGGGTACTTGACACAGTATGAGGCAGGGTGTCACCTTGTACCACCTCATCTGGGAATGTGAGCAGCAGGTGAATCCGATTTTTCACAGCTGTGTGTATTTCCATGAATGGCCATGAAAGCACTGTGAGTACAGACTTCAGGGTCACAAGTAAATTTTAGTGAACAAATGAATTTGCAAATACAAAATCTAGAAACAATTAAGATCACTATATATTTGATCCCATTCCCAATCACCAGCCCTATTAATTTTATATCCTTTTTTTTTTCAAGATGAGGTTTCACTCTGTCATCCAGGCTGAAGTGCAGTGGTGTGATCAGAGTTCACTGTAGCCTCAAGCTCGTGGGCTCAAGCGATCCTCTGGCCTCAGTCTCCCGAGTAGCTGGGACTGTGGGCATGCACCCCCACACCCGGCTACATCCTTTAAGTCTTTGAGATTTGTCCACTTCTTTTTATCCACTCCTTCCCTGCCTCAGGCCATCCCAGCAAACCGTCCCTGCTGGACCAACAGGTTGCGGTTGCTCTGGAACCAGCCAGGCAACATCAGCTTCTGTACTTCTTTAGTCGTTTAGTCTGTTTTTCACTGCTGGGAAAAGAGGAGGTTGGAGAAGAGGGCTGTGGAAAGAGATGTAGCCATTGTCAGGAAGAGAGAAATTTAGATTAAGGAGGATTTTAAGGAAGTAGCCTCCTCTTCTCTTAACATGTGTGTGTTTTCTTCATCTGTGACAACCTGTTGAGACTGGTCAGAAGGAGAAGAAAGATGAGAATAGACCCACTGGTATGTGGGTTGCATGTGCACCATTATTCCATTTAACTGTCCCCACAATCCTGTATGTGGATACTATTACTCTCTCTTGTCTCAGCCAGCTCAGGCTGCTGTAGCTCATGACCATGAACTGATGGCTCCAACAGCAAACATTTATGGCTCACAGCTCTGGAGGCTGCAAGTCCAAGATCAAGGCCCGGCAGAGTCAGTGTCTGGTAAAGGCCTGCTCCCTGGTTCACAGGCAGCTGTCTAGAGCTCCGTTTGAGATCGTGTCCAACGCATCAGGAGTTGCGCTGGGGGGACTGAGCCAACGCCCTCAGACAGTAAGGGAGTCAGGGATTCCTTGTCTCTCCTGTACAATAAAAGGAAACTTCAGATTTGATTCAACAAAGGACATCAGTTTCCTTATACCCAACTTGGGAATCATTCTCAAAATGTAACATTTTGTTTACTTACAGGAATAAATATTCTATCTGCTGATGAAACATGAGCCTCATTTTTGGAGGGGAAACGGCTGCCGCACATTCTCACGTCCACCCACCAGCCTCTGGGCCTCAGGCTGAGGTCGGAGCAGCTGCCCTTAAGGGACAATCGTGAGCCGCTTGACCAGTTTATCCCCCAGATAGGGTTTTGTGCCTCTGGCTTTGAAGTGTAATAAACACCTCCCATCAGACATGAGATCAGAAAGCCAAGGGGCAGGCCTCGCCTCCTCAGAGGATCAGTC
The DNA here is from genome assembly GCF_041146395.1 of Eulemur rufifrons. Lineage (NCBI taxonomy): Eukaryota > Metazoa > Chordata > Mammalia > Primates > Lemuridae > Eulemur > Eulemur rufifrons. The sequence goes on along the minus strand of NC_090999.1, from coordinate 95,821,601 downwards.
GATGGAGAAGCACAGCTCTGCTTCTTGCCAGGAGAATCCCGTCCAGAAACTGCTTTGAAGCCTTTTTCCTCTATCAGAGCTCAGACTTTGGCACATGGGGTTATCATCCCAGCAGCAGCCAAGACAGCTCCCTCTGTCCCTGGCCCTCACGTCCACACAGCAAGGAACATTTTGAACTGTGTTTTTTGCACGTCCGTGAGTGCCCAGATCCTCTGGAATCCCTGATTTTGGAGCTGGGCCACTCCCTGGTAAGGACAGAGGCCTTGCCTCCCCGCCCCCACCAAACTCGGCTTTCCGTTGCCAAGCTAGAGTAAACACAAGGTGATTAGAACTACATCTTGATTTGTACTCTCTTGGGAGGAATGAAAGAGATGAAGTGATTACTTTCTGGAGAGGAGAAGCGATGCGGATTTTCATCCTGTACCTCCTTCCACCCTCCAGCTCTGCTCTCGTGCTCTCTGCAAAGCTGCGGCCCAGGAGCCAGGCCCCGGCTGTGCGGGGGACCCTCCACTGCAGAGGGTGCCCTCCTCCTGGCGGTCTGGCTGCGGCTGCTGGAGCTGGCATTACAAGACAGTGACTTAGCACTCCACGCCTTACCCATCCACAGCCCGTCTTTTCTTTGACAGCTTGTCCTTAGATACAGTGGTCTTCAGAACTTGGGTCCTTTCCAAAAGCAGAACCGTGTGTCTTGACACAGGAAAACTGCAAAGTCCTTAACGCTCAGGAAGAAGGCGGCTTTCTCACGCCACACTTCCTTGGTCCAATTCAGTGTCTCTTCCCCGAAACGCCTACTCCTGTGGATGAGCGTAGTAAGACTCATCTGCCTCAGCGCCTCCTCTGATATTTAATACATGTATTTGGGGTGGAGTGTTAAAAAATTAGCATATCATTGTTGTACATATTTGGGAGATTCATGTGATATTTTGATACATGTATACAGTGTATAATAATCAAATCAGGGTAATTGGGATATCCATCACTTCACACATTAGTCTTTTATTTGTGGTGGGAACATTATAATTCTTCTCTTCTAGCTATTTGGAAACATGCAATAAATTATTTTAAACTGTAATTCCCCTCCTGTGCTGTTGAATCCCGCTAGAACTCCCTCCTTCTACCTAGCTGGGTTTCGCAGCCCTTGACCACCTTCCCTTCACGCCCCTCCCCTCCCCTGCAGGTGTCTGCACCGCCCCCTCCTCTCCATCTCCACGGGATCCATGTTTCCAGCTCCCACAGATGAGTGAGAACGTGCACTGTTTGTCTTTCTGTGCCTGGCTTACTCTACTTAACGTAATGCCCTCCCGTTCCACCCATACTGCTGCAAATGACAGGATTTCATTCCCTTTTATGGCTGAAGAGTAGTCCATTGTGTGTGTGTGTACACATGATTTATAATAATATTGACATAAATGCAAAGTAAACTAATGGGTAGCTAATTGCCCCCATTCTGGGGCTAAAAGCACGGCAGCCAGACTGGAGGGTGAGGAGAGACGCGGCGGGTGGAGAGTGTGGAGGGCGGAGGCGCTTCTCCTGCAGCTGGGGCTGCACACGCTGCCTCGTCCCCTCGCTCCTAGGCTTCTGCATGGTCCTACCCAGCTGGGTGCAAGGCCGTGGTGGCCTCTTCTCCTCCTCATCCCCCTTCCCGTTCTTCACCTCAGTGCCCACTGTGGCTGCTCACGTCCCACCGGGTCCCCCTGAGCCCCCACTGTCTTGACCTCAGAAGAGCCAGACCCACTGCAGAGGTCAGTTTTCCCAGTCTTGGGTGGAGGGAGGGAGGAGGGAGGGAGGAGGGAGGGAGGAGGGAAGAAGGCACCGAGCCAGGAGCTGGATGCCGGGCTGCCGTCTTGTCTTCCTCTTCCTCCGCCTGTCCCGGTGAGCCTAGAGCCTTGTCACTGAGAAGAAGGCGCCCCTCTGAGTCTCTCGCACCGCAGGCTGGTGTCGGTGCAGATGCTCTAAGGAGCTGACCGCCCCCAACCAGCAGCACCACTGGTGACGACGTGACGAGGTTGCTTCCTGCAAGGCGCAGAGTGATCAGGTCAGGCCTCAGGACCCCTCGAGTCTCCTGTGTGCACTTTCCTGGAACACTCAGGCACAGAGTGTTCCCGAAACAATCAAGAGATGCTTTGTCTCTCTCTGTCTTCACTTGCTGTGTCATCCCCTCCCAGAACGCTGAGAGCCCTTCCTCTACCAGCTTGCATGTGCTCGGCGGCCGCCACTCTCCCTGGCCGCTTCCCTTCCTTCTGGTGACTGACTTTCAGTGTCATTTCAGTGTCTATAACTAAACCAGCGAGGCTTGGGCCCCACACTGTAATTCTGAATTTCACTGTTAATACACATCGGTCGTGTCCGCCAAGGGGACAAAGCGATCTTAAAGCCCAATTAACCCTGAGCTTTTGCTTTCAAGCCGGTTTTAAAGAAGGTGTTTATGCATGGATGTCTGCGTGTGCCGGGCACCGTGCGGGCGGAGGAGGCACAGACGTGGCTGCGAAGCAGGGTTCACCCTCCAGGCATTCACAGGCTTTCTGGGGAGACGGATTTCACCACGGCAATCCAACCACGATCAACGACTATCAGTGATGAGCAAATGACTTAACGATGACAATCCATGTGACAAACCCCATAGCAACATATAACAACATGCCAGGCCAGCAAAGAGGAGGGAGGAACATGGGATAGGACTGCACAGATGAGGTGATTTTTGCACCCGGCCTTAGAGGATGAGGAATTTCAGCAGGGCAAGAAGGCAGAGGACTTCCAGGAAGAAGAAAGAGCATCACTTCATTCACTCACAAATATCTATGGTAAAAAGGGAGCAAAACCAGATGGGAACTTGGTTCTATGTAGCGTAGGGGTTTGCAGTGTTGTGGAGCCTGAATAAAAGCAAGAAAACTTGGCAGGTGTGTGATTTTGAAAAAACTCCTTATTATGGAAAATTTCAAACATATACAAAATAGGGAGAAGTAAGATAAGGACCCATGATATGCTTGGATCATGATTCTTGTGGCTTCTATTCACTCGCCAGCTACAACCAGCCTCAGCTGTTTATTTTGAACCAAATCTCTGGCATCATATAATTTCACCCTTAATATTTCACTAACAGGATGGTTCAAGTTGTGGAAATGTAAGTTAGTACAGTGGGCCCAGGAGACAGGATGGGTCGGGTCAGAGAGGATGAAGAAAAGTACAATCAAGACTGCAACCTGCTCCCCAATATCCATGCCACAAGTCCTGCGTCACTCAGGTGGCAATATACCCAGCCTGCCTCCCAGCTAGTTGTAGACATGTGACTAAGTTCTGGCCAACACTGTATAAGTGAAAGTTGTTGAGAAGGACTTCTAGGAAGCCTTCTTCACAGGGGAACAGCAATTTAGAGAAGACTCCCTTAGGAGTCTCCCTCTTATATTTCATTTTTGCAAAGGTCGATTTGATGGCAGGAGCCCCAGCAGCCACCTTGGACCTTGCAGTAATGCTGAAGATGGAAGTTAAGTGCTGAGTATTATGGGAAAGAAAGTACCTGATGACTTCTTGAAATCACTGTACCAGCTTTGGGCTCCCTTGTCCAGAATTCTGCATGGCAGAATATATCACTGTGTGTTAAAGTCACTATTATATTTGGCTTTCCATTATACACAGCTAACCTAATCCTAACAAAAGATAATGTGAGCCTTTTCTGGACAAGGATGTCTCCTGTATTGGACAGTTTCTAAGAAGTGGACAGAAGAAGCCTACAGTTTCTAGCCAATTGACAAGCAGGAAATGAAATAGTCAGTTAATAACTCTGCTTGTCTTGGTTATTCATAACTGGACTAGGATCAGGTATCACCATTTAATTGGTGGCAGTTCCCATGCTGGTGGCAGCTGAGCTGGAATCCTATCCTAGAAGAGTTCAAGTTTTTTTTTCTTTTTTTCTCTCACAGCTCCTTCTACTCATCAAATTTCACATTGTCATTTACTAATTTATTGAAAGGAAACCAGGGGATGCCTCACTAGAAGCTAAGAAAACATGTTGTGATTGTGCCCACGGATTCTGGAGTGGTTTGGTGATCGGTAGACAAGGTAAGTCTGAGCCAGACGCGGTTCCTCAAATCACAAAGTTACCGGCTGACCTGTGAGAGCTCCCGGCCCCAGCTGTACGCGCCAGCTGGAGGAAGAGTCAACTTGATTTGTACCAAGGTTTCTCTCACGTAGGTGGCGAGGCCGTGCCAGGGCTCAGCCGGACCACAGAGAGAGCTGCAGGTGGGGTTCAGGTCTCGCCAAAGTGCTCCCTTTCCACTTAGAGCTCCCCAGATGGCTGGTTCTGTTTTAACTGCAGCCTTCGGTGGTGGGTAATTCTATGCGTCAATGTGGTTGGGCCATGGTACCTAGATATTTGGTCAAACACCCACCTACATGTTGCTTGTGAGGGTATCTATGAGATGATATTAATATTTAAATCAGTAGACTGTGAGAAAAGCAGACACCCTCCTAGTGTGTGTGGGCCTCATCCAATCAGTTGAAGGTCTTAGGAGCAAAGACTGAGGTCCTCCAAAGAAGCAGGAATTCTGCCTCCAGAATGCCTTTGGGTGTAAGACTGCAATGTCGACTGCTGCTGGAATCTCTAGCCTGCCCCTGCCCTGCAGATCCAAACTGACCAGCCCCACAAGCACGGGAGCCAATTTCTTAAAATAAGGCTCTGTGTATTCATGTATACCCTGTTGGTTTCATGCCTCTGGAAAACTCTAATACATCTCTGCATAAGAAAGGAAAGTAAAATAATATTTTATTGATCCCCATGGGCTTTATTAGGAACAGCCATGAAAGGGCAAGGCGGCTGTCAGTGACCACAGCCACCACGCCACCTCTGCATACAGAAGCTCCTAATAAATGCTTAATAGTGCATAACTGTGGGAGAACAGAGCTGTTCCATGACCTTGGGTGAGTCACTTCATCTATTTAAACCTCAGTTTTCTCATCTATACAATGGAGATAGTATTATCTGTTTCTCAAAGAAATATATTATTCTTTTGGAAATTGAAAGAGATAATATACATATTTTATATTTTTTGATATGGTCCTTGGCACATAGGCTTACTAGTGATAACAAAATACTATAGACTGGGTGGCTTATAAACAACACACATTTATCGCTCACAGCGCTGGAGGCTGGGAAGTCCAAGATCAAGGCACCGAAACATTCAGTGTCTGTTCAGGCCCAGTTTCTTGGTTCATAGATGGCGTTTTCTTGCTGTGAGCTCACATGCTAGAAGGAGTGAGTGAGTTCTCCAGGGCCTCTTCTATAAGGGCACTAATCCCATTCATGAGGGCCCCACCCTCATGACCTAATCCCCTCTCAAAGGCCCCACCTCCTAATACCACCACTTGGAGGGTGAGCATTCGACATACGACTTTTGGAGGAACGTACACATTCAGACCACAGTCCCTGGTCTTCTCCTCATCTGCTTATGTGGAAAGAATGGCTTCATCCTTTTTTCTTCTTTCCTCCCAGCCCTGGGCAGTTGTGCTCCATGGAGTCAGGGCACGCCAGGAGGAGGATGGCACTGCAGAGTCCTTACTTGCTTCGGTTTACTCTGCTGAGCTGGCCCCTGACTCAGTGCCTGCTTAAAACAAAAAGAGCAGCTGGGCTCTCTGAGCTGCAAATGGAAAGTGAACTGAACCACTTCTTGTCTTTCCTGCTTTTTTTTTGCTGCTTTGTTAAGAGACTTTGGCCCCAAACCTCCCCCATCTCTCTAGACCCTCTATAAATCACAGCCAGGGGCACCTCTAACTTCTGAGCCTCAGAAAAGCGTGTTGGAGATAAATGGAGAAGCTGCTGTCAGCTCCATGGGTGAAAGATGGTAACTTACAACTCTGCTTCCTGTCACACTAGACAGGAAAGTCATTGACCTGAGTCAGCAGCAGAACCCCAGCTGTCACCCTTGTCCTTCCTGGGCAGGCCTTTACCCACGCCGCTGGGTGGGTAGCTGCAAGGGGCCCGGGTCAGGCCGGGTGAGGTCTGAGGGTGCTTGGGGATTCCAAGTGAGAGAGGAGGTTTACAGCAGGTGTGTGCGGTCACACCCTACCGCTCTATAACAACTTGATAGATGATTGATTTATTTAGGACAGAGATAATCTGGGATTCTGTTGTTGCATTTTTTATTTAGTATTCAAACGCCTGAGATTTGAGCAGTGACACAGTCGGGTCATCGAATGTTCTAGTCCATCCAATGCTCAGATTCTCTCACATTTGCTCAGTGCTGTTCTATTATTTGACTCTACTCTTACAAAGTGACACTTAAAATTACCTTTGCTAATTGGACATCCTGTTGCCAGTGAACTCTTAAAATTTTTGTTACTTTTGTAAAGTTTCCTCATCTCAAGCTCCATGTTTCTTTCAATACGTCATCTCATCAGCGTGACTGTCTGGTACGTCAGAGCCCAGAGTCCGCGGCGACACAGTCTCCAGCGGAGCGATTCTCACATGAGGCAGTGGCCGCTCAAAATGCCCTCTGCAGTCTGTGTTCTGAGAACTTTCTGGATGAAGGACATTACTCACTCATCCCCACTCATCTTTAAACAAAAACATAACAGTCCATCAGATTGACTTGAATCGCCTGAAACATAAGGCACCCCGTTTCTGGCAAGAGGCTTGTGGGAAGTCTCGCTGCTCGAGACTGAGGCTGTTGAAAGGTGACAGGGGATGAGACAGCGAGTGCGACTCAGTCCCCTCATTTGGGCTGAGAGACACCGTGCTCCCTGCAGTCTCCTGCTGGGGCGCGGGCCACTTAAGGGCAGTATCGTCATCATCGTCGCTGAAGCTTTCCATTTGTACAGAGGAGATTTTGAAACTCCAACCAAGGACGTTAAGGCACTGGTCTTCTGGGTGAGACTGTGAGTGGTAATTTGCCCCTATTAATCTTCCCCTCACGTCTGTTTCTAGGTGGAGCCTTGCTTCCTGCAAAGGGGCTAAATTTCTCTCTTCTTTCTTTTTCCCTCCCTCCAGTCCCTCTTCAGTCTAACCAGGAGTCTAAGCAGTTAATGAGCTAAAAAGAGCAGCATTTTATAACTGTCTTGTTCAAACAGGCAGCACGGGGACCCTCAGTAAGCCTCGCCCCCAGCACAGGTCACATCACATGCTTCCAACGTGACAGAGCTAAAACAACAATATCAGCCAAATGAATCTGAGGGAAATACTACAGATTATTAAAGCCTTACCAACACATACGATTTTAACTGAAAAGACCAATCGTGTATTCCATGCTATACATGCATAAGAATTTCCTCAGGTTTTGGAAAGTTATTCAAGTTTTGCAAGAATTTGCAAGAAAGCTGATACTGAGCCCCAAGTTGAAGCATTTATAATTTGGCCCTTGCTTTCTGATGCTTTTCGAGATGATTTGGCTTCAAAAGTGTCCCTCCAGTTTTATTTTTGATGACTTCTTAGAGCCCAGTCAGAAGTTGGAAGCAAAAAATTTTGCTAACTGGTTTGACTTAGTGCCATGCATTGATCAAAAACCTGGTATGTTTTTACTCTGCACTGTGGTAGATGCTAGGAACAAAAAGAGACAGAAGGTAAGTTCTCGGTGACTTGTAATCTGGAGAAAGAGAGAGCCATGCCACGAGGAAGGTGCCACAGCAGTAGCACATCCTACAGGAAGTGAGGAGCTCTGGGCCCCGGGGCCGGGAGGGGCAGGAAAGCCCTCACTCTGCACCATGATGGATGCTGGGAACAAAATCTCCAGGAGGGTTATAGGCAGAGGGACCAGCTTATACAAAGACACATGGTGACACAAGGTCAGGTACAGGCTGGGAAATGCCGGCAGCTTTGGCCGGACAGGAACGCGGTGTTCAGAAGGGCTGGGAAAGCAGACAGCCGCCGGGGCCAGAAGGGCCTCACTGGTCCTGTGCAGGCCTTCACGTCTGCAGATGAACACTTTCCTGTGGCTTCGTAGACAGCAGGAGCAAATGTATGACTTTGGGTACTTGGCAACAAGTATTGGCCCACCCTGTGGGGTAACAAAACTTGGTAGCATTGATGTAGCATTGATGCACATACATTCAAGTGTAGAATCCACTTGAATTCTCTCTAGGCTCCTCCTGGGCAGCAGCTTGCCTGCCTTGAGTTCTCTCAAGCATTAAACATTAAAAAGAAAAGAGGAAGAAAAATAAGATGTTTGGATGAGAAAGAAGACAAATGCATTCACAGAGACTGTGACTGAAGTGGAGAAGTGAGAAGGCCAGGAGGTAGAGGGAGCTTGTTCCAGATGGCAGAAATGGTGTCTATTAATTAATCATCACCACAGTTCATTAAACAATTGGATGAACACAATGAGAGAACATTGGAGACTCTCAGCTGAACGGGTTACTTAAAGCTAACCTCAGCTGAAAGAGCAGCATTTGTTCCAGGTCAGGAATCATAGAGAAAGTGATTCTCTGCTTTTCCCTTTCCGTAGGAGTGGGCGCTACTTGGGGGAAGCCAACAAAGAGAAGCAACGTCATCAGGCCAACCTACTGCTTTGCTCTTCAACTATAAACCTTCTCTTCTGGAAATTCATAAAGGAAGAATCACAATTAGCAAACAAACATATAAAGAAATGCTCAACCTCAATTCTAACCAAGGCCATGCAAATGAAAATATCAGGAAGAAAATCACTTTATGCTCACTAACTTTGCCAAAAACATGGTAATAGTACCAGTTGGCAAGCGTGGTGGTGACAAATATTAGAAAGAATTCATTGAACAAAGTTCTGATGACCAAATTCTGTGTACTGGATGCTATGAAAGGCACCGATATGCAGAATAATAAAAACCTTTATTCCCTTTCCCCAGTAATACTGCTTTTAGGAATCTTCTAAAGAAATAATCTCCATTCCTGCTTTGTGGTAGATGCAGTAATGTGTTTCTCCAAAGAACACCCGCACTAAATGTGTAGCATAAATGAAGAGTCACTTCAACATCATTAATTATAAATAATTGTGAAAAACTGAAAATCACGTAATTGTCCAACCATACAGAAATGTTTATTAAATTGATCTATCATATAATAGTTTATCCACTGCGTGCAATAGAATGGGTTATGGTTTTGGTAACAAATGACTCTAGAAATTGCAGCCCCCTAACGCTATGACCTTATCTGTCACTCACTCACATCCAGTGTTAAGTTGGGAAACTCACCGGAGCATCTGTTCTTGTAGCGAATCGGGAATCCAGGCGACTCTACTCTGTCATCCCAGTATGTGGTTTCCAGGAAGGGGAAGAGGGGAAACATGAGAACCCACATGGCTACTCCTAACTCCTCTGACTGCAAGAGACGTGGCAGCTCTGCTCACAGCCCATAGGGCAAACCTGGGCAGGCGACCTTAACATGGCTGCTCTTTACATCTTTTCCCTATTTTCTCACTGGATTGTTTTTACTATTGAGTTTTGAGAATTTATTTTACTCCAGATTCTAGGCCTTTGCTATATATATGTGCTTTGCCAATGTTATCTCCTACTCCATAGCTTGTCTTTTTATCACGACAAGGTTTTTTTCAGAGCATAAGTCCAGTTTATCCATGTTTTCTCTTATGGACTGTGCTTTCAGCATCACGTCTAGGAACTCTTTGTGTAGCCCTAGATATGAGTTTTTTCTAGTTGTTTTCCTCAAACTTTTATAGTTTCATGTTTTAACACATTGACTGCCACACTAGAAAAATTTTTTTCTCCCTGGGGCTGTGGTGTTTTATTAAAGCAAAAGGATCCTTTCTAATTTTTATTGTTTACTGTGCATGACTTATATGCAATGTAGTACACATTTTTAGAATTAAACTGTCAATATTAATTGCAACAATAAGAATATCAACAAGTAAGAGTTGCATGAACCAGTTGCAGGATTTTGCTTCATGAGGCCCAGGGGCTCAAAATGAGCCTGAGTTAAATACAACTCACATGGCAGTCAATGTGTTAAACTTAAGTAATACTTAACTTTAAGTTAATTTTTGTATAAGGTGTGAGAATTTAGTTGAGGTTCATTTATTTGCCTACAATGTCCAATTGTTCCGGCACCATTTGTTGAGAAAGCTATCTTTCCTTCATTGAATCACTTTTCCACCGTTGTCAAAACCAGTTAAGCATATTTTCCTGTGGGTCTATATCTCAGTTCTCTATTCTGTTCCACTGATGTATGTGTCTACCCCTCTGACATGAGGGGTGCATGGTCTATCACTGAGCTACACACCTGACTATACCTCACAGTTGTGAAATCAGATAGACTGATTTCTACCACTTTATTCACTTTGAAAATTCTTTTAACTATTTCAGTTCCTTCCCATTTCCATATAAATTTTAGAATAATCTTGTCTAAACCTACAAAACATTTGGTTGGGATCTTGATAGGAATGATGTTAAACCTGTATATCAATTTGTGGAGAACTGACATCTTTACTGTGTTTAGGCTTTTAATCCATGAACATGGTATGTCTCTCCATTTATGTAGATCAACTTTGATTACTTTCATCAGCATTGTTTAGTTTTTAGTATATAAGTCCTGTACATATTTTGTTACATTTACACCTAAGATTTCATTTTTGGAGTCATTGTAAATGGTATTATATATTTAATTTAAGTGTTTATGTGTTCATTGCTACTATGTAAAAATGAAATTAATTTTTGTATGTATCTTGTATCCTGCAAGTTTGCTGAAATCACTTATTCTAGGAGTTGTTTTTTTCTGTGGGTATGCAGAGTCATTGAAATTTTCTACATAAACAACTATATTATCTACAAATAGGTATTATTTTATTTCTTCCCTTTTTTAACTGTATACCTTTTGCTTGACTTACTTCCCTGGCTAGAATTTCTAACACAATATTAAATATGGGTAGTGGAAATGTACATCTTGGCTTTACTCCCAGTCTTAAAGGAAAAGCATTCAATCTTTCACCATTAGGTATTATGTTAGCTATAGCATTTTTATTTTGTTTTTTTCTTTTTTTGTAGATGCTTTTTATCAAGTTGAGGAAGTTCTCTCTACTTCTGTTTTTCAAAGAGTATCATGAAAAGGTGTTAAATTTTGTCAAATGCTTTTTCAGCATCAATTGATATGATCATGTGCAATATTACAATGCATTTCTGACACTAATTACCTAGAGTTAGTGTAAACGTCATAGGTTTATGGCACAGTCCCCAATAAGACTGTCCTCACTTCATATGCCAGCCACAAGTTCTGGGTTTCCCAAACCAGACGTACTTCTGACCAATTGACTATAAATTTTGGGTTTCCCACTACTCCCTCGGGTTTGATAAGTCACTAGAACAACTCAAAGAACTCAAGAAAGTGCTATACTTATGATTAAAATTTTATTATAAGAGATACATATTAGGACTAGCCAATGAATGCAAGGTCTGGGAGGGTTCTTAGCACAGAGCTTCTGTGTCCTCAACACAGGAAATCAATATCTTCACTAACCAAGAAGTTCATCCAAGCTTTGGTGTCCATGTTTCATTATATGGGCATGACTAATGGAATTACTTGCCATGGGACTGAAATCAACCTCCAGTTTCCCTTCCCTCCCTGGACATTGGGAGGTTGGGCTGGATATCACATATCTCAAAGCTCCAACTCTCTAACCAAATGGTTTGTCTTTCTGGCATGGCCAGCCCCCATCCTGAAACTATCCAGGGGCTCACTATGGGTTACCTCATTAGCATACACGCAGGCATGGGCCCACAATTAATAACAAAGACATTCTTACCACTGGGGATAGACGCTCCCTCCCAGGAACCAAGGACAAAGACCAGACAAAATTTTTATTATACATCCTGTGATTTTCTTCTTAGCCAGTTCATATGTTTATGTTAATATTGACTGATTTTCAAATATGGAAATATCCCTGCATTCCTAGAATAAAGCCCACTTGGTCATGGTGTATATATGGTTTTTTTTAATATATTGCTGAATTCTATTTGCTAATATTTTGTTCAGGATGTTTGCTTCTATATTGATGAATGATGTTGGTATGTAGTTTCCTTTCTTTTGTACTGTCTTTTTGTACTTGTCTTTTGAAACCAGGATAATATTAGCTTCAAAAAATGAATTAGAAAGTGATCTCTCCACTTCTATTTTCTGGAACAAACTGTGGAGAATTGTTGTTAATTTTCTATAAACTTTTAGTAGAATCTCCAGTGAAATAATCTGTGCTGAGATATTTTTTGGTTTGAGAGGTTTTGAACTATAAATTCAATTTCCCTAATAGTGATAGGATCATTCAAATTATATATTTTATATTGGATGAGTTGTGGTAGTTTGTATTTTTTGAAGAATTGGTCCATTTTCTCAAGTTGTCAAATTTATGTGTGTAGAGTTGTTCATAGTATTCCCCTATCTTGTTGGTATCTTTGAGGTCTATAGTGATATACCTTGTTTTATTCCTGATATTAGTAATTTGCATCCTCTCTCTTTTTTCCTTGTTGGTCTTGCTAGAGGTTTGCTAATTTTATTGATCTTTTCAAATAACCAGCTCTCTGTTCCATTTATTTTCCCTATTACTATTCTGTTTTGAGTTTCACTAATTTCTGTTATTATTTCTATTATTTCCCTTCTTGTGCTGGCTTTGGGTTTATTTTGCTGCTCTCTTTCCCATTCCTATTCTTTAAGTTGTCTGTTTATTCTCATGACTGTTTCTTTGGCTGTGCAGAAGCCTTTTAATTTAATCAGATCCCATTCATTTATTTTTGTTGTTGCTGTGATTGTCTTAGTGGTCTTCTTCATAAGTTCTTTGCCTAGGCCAATGTCTGTAAGAGTCTTTCCTACATTTTCTTCTAGAATTCTAATAGTTTCCGACCTAAGGTTTAAGTCTGTTATCCACCGTGATTTGATTTTTGTGAGAGGTGAAAGCTGTGGGTCCTGTTTCAGTCTTCTACATGTGGCTATCCAATTTTCCCAGCACCATTTATTGAATAGGGATTCTTGTCCCCAGCGTATGTTTTTGTCTGCTTTGTCAAAGATTAGATGGCTATATGAGGGTGGTTTTATATTTGGATTTTCTGTTCTGTTCCACTGGTCTGTGTCCCTGCACTTGTGCCAATACCAAGCAGTTTTAAGAACCGCAGCCTTGTAGTATAGTTTGAAGTCTGGCAAATTAATACCTCCCATTTTGTTTTTATTGCTTAAAATTGCTTTTGCTATATGGGGTCTTCTCTGATTCCACACAAAGTGTATAATTATTTCTTTCTATGTCTGTGAAAAATGATGTTGGTAATTTAATAGGGATTGCATTGAATCTGTAGATCACTTTGGGTAGTATAGACATTTTAACAATGTTGATTCTTCTGATCCATGAGCATGGTATGGTTTTCCACCTATTTACATGTTCTGCAATTTCCTTCCTCAGTGTTTCATAGTTCTCCCTATAGAGGTCCTTTACCTCTTTAGTTAAATAGATACCTAGATATTTTATTTTCTTTGTTGCTATTTTGAAGGGTATTGAGTCTTTAATTTGGTTCTCCGATTGACTGTTATTGGCATATATGAATGCCTCTGATTTGTGTGTATTGATTTTGTAACCTGAGACTTTACTGAATTAATTAATCAATTCCAAGAGTCTCTTGGTTGAATCCTTGGGGTTTTCCAGATATAACATCATATCATCAGCAAAGAGTGAGAGTTTGATCTCTTCTTTCCCTATTTGGACTCCCTTGATTCTGCTCTCTTGCCTGATAGCTCTCGCAAGGACTTCCAATACTATGTTGAAAAGTAATGGGGACAGTGGGCAGCCTTGTCTGGTTCCAGTTCTAAGTGGGAATGCTTTCAGTTTTTCCCCATTCAGTATGATGTTGGCTGTGGGTTTGTCATATATGGCTTGTATCATTTTTAGGTAGGCCCCGTCTATGCCTATTTTGTTAAGCGTTCTTATCATAAAAGGGTGTTGAATTTTGGAAACTTAGATTATTGATTTGAGACTTTCCTGTTTTTCAAATGTGCACATTTAGTGCTGTGAATTTGCCCTCTCAGCACTACTGTAGCTGTGCCCCACAGATTTTGGTGTATTTTATTGTTCACTCAGTTCAATGCATTTTTAAAAATATTTCTTGAGACTTCCTCTTTGAACGGTGGATTATTTAGGAGTGTGTTGTTTAGTTTCCAAGTGCTTGGAGATTTCCTTGTTATCTTTCCATTATTGATTGCTAGTTTGATTTCATTGTGGTAAGAAAACATGCTCTGTGTTATTTCAACTCTTTTAAGTTGGCTGAGGTTGTTTTATGGCACAGGATTTAGTCCATATTGGTGTATGTTCCACGGGTGCTTGGGGAGGATGTGCATTCTGATGCTGCCGGAGAGTCAAGGTTCTCCAGAAGAACATAATAAATAATATATAGATATGAAAGGAAATTTCTAGGGGAAATTGGCTCACATGATTACCAAGGCAAAGTCCTATAGCAGGCCATCTGCAAGCTGGCAGATGAAGGGAGCTGGTGGGGTGGCTCCCAGAGAAGCTGGTAGCCTGGCTCAGTCCAAGTCCCAAAGCCCCAGAACCAGGGAAGCTGCCAGAGCAGCCCCCAGTCTGAGGCTGAGGCTGAAGGCAGGAGAGCCCCCGGGAGACCACGGGGAGGCTGTGGCACGAGTGTCAAAGTCCAGAAGCCAAGGAACCTGCAGTCTGATGTCCAAAGGCAGGAGGAGAAAAAGCATCTGGCTCTGGAAGAGAGAGCGAGAGGAGGCAAGAGGAAGCTGAATATCTATCTCCCTTCTCCCTCCTGCTTTGTCCCAGCCCCTGCCGGTGGGATGGTGCCACCCACACCGAGGGCAGGCCTCCTCCCTCAGTCCACTGACTCACACGCCAGTCTCCCCCGGAAACACCTTCACAGACACACCCAGCAACAATGCTTCCCCAGCCATCTGGGCATCCCTGAATCTAGTCACGTTGACGTCTAATGTTAGCCATCACAAGTGGAGTGTTCTATAAATGTCAGTTAGATTCTATTGAATTCTTCTAGAGCCTTGCTAATTTTATGTCAAATTGTTGAGAGAGGGATGTTGAAGTCTTCAATTGTAATTGCGTATTTGTCTATTTCTCTTCTCAGTTCTGTTAGTTTTTGCTTCTTGTATTTTGCAGCTCCATTGTTTGGTGTGTTTACATATAGGTTGCTATGTCTTCTTGGTGGACTTACCTTTTTAACATTATATAATTTCCCCTTCTGTCTCTGGTAATCATCTTTGCTTTGTAGTCTATTTTGTCTGATATTAATATAACCACCCTTGCTTTCCTTTGGTCAATGTTTATATGATACATTTTCATTCCTTTACTTTCAACCTGCCTATATCACTACATTAGAAGGGAATGTCTTGTAGGAAACCTATATTTGGGTAATGTTTTCTAATCCAACTTGTCAATCTCTGTCTTTTAATTAGTGTAACTTTAGGTCATCTGTGTTTAAAGTAATTATTGATATGTTAGGGCTTAAGTCTGTCATTTTATTTTTTGTCTTCTGTTTGTTCTCTCTGCTTCTCTTTTCTCGATATTTTCTTTCCTGCTTTCTTGTAGGTTACTGGAGCATTTTTTAGAATTTCATTGTGATGTATCTATAGTGTTTTTGAGTGTATTTCTTTGTCTAGCTCTTAATGGTTTCTCTAGGTATTACATTTACATATATATGACTTATCATAGTCTGTTGGCGTCATCATTTTGCCGGCTTGAGTGAAGCATAAATACCTTACCTCCCTTTACATTCCTTCCCCGGCCCTTTGTCATATAATTGTCTTAAATATTTCTATACATACATTGAGAGTCGCATCAAACAGTGCTATACTTTTTGTTTCAATTGTCAAACATTATTCAGAAAACTCAAGAGGGGAGGAAAATCTACATTTTTCTTACTGTGTTCTTTCAACCTTCCTGATGTTCCAAAGATTCTTCTTTTATTGTTTTCTTTCTATTTAGAGAAAAACCTTTGGCCATTCTTTTAGAATAGGTCTGCTGGTGAAAAATTCTCTTAGTTTTCCTTCATCTGACAGTGTCTTGATTTTTTCTTTAATCTTTTTTTTTTTTTTTTTTTTTTGAGACAGAGTCTCACTCTGTTGCCCAGGCTAGAGTGAGTGCCGTGGCATCAGCCTAGCTCACAGCAACCTCAAACTCCTGGGCTTAAGCGATCCTACTGCCTCAGCCTCCCGAGTAGCTGGGACTACAGGCATGAGCCACCATGCCCGGCTAATTTTTTGTATATATATATTTTAGTTGTCCATATAATTTCTTTCTATTTTTAGTAGAGACGGGGTCTCGCTCTTGCTCAGGCTGGTCTCGAACTCCTGACCTCCAGCGATCCACCCACCTCGGCCTCCCAGAGTGCTAGGATTACAGGCGTGAGCCACCGCGCCCGACCTTTTCTTTAATCTTGATGGGTGTTTTTGTTTGTTTGGTTAGGGATTTTTTTTTTTTTTTTTTTGGCTGGGAATTCTTTATTCTGATTTTCTTTCAGCATTTGAAAAATATTGTGCCACTTCCTTTTGACCTCCTTCGTTTCTAATTAGAAATTTGTTGTCATTTGTTTTATGTATAATCTTTAGTTTTCAGAAATTTAATTACAGTGTGTCTTGGTGTAGATTTCACTGTTTTTATTCTACTTGGAGTTTATTCAGCTTCTTGAATCTGTAGGGTTACGTCTCTTGCCAAATTTGGGAATTTTGCAGCCATTATTTTTTCTGAGTACATTTTCCCATCCTGCCCTTTTCCTTCTTTCTTTCCAAAACTCTGATGACATGAATATTAGATATTTTGTTATAATCCCATAAGCCTTGGGCCTAGTATTAACCAACTGAACTGCAAGAATTTGTACTATCAAACTCAGTATTTGCAAACTTAAAAAAAAAAAAAACGTGGGCCAGAGGGAAACAGTAAAGTATCATGGTTAGGAGACTGGCCTTGGATTTAGCCTGGCCTGGGTCCTAGTCCCAGCTCTGCCACTTATTAGCTGCATAACATTAAGAAAAGGAAGCTATGTCTTAGCTTTATGTCTTTAATCTCTAAAATGGAAAAAAAATCTATGGATTCCTAATAATGATTAAAAGAGAGCAAAGAAGAAAGTCCTCCATTTTCACTATTTTTTGCAGCAATAATCAACTTATTTGAAATTCATTAAAGCATAATCATTAATCTTACCCTTCCAATAGGAAATATATTTCATGGTAGCCCAATAACTTCAGCTGATAAAGGAAAGCTCAGCTTTACAGAAGAATGCCAGGCAATAAATGTAGAAGGAATGATAGAATTAGAAAAATCATTGATTTGAAATTTCTAAGGAAATCATTATCAAGAAGCATTAAAATGGCCAGGCACTGTGGCTTACACCTGTAGTCCTAGCACAGGAAGACTGAGGCAGAAGGATCACTTGAGCTCAGGAGTTGAAGACCAGCCTGAACAAGAGACAGACCTCATCTCTACTAAAATAAAATTAGCTGGGTGTGGTGGTGCACACCTGTAGTCCCAACTACTTGGGAGGCTTAGGCAGGAGGTTTACTTGAGCTCAGGAATCTGAGGTTGGAGTAAGCTATGATGATGCCACTGCATTCTAGCTGTGATGACAAAACAAGACTCTTTCTCAAAAAAAAAACAAAAAAAAGGGAAAAGTCAGGCCAGGCATGGTGGCTCACACCTGTAATCCTAGCACTCTGGGAGGCTGAGACGGGTGGATCATTTGAGCTCAGGAGTTCAAGACCAGCCTGAGCAAGAGCAAGACCCTATCTCTACTTAAAAAATAGAAAGAAATTATATGGACAACTAAAAATATATATAGAAAAATTTAGCTGGGCATGCTGGCACATGCCTGTAGTCCCAGCTACTTGGGAGGCTGAGGCAGGAGGATCTCTTGAGCCCAGGAGTTTGAGGTTGCTGTGAGCTAGCCTGATGACATGGTACTCTAGCCTGGGCAACAGAGTGAGACTCTGTCTCAAAAAAAAAATAAAAAAAATAAAAAATAAAAAAGTCAGAATGGGTATCTTAGTTCATTTGTGTTGCTATACAAGAATACCTAAAAATATATGTATATATATATATACATATATATATATTTTTTTTTTTTAAAGAGGGGTATTTGGCTCCTGTTTCTGCAGGGTATATATGAAGCACTGAACAGGCATCTGTGAGGGCCTCAGGCTGCTTCTTGGGGGAAGGTGAAGGGGAGTGGTGTGTGCAGAGATCACAAGGTGAGAGACAAAGGGAGAGAGCGGGAAGGTGTCAGCCTCTTTCTAACAACCAGCTCTCTGAGGAACTCACTCACCCTCAAGGAGGGGCATTAATCTATTCTGGAAGTATCTGCCCTTGTGAATCAAATCCCTCCCATCACGCCCCACCTCCAACATTGGGGATCAAATTTCAACATGGTATTTGGAGGGGACAAATGTCCAAACTATAGCAATGGGATAGATCAATTACCTTGGTGCTAATCCTATTCTAAACTCCAAACTGTGCTCTAAGAACAGAGTTCTTAATTTTAAGGGATGTTGATAAATCAAAGCATCCAGAGCAGGTAAACAAAGTGGTCACAGAGCTGGGCATGGTGGCTGACACCTGTCATCCCAGCTACTTGGGAAGAGTTCGAGGCTGCAGGGAACTATGACTGCACCACTGCACTCCAGCCTGAGTGACAGAATGAAACCCTGTCTCTAAAAAAAGTAAAAAATAAATATTTAAAACTTTTTAAAAAGTGGTCCCATAAGGTGGAGCCAGGCTGGAGAAGAGAAGGCTGTGGAGGGAGTCTCTTCAGTCCACAAGGGACTCTCAAACATTGCACAGGATAAATTCACTATTTGGTGGCTTCAGAAGCAGTAAGACAGGCAGATGAAAGACGTTGCTGGCAGCGAGAGAGGAAAAGCTTCGGTTAGTACTGGGGAAGACAGAACTGAAGCTGGTGAGAGGCGCGGTGCTGAGGGAAAATGCAGACAGTGAGGCACTAATACCAGTGTATCCCCAACGTGACAATGCAGGGGTGAGGGCAGCAGGACAGGGCCCACTGGGTTGGTTCTGTGGGTCTTGACCAACCCGCTGGCTCCTAAAGTGCCTGGTCTGAGAACGTTTCCGCCGGCTGCCCATGCCCCGACCAGCAGATGGCAGGTGGCCACTCGCCAGGCTCTTGGCTGAGTTGAGTAGTTTGTCCCCATCCCACTGTTGTGAAAGCAGGTGGGCCTGTTTGCTGGGATCACCCGCAGGCAGCCTCCCTGCATGGCGGGCTTCTGCGTGCCTGCTCAGAGTCCCTGACTGCTTCCCAGCGAGCACTGCTGGGCACGGGGTGCTCAGGAAGCCCCCTAGTCAGGCGGAAGAAAGAAGCACAGATTGCAGCTGAAGAGCGCTGCACTCCCTTCCGGTTCCGAGAAACGGGAAGGCAAACACCTGGTGAGCAGCGGGGGGCCCTGGAGGTGCAGCCTGTGGGCCGTGCACGCGTGCAGCACCTCCACGGGGCGGAGGAGGGGAGGCCCCGGGCTGGCCGGCCTCTCTCTGCATGGCCAGCATGGTTGGCTCATGCACACTGAGCCGGCAGTGAGCAGGGGCGTGCACGCGTGTGTGTGTGTGTGTGTGTGTGTGTGCGCAAGTCAACGCACGGGTGTGCTTCTGGTGAGAAGCACTGTGGGGAGGGTCCCTGGTGGACTGAAGACATTCCCTCCGCAGCCTTCTCTTTTCCGGGCTGGCTCCACCTTATGGGACCACTTCTTACAAATTTTTTATTTTAGTTTTTACTTTTTTTAAAGACAGGGTCTCGTTCTGTCACCCAGGCTGGAGTGCAGTGGTGCAATCATAGCTCCCTGCAGCCTCGAACTCCTGGGTTCCAGTGATCCTCCTTCTAGTAAGACACTCTGTGTTTTCACCTCAGCACGTGAAGGCCGCTGCCTTGTTAGGGGTTTCCAAACGGAGAAACTTAGACACACAGCGGGCCCCGGAGGCCGGACTAGGGACTGTGCTTCTGTGGAGCTGCCATGTGCCCTGGGCTGTGTTGTTACTTCAGTTCCTTCTCATTTTAATTCAATTTTGAGACTTATCAGCACTATGCTGCTCTACCTCCCGATTGGGCCAAGGAGGCAAGAGGGTAAACTGAGTCCAGACTGCCATGGATAGGGGAACAAGTGTGTCCTGGGTCGCAGCTTCTCAGGTGGCCCTGATCCTGGCCATCTGGGAGGAGGCCCAGAGGACAAGCGGGAGGATCCTAGAGCCCCCAAGGAAGCCAAGCCAGCCCTGGGAGGCCTCAGGTCCTTGCTGGGGGACATGGGAACTCGGTTTCTGACGCCTTGTGCTTTGGCCTGGGGCATTTCGTAGGAGGCATTTTCAGCTGGGAGCACCCAGGCTGCGGTTAGCGACCTGAGGTTCTGTTGGGTGAAAGAATCCTGAGCCCTGGACTCCTCCAGACGTTTCACTCCAGCTCAGCAGCCTCCCCATGCTACCCCTGTGTGCACCCCTCTGGGGGACTTGGAAAAAAGGTTTTAGCCCAGGTGTGTTACCTTTTGATATCTTCAGGACTCATTTTTATCCCTCTGCCAGATTCTAACCTTACTGTGCCACTAAGAAAGTTTTTTTTTTTAAATTTCAATAAACTTCGTATTTTGAATAGTTCTAGATTTATAGAAAAGTTCCAAAGACAGGACAGAGGCCCCCTGTATGCCTTTCAGTTTACCCTGTCAGAGCTCACATCACTGGAGTAGGAACGAACCCAGACTTGGGCGTGACCTGGGCTTTCCAGCCTTCCTCACTGTCAGTGCCACTTCCCACCCTTTCTACTCCGACACTTTCCACGTTCCTCACTCTTCTCTAAAACTGGTGGAAAATCAGCAAGAAAAAATCGCACAACACTATCAAAAAGTGGGCAAAGGACATGAATAGAAATTTTTCAAAAGAAGATATAAGAATGGCTAACAAACATATGAAAAAATGCTCAGCATCTCTCATCAGGGAAATGCAAATCAAAATCACAATGAGATATCACTTAACTCCAGTGAGAATGGCCTTTATTAAAAAGTCCCATAACAGTAAATGTTGGCGTGGATGTGGAGAGATAGGAACACTCATACACTGCTGGTGGGCCTGCAAACTATTGCAACCCCTGTGGAAAGCAATATGGAGATACCTTAAACAGATTCAAGTAAACCTACTATTCGATCCAGCAATCCCATTATTGGGCATCTACCCAAAGTAACAAAAGTCATTCTATAAAAAAGACACCTCTACCCGAATGTTTATAGCAGCACAATTCACAATTGCAAAGATATGGAAACAACCCAAATGCCCATCAATTTGTGAATGGATTAGTAAATTGTGGTATATGTATACCATGGAGTATTACTCAGCTAAAGGAAATAACAGAGATATGATATCTCTATGGTTCTCCTGGAGAGACTTGGAAGCCATTATATTAAGTGAAGTATCCCAAGAATGGAAAAACAAGCATCACATGTACTCACCAGAAAATTGGTTTCCCTGATCGTCACCTAAATGCACATTTGGAAATGATACCAATTGGATATCAGACTGAGATGGGGGTGGGGGGAGGGGATGGGTGTATGCCTACATGAGGAGTGCATTGCCCACCGTCTGGGGAATGGACACGCTTGGAGCTCTGACTCGGGGGGATGGGCGGTACATGGGCAGTGTATGTAATCTGAACTTTTGTACCCCCATAATAAGCTGAAATAAAAAAATAAATTATCTTTGTTAGGCTGTAAAAATATCCAGGTGGCAGCTCAATACCTCAGAATGTCTTAGAAATAATAACTGATATAAATTAAATATGCTTATCCACCCACTTAAATCTTCAATTTACAACACTAACCAATTGAGAATTGACACACAAAGAGAATAGATTATTATGTTCTTACAAACATCCTCTAAATGGCTGCAGTAAAAAAAAAGAAAGAAAAGAAAAGTAAATTCAAAGCTACTTCCTACTGACAAGGGGGCATGTTTGAAAAGTTCATGTTAAGGGGAGAAAACAAACATATCTTTAACAAGATTAATCACCATTATCCACAACAGATTTGCTAATGAATTTACTTATTAGATATGCAACATTCTGTAGAGATACAAACAGAGTATCTGTCAGTGCTATTAATTTTATTCTTTAGAAACTTTGTGAATGTCTATTTCCTCTAAACTACAACAAAATAAAATTAAAAAACGCTCTAATTTTGAAGTTTTTGGGTTATATAAATACTTTGAGGAGCTTCCCCTGAAATCCAGCAAACTAGGGCAATTGCCCCAGGCTCCAAGCTTTGGAAAGGACTAACAGACATCCATTCAATTATGCTGCTAAATATTACAGAATGAGGACAGGCATTTGAGGTAAGAAAGGTAGTTTTCTCCTAAAGCAAAAGATCTTGAGAACTTTCTACAAATACACATACTCAGGCAATACACCATTATCATGAATATTAAGGTAAAACAGGAAACCTCTTGAAGAGTCCTTTATGGAAGAGTCCTTTAATGATTCATCTTCCCCTCTATGATGCTGTTGTAGATGTGTGTGTGTGTGTGTGTGTGTGTGAGAGAGAGAGAGAGAGAGAGAGAGAGGGAGGTAGGGAGAAAGGCAGGGAGGGAGATAGAGAGAGAGAGAATACTTATTTTGATAAACAAGCAGAGGGGGAAAGTAATGAATCTGGGTTCTGTAATAATCAGACAAGTGATTCTGGGAACATCATTGAATCACAGACTCCTCATCCTAAAAATTAGAGAGTAACTTTTTAAAAAATCACTAAATGCAACCCCATCAAAAATTCTATGTTACCTCAAAAGGCAGAGGAAGAGGAGAGTGGAGGACCAATGGAAGGAGGGAGAAGAATGAAGAAAGAAGCAGACAACTTCAGAAAATGTGAGGAACTCATTCAGGGTTTCATGGTAAATAGCAGAGTCTGGATTTGGGGGTCCAACCCACTGAGCTTCAAAGGCTTCACTGTGAACCTACCCCATGCAGACCATGACTCTGAGATCTTGCACATGAAGTCAGTGATCGAAGTACAAGGACATGCATAGGATCCAAAAATAGACCCTTTAGGGTCAATTTCACAATGTGTTCATAAGGTAGAAAATAAAATAGTGTTGTCTTTACAGCGTGTCCTTTCCCACTGAGCTCAAACACTTCACAGACATCACCTAAACCTATGTTGGTGTGCTGGGTTTATTCATTAAATTACCAGGTGATGAATACCTCGACCGGGCTTACAAGGCAATCCAGTGGAAGTGCTGATAAACATCCTGGATGAACTACACTTTCAAAGTAAAAGGGTAAAAATACAGTTACCTGAATTGTTCCAATCATTATGGATAAAATATCTGGTTGGTTAACTAAGATATTTTAATTTTTACTTGGAAAATTCAGTGTCCTATATAAAAATTCGCATGGACTGACAAGATATAAAGTTGCAAGTATGTTTATTGTTGAAACATAAAGAAGCAGCAGCAACATGGCCTAGTAAAAATGGAGGAAAATGACCAAATTTTATAAAGCAATGCCATACCTTCCTCATCTTCAAGAGCTTTTGATATACTCTGATGGGAATTATAAGCCATGATTTGTTAAAAATCACTAAAAATCCTTTTTCTGGGGCTCTATAACAAAAACTTAAAAATAAATTTTAAAAATACCAAAAAACACAGTTGAATTAAGTTGGATGGAATGCTTTTTCATATATAGTCAGAGAGGTTAGAAATGATGAGATACTTTAAGGGATAAAGAAGTGCTAACAATGTATTTCTTTCAGGGATCTATGGTGGGTCTGGTCTCATTACTGTAAAATCTGAGGAGTGAGAACTCAGTAAAGCTCCAAGTGAGACGATGTAACGCTGTCATAGTAGCTTTCAGACAAGTAATGAGAAATAACACTTTACACAGTAGGGAATAAATTCCCCGACCTAACACCCAGAGCTACCCCAGTATAAAAAAAGTGTTATGATAAATTAATACCTGTTATAATTTTAGGAGTTTATAAAAGAATCCTGAGGGTATTTTGAGCACATTCATAAACATATTTTAGAAGGTAATGATAGAAAATCCCCTGGTGTCACTGTCTACAGCTCTGGGCTCAGTCAGCATTACTGATCGAGCCCAGATAGTATTGACATAGTTCATCTGAACAAATCACATGATCAAATCACACCCGCCCTTTGAGAATTAGCTCCAATATTATTCTTCCTTGAAGTCTTAAAGTAAAAGTACTTAGATGACCAAATTCCTGGAGAATTTGGTTTGAACATCTCCAAATATTTACTCTCCACCCTAAATCATATATTTCAATTCTTCCCATAGTAACTGTGGACCAAATATGGGCCAGCCATTGTGCTAGGTGCTGGTGGACACAGGTGAGTACAGTATGAAGATGACAGGTCTCAAGACTCTGAAGGAAAGCACTGTAGCATTCATTTAGTCTTCTCCCTAGATACGTTAAATATATACATTATTTGTAAATGAAATGCAATGTATGTTTTTGTGTCAAGTCAGCTCCCATGATTATACACCTACTCTCAGTATCTGCATATTTTTATTTATTTATTTATTATTATTACTTTTTTAAAAAAATTTAAAACACAGGGGAAAGTTGGAACACAGTTCCCACACTACCAAAAATTAAGCAGTCCAGTTTTCCACATTTGGGGACAGCAGAGGGGTCAGCACACTCAGAGTGCAATGGATAAGCCTTGCCCTGGGAAACCCTCGTGACCATGGCATCTTCCCTGCCAGGTAAGTAGAGTATCCATGTAAATACTAAAGGAGCTATTTCCATCCGTGGACATTCTGGGGAGTGTTTTTTGAGGCAAGGTCAATCAAGACCTTGTGGTGTTTCTGAATTACACTTTGAAACTCATTTCTTTT
Organism: Eulemur rufifrons; assembly: GCF_041146395.1. Classification (NCBI taxonomy): domain Eukaryota; kingdom Metazoa; phylum Chordata; class Mammalia; order Primates; family Lemuridae; genus Eulemur; species Eulemur rufifrons. Next base: position 95,796,812 of record NC_090999.1, on the reverse strand, counting down.
CAAAGAGTAGATAACTGCTAACTCTTTATTAATGGATTGAATAACTATTCTGACCTTATTAAATAGTCATTTAAAGATGTATTGACTATTTTTTCTTGTTTCATATATATGAAGAAACAAGCAAAGGTACCTCAAATTTGAAAATCTTTCATTAGAATTCAATCATATTCAGCACACATGAACATACACACATACATTTAAAGTCTAGTCAAAGTATCTCCAAATTTACCATAAAGGACCTCCTTTAGTAAGAGAACAAGACTGGAAGAAAACAATGAGGTTGGCCAAGTGCATTTGTTTCCTGTAGCAAGCCAGGCAAATTCTAAAAATTATTAGATTCAAGTAGAAAACCAGAAATTTTAAGATATGTTGAAGGATAAATGGCCTCTGTTCATGCTTATGATCTAACTAGAACTAAATGAATTTCTAGTCTTGGATTTCCTGCAGACTGCTTTCTTTAATCAACTAAAAGATTTTGAATACATAGAGCAGTTATGCTCATCTGGTATTTGCAGCAATGGCAGATAAGGAAAAGGTATTAAAGCTCAGTTAACTAAAATGCTTTTGCTTTATTTCTCTGGTTGTTTCATGGGAATAATGCTAATAAGATTGCAGGGGAGAGAGAATTATATGTGTGAAACTGCCATGAACATTTCAGTTAAGTGAAAGAGAATAGCACCTTATCATTCACTTAAAATGTTAATGCATTAAAGAGTAAATTTCTTTCCTATGTAATTGTTTTTAACATATGAGATCAGAAAGCAGCTGGTTGGGCTGTATCACTTCTATATGTAGAAAACTGAAGGAATAACAAGAATGGCAACCCTGTACTTCCTTAAGTTATCTTGCTAAACCACATCCATACCCCATGTGGTGGAGATCAATGTCTACATTTCAAAAATTAAGTACAGAATCAGGATTGGCAACAAAATCTGTCGAGCTCCAGAGTTATTGTAACTAACCACCAAACTGCTTTGTTTCTTGACTACTTTGTGCAGGCAGTGGACACATGCTTAACCTCAAATGAGGAAATACATTTTCATTAAAACGTAAAACAATAATGATTATTTTCTTCTTTTGCTGTGACTACCTTTCTTGCTGTAGTTTTGTAATTTAGGTTTAAAAGAGATGTCTCAAGATTTCACTATGTACAGCCAGTGTAATATTGCTGGTGATTAGTAAATAGCTATCACAGCTGTTATATACATAGGTTCTTCATTTCATATGGTTTTAAGTTAGGATTGACCAATACTAATTAATTCATTAAAGATATTGATGAGCAATGTGACCAAATACCTATTTGTGTATTTGTGGATCTATTATTTTATAAATATTTGGATATAATTTAAAAATTGTAAGAATAGTACAAAGAATTTATAAATACATTTTACCAAGATTTTGACATTTTATAACATTGGTTTTTATTTTTCTCTCTTTCCCTTTCTCCCATATGCCTGTGTGTGTGTATTTTTTTCCCGAATTCTTTCAGAGTAAGTTGCAGACATGATATTCTCTTACCTAAACATTTCAATGTGTATTTTCTAAAAGCAAGGAATTCTCTTATATAACGTAGATGCAATCATTAAAATCAAGAAACTGATGTTGATACAATACTGTTATCTAATCCACAGATGTTACAAAACTTAGGCAGTTTTTAAGTTGTCCCAATAATGTCTTTAAGAGCAAATGAAAACCCAAGGTCATGCATTGTATTCATGAGATGCACTGTCATGTCTCCTTAGCCCCTTTTATTTTGAAATAGTTTCCGAGTCTTTCTCTTTCATGACACTGACATCTTTGAAGAGTAAAGGCCTATTATAATTTTTTCTATAACAACCATCAATTTGGGTTTGTCTGAATTTTCTTCATGATTAGATCCAGTTTGTGCACTTTTGGAAGGAATATCACAGAAGTACTACTGTGTCCTTTTCAACACATCGTTATCACAAGGCACATGCTGTCAACTGGCAGTTATTTATTTATTTTTTTTTTTGAGACAGAGTCTCCCTCTGTTGCCCAGGCTAGAGTGAGTGCCGTGGCGTCAGCCTAGCTCACAGCAACCTCAAACTCCTGAGCTCAGGCAATCCTTCTGTCTCAGCCTCCCGAGTAGCTGGGACTACAGGCATGCACCACCATGCCCAGCTAATTTTTCTATATATATTTTTTAGCTGTCCATATAATGTCTTTCTATTTTTAGTAGAGATGAGGTCTTGCTCTTGCTCAGGCTGGTCTCGAACTCCTGAGCTCAAACGATCCGCCCACCTCGGCCTCCCAGAGTGCTAGGATTACAGGCGTGAGCCACTGCGCCCGGCCTTATTTTTGATTATTTGGTTAGGGTGGTATCTGCCATGTTTTTCCACTTTAAAATTATTTTACCTTGTTTAATTAATAAATAACTTGTTAAAGAGATCTCTGAACAAAGAGAGTATTCTGTTACTTCTTAAACTTTCACCCATTTCTTTTAGCATCCATTGATGTTTCTTGCCTGAATCAACTGTTAGGACAACGGCTGGCAAACGGTGCTTTTCTAATTCCATCGTTCCTTCTACATTTATCAGATGACTTTCTGCTGAAACAAGAGCTTCCCCACTATGGGCTCATGCATTCTAACCTTACTCAATAGTTATAATCTTCTGCTATCATAATTTTGATGTTCATGTTATCGAAGATTTGGCCAGTGGAAGCCCCTACATGCTGTCCCCTGTGTCCTTTTGACATATCCTCATCATTCTTTGAACACTTTCTCATCTTTCAGCACAAAAAGTTTTCCTTAGCATACAGGATAATCTTGGACTTTCCCTGCCCAGCCCTGAAATCAGCCATTTCTCCAAGAAGTCTTGGTCCTTTTAGCAGAGAATCGTATTTAGTAACCAAAATCTAGGTACTAGGTGTATTCCTAATACAGTGTCATGGATGCTAGACCTCATAGAGTAGAGCTAGGGAAGAGATTGTATCTAGCTATCTATATTTCAAACCCTTAGTTCATACCAGCACATCAAATACAAATCCAACATCTGAAGGGTCATTCTATCCTTCCCTCTTTCTGTAACTGTAACTGTCTTCTCCAACAGTGAGAAACCTGGCTCCCATTATCCACAAGAGATATGGATATAATGTCTTAATCACAGAATGAATAGAAGATAGTTTCAGAATTACCGACACATGCCTCTAAAAGAATTACTAGAATTCAACACACATTTAGAGCTTTTTTTTTTTTTTTTTTTTTTTTTTTTTTTTTCCCAAAGGAAAAAGAGCAAATACTGTGTTCAAGATTACTTGGGTTGATTGCTTGTTTTGTCTTTGGTGAAATCATGCTATTCATTTATAAAATGATTGCATCTATTTTTTTCTCCTTATATTCAGTTTCAGAATTTTCTGCCATTCTTTGTTTTTCATTTATTTTTAGGTATAAAATATTAACACGGTTCCAAAAGTCAAGACTATACACAAAGGTATATTCGAAGAGGATACAATCTCATCCCTCACTTCTTCATTTAAAATTGTCCATCTCATGTTCACTCATTCTTTCTAAGTAACCTCATTAGTCTCTTATATTTTCTTCCTGTGTTTCTCTTTATTCATATGAGGAAATACATCTATATTTTCTTTTTTCTTATTCTTTCTTATTAAAAAAGTAGAATACTATAGATATCCTTTATGTACTTTAATTTTTTAGTTAATATAATAATATATTCTGAAAATAACTTCATATCAGTTCATAGACATCATCCTTCTTCTTCTTCTTTTTTTTTTTACAGGTGCACAGAACTCAATTCTATGAATATGTCATAGTTTATTCAACCACCTGCGTATATATGGACATCTTAGATCTCTCCAATGTTATGGAATTACAAATAATGTTGAAATGAATAACATGTGCGTATACATTTGCATTATTGTTGAAGGTGTGTTTTCAGAATAAATTCCTGAAAAAGAAACTGCTGAGTAAAAGGGCAAATGCAATGCATATGTAGATATGTTAGATATTACTATTAATAAATCTTATCCTATAAGTTAAACTGAACATCTTTACATAATATGTAGATATGTTGGATATTGCTAAATTCCCTTCCTATAAGTTGCACTCAATATCTTTATATGTTTTTAAGAAACAAATGTAAATATTGTAAATATACATATATGTATATGTATTATATGTACATATGTGTATGTATATTGATACACACGTATATATAAGTTGTTCATGCCTTTTGCCCATTTTTCTCTCAGGTTTTAAAAAATCTTTTTGCCTCGTTTATTAAACATTTCTGATATATTTTTAATAGTACCACTTTATCTTTGATAAATATTGCAAATATTTTCTCCCAGTTGTCTTTTGACTTTATTTAAATCACTTTTGAGATAAAAACAATAAAAATATTTTTACATGTAGGCAATAAAATTTGTCTATCTTGTCATTTATTAAATCTGGATTTTGAGTCATAGTTATAAAGCTTTCCCTAAAAGTTCAAGTTAAGAAGGAATTCATCCATGTTTTTATCTAGTATTGTATGCTTTCATTTTTTTTCTTAACATTTTCCAGGGTCTCCAGCCCCATTTATTAAAAGGGTTCATCTTTACTCTAGTGATTTGAGATGGCACCTTTATTATACATTCATATGTGCTTGAGTCCATTTCCAGATTTCCTCCTCTATTCCATTAGTCTATATTTACATTCACGTGTCAGTACCATACTGTTTTAATTATAGAGACTTTATAATATATTTTAATGTCTGGTAGGGTTATTCACCCTTTGTATGTTTTACTATTTGGATTTTTGGGATTTTTTTTCTCCTTTTGCATGCTTATTTTGCCACATGACATTTGATATCAGCTTGTTTAGTCCCACCAAATACATTTAATATTGATTTTGGAGAGTCATTACATTTATAAAACATAAAAAATGGATAAATTAACTTAGTGTGAACTGACACCTGACACTGAGTATCCTATACCAAAACAAGTTGTATCTTTTCATTTATTATATCTGCTTTTATGTGCTTCAGTAGTGTATCAAAATTTACCACAATTAACTTTTTTGCACATTCCTTGTTAAACTTTTTCCTGTATATTTTATTTTTCTGCTATTATAAATGGAGTTTTTCTGCAATTATATTCTCTAAGTATTGTTTGTATACATTAAGATATTGATTCCTGTATGTTAATTTTATAGACTGCTGCTTTATTGAATTCTTTTATTATTGGAGTTAGTTTTATCATTGATGATCTAAGGTTTTCTAGGCATACAATCATCATCTACAAATAGAAATAGTTTTACTTCTTCTTTTCAAGTTCTTATGCCCAACATTGATTTCTCTTTCAAATTACATCAAAGAAAACCTCTAGAACAATGTTGAAGAATAGTAGATATAGGAGGAAATCTTGACTTATTTCTGATATTAGTGAAAATACCTCTAGTGTGTTTCCCCATCAAGTAAAATTCTGTTGTGCTAATGCAGTTTATATATATTTTTTATCACATAGTGTGCTCACTAATTTCTATTTTGAGTTCTGTTTTCCTCAAACAGGTGTTGAATTTTGTCCAAAGCTTTACCAGGATATTTAGAGATTAGAAATATGTATTTCCGCTTTCAGAAATGTATGCGTTTGGATGAGATATGCATACAAATAGCTAATACTAAAGCATCTTTGAAATTCACTTGATATTTTGTTCACAAGTTGCATAATACATGAAAATAAAAAATATATTAATTCCTTATCTTTTTCTTTAAAGCTCCAACTCTCTTTCTTTCAAATCAAGGAATAATAGGTATAGAAAAAGTATATCACACACAACATTGGCTTTTACAAATGTTTGTACATTCTATATGTGAAATCATGTTTGGGGAAGCATAACGAGATGATGTAGTGTCATTATTTTATAATCCAGTATTAGTTTTATCCTCACAAATTAGCATAAAAAGGGATTCATTCTACTCTATAAGCTGCAGCTGAAGACAGTTCATGGTAATAATTTTCTAGCACTATCGGTATTGCAATTAAAAAATACAACAAAAAGGCTTGTACATAGTAAATAGTTGTAATTAATTGCAATTAAACAAAGTACACAAACAGGATTGCAGTTAACCTAAGTTTTGTATAGATAATCCAACTGAAGAATACCAGTAAGGAATCATCATTGCATTATTTATTTTATGTAAAGTTTAAAAAAAGAAACTTTTCTTTGAATGTAAGTGTATTTTGGGTTTTCTAGGAGAGAAATGCCAATTTCTACACTAATTTGTAACTCCTTCATTTATATTCTGAGAAGAAATGAAAAAACAGAATATTGTAATATTATAAAGAAAAGCAACTCTTGGTGTGTAAACAAATTTTGTCCCTTAAATTTTCCTGAGGTACTTTAGGATAATTTATGTTACACCTGTGGACTCTACTGAAGGTTTTGTATCACTCTATCTGGGATTATAAAACACACCTGTAAACTGCATTTTGCTTTAGGACCCTTAAGTCTATGACATTATGAGCATTGGTACATAAATGCTCATATACACTTTCAGCTGAAATCATACTGATCATTACCATAAGTTGTGAATCAAAACACCATTGACCACACAGGTGAGTTGGCTGTTACATCTAGGGACTAAATATTGTTCTGTTTTTGCTCATCTCTAGAATCTGAGTCAACTTTCTAAAACCCCTGGGGGAAATGAGTTATTTTTAATTCACATATGCACAAGGTAAATGAGAACTAATACTTGATAAAAACTGTGTAGCAGATTGCATTGCTGGCTGCAGTTTTGTAAGCCTCTCTGTAACCACACCTTTTGTTGGTGCACCCCTCTTCCAGTCACTTTTGCTTTGGCCAATGGGAACAGCAAGCTTGACAAGGCAGAAGTGTAAAATGTGCTTGCTCATTTCCATTTCTTCCTTTGGACCCCTGATACCACCCTGACAACAAGCCTGGGCTTGTCTGCTTAGAGGATGAAGTGGGTAGTCCAGGATGAGTAGAGCCTAGACCCACTAATCCCAGGCAACCCAGCAGTTGACCACAGACACTTGCCTGAGCCAGCTGAGAACAGTTAATCCAGCCCAGAGCAGCAGAAGCACCCACTGACACATGAACTTGGGGGAAAATAAACAGCTGTTGGGTTGTTGCTTTAAACCTTTATATTTTGAGGTAGTTGGTTTTGCAGTATTATTGTGGCAATGGGCAATTATACAAAGTGCTTAAAATTTTCTTTAAGTAAGGATATCCTAAGGGTTTCTTGGTGTCAAGATCTCTAAAATGCTGTGCTATTTCCAACAGAGCTTTTTATAAGTGGGATTTGATAATGTGATTATAAAATTTGAATATATGAGTAGCAGCCAAAAATATCTGCGCAACAAAAAAAAAAGCAGATATCAAGACTCATTATGAAGCAGTGTTGGTACTGGCTCACGCACATACAGCCAACTCAGGCAGAGTGGAAGAATAAACTGCAGCGTATTCATAGCAGTCAGTGTGAGTGAACTACAGCAACAAGCAAATAACTATATGGATGAATCTTCACAACATAACACTGAGTGAAAAACTCCTAAGAGATTATCCTTGGTGTGATACCTATTTTATATACAGAACTTACAATAAAATGCTTTTTAAAAAAAAAGCAAGGCAATGATAAGCAGGAAAATTCAAGATGCTGATTAACTTGGGTTGTAGCAAGCAGGTAGATGGGGAAATCACATAGCAAAATGTAGCTCACAATAAAACTAGCTTTTGCTTTGTACGGTGGGCTCATAAATTCTTATTTAATTACTAAAACAACTAAATAAAGTAATTTAAAATAAACAACTAAGCAAAAGTAGTCCATACATGAACTAAAAAATAAAGCTCTGCTAGCTAAGAAAGCTGGGAAGAGTGTTACAATAAGCAACGCATACTGGCTGCCCTCTGACTTTGTTTTAATGACCCAGGGTCATCATTTTGTAATGTCATAATATGAAATTGCAGCTCAGAACTATGGCTGGGATAAACATGTCACTGGTCACAGGCGGGGCCTATAATTTGCTCTCGTAAGAGAGTCCATATATCTTATCCATTTCTTTCTCATACACAAACAATTACATGCAGGATGTTATTGATGAATTTGCAAACCTGTCTGTTTTAATGAACTATTAGGTGTCTTTGGCTATGTAAGCAGAAGCCTTTGGCAAAATACACTAAGTATATTTGAATTCACCACTTGAACTTGTCGATTTTTTTTTTTTAATGTGTGCTAAGTCTGAGGTACACATTTTTTCCACCTTCCCAGTTGTTAGCTAGTATGAGAGTATACTTATACTTACGTGGTAGAATAATTTTGATATTTTAAAAAATGTGCACGGTCACAGGGCGGCTCTGAAGCCAGCCATGCGGGCCGCCCGACCGTTGCTCGGTGAGGACGGTGGCTCGGTGAGGATGGGGGATCGTTAGGGACGGGGACGGGGGCTCAGTGAGGACCGGGCCTCGGTGAGGAGGGGGGCTTGGTGAGGAGGGGGCCTCGGTGAGGACAGGGTCTCGGTGAGGACGGGGGCCTCGGTGGGGACAGGGAGGGCTCGGTGAAGATGGGGGCTCGGTGGGGACAGGGGGTCTCAGTGAGGACGGGGGGGGGGGGCTTGGTGAGGACCGGGGCTCCGTGAGGACGGGGGCTGGGCTGTCCCAGCTCTCTGTGCCCAGCACCCGCCGCCTTGGTCACAGCCCGAGAGCCCGAGGCAGAAAGAGAACGTGTTTTCTTTTTTAACATTCACTAAAATTAACACACACATATTATGGGTAAGAAAGAGAGTCTATAAATAATGTTTCATAACTTTATTATAAGAAATACTTATTTTACAATTAATTTCCATTTATCATGGCTTTTCCCCATTTGTCATGTTTTATCTGTTAAAAACTTTCAGGCTTTTTCTTTCCTTTAGTTGCAACGTGTTTCTGTATTGATATTTATATTCAGTTTGCCTTGTTCCAGATCAGGGCAGGGTAGGAAATCTCCCTCCCTCCCTCCCTCCCCCTTCCGTGTTTGTTGCTAAGTCAGCGTGTGGGTCCACAGCTCCCTGACTGTGACTCAGAGTTGTTAAGTCCCGACTCATTCCGACCACGTGGAGCCAGAGAAACAGCAGAGGGGACATCCAAGGAGCCGGCTCTGGCCCTTCCCGGCCACCAAGCCAGGGCGAGGGTGTTTCTCAGGGCCTCTCCCCAGTGCCAGGGTGTCTGGCTGAGCTTTCTTTGCCTTCGCTTCACCCAAAAGCTGCCCTGGGGGCTGCTCCCCGCCACCCTGGCCCCCATCAGAGGCTGAGGGGGATTTCAAGGCTGGCCCTACCCTCCTCAGTCCCCGATCTCTGTCCCTAAATTTCACTGCCAAACCCATTTCCTTACCTTGTCTTCTCATTCAACTCCTTCCTATCTCGTACTTTCAGTAATCCCCAGCGGGAATGACTTGTGGATTTAGTGGATACTAAAGCTAAAATTCTGAGAAGAAAAATAGAAACAAATTCACCTACACTAAAGTATCAAATTTGGGGGTCGGGGGATTCGGGCACAGAGAACAAGACCCCAAAGTATGGTGCTCTGACACGCTGAGCGCTTCGGACTGGGAGAAGTGGGAAGGCCTCGGAAGCCGCCTGGCAGAATCCAGGACTTTCCAGTCTTCTCTCGCCTCCCCCAGCCCCACGGCCCTCGGCACAGGGAGGGACTCTCTTTGGGATTTCCCTGTCTGACTAAGGAGAAGAGAAGAGACAGAAAGTCATCTCCATCCTACTAGACTTTTCTCTGTTCTTCCCAGGGCAGCACCTAGAGGTCATCTACGTGACAAGACAGCCTCTGTTACAGTGCCCTTTGCCCCTCACCTCTCCCTAGTTGGCCAGCCCCCCTCATTCCCATGAGAAGCGTTTGCCAGGTACTGTCTGCCTCCCGTCTGTTCAACTCCCCTGGTAATCACTTACAGCCCTCACGTTGCCCACACTTCCCACAGCGTCCTCTCCCCGAGCAGAGCGTGTATGAACCTCAACCACCTGGCCCTGCCGTGAGTCTCAAATGCGCGGGACTCCCACGTCCGTGCGTGTGCTGGGAAATTTGTATGTCTTTTTTTCCTATTAGCAGGTCTATTGCCAATTCATTTCTGCAGACTGAGACTCGAACCTTCAGAGGGAAAGTTTAAACTTCCCTACAGAGGGATTCCTATTCATTCGTGTCTCCTGAGTTTAGTGGCACATGAATTCAATGACCAGCATCCACCAGAGACTTTTTTCTCTAAACAGAATGAAGTGGATTTCGAGCTCAAAATGGAGCAGCAGGCATGTGTGAATGGAGGGAGGAAGAAGAAAAGGGAGACTCATGAGAGTCAAGAAATTTCACCGCTTTCTTCTACAGCAGGCGGCGAGACAGCAGGAGCCTGGCCTTCCTTGCTGACTGCCTGTGACATCACTACACAGCTTCCGTCAACACGACTGACCGTGTGGAGTTCTTATTACTGACAGTTTGCAATTGCACTTTGCACATCCAGCATGGAGATTGGCTTGGGCCCCTGACTCCCCTATGCACCCCAGTCATTTTACCCCCACGATCGGGGCACTCACCCTAGAGGGTCACGCAGCCGGCCACTCCCTGGCTTTCCTCACCTGTCCCATCTGCAGACACCAGGCTGTGCTGCTGCAGGTGCCTGTGGACAGATGGGTTTTTGCCACATTCTCTGGAAGGGGCAGAGCCTGAACTGGAGCAGCCCCCTCCTAAAACACTCACTGCCCCTCAGAGCAGAAAAAACTCAACAGATAAAACCATTCCCTGGCTTGCACGACACTGCTTTCCCTCAAGGGAAGGCTGATGGCCCCACACCTGCACCCAATCCTGGTGCCCACAGCCCCTCCGCGTCACTCCTGCTGCTGCCTGCTGCTCCTCAGGAAGACAGGCTGGCGGGGCAGGGGACAAAGTCTTCAGGGACTGAGATATTGCTTAGTCAAAAGTGTCCTTGTAGGTGGTATCAGACTTGCCTCTGCCCTTCGCCATGGCTTCGGTGGCTCCACAGGAAAGGACAGAGGCGCAAATAGAAATGGAGACAGAGTGAGAGAGACGTGGTGACGGACGGCCTCCTCCTCTTCGGCACATCACGCTGGCTTTGCTGTATCTGATGCTGTTTGTTTTCCAACACGATTGGTGACTTGAAAAAATATTGCGATCAGATGCCCATCCCCCCTGCCTGTCTCCCTGTGAGGGGCTGAGTTGTGTCCCCAGCCTGCCCCAGATTCACGTGTTAGGGTCCTAACCCCCAGCCGCTCAGAACATGACTGTTTGGAGATAAGGTCTTTAAAGAGGTGATTAAGGTAAAATGAAGTCATATGGGTGGTCCTAATTCCATGTGACAGTGTCCTCGTAAGAAGAGGAAATTATGACACAGACACACAGAGGGAAGGCCATGTGAAGGCCCAGGAGAGGATGGCCATCCTCAAGCCCAGGAGAGAGGGCTCGGAGGAAACCAACCCCGCTGACACTTTGATCTCAGACTTCCAGCCCCCAGGACCATGAGAAAGAAATTCTATTCTTTAGCCCCCAGGCTGCGCTGCTTTGCTATGGGCACTCCAGCAAACTAATACATTCCCCTGGAAACACCAATGTTTGCAAAGAATAGTTAAAATAAAAAAAAAAGAAAACCTTTTGTAGCCATTTTCTTTTGTAGTCTTCCAACAACCCTGTATGATATTGCTGTGGCTGTCTTACAGATAGAGGAACTGAGGCTCAAGGCTTTAATGCAGTTTACTTCTTCTCCAACAGCAGCGGGCAGAACCCAGGGCTGGAGTCAGCCCTCGCTCCCCGCTCTCGCAGTAATTCTCTTTCACCAGCAAACCCACCTCGGTGCAAAGCTCCTGGGCATCTGTCCTCTCCACGTTTCACTGCACCAACATGGAACGTTTATAGAAATACCCAGTAGGGACTGGATCCCTGCTGCCCCTTCTTCCAGACACTTTTGTCTGCGTTCATCCTCCCTGCTGCTGACAAACCTGTGTCCCAGCTGGACGTCCTCGTGGTGCAGGGACTGAGCCCACAGAACACACGTTCATAAACACCGAGTGTCAAACGCTCTAGCCCTGCTCCTGCCGCAGCACGCAGGGAAACCAAAGTCACGCTGTGTGTGGAAACACAAGTTTGAGGTGACTGCTGTGAGCACTACACACACCAGAGCATTTAGGACCTGAGGAGAGCGCGCCATGGGCAGCCTGGAAGGAATGGCTGTGCTCAGACGCGTCCTGCAAGGCTCCCCATGTACCTGGGGCGTCAGGACCCTGAGGACAAATACCTGTTTACCTCATTCCACTCGAGTACTGTTTTTCCTCCAGATTTTATACATGCTTTGTCAAAAAAAAAAAAAGAAAAGAAAAGAAAAATTGATTGATGTATAATTAACATAAAATAAACAGCTCATATTTAGCATACAATTTGGTGAATTTTTTATTTTTTTTTTTATTTATTAGTTTTTTTATCATTAATAACAATTTAATTTTACAGAATCAAAGAGTCTAACAGTATATCTTGTTAGATACAGTATGTCCTCATAATGTATACATTATTTCTTATACAATGATATGAAATAATATGGGAAATATTCATGATAAATTATTAAGTGAACAATGCAAGTTAAAAACAACAGTTTCATATTTTTTCCCCACCCCCCCTTTCCCGAGTCAGCACCTTCAAGTGTTACCACTCCCCAAACGGTGCACAATGCACTCATTGTGTAGGCATACCCCCATTCCCTTCCCCACCCCCCACCTCAGTCTGATGTCCAATTGGTGTCGTTCCCAGATTTGTATTTAGGTGATTATCAGGGAAACCAATTTTCTGGTGAGTACATGTGTTGCTTGTTTTTCCATTCTTGGGATACTTCACTTAATATAATGGGTTCCAACTCTCTCCAGGAGAACCATAGAGATGTCGTATCTTCATCATTCCTTATAGCTGAGTAATATTCCATGGTATACATATACCACAGCTTACTAATCCAATCATGTATTGATGGGCATTTGGGTTGTTTCCACATCTTTGCTATTGTGAATTGTGCTGCTATAAACATTCGGGTACATGTGTCCTTGTTACAGAATGACCTTTTTTCCTTTGGGTATATGCCCAGTAATGGGATTGCTGGGTCAAATGGCAGGTCTACTTGAATCTGTTTAAGATACCTCCATAATGCTTTCCACAGGGGTTGCACTAGTTTGCAGTCCCACCAGCAGTGTATTAGTGTTCCTGTCTCTCCACACCCACGCCAACATGTGTTGTTTTGGGTTTTTTTGATAAAGGCCATTCTCACTGGGGTTAAGTGATATCTCATTGTGGTTTTGATTTGCATTTCCCTGATGATTAGAGATGTTGAACACTTTTTCATATGTTTGTTAGCCATTTTTATATCTTCTTTTGAAAAATTTCTATTCATGTCCTTTGCCCACTTTTTGATAGGGTTGCTTGATTTTTTCTTGCTGATTTTCCTGAGTTCTAAATAGATTCTTGTTATCAGTCCTTTATCTGATGTGTAGTATGCAAAATTTTTTTCCCATTCTGTAGGTGGTCTGTTTATTCTCTGGACTGTTTCTTTGGCTGTGCAGAAGCTTTTTAATTTAATCATGTCCCATTCATTGATTTTTGTTGCTGCTATGATTGCCTTGGGGGTCTTCATAAATTCTTTGCCTAGGCCAATGTCTGTAAGAGTCTTTCCTACATTTTCTTCTAGAATTCTGTTTGTATCACGCCTAAGGTTTAAGTCTGTTATCCACCGTGATTTGATTTTTGTGAGAGGTGAAAGCTGTGGGTCCTGTTTCAGTCTTCTACAAGTGGCTAACCAATTCTCCCAGCACCATTTATTGAATAGGGATTCTTGTCCCCAGAGTATATTCTTTCCCGCTTTGTCAAAAATTAGGTGACTATATGAGGATGGTTCTATATTTGGATTTTCTGTTGTGTTCCACTGGTCTGTGTCCCTGCACTTGTGCCAATACCAGGCTGTTTTAAGAACCACGGCCTTGTAGTATTGTTTGAGGTCTGGCAAATTAATACCTCCCATTTTGTTTTTGTTGCTTAAAATTGCTTTTGCTATACGGGGTCTTCTTTGATTCCATACAAAGTGTATAATTATTTTCTCTATGTCTGTAAAGAATGATGTTGGTAATTTAATAGGGATTGCATTGAATCTGTAGATCACTTTGGGTAGTATAGACATTTTAACAATGTTGATTCTTCCGATCCACGAGCATGGTATATTTTTCCATCTATTTGCAGTTCTGCTATTTCTTTTCTCAGTGTTTCATAGTTTTCCTTATAGAGGTCCTTTACCTCTTTAGTTAGATATATACCTAGATATTTTATTTTCTTTGTTGCTATTTTGAAGGGTATTGAGTTTTTAATTTGGTTTTCCGATTGACTGTTATTGGCATATATAAGCGCCTCTGATTTGTGTATATTAATTTTGTAGCCTGAGACTTTGCTGTATTCGTTAATCAATTCCAGGAGTCTCATGGTTGAATACTGGGGGTATTCCAGATATAACATCATATCTTCAGCAAAAAGTGAGAGTTTGATCTCTTCCTTCCCTATTTGGACTCCCTTGATTCTGCTCTCTTGCCTGATAGCTCTCACAAGGACTTCCAATACTATGTTGAAAAGTAATGGAGACAATGGGCAGCCCTGTCTGGTTCCAGTTCTAAGTGGGAGTGCTTTCAGTTTTTCCCCATTCAGTATGATGTTGGCTGTGGGTTTGTCATATATGGCTTGTATCATTTTTAGGTAGGTTCCATCAATGCTTATTTTGTTAAGCGTTTTTATCATAAAAGAGTGTTGAATTTTGTCAAATGCTTTTTCTGCATCTAATGAGAGTATCATATGGTTTTTGGTTTTGCTTCTATTTATGTGGTGAATTACATTTATAGATTTACGTATGTTGAACCACCCCTGCATCTCGGGGATGAAGCCCACTTGGTCTGGGTGGATTACTTTTTTGATAAGTACTTGGATTCGATTTGCTAGTATTTTATTGAAAATTTTTGCATCTATATTCATGAGGGAAATTGGTCTGTAGTTCTCTATTTTTGTTGTGTCCTTTCCAGGTTTTGGTATCAATGTTATGTTGGCTTGGTAGAATGTGTTGGGGAGAATTCCATCCTTCTCAATATTGGAGAATAGTTTATGTAGGATGGGCACCAGTTCTTCTTTGTATGTATGGTAAAATTCAGGTGTGAACCCATCTGGACCAGGGCTTTTCTTTTTGGGAAGGTTTTTTATTGCTGTTTCGATTTCAGTTCTTGATATTGGTCTGTTCAGGTACTCTATTTCTTCCTGGTTGAGCCTGGGAAGACTATGTGTTTCTAAAAATTTGTCCATTTCCTCCACGTTCTCCAGTTTGTGTGCATAAAGATTTTTGTAGAATTCATAGATGATATCTTGTATCTCTGTAGCGTCGGTTGTGATTTCTCCTTTCATGTTCCTAATGGAGGTTATTAGAGATTTTACTTTTGTGCTCTTGGTTAGTCTAGCCAGGGGTGTGTCTATTTTGTTTACCTTTTCAAAGAACCAACTTTTTGTTTTATTAATTTCCCTTATAGTTTCTTTGTTGTCCTTTTCATTTAATTCTGATTTGATCTTAGTAATTTCTCACCTTCTGCTGGGTTAGGGATCATTCTGTTCTTCTTTCTCCAGCTCTTTGAGTCTATTTGTTAGGTTGTCTATTTGCATGTTTTCTGTCTTTTG
The DNA here is from genome assembly GCF_041146395.1 of Eulemur rufifrons. Classification (NCBI taxonomy): domain Eukaryota; kingdom Metazoa; phylum Chordata; class Mammalia; order Primates; family Lemuridae; genus Eulemur; species Eulemur rufifrons. The sequence continues at coordinate 95,781,112 of NC_090999.1, read as the reverse complement.
GATATAGGCATTTATGGATATGAATTTTCCTCTCAGGACTGCTTCAGCTGCATCCCATAGATTTTGATAAGTTGTATCTCCATTGTCATTTAATTCAAAGAAATTTTTGATTTCCATCTTGATTTCTTCTTTTATAGAATAATTATTCAGGAGAAGGTTATTTAGCTTCCATGACTTTGAGTAAGAGTGAGGGTTTCTGTTTGTGATCATTGTTACTTTCATTCCACTGTGATCTGAGAAGATGCATGGTATAATTTCTATTTTTTTGAATTTTTGAAGACATGATTTATGTCCTAGGACATGGTCAATCTTAGAGAATGTCCCGTGAGCTGATGAGAAGAATGTATATTCTGTGGACTTTGGGTAGAATGTCCTATAGATGTCAGCCATGCCCATTTGTTCTAGCATTCTATTTAGGTCCATTATGTCTTTGTTTATTTTCTGTTTAGAGGATCTGTCCTGTACTGTCAGTGGGGTGTTAAAGTCTCCAGCTATTACAGTATTGTTATCTATCATTTGGTTGAGATCTAGTAGGGTTTGCTTTATGAATCTAGGTGCACCTAGGTTGGGTGCATATATATTGAGTATAGTCATGGCTTCTTGTTGAATTGTGCCCTTGACCAGTATGTAGTAGCCATCTTTGTCTTTTATTATTTTTGTTGGTTTGAAAGCTAAGTTATTGGAAATTAAGATCACCACACCAGCTTTCCTTTCGTTAACGTTTGCTTGAAATACCGATTTCCATCCTTTTACTTTCAGTCTAAATGCATCTTTGCTCGTTAGGTGGGTTTCTTGAAGACAGCAGATACTTGGCTTGTGCTTTTTTATCCATTGGGACAGTCTATGTCTCTTGAGCGGGGAGTTCAAGCCATTCACATTTATTGAGAAAACTGATAAGTGAGACGGTTTTTTGTTCAGCTTGTTGGGTAGAACTTCATTGTGATGTTTTCTCTCCTGGGCCATTGTGGTATCTGGAATTTCATCTTTAGCTCTTGAGTAGTTTTACATTCGTGGACCTTTCTTGTGCTGATCCGTGTGTAATTCTCTTTGGAGTACTTCTTGGAGGGCTGGTCTTGTCTTGGTGAATTCCCTCAACCTTTGTTTATCTGAGAATGTCTTGATTTCTCCTTCGTATAGAAAACTTAGCTTAGCTGGGTACAAGATTCTAGGCTGGGCATTATTCTGTTTCAGAAGCGTGAAAATGGGGCCCCAACCTCTTCTTGCTTGTAAGGTTTCAGCTGAGAAATCTGGCGTAATTCTGATGGGTTTTCCTTTGTAAGTTACTTGTTTCTTTCTCCTTACAGCTCAGTGAAGTGACTCTTTAGTGGATATTTTGGTCAGCCTGATGACTACGTGGCGTGGTGTTTTCCTATTTGCTATGAATCTCCCAGGGGTCCTTTGAGCTTCTTGAATCTGTATGTCTAGAGTATTGGCAAGGCCTGGAAAATTTTCCTCGATTATGTCTTCAAATAGCTTGTCCAATTCTTGCTTATTATCTTCTTCACCCTCAGGAATGTCAAAACTCTCAAGTTAGGTTCTTCACATAATCCCACATTTCTTGAAGACTCAGATCATTTCTCTTACTTTTTCAATCTATCTCTGTGACTGACTTATTTAGTTGGAAGGAGTTATCTTCAATTTCTGAGATTCTTTCCTCTGTTTGATCTACCCTGCTTTTGAGACTTTCCACAGTGTTTTGTAGCTCTCTGAGTGAATTCTTCACTTCTAGGAGTTCAGTTTGGTTTTTCTTCAATATTTCAATTTCTTTAGTGAATTTTTCCTCCAAATCCTGTATTTTTTTTGTGTGTGTTTTCCTTGTGTTGTTTATCCATTGATTCTTGTATATTATTCAGCTTGTTTATAGTCCATAATTGGAATTCTTCCTGTGACATGTTGGTGTTTTGAGTCTGGTTTGTGTCAAATGATTGGGAGCTGGCATTTCTCTTTGGGGATGAGCTTTCCATTTGATTCTTTGTGCTCTCCGTGTTTTTTCGCTGGGCCCTTCCCATCTAGATTTATCGTTGGATTTTTACTTATAGATTTAGTCTGGTTAACAGGAGTCTTTGTGCTCTATTCTTAGGCTGTGAAACAGTCTAGGTATGTTGCTTCTCTTGGCAAGAGGGGGAGACTGTTGTGTATTGTTTAGAGATTTTTCTGTTTCCATTGGGGGACTGCTTCCGATGGGTCCAATCCTAGAGGATTGGAGTGATCCAAGACCGCTTTGGTGAGTTAGGACACTGTGTTGTGGTCTTTCAGAAGGCAGGCAGGGTCCACACTAATAGTAGACTGAAATTCTGTTTGTTTGTTTGTTTGTTTCCCTTTGGTTCTTCCTCTATAGGGGAGGTTTCTGTCTCTATCTGCAGGAAAGATACTAGCTATGGGGAGAGGACGGTGACCTTGCTTGCTCAGCGTCCCAGTTGCTGTAGCTCCCACGGGCAAAAGTCTGCCTTGGCCCAATGTCCCCAGGGATCAGGTTCCACACTCTCGCTTCTGGAGAAGTATTCAGTGTTTACACATGGGTGGGGACCCTATATAAGGTCCGTGGACCAGGGGAGAGGGCCGTCCAGGGAGCCTCTTGGTACCCTATTGCTCCGCAGTGACTTGGCTGTGGGCCCTAGAATGGCGATTGCGTGCCCGCAGATCGCCGGCCCTGGGAGTGACTGCTAAGGATTCGGTATGTACCAGAGCCAGGGACCTGGCCCGTTCTGAAGCTCACTGTGGGTCCCCAGTTAGAAGGTGAAAAGAGAAGAGAAAGAGAAAAAAAAAAAAAAGAAAAAAGAAAAGGAAAGAAAGAAAAGAAAGAGGAGAAAACGAAAGAGAAAAGAAAAAAAAGAAGAAAAAGAAAGGAAAAAAAAAAAGAAAAGAAAAGAAACGCAAAAAGCCAAACCAAAAAACACCAAAAACGCCAACAAAAATGAACAAAAACAAACTACATAGCACCTCACCACACCGCAAGGCAGAAAGATACACAAATCTGAAGTATATAATTCAGCGACTCAATGTTTTTTGTTTGTTTGTTTGTTTTACGCCTTAGCACAGCTCCGCCCCTTCACTTCCGCTCGGCTGGGTCCGGAGCGGCCGTTAAATGTTTTTGTTTTCACGCCTTAGCGCAGCTCCACCCCTTCATGCCCGCCCGGCTGGGTCCCGGGCGGTTTCGCAGTGGATTTCAAGATGGCATCTGCGCGCCCGCACAGCTCCGAGGGTGGTGGGGATCCAACCTCCGTGCTCAAAAAGGCGCGGCAGCCAGAGGCCCAGAGGGCAAGGGTGCCCGCCAAGGCTGTCCGGCTCGTGAGCCGCCGGAAAAAAAAAGAAAAAGAAAAGAAAAGAAAAAAAAAAAAACCAAAAAAAAACAAAAACAAACACAAACACAAACAAACAAAACCCAGAAGAAATTTACCAAGAATAAAATATACAGTTCGGCGAGCCTATTCTTCTTGTTTTTTTTTTTTTGTTTTTTTTGTTTTTTTTTTTTATGCCTTAGCGCAGCTCTGCCCCTTCACCCCGAGCGCAGCCCCGGCATATCCCGCACTCCTGGCGTTGGTTCAGAGACCAGCGGAGGGCGCCGGGCAGAGAGAGCCGCTCGGCACTTTATGGCTCCCGAGCGGTTTCGTCCTCGCTTTCAAGATGGCGCCTGCAGAGCTCCGGGGCTGGAGGAGACCGGCTCCCCGGCAGGCAGAGACCGCCACTGCCCGGGAGCTGGCGAGCAAGGACGCACACCGGGGGGTGACCGGCTGGAGAACCGCCGAAAAAGGCAGCACGGGCAGAAAGAGCCGCTGGGCACTTTTTGGCTCCCTATCGGTTTCGCCTTCGCTTTCAAGATGGCGCCTGCCGAGCTCCGGGGCTGGAGGGGGCCGGCTCCCCGGCAGGCAGAGACCGCCACTGCCTGGGGGCCGGTGAGCAAGGACACGCACCAGGGGTGACCGGCTGGAGAACTGCCGAAAAAGGCAGCACGGGGTACAACGCTATTTGCTGTCCGGGAGTCTTTTGTGTTTTTCCGCCCTGGTGCAGATCCGTCCCTCCTCGCCAAGCGCTGTCTCAGCTGAGATCCCCCAGGTTCTAAGGTAATTTCGCAAAAAAGCCTCCTGTCTGCAATGCGCCACGTATCCCTCAGTGATTCTGTGCTGGCCTGGGTCAGGGCTCTATTCAATTGGGAGCGGAGGGCTAGCCGCTTTCCCGAGAGGCTGCACCCGCCCCGGCTGGGGGCGGGTGTATCCGACCCGCGCTCCGCTGGCTAGTGTCTGTCCCGCGTTCCTAATTTTCGTTCACCTCAGACCTCACTCGCTCTGTTTGTCCCACGCTGATTCTCCGTGGATTCACACCGCTGTTCCTGTGTGGGAGCGGTCCTCCAGTGTTGTGGCAGGTCCGGATCGATGCCTTCCTCCCCAGGAGCGCAGATTCAGGCCGTCACCACCACTCCACCATCTTTGATTCTCCAATTTGGTGAATTTTGACATTTGTGGGCAAGTGTGAAACTGTCACCATAATCAAGATAATGAACATCTCCATCAGTCCTAAGTTTCCTCCTACTTCCCCATCTCCCACACTGCCCACCCTCCCGGGGGATCACGGATCTGTTTTCTCCACTAAGCATTAGTTTGCATTTTCTAGAATTTTATATCAATGGAGTCATACAGCACATACTCTTTTTATCTGGCTTCTTTTAATCAGCATAATTATTCTGAAATTTGCCCATATTGCTGCATGTGTCTATAGTTTATTCCTTTGATTTCTGAGTAGTGCTCCATTGTTTGCAAATACCATGATTGGTTTATCCATTCACCTGTTGAGAGACATCAGGTTGTTTCCAGCTTGGGGCCCTCACAATGAAGCTGCTAGGAGCGTTCACGCACAAGCCTCCCTGTGAATGTGCGCTTTCATTTCTCTGAGTAAATACCTGGAAGTGGAATGGCTGGATCATATAGTGGGTTATATTTAGCTTTTAAGAGTTTGTCAGACTATTTTCCAAAGTAATTGTACCATTTTACCTTCCCACCAGCAGTATAGGAGACTTCCAGTTCCTTCACATCCTTGCCAACACATGGTCAGGTCCAATTCTTAAATGTTATCATGCTGCTAGTTGTGTGGGTATCTCCTTATGGTTTTAATTTGCATTTCCCTAATAACTAATAATGTTGAGCATTTTTTCATGTGCTCATTATACCTTTCATTTATCTTATTTGGGGAACTGTGTGTGTCTAAATCTTTGGCCCAATTTTAAAAACTGGATCGTTCGCTTTCCTGTAATTGAGTGTTCAGAGTTCCTTATACATCCCAGATCCAAGTTCTTTGTGAGATAGATGTTTTGCATTTAACTCACTATAACATATAAGCAAGAAAGGCTTTCTGGGAGCAGCTGAAGCGCACTAGGCAATGAGACACGTACCGTTTGTTCAACACTAAGTATAAATGACATACAAAAGCTGCGTATAACCCACAGCTGGATTATTTTCAATCCCGCCCTACCGGCACTGGTGACTCAGCCAGATGGGCTGGAGGGAAGCTCCCTGTCCCTGCCTGCCCAGGTCTTCTTTATTGCTTGCCTCTTGTCCTTGGAGCCCTTTTCTGTTTCCGCTTCCGCTCTGGGCCGTACCAAGCAGTCACAGGCAGGACCAGAGTGGCAGCCGGGTTGTCGCGGCCTTTAAGGAGAGTCTCCGTCAGCCGTCCCCACTGCCCCGGCTCACGTCAGGCAGGGGCAGCGGCCTGGGGACCCTGTCTTCTCTCCACTGCTGGTGGGTCAGGGCCTTTCCAGATTCTCCTGAGTTTTTTCAGGAAAAGACGAACGTTTTGGTTGTGTGTTACCACAGGGAGTTTTCCCCCTGATTAAAAACAACCCAAAACACCAAAACACCTTCCCTTTGCCACCAAACCTCCCTTCCTGGAGGCACCAGCAGGGCAGTTTCTGCTTGGCCCCGAGCACCCACTTCTGAGCAGGGCAGAGTCGCCCTCTGGTTTGTTTCTCCCAGAGAGGCCCTCAGATGCGAGCGCGTGGCCCTAGTCTGTGTCCGGGCTCCCCGGCTTTCCGCAGAAATAACTCTGATCCCAGAGACACACCCACGGGAGGGGAGGAGGGTGGCTCCCCGGGCCGCATGCTTCCCAGAAGCTGTTTGCCAGAATGGAATAGTGGGGGGCTTAGAACCAGACGGAGCCAGATGCCAGTCCTGTGAGTGGGGCCCTCTCTGGCAGCTGCGTGACCGTGACAAGATGCCTCGCCTCTCTAAGCCTCCGTTCCTTGTTGGCCAACGATAAGAACACTGCCTGCAAAGTTGTGAGCAATAATACTTACTGCGAAGGACAGATGTGCCTGCCTTTCTTTGCTGGGCCACTGCAGTCACCTCCTCCAAGGCCCGGCTTCCGCTCCTGAAGTCTGTCTCCATACAGCAGCCAGGAGGCTCTTTAAAACCAGGACTGTGTCACCCACCTGCCAAAAACCTTCAGATGGTCTTCAGTCTGACTCAGGGTAAAATCGGATGTGTGCACCGTGACCTACAAAGCTCCGCATGATTAGATGCTCGCTACCCCGCTGAGCCCGTCTCTTACCTATCACCTGCCCTCGCCCATGGCCTCCTTGTCGGCTGGCCATTCTGCCTCTGGGCCCTTGCACTGGCTACTTTGCAATCTCTCCCTTCACATGTCCATCCGGCTCCCTCACTTCCTCCAGCGCTCTGCTCCAGTGTGGCCTAGCAGGGCCGCCCTCCTACCCTCCATCCCCCACCTCCCTGCTTTACAGTTGCCCATGGCATTTCCTGCCACTAATGTATTGTGTTTGCAAATGTGCCTATTGTCTGCCTCCCCCAGTAAAGCATAGACTCTGTAAAGGCAGCCATTTCACTCATTTTGTGTACACTGATGTTTCCAGCCCTTAGAATAGTATCTGGAACATGTTAGGAGCTCAATAAATATTTACTGAATAAATGAATAAATGAGTCTAGCACAGTGACCGTAGCAAACAGTTGTTTTCTCTCTATTTCTTCTTTCTCTTCAACAGCGATTTCTGTACAATGGAAGATGAAACAATGTGAAAAATTTCAGGAATAAAATGCAAAGTGTTATTTTTAACATATCATTGGAAATTCATATGAACGACCCTGGAAAACATAAGCATTCTTTACATGCACACACGTGTTCCACCCAACGTGCCAGCAGGTATGAAGCGCATTGTGAGGAGAGTCTGGGAAGGGAGGAGCCGTCGGTGTGAGCAGTCGGGCAGTCGGAAAGAGGGGTGGGTGACATGATGAGTGCTTGTAACAGACACGGGGACAAAGGAAGAAGAGAGAAGGTGGGAAGAGACACTGGCTCTCCATGCCGAGGACAGAAATCCCCGGGGCCTCAGCCGTGCAAGGCCAGGAGGTGGTGGGGACGGGCGGGAGTTTGCGGAGAGTAGTTCTGACCATCAGGCAAATACAGTCAGTGCCAGCGCCCAGACTGGACAGGATTTAATTCCCCAGGGCCAAAGGGCAGGAATCAGCCTGAGTAGGAGGGTGCAGGACTGGGAACCGGACGGATTGTCACTCAGGCCACCCAGCTAATAAACACGGGCTATAGGTGTAGAAGCCGGCTGTGGCTGTCAGGCGAGCAATGTCACAAGGGAGCGGGGCATGGCCGCCACCCAGGGCTCAGAGAAGGGCCCATCTGTGGCGTCTGCAGGGCTCAGGGAGACGGAGACACTTAGAGAGCCAGGAGCTTGTGTGGCAGCTAATGGGGACAGATGGGGACCGGCGAGGACCTGCGAGGACCAGCGAGGGGCTGCAAGGGCGCTGCAGCTGGCGGATACCTCAGCAGACAGCGTCTGCACCGGCGTCACCCTGGCTCTCTCTGGGCTGTGTGTTTTCACTGGTGTCATGCAGAAGGGAAAACACCATGTGATAAGTTATGACGTGAAACTTTAAAGGAAAACCAAAGTAATGGGAAGGTTGTCTTTAATGGTATTGCAAAAGTTTCCGAATTCATGAAAAAATGTAACCTTACAATGATTTTTAAAATCATTTAATTCCTATATCTCCCATTTTGTCTTCTTTTGCACGCGTAACTTCCCATTTCTCTGTGTCCAGGGCATGTCCCCGTGAAGAGCTCACTGTCGTCTTCACTCAACACATGTGAAACGTGCCCTGTGGCCCCTCGTCGGGGTCTTCCTTACCATTCGCTAAAACTGCGCTGGTTTCCTAACTGGCCCGACTCTCATCTCCATCATGTCCACGCGGCTCACCTCGTCTTTTCCCGGGGCCTTTCTGCACGTCCTTTCCATCCTCAGAAGCTTCAGGGCTACCCCGTCACCTGCAGGGTGAGAAAACGCCTTCTCACGTACACACCCCACTTCTTAACCCATCCTTTTGGGGTAACATGGCGATGGACAGTGAGCTATGGCTTTGGTCCTGTGCTCACAGTCTAGGGTGGTAGGAGAATATTGAACAAATAATCACTCAATTGCAAATAATGACAGTGCTTTCAATGAAGTTAATAAAAGACGCAGTGAAAGATTATGACAGAGGAACAGATTTTGAAGGAAGGTGAGAACTGGGGAGACTTTTCCAGGAAGTGACATTTAAGCTGACACTTGGAGAATGAGTAGGAGTTGGCCAGGCAAGGACTGATGAGAGAGAGGTGGCGAAGCCCTTGGCGTGTGGGAGGACTGACACACACCTGGGGCCGGAGTGTCGGCAATCGAGGCAGAGGGAGAAAGGTGAGCCTGGACGGAGAAGCAGGGTTCGACCACACGGAGCCTTCTGGACTGTGGTGAGCATTGTAGATCTGCTTCCTGCTGGAAAGAGGGTGGCCTGGAAGCCGGGAGACTTTGGGAGGCTGTCGTGATAAGCAAGGCAAGAGCAGATGTGGGTTGGACTCGATGGAGAGCAGGAGATGGATGAAATGTCCTCGAGGTGGAATGAACAGGATGGACAGGACGTGGTCGGGGGCTGGGTGTGGAGGGGGTAGGGAAAGACTCCTAGATTTCAGACTGTTGAGTCGAGGTGTCATTTTCCAAGGTGGGGAAGAGAAGAAAGGAGCGTGTTTGTGAGGAATGATCCCAGCTCAGTTTCAGGCAGATGAACTTTAGGGAAGTGGGGACTCTAGGTTTCCCCCTGGGGTTCACTGTAATCATCTGGACAATTGCTGCCACTCAGATGGCAGTGCGACTGCTTCACCTTCCAGAATGTGCCCGTGCTTTCTTCCAAACAAGACACCGTGCGTCAGGGAGAGGAAATACATCTGACAGTCCTGCGTGTCCTCCTGCTGCCCAGCTCCACCACGCAGCCCTCACCCTCGCAGGACCCAGGAGGGAGGGAGGGAGTAATACTGGACTACGTGAATTTTTAACCTTCAAAGCACTGTGAAGTGACAGGTAATTCTCATGAATTTTCAGGAAGGGGAGATCTAACATCTGAGCTGACTTTTTAATTCACACTGGGCTCTGGTGATATTTACACAAAACAGCTGTTCTGGGTGAAGATCCTTGTGCTAACTACTATCCTAGGATGTTACAAAGGAAAAGTCACAACTCAAAACTCCCAGATTATGTCCTTTGAAAATGGTTGGGATTTGCCTCTGTGATAAGGAAATTTCATTCTATTAAAATGAACCATGGGAACAATAGGGCCATATATGAAATTATGGGACAATGGTAGCTGAAGTTACTGATGACACCATAGATTTTAACTTCTTGCTCTATGGAAGTTAGTCCCAGGATAGAAGACGCAACGGCCTGGCCTCAGCCCGGGCAGTGTCCCGTGAAGCCCAGGGCACCGTGTGGGCAGACCCACAGAAGTGACATCTCCCCGCGGCCCGCAGCTGAGGGACTCTCCAGCAATTTCATGAGTCACCCTCAGACCTGTGACAGTTGTTGCCGAGCAGAGGACTGGGAGCTGGGGATGTAGGTGTTGGAAGAAAGGAGCAAAAGTAGAAAGGTTAGGGACGTCGGCACTTGCTGATTTCCTGTTGTGAAATCCAGTCTCCGCCACATGTTTGCCTCTCTGTGCCTGTTTCCCCCTCTGCAAAGCGTGGATAATCGTAGCGTCCACCTAGTGGATTTGTTGGGTGAGGAGCACACGAGCTCCTACCTGGACAGCACTTAGAATCACACCTGCTACATCCCAAGTGTTAGCTATTATCACAAGAAGCGTCACCATCATCATCGCCACCATCTCCCAACATAGATTCTTCTATATTCATTTTCGCAGATGAGGAGACTGAGGTTAAGAGCACACCAGTCGGCTGGGGTTCTGTTACGCTGCATTAACAGACAGCCCCCATGTTTGTTCCTCATGCATCCGAACCCCAGCCGGAGGGGCAGCCCTCTCTGAGCTGTCACTGTCCTCCTGGCAGACAGTAAGATGAAAACCAAGCTTCTCGCAGAAGGCGCACGTGCCCCTCCCACCACCGTCTCCCCGACCAGCCTCATGTCAGCAGGACAAGGAGTGCGGTCTCTACCCAGGGACGATTCTGTGGGAAAGGGCAGCACATATTTTAACAATCGCACAATCAATGGCAAAGTGTTTCTTTCAATAGCTCGCCAGGGTCACACAGATTTTCAAAAGCCAGAACTCAAAGCCACGTCAGACTAATGCAATGATCATTCTGAGATGCTGCCTGGCTGTTCCTCCCACTTTTTCAAGGATGCTGTCCTTGCAGTTAAAATCTTTTGTTTTTAAAATATAACAACAGCGACAATGGCAACAAAACAGCCACAGTAGAACTTACAATCTTTAAACTAGTCTTTTTTCAGAGAGTCTCAAATGGCAGCGTGTCTCCGTCCTTCCCCTAAGTCACAGGCTGGGACAGCCTGTCCGGGACTGGGGGCCCGTCCCCAGCATTCTGACCTGTGACTTTCCTACTGAGAAGGAACATTGACATGACTCAATCCAGTTTTGACCAGCTCAGCTCCACGTGGCATTGCTCTCTGTCATTGTAAGCTTTCCAGGAGGTCATCCTTCCCTTCACAGTCCCTACCCAGTCCTCCGGCTCCCCACACAAAGGAGGCCAAGGACAGAGTGGGGAGAAATGGCACCGAGAGAGAATGACCCACATACCCCTCCTCTTTCTTCTCTGCAGTGTCACTGTTAAACAGCAACCACTGCCATATGGACAAAAGTGCATTGCGGGACCTAAATGACTCGCATGTTCCTCCCGGATTCCCAGTCTTTGCGTACGCTGTGTTCTCTGCCAGAAATGCCCTTTTTACCTCCTGACTGGTAGGGGCGGTCTCCACCTCCTCTGTGGCCCAACAAGAACGCGTCCCTGCTCCTAGGCCTTCTCAGTCTAGCTCCACTGTGGCTGCCTCTCCTCCACTGGGTGGTCTGGGCTTTGAGGCTGGAAGTGCTGCGGGATCACCTCTGTCCCCACGGAGCCTGCCCCAGTGCGCTGAGTGCCTTCCGCCTGGATGGCTTTCCTCTGGGCAGGTGGACGGGGACAGAGAAAGCGGTACTGTTGGGAGGGGATGGGTAGGGAAAGAAGGAGTGACTTGACCCCTCTGTGCCTCAGTTTTCTCGTCTGTAAAATAGGCATGATGGTGATCATACCTGTATCCTGGTCGTGGTTGTGAGAGTTAAATGAGTTAATAAAGCACTTATATCAGTGTCTGAAACTGGCACCTAATAAATGCTCCAGGAATGTTAACTGTCATTATCTTAGGGACATAGATGAGATACCAAAATGAGCCAAATTTGGTTACTTAAAATAATGAGGAGTGCAGTAATATGGTCGTCTTCAAACTCTGAGCCTTATCGGTCATTTCAATATCTGTTTTTTAAGCCGTAATGTGCTCCTGCCTCCCACTTTCATTTTCTCCATTGTTGAAATGTTCAAAAGTGCAGTGGGCGGTGGGCTGGGGCTGGGGATGGAAGTAGAAACAGGATGCAAAGTCGTGTGAAAACAGTTTGGTCAGCCAGCCCTGAGCTATAGGAAGAGCACAGACGGGCGCAGAGCCCGGGCCGCGAGCGGGAGGCCCCGTTCCATCCCGGCTCTGCCAGGTGTGCGCTGGGCCTTTGGTGAGTGACTTCATTCCCTTTAGCCCCGATGCACTGGTCTGTGAAACGGGGATGAGGAGGCTACAATGACTTCTCTTGAGTTCTAAAAGAAATCTCATGATTCTAATTCTCAATTTAATTCTCCATATGCAGTCATTCTGTGCTGGAGAAATAACAAAGGGTTTATTTATTTTACCACCAGCCTTGGAGGTGAGCAAGTGAGTTAAACAAACAGAAACCAATGTGTTTCCGTGTGTGTCTATTTTTTTTAATGAAAGAAAAGACCAAAACCAACCCAAAAATCAATCTTGACCTGTAGTAGTAAATATTTTTACATTGTTTACAAAGCTATTCTTATTTTTATAATAAAATGTATATTATATATCATACATAAAAATGTATATGAATGGCTATATGTATCATAAATACGTATATTTGATGGCTGTCAAAACGGTCTCTCACCAATACATCATTTTAGATAGAAGTTGTGACTTTGAGCAATATGGAAACCCGGCCCCGTTTCCCAGGAGGGAACCCATGTAGAGCCGCTGCTGCTCTAGAACAGCAGATGCCACGAAGCTGGGACTCTGCCCTTGGAGAAGCATTAGCACAGGGAGCGGCCAGTATCTTGACGACTGGGTACTGCAGAAATGCGTGTGTGCCATCCACCCCTGCCAGTGGGCTTGCTGCCTCCCCACCCATTAGTCATCCACCCGCCCCAAATCCAAATCCCCCGAGGGAGCTGGAGGGCAGGTGCAACTAGCCCGGACCCAGATTTATAGTTGAGGTTGGGGAGAAGGAAGTGGCCATCCTGGCAGGTTAAATGGCTTGACCTGGGTCACTCTGCCACCACTAACAGCAAAGAAAGGACTATTCAGCCTGCCTTTCACATCCCGGTGCTCACAGCTGCGTCCTGCAAGCTTCCCTGCTGGCCGGCTCGGATTATTCATGCAGAAGTGCAGCTCCTTACTCAGCATTGTGTGTATGCCTGGGAGGCTCACTCTAATTCTGGTGTTGTGTTACTTCTTAATCATTTGGAAGAAAAAGTCTTTTGATTTTTTTTTTTCAATTTAGACAAGGTTTACTGCATTTCGATGTCCCCAAACCAGATGAAAATGCATGCTTCTGAAATTTTTCATGTTTGAGGATGTTGTACTTGGAAAGGTCTGAGATTGCAAGCTTTTGGGAAGTCTCTCTCAGCGTGGAGGAAGTAGGAATTATAGCTACAAATCTCTCTTGCAATTTAAAGAATTGTGGCAAAATACATAAAATGTAAAATTCACCATTTAACCATTTTTAAATGTACAGTTCTGTGGCATTAAGTACATTCACATTGCTGTGCTGCCGTCACTGGCGTTCATCTCTAGAACTCTTTTTATCCTCGCGAATAGAAACTCTGGACCCGTTAAACACTAACTACCCTCCCCGCTCCCCCAGATGCTGTGACCACCATTCTGCTTTCTGTCTCTACGAAGGGGCCTCATAGAAGTGGAATTGTACAGTATTTGTCCTTATGTGACTGTCTTATTTCAGTTAGCATAATATCTTCAAGGTTCATCACGTGGCATGTGTCAGAATTTCCTCACTTTATAAGGCTCAATAATATTCCATTGTGTAGATAGACCACGTTGTGTTTATCCATCCATTTGTTGATGGACTCCTGAGTTGCTTCTCTCGCAGTTTTAAATTTATTTCCCATGAGCCTTATTTCCTTTCAAATAAAAATTTCATAAAATTTTGTTCCAATAAAAATATACCTTAGGAAAATTATGTTTTTCTTGCATTTTGATTTTGGAAAAAAGGTAAATCTCAAACTGTGTAGCAGTAAGAGTAATATTAATATTTTAAAACAACTTTAAAACAACTTTAAAAAAATTGGCCAATCATGGTGGTGCACGCCTGTAGTCCCAGCTGGACTCTGGAGGCTGAGGCAGGAGGATCGCTTGAGCCCAGGAGGTTGAGGCTGCTTTGAGCTGTGATGATGCTGCTGCACTCCAGCCTGGACGACAAAGTGAGGTCCTGTCTCAGGGAAGGGAAGGGGAGGGAGGGGAGGGACAATGTCTTTGGATTTTACATCTAACTGCCCAAGAAATCCTCCTTTTGTTTCTCCACCAGCAGAAGCCACGTGGAAGTCAGAGCAAGATACAAACCTGGACCCCAGTTGGGAAGTTCTTTTTTTTTTTTTTTATTTCATCTTGTTATGGGGGATACAGAATTTCAGGTTACATACGTTGCTCCTGTTCCGCCTTTCCCCCCAAGCCAGAGCTCCAGACGTGTCTGTTCCCCAGGTCGTGCGCATTGCACCCATCATGTAGGTATATATCCCTCCCTTCCCCACCCCCCTTCCCGAGTCAGCACCTTCAAGTGTTACCACTCCCCAAACGGTGCGCAATGCACTCATTGTGTAGGCATACCCCCATTCCCTCCCCCGCCCCCACCTCAGTCTGACATCCAATTGGTGTTGTTCCCAGATGTCTATTTAGGTGATTATCAGGGGAACCAATTTTCTGGTGAGTACATGTGATGCTTGTTTTTCCATTCTTGGGATACTTCACTTAATATAACGGGTTCCAGTTCTCTCCAGGAGAACCATAGAGATGTCGTATCTTCATCATTCCTTATAGCTGAGTAATATTCCATGGTATACATATACCACAGCTTACTAATCCAATCATGTATTGATGGGCATTTGGGTTGCTTCCACATCTTTGCTATTGTGAATTGTGCTGCTATAAACATTCGGGTACATGTGTCCTTGTTACAGAATGACCTTTTTTCCTTTGGGTATATGCCCAGTAATGGGATTGCTGGGTCAAATGGCAGGTCTACTTGAATCTGTTTAAGATACCTCCATAATGCTTTCCACAGGGGTTGCACTAGTTTGCAGTCTCACCAGCAGTGTAAGAGTGTTCCTGTCTCTCCACACCCACGCCAACATGTGTTGTTTTGGGATTTTTTGATAAAGGCTATTCTCACTGGGGTTAAGTGATATCTCATTGTGGTTTTGATTTGCATTTCTCTGATGATTAGGGATGTTGAGCATTTTTTCATATGTTTGTTAGCCATTCTTATATCTTCTTTCGAGAAGTTTCTATTCATGTCATTTGCCCACTTTTTGATAGGGTAACTTGATTTTTTCTTGCTGATTTTCCTGAGTTCTAAATAGATTCTTGTTATCAGTCCTTTATCTGATGTGTAGTATGCAAAAATTTTTTCCCATTCTGTAGGTGGTCTGTTTATTCTCTGGACTGTTTCTTTGGCTGTGCAGAAGCTTTTTAATTTAATCATGTCCCATTCATTTATTTTTGTTGCTGCTGTGATTGCCTTGGGGGTCTTCTTCATAAATTCTTTGCCTAGGCCAATGTCTGTAAGAGTCTTTCCTACATTTTCTTCTAGAATTCTGATTGTATCACGCCTAAGGTTTAAGTCTGTTATCCACCGTGATTTGATTTTTGTGAGAGGTGAAAGCTGTGGGTCCTGTTTCAGTCTTCTACAAGTGGCTAACCAATTCTCCCAGCACCATTTGTTGAATAGGGATTCTTGTCCCCAGAGTATATTCTTTCCCGCTTTGTCAAAAATTAGGTGACTATATGAGGATGGTTCTATATTTGGATTTTCTGTTGTGTTCCACTGGTCTGTGTCCCTGTACTTGTGCCAGTACCAGGCTGTTTTAAGAACCACGGCCTTGTAGTATAGTTTGAGGTCTGGCAAATTAATACCTCCCATTTTGTTTTTGTTGCTTAAAATTGCTTTTGCTATACAGGGTCTTCTCTGGTTCCATACAAAGTGTATAATTATTTTCTCTACATCTGTGAAGAATGATGTTGGTAATTTAATAGCGATTGCATTGAATCTGTAGATCACTTTGGGTAGTATAGACATTTTAACAATGTTGATTCTTCCGATCCACGAGCGTGGTATATTTTTCCATCTATTTGCAAGTTCTGCTATTTCTTTTCTCAGTGTTTCATAGTTTTCCTTATAGAGGTCCTTTACCTCTTTAGTTAGGTATATGCCTAGATATTTTATTTTCTTTGTTGCTATTTTGAAGGGTATTGAGTCTTTAATTTGGTTTTCTGATTGACTGTTGTTGGCATATATAAATGCCTCTGATTTGTGTATATTAATTTTGTAGCCAGAGACTTTGCTATATTCGTTAATCAATTCCAGGAGTCTCATGGTTGAATACTGGGGGTTTTCCAGATATAACATCATATCATCAGCAAAAAGTGAGAGTTTGATCTCTTCCTTCCCTATTTGGACTCCCTTGATTCTGCTCTCTTGCCTGATAGCTCTCGCAAGGACTTCCAATACTATGTTGAAAAGTAATGGGGATAGTGGGCAGCCCTGTCTGGTTCCAGTTCTAAGTGGGAGTGCTTTCAATTTTTCCCCATTCAGAATGATGTTGGCTGTGGGTCTGTCATATATGGCTCGTATCATTTTTAGGTAGGTTCCATCTACGCCTATTTTGTTAAGCGTTTTTATCATAAAAGAGTGTTGAATTTTGTCAAATGCTTTTTCTGCATCTAATGAGAGTATCATATGGTTTTTGGTTTTGCTTCTATTTATGTGGTGAATTACATTTATAGATTTACGTATGTTGAACCACCCCTGCATCTCTGGGATGAAGCCCACTTGGTCATGGTGGATTACTTTTTTGATAAGTACTTGGATTCGATTTGCTAGTATTTTATTGAAAATTTTTGCATCTATATTGATGAGAGAAATTGGTCTGTAGTTCTCTATTTTTGTTGCGTCCTTTCCTGGTTTTGGTATCAATGTTATATTGGCTTGGTAGAATGTGTTGGGGAGAATTCCATCCTTCTCAATATTGGAGAATAGTTTATGTAGGATGGGCACCAGTTCTTCTTTGTATGTATGGTAAAATTCAGGTGTGAACCCATCTGGACCAGGGCTTTTCTTTTTGGGAAGGTTTTTTATTGCTGTTTTGATTTCAGTTCTTGATATTGGTCTGTTCAGGTACTCTATTTCTTCCTGGTTGAGCCTGGGAAGACTGTGTGTTTCTAAAAATTTGTCCATTTCCTCCGCATTCTCCAGTTTGTGTGCATAAAGATTTTTGTAGAATTCATAGATGATATCTTGTATCTCTGTAGCATCGGTTGTGATTTCTCCTTTCATGTTCCTAATGGAGGTTATTAGAGATTTTACTTTTGTGCTCTTGGTTAGTTTAGCTAGAGGTGTGTCTATTTTGTTTATCTTTTCAAAGAACCAACTTTTTGTTTTATTAATTTCCCTTATAGTTTCTTTGTTGTCCTTTTCATTTAATTCTGATTTGATCTTAGTAATTTCTCGCCTTCTGCTGGGTTTGGGGTCGTTCTGTTCTTCTTTCTCCAGCTCTTTGAGTCTATTCATTAGGTTGTCTATTTGCATGTTTTCTGTCTTTTGGATATAGGCATTTATGGATATGAATTTCCCTCCCAGGACTGCTTTAGCTGCGTCCCATAGATTTTGATAAGTTGTATCTCCATTGTCATTTAATTCAAAGAAACTTTTGATTTCCATCTTGATTTCTTCCTTTATAGAATAATTATTCAGGAGAAAGTTATTTAGCTTCCATGACTTTGAGTAAGAGTGAGGGTTTCTGTTTGTGATCATTGTTACTTTCATTCCACTGTGATCTGAGAAGATGCATGGTATAATTTCTATTTTTTTGAATTTTTGAAGACATGATTTATGTCCTAGGACATGGTCAATCTTAGAGAATGTCCCGTGAGCTGATGAGAAAAATGTATATTCTGTGGACTTTGGGTGGAATGTCCTATAGATGTCAGCCATGCCCATTTGTTCTAGCATTCTATTTAGGTCCATTATGTCTTTGTTTATTTTCTGTTTAGAGGATCTGTCCTGTACTGTCAGTGGGGTGTTAAAGTCTCCAGCTATTACAGTATTATTATCTATCATCTGGTTCAGATCTAGTAGGGTTTGCTTTATGAATCTAGGTGCACCTAGGTTGGGTGCATATATATTGAGTATAGTCATGGCTTCTTGTTGAATTGTGCCCTTGACCAGTATGTAGTAGCCATCTTTGTCTTTTATTATTTTTGTTGGTTTGAAAGCTAAGTTATTGGAAATTAAGATCACCACACCAGCTTTCTTTTCGTTAACGTTTGCTTGAAATACCGATTTCCATCCTTTTACTTTCAGTCTAAATGCATCTTTGCTCGTTAGGTGGGTTTCTTGAAGACAGCAGATACTTGGCTTGTGCTTTTTTATCCATTGGGACAGTCTATGTCTCTTGAGCGGGGAATTCAAGCCATTCACATTTATTGAGAAAACTGATAAGTGAGACAGTTTTTTGTTCAGCTTGTTGGGTAGAACTTCATTGTGATGTTTTCTCTCCTGAGCCATTGTGGTATCTGGAATTTCATCTTTAGCTCTTGAGTAGTTTTACATTTGTGGATCTTTCTTGTGCTGATCCGTGTGTAACTCTCTTTTGAGTACTTCTTGTAGGGCTGGTCTTGTCTTGGTGAATTCCCTCAACCTTTGTTTATCTGAGAATGTCTTGATTTCTCCTTCGTATAGAAAACTTAGCTTAGCTGGGTACAAGATTCTAGGCTGGGCATTATTCTGTTTCAGAAGAGTGAAAATGGGGCCCCAACCTCTTCTTGCTTGTAAGGTTTCAGCTGAGAAATCTGGCGTAATTCTGATGGGTTTTCCTTTGTAAGTTACCTGTTTCTTTCTCCTTACAGCTCGGAGAAGGGACTCTTTAGTGGATATTTTGGTCAGCCTGATGACTACGTGGCGTGGTGTTTTCCTATTTGCTATGAATCTCCCAGGGGTCCTTTGAGCTTCTTGAATCTGTATGTCTAGACTATTGGCAAGGCCTGGAAAATTTTCCTCGATTATGTCTTCAAATAGCTTGTCCAACTCTTGCTTATTGTCTTCTTCACCCTCAGGAATGCCAATAACTCTCAAGTTAGGTTTCTTCACATAATCCCACATTTCTTGAAGACTCAGATCATTTCTCTTACTTTTTTGATCTATCTCTGTGACTGACTTATTTAGTTGGAAGGAGTTATCTTCAATTTCTGAGATTCTTTCCTCTGTTTGATCTACCCTGCTTTTGAGACTTTCCACAGTGTTTTGTAGCTCTCTGAGTGAATTCTTCATTTCTAGGAGTTCAGTTTGGTTTTTCTTCAATATTTCAGTTTCTTTAGTGAATTTTTCCTCCAAATCCTGTATTTTTTTTGCATTTTCCTTGTGTTGTTTTTCCATTGATTCTTGTATATTATTCAGCTTGTTTATGATCCATAATTGGAATTCTTCCTGTGACATGTTGGTGTTTTGAGTTTGGTTTGTGTCAAATGGTTGAGAGCCGGTATTTCTCTTTGGGGGTGAGCTTTCTGTTTGATTCTTTGTGCTTCCTGTGTTTTTTCGCTGGGCCCTTCCCATCTAGATTAATCGTTGGATCTTTTCTTATAGATTTAGTCTGGTTAACAGCACTCTCTGTGCTCTATTCTTAGGCCGTGGAGCAGTCTAGGTATATTGCTTCCTTTGGCAAGAGGGGAAGACTGTTGTGAATTGTTTAGAAATTTTTCTATTTCAGTTGGGGGACTGCTTCTGATGGGTCCAATCCTAGAGGATTGGAGTGATCCAAGACTGCTTTGGTGAGTTAGGACACTGTGTTGTAGTCTTTCAGAAGGCAGGCAGGGTCCACACTAGTAGTGGACCAAAATTCTGTTTGTTTGTTTGTTTCCCTTTGGTTCTTCCTCTATAGGGGTGGTTTCTGTCTCTATCTGCAGGAAAGATACTAGCTGTGGGGAGTGGATGGTGCCCTCGCTTGCTCAGCGCCCCAGTTGACGCAACTCCCACGGGCAAAAGTCTGCCTTGGCCCAATGTCCCCAGGGACCAGGCTCCACACTCTCACTTCTGGAGAAGTAGTCAATGTTTAGACATGGGTGGGGTCACTATATAAGGTCTATGGACCAGGGGAGGGGGCCGTCCAGGGAGCCTCTTGGCACCCTATTGCTCCGCAGTGACTTGGCTGTGGGCCCCAAGATGGCGATTGCGCACCCGCAGATCGCCGGCGTTGGGAGTGACTACTCAGGTTCCGGTATGTACCAGAGCCAGGGGCCTGGCCCGTTCCCAAGCTCACCGTGGGTTCCCAGTTAGAAGGCAAAAAGAGAGAAGAAATAAAGAAAAAGAAAAAATAAAAGAAAAGAAAAAGAAATAAAAAAAGGAAGAGAAAAGAAAGAACAGAAGGGGAATAAAAAGAAAGAGAAACGAAAAGGAGAAGAGAAGAGGAAAAAAAAGGAAAGAGAGAAAAGAAAAACCAAAACCAAAAAAAAAAAAAAAACAAACAAAAAACAAAAGAAGCAAAATAAAACAAAACAAAACAAAGAAAAAACAAAAACCAAACTAACAAATAACACAAAGAGACCTAACCCAGAAACAGCAAAAGTACAAACACAAAAGAACAAAAACAAAGCTACACAGCACCACAGCACATCGCTAAACGAAGGGATACACAATTCTGAAGTATACAGTTCAGCGGCTCAATGATTGTGTTTTTGCGCCTTAGCGCAGCTCCGCCCCTTCACGCCCGCTCCGTTGGGTCCCCAGCGGCAACTCAATGTTTATTTTACGTCTTAGCGCAGCTCCGCCCCTTCACGCCCGCTCCGTTGGGTCCCCAGCGGCAACTCAATGTTTATTTTACGTCTTAGCGCAGCTCCGCCCCTTCACGCCCGCTCCGTTGGGTCCCCAGCGGCAACTCAATGTTTATTTTACGTCTTAGCGCAGCTCCGCCCCTTCACGCCCGCTCCGTTGGTTCCGGAGCGGCAACTCAGTGTTTATTTTAAGTCTTAGTGCAGCTCCGCCCCTTCACGCCGAGCACGTCTGGGCGGAGATGGCGCGGGCCCAGAGACCAGCGGAGGGCGCCGGGGAGAGAGAGCTGCTCGGCACCTTATGGCTCCCGAGCGGTTCCGCCTTTGCTTTCAAGATGGCGCCCGCAGTGCTCCGGGGTCGGAGGGGGACCGGCTCCCCGGCAGGCAGAGACCAGAGACCGCCACTGCCGGGGGGGTTGGCGAGCAAAGCCGCCGGGGGCCACCGGGTGAAGAACCACCGACAAAAGTAGCGCAGAGGTACAGCGCAATTCGCTGATCGGGGATCCTTCGTGCCCCTCCCCCCTGGCGCAGGTCCGTCCCTTCTCGCCAAGGACTGTCTCAGCCGAGACTTCCCAGGTTCCAAGCTATTCTCCCGAAAAAGCCTCCTGTCTGCAATGCCCTACATCTCCCTCGGTGATTCTGCTCTGGCTTGCGAGGGGGTCTCCAAGCAATTGGGGGTGGAGGTCAGTGAGGAGCGCAAGCCGCTTTTCCTCAAGACTGCCCCAACCCCACCTGGGGGCGGGCGCAGCCGCCTGCGCTCCGCTGGCTACTGTCTGTTCCGCGCCTTCCGCAGAGTTCCGCGATCTTAATTTCTGTTCACCTCAGACCTCACTCGCTCTGTTTGTCCCACGCTGATTCTCCGTGGATTCACACCGCTGTTCCTGTGTGGGAGCGGTCCTCTAGCGTTGTGGCAGGTCCGGATCCATGGTTCCTCGCCTGAGCGCAGATCCAAGCAGTCACAGCCACTCCGCCATCTTCCCCCTTTGGAAGTTCTTTAAATAATCCGAGCTGAGCTGTGAGAAGGGCCTGATCCAAGGCTGTGAGAGGACTGAGGAGGGAGAAGGCAGGGGGGTCTGAGGCATTTGGGGGTGGGAGGTCTTTGGGGCGACCTCAGGGCTGTCAGCTGATGGGGAGTCCGGGCGAGAGGATGCGATAGAAGCTGTCTGTGGGCACAGGGGACAGAGATCCTCCTCGCTTATCCGAATCAGTCACCGTGAGACTGATGGGGCTCCCCGTGAGCCTCGACCCTCGGCACGTGCTTCGCAGAGCAGTTCACCCCCAGGCTTTGGGCTGGCATCACCTGACTGAGTTTTGAGGCCTCCACTGCGGCTGCTGAGAGTCTTCTTTTTACCCCGATACTTCTTTGTGTTCTGCTGTTTTCTAAACGGGCGGACTTGAGTGCGAATTGGTTACATTTCTTATGTTTGTCCTGCTTTCCGTATGTCACCACCTGTCATGTTACCCGGCATGTCCCGCCGTCAGGTGCAGCCGGGCACGCCGCACACAGCCATCCGCCCTGTGGCGCGGGACAGACGTTTCCGCGTTTACAAAGTAAGCGTTCTGTGGACAAAGGTGCTGCCATGAAGCTAACAAAACTACATCTCCCAGGTCCCTCACTTACTCAAACCCTTTTCAAGGCCCTGAAAGAGACCCTAGCAACTTTATAATTGTAATTTTGTATTATTTTTCTTCTTCTTTTTTTTCTTTTTTTTGAGACAGAGTCTCACTGTGTTGCCCAGGCTAGAGTGAGTGCCGTGGCGTCAGCCTAGCTCACAGCAACCTCAAACTCCTGAGCTCAAGGGATCCTCCTGCCTCAGCCTTCCGAGTAGCTGGGACTACAGGCATGCGCCACCATGCCTGCCTAATTTTTTCTATATATATATTTTTAGCTGTCCATTTAATTTCTTTCTATTTTTAGTAGAGATGGGGTCTCGCTCTTGCTCAGGCTGGTCTCGAACTCCTGAGCTCAAACGATCCGCCCACCTCGGCCTCCCAGAGTGCTAGGATTACAGGCGTGAGCCACCGCGCCCGGCCTATTGTATTATTTTTCTTAACGAGGAGCCCTCAAATTTTATAAGTATCAGGCCCTCCAAGCCCTGAATTTGCCCGTGAGTCGGGACTGAGCTGGGAAGCTCTGGGCTGGGGCCGCCTTTCCAGAGTGGATTTCTGAAGGCCTTTTCCTCTCACAAACGGGGGAGCGTCTGCCCTCAAGGCCATGGTTGCCTCTCCCCCCACACCCTCCATACACTCATTTCCTTTCCCAAATCTTCCTGATGTTTATAAAGCGTTTTTAAAAACAGGCTTGCTCAGCAGAAATGAAACAAAGAAAATTGAGACAAGTGCCTCTGTTGAGATGAGAATCTGCTATTGGATTGTTGAATTTTGCTTAGTTTTTCCTGAAATCACCCCAATTCTAGTGGTGCTTCCTACCCTGGCCTGACAGCCTGGGGAGGGAGCCAGCCTGGGGCAGCCTCCCCGTCCTTGTCCTTCACGCACGTGCGAGATCATTCTGGCAGGGAAACACCTGTGCTGCTCATGACAGTGGGGACCAGGGGGCAAGTCAGGTTGTTCTGCACAGAGAGAAATTGGGTCTGGACAGCAAACCACTGGGTAACCCACGTGCATTTTTAATGCACTTTTCCTCGATTTTGACACCATCCTTCTACCCAGCCCCACCCCCTTGGATAATGGGGAACAAAAGCCCCTTCCCCTTGGCCCTGCTAGCTGTGTCCCAGCGGTTGGACTCTTGGGAGCCAGCTGGTCCGGGATCAAATGCTGGGAGGGGGAGGGAGACAAAGCCCCCCTGAGGGATGGGGGCTGGACTTTGGTGACGGATCACCGCAATTACTGCCTTTAGAGAGAGGAAAGGGCAAACAAAAAAATTCCTATATTTGTGATGAATAAAACACGACTGGACTCACTTTGGCAAAGTGCAATAGCGACCGAGTCTCTGGGGGGTTTGTAAACGGGTGTGTTCGCTCCCACAGCTCCGGAATGGCTGCATCTCCCAGGGACAGGGGGCCCCAGTGCTGATTTTCAGAATCGGGGTTACTTTACCCCAGCGTTAACTCCCAGAGAGGGAGAGCCCAAAAGCTTCCTGGAGAAGGACTTTGCACTTTTCTATATCCAAAAATTAAGTAGAAATGACCATTAATAGAGAGAGAAAAAAATAGTCAACATTCAACAATGTCTTATAACTTTGAAGTTTTTAATTGAGATAGAAGATACGTAGAGGAAAAATGCATTCATCTTACATACACAGCTCAGTAGGTCTGAAACAACCAGCACACCAAGGGGAAGACAGCGTGGTCCCACTCTCCAAGAGTCCCAGTGTGGTCACGGGATCCACGGCTTATGTGACCGGACATCACATTGGTGTAATCGACACCAGGGTCATGGGACCAGATTCCCAGGTGGAGGAAATGCCCGGTCCTGTTTCCTCTGACATAGTGAGACAACTGTCTTCGCAGGAACATGTAGGTTCCCCAGGCTTGTTGCATTAATCCCTCTCATGGCATCCACCCTGTAAGGGGCCGGCCCTTCTCTCTGCTCCTCCCCTGTGGTAAGTTTCCTGTCTATCTTTGCTGCTCACCCCACGTGCCGAAGGCCTCAGTACCTCTAAACTAGGGACTGGAAAATAAAAACAATTATTAAAAAAGGAAATTTTTCCTTATAGAAGTTTCACCCAAGTTATTTGAACCCAACCTTCCTCATGGAAACAACCAAAGTTCTAGATTAAATATTCAAAATGTCTGCTCAACGATATTAAATAGCTAACAAAATAGTAAGGAGCTACTAGGGCGAAGCCTACAGTGAGGGGAAATTCAAATAAAAGGAAAGCCAAGGCCACTTCTGCCTGAGGTCCTTTGCCACGACAGGCAAGCCCGGGCTTCAGTTCTGGCAGCTGGAGGGGTCCGAGGCCGGACACCCGCCCCCAGCACTGGCCTGAGGAGGGGGTCGAACAGGTCCCTTCTCCAGAGCTGGCTCCAGAGGTCCACAGCCTCACAGTGACGGCAAATCAGAAATAAAGTCACTCCCAACTTCTCACCTCTGGGAGACTGCAGGTAAGATTCTCTCAGTGATACGTGGAACAGAGAAAAAAGTAAAAGGAAACCAGTGTCAGCCTTTATGAAGCTGTGATTGCGACCTCTCTCCCCTAAGGACGTGGTCCTGGTCTTGCATCACCTGGGTGACACAGAAGACCTTGAGCCATGAATTTATTTTACAATAGTCCTAGGCTGGTGGTGCCCCCAGGTGCCTGGGATAATGAATCCCAAATTCGTTTATGGATAGATGTTTCCTCAACATAAGCTCATAAATACTTTTTCAGGGATAATCAACAGTACATAGTAAAAAAATAACCAAGCACACAAGGAAACAAGTCATCACTGGTGAAAAACAACTGAAAGAATAAACAGAACAAGTATGTCCTTATTATTGAGATATTGAAATTATCAGACAAAGTCAAATAACAATGCTCATCCTGTTTAAAGACACAAAACAGGCTTAAAAGTAGCTGCAGGGAACAGGAATCTATAAAAAGTGACCCAGTATATTTGGAAAAGAACAAATAGAGCTTCTAAAAATAAAAATACAGTGCCTAAAAGTTAAAATTCCTCTGATGGGTTTAATAATAGATTAACAAAACTAAAGAAATAATTACTGTATTTCATAAAATCTAAGACTCCATTGATTATAAGATACATCATTGTTTTATGAACACTAGGAAAAAAAATCTTATCAATTAAAGGAAGCTGTGGCACAATGGTTTTTTAATTAGAAATTTTAGTTTGCACTTACTGAAAGAGTTGTTTTAGGTTTATATTATATTATTTTATTTCTTATTTTTATTTATTTATTTATTTATTTTTTGAGACAGGGTCTCAACTCACAATTAAGGCAGATTAATAAGAGGAAGAGGTTTATTTACTGTGCACAGGGGACAACCCAGGATCGTCTCCCGAGGCCCTAATCTCCACTCCAGAAGTCTTGATTCTGGTGCTTCCGCTGCCTTACCAGAAAGGGCCGGTTCCTAACAGGTTTTCCACTGAAATTCAGTTCCATGAAAAGGTTTTAGATAACAACAAGGACTCATTTCCTCGTTTGCTGATTGAAACATCAAAGAGCTGCAGGGGTCCATTCCTGCCTCCACGAATGACAACCATGCTCATCTCTTTCCAGGCAAAGACTGTGATCATAAAATGCCATCAACTGTAAGATACGGCCCTACTGCAGGATGTTAAAATGTGAACAAGTACCTACAGTCATCCCTCAGTATCCACAGGGGACTGGTTCCAGGACCCCCTCGGGTACCAAACTCTGCAGATGCTCAGGTCTCTGACATAAACTGGCACAACATTTGCACACAACCGCACACAGCCTCCTGCACACATTAAGTCAGCGCTAGATTATTCACAATACCCCACGCAATGTAAATGTTAAGTCGTTTTTGTACTGTGGTTTTAAAAACTTGTGTTCTTTTTTGCTGTTGTGTTATTATTTATTTATTTATTCTGACCATTTTCCATCCATGGTTAGTTGAGTCTGCAGATGTGGAGCCCGTGGCTGCAGACAGCCAACTGGGCTACAGTTTAAAATGGACACAAAAAATGGCAGATGAAGACCTGCTCCGGGACGTCTGGTGTCTGCCACCCGTCATTTTATCAAGGGTAGTCACGGACAGAGTGCGTTTTGGCCAACAAATATTTCTTAAGTTTCTCTCTTGGGCCCCATGAAAAGGGCCCCCAAAGGGACCCTGCAGAGCTGACACGACGTGCCCAGTCCTTCAGGAACGTTCCTGGGCGCACATGGAGCCACGAGAACAGCGGTGGCTGCACGAAGGGTTTTGCGAAGCCCTGGGGCGTGTTTGAGAAGCACATTGAAGTTTTAATAATGTATTGGTAGGTCTGGTCAAAGTGATTCATAACGGCATTTCAACTGTAGTTTTTTCCCCTTTATGGTTGATACAGGCTTCGATTTTTCAACATAGGACAGTTTATCTTTTTGTCTAATCAGGGAAATAGGATCACAGATTACACTGCTTTGTATAGAACCATGTAATACATCTGTCATAAATTTTGAGAAATTTGCTTTTACTATCATTTACACATTGTTTCTATGCAACTGAGGTTATTAAAAATTTCCATTTCTGATTAGAAAAGGGAAGCATGGTTTTTCCACTGGCCAATCTTGTTAGAGATAGAAAATTTATTTGCAGACTCTTCCTCTCCAGTAGCCATAACCCCAAAACAGCTTTCTCTGCCATGAACTCCCTTGGAGTTTGATAGTCACGTGAATGAAAGGCTTAAGGTCTGTGTACTAGTTTTCTATTGCTGTTGTATCAAGTCACTTCAAACGCGGTGGCTTAAGCGATACAAATTTCTCATCTCACAGTTCTGGAGTCCGAAGTCTGACATGGCTCTCACTGGGCAAGTTCAGAGTTTCAGCAAGGCTGTCCCCCTCTCGGAAGGTATAGGAGAATCCTTCCTTCATGTTTCCGGGGTCTAACGCCAGCTGCCTTCCTTGGCTCACAATCGCCTTCTTGCCTCTTCAAAGCCAGCAACGTCACCTCTCTCTGATCACCCTCTGTAGTGACATCTCCCTCTGACTCTCCTCTTCTGCCTCCCTTTGCCACGTTTAAGAACCCTTAGTCTTAAAGGAGGGCATTGGTCCCACCTGGAGAGTCTAAGACAATCCGCCTGCCTTGGGGTCAGTGTGTGAGCAACCTCGTCCTCTTTGCCATGTAAAGTAGCAACACGGTCACACGATCGAGGGATTGGGACACAGCTCTCTTTGGGGAGCATTATTCTGCCTACCATGGTCTGGATAAGACGGGGACCAGCCAGATCATGCAGAAGAGAGCGTCAGCCTTAGAGCTGCTTCCTGACCCAAGCACAACACACAGGGGATGGCCACGAGAGAATTCTCCTCAGGGAGTGCTGAGCGTCGAGAACCTACGTCAGTGACAAGGGTTGTCCTTCTGTACACCAGTGTCCAGACCCTGTTGGTCCCCAAGGATATTTCCCTCCCAAACAGATGTACTCAGCTCAGTGTGGCTCATACTTGCAGCATAGTTTAAAATGTGGGAAAGAGTCCCCCTGGTTCTCCAATGGGATAAATATTGAGATTAGTGAGAATTTATGAAACTAGGAAGGTTGAAAATGGGGCAAACCCTCCTTTATCATTCACATTCTGCTTAAATTTAGCAATTTACCAAGGTTACCTTGGGTCTCCATGCCAAGCTAGTCATTGTGGAGTGAGCATGGCCAATCCGTTTCGTACTCTTGACTGATCGGGCTTGAGTTGCAGAGACAATACACTCTTGCTAGTTTATGCAGAGAAGGATTTGTTTAGGATTTTAAATGGTTTACAGAATTGTTGGGAGAGCCGAGGACACAGACTCAAGGCTAAACTTCTAGGAATGACAACTAGAGCCACGTGGCAGAACTGGTTGCCAAAACCACTGCAGTGCCTGCGGCTCTAGGGGGACTGGCCGCGGAATCAGGAAACCGCAGCTAGAGCTGTAGTCTCCAGAGCTCCAAGTAGAAACCTGTCTCTGAGGGATCAGAACATCACCCCTGTGGACCCTTACTGCAGAACCACGACCTTTCTGCTCCAATCCCGCACCTGCAAGACTGGGTGCTTCATGTCCTGCCACTTGTCACCCTTAACTCAGTGCTGAAGTCGGCTCTCCCAGGAGGAAATTTGCTAGCCAGAGGCTAATCCCAGCTGGAGGCTCAGGCCTGAGAAGTGCAGGGTTTAGCTGTCCGGGCTGTGTTGGGACAGGTGTGGAGGAATCAGCCCATTGGCACACACCATCCTCAGCAGGAGTATGGAGAAGATTTCGTACTCAAAGCCCCGGAAGACCACCATGGAAGGTGACTTCCCCGCCACCAGGCTTACCAGACCAGTCTGAAGCAAGACTCGAAGTGCACGCGGCATCATCCGCTTTCTTCTTTACATCTTTTCCTTTTAAGAAAATTTCCTGGGCTTGTGGTGGTTCACTCTTTGAGTTGGCTTTTGTTTTAGCTGAACTCGTTCACTTATTCTAGCCTTGTGGCTACCCTAACAAAAATGTGCATATTTTGCCTGTGTGTGGCTACCTTTTCCTGCTTTCCTGCAGAGAAAACACGTTAGTGTAGAATCTGTGCCACCGCTCCCGGTCAAACAAAGCAGCAGAATGGTCCCACTGGCTGAGCCCTCCAGTTGACTCCTGAGGATTGGGAACAAATGACCAAATAGAAACAGTGGAGTCGTGCCAAGTGAGGCTCCCTTAGAGCAAAGAGTCCCCTGTGGTATGTGCAAAAGAGACTCGGGAAGAGCCCAGCTGTGGGCACCTTGCCATGGGTTGCTGCGAGCTCACTGCCGTGACTACTCCAGGGCTCGGTGATTTCTGCTTTTTGGGAGGTTGCTTTTTCTAACAGCCCCCTTTGGTGGAGAAGTACCTATAAGGCACAGGCTGCCTCAGTCAGTCATGTGTTAGGTCTGTTTGCCACATTGCAAAGGGTCCCCAAGTCCTTCCTTGGCTGGCAGTATCAGTGAGAGAGGACATGTTGGAGTTGCTAGCCAAGCTTTGCTGGCCTTTAGCAGGCTTAGAGGCAAAATCCTCAGCTTACCTCATCCAACCAAGACCAAAGGTAGATGACTGATAGGTAGACAGATAGATCCACAGATGTTGGAAACATATGAGAAATGAAGTAGGTAGTTAGATGAAAGAAAGATAGATTCATAGATATGTAGGTGACATAGGTAGCTAGGTAGGTAGAGAGGTGATTGATGATGTGTAGACGAAAGATAGATACAGGCACGATGGATAGGACAGGTAGCTAGATCAATAGATGATCCATAAGTAGACAGACAGACACACAGACAGAGATGTACAGGCACCATAGCATCAGCTACTGCGGGAGCCTGAACAGTCTCACCCGTAGCTCAGCAGAGGCCTCTCCCCTTCTCTGACTCCACACAGGGGCTTCTGCCCAGAAATGGCTGGAGGCATCAGTGGGCGCCTCCATCATTAGTGCCTGCGGGGGACCATCTCCTGAGGTCAAAGGACTCCCACTGGACCCAATGACACAACTTTCCCTGCTAGTCTCATAGCCCAGAGTGACACTGTGTCCTGTGCAAAAGTGAGGAGGACGTCCCCTTTCCCAGCTCTGTCACACTTTCTCATCTGAGCCCTGGAGAATCACAGCGTACTCCCTGAGTCTAGCAAAGACCCACCTGAACACGTGGCGCTGCCTGTAGCCCCTCTCTCCACGACTCCGGCCGCACTCCCAGGGCACCGTGCCAGCTCTCAGCCGTGTTCTTCTTCCTTGGTCAGATTAGACTTCCCGCTCCCCCGCTTCTAGGCGGGGCTGTGGGCCGGCTGCGGACAGTGGCACGAGGGCCGAACCCAGAGAGTAAACCACCGCCCTCGCACGCCCTGTCTTTCCAGCGTCCCCTGCTGCAACCTGCCAGGTCATGTGATGGGGCTGGTGGTTCCCCAGGACGGAGGAAGCCGGATCTTTGAAGCGCTGTGTGTGACACAGCCCTCCCCAACCCCCACCCATGTTAGTAAGTGACTTAATGAACAATACACTTTTATTGTGGAAGCCAGTGAGATTTCAGGATTTCTGTGTTTTTGTGGCCCAGCCTTGCCTACCCTGATCGAGGTGCAAACATACGGCCTACAAGCCAGATGTTTTGTTCTGGCTAGAACAATGATTGAAAGTTGGAATTTAAGTGCCCCACAGAGCATGCTCACTTCAGTTTGCCACAGTCCCCACCACTCCTTGTTGCTTTCTACCAACCACGTCACACATTTTCCTGCCTGGGGCCATTACATATTCGAGTTCACAAGCCTGACAAGCTTTGGGTCAAAATCATGTTTTCATAAATGCTTCAAATCCATGTTGTCTTACCCTGTGACTGGTTCAGGCAGATGGCAGGGACTCACACAAGCTGAGGGGACAGCACGGTCTGTCAAGGTCAGGGTGCAGACAGCTCAGGTTTCAAAGACGCAGTGTGGCATGGTGAGGAGTGGCCTGGCTTGCGAGTCACATGCCTCGCTCTGGCTTTGGCTCTGTCACTCAGAAGCAGTGTGACTTCCACCAAGTCACATCTCAGGGCCTCACTTCCCTCATTTTCAAAAGGAGGGATTTTAAATATACACTCTCTGAGGTCCTCGTTAACCCTAGGATTCTGTGTTAGTCGGCTCGGGCTGCCACAGCAACACATCACAGACTGGGGGCTTTACCAACAGACATGCACTTTCTCGCAGTTCTGCAGGCTGGAAGTCCAAGGTCAAGGTGCCTCATGACTTCATTTAACTTTCCTCACCTCCTCACAGCCCTATCTCCAAAAACAGTCACAGCAAGTGTTTGGGTTTCAACATGAGCATTTGGGGTGGGGGCACCATTTAGTCAGGAACAGATTCTGGTATTTCCAGACTGTTCAAAGAAAGAAACTGATGATCCTATTTTACATTTACCAGCACAGAAGGGAAGCCAGTCCGACAGAGCTGGGCAGGCTGGAGGGCGTTGGCCTGACCTACCGAAGGACCTGAAGAGGCGCACTTTAATTAAAAGTGGCTGTCCTCTTCCAGAAAACTTTTTACCCAAAATGTCATCCTGAGATTGGCCTTGGAGACTCCCATGAGACGGAGCAAAGCAGCCCTGCTGTGCCAGCCACGTGGCCCAGGGCCCACAGCGGGACCCCCAAGGTTTTCTCTTCAGTCTGGGCCAGACACCCCCGCTGCAAACTGTGGGCTTTCCCAGGGTCTGGGATAAGGGGCAATAATCCCAACCCACTAACAAAAGCGATGAGAAGTAATTAGCTGATGCTGACCTGGGACTCTGAAATCACAGAGCGTGCAAGGAATGGTTCTGAAATCTAGACGCATCTGCTTCGCAATGTGCAGGCACAGCCCTGGGGCATGCTGCCCTTCGTGGTGTCCTTGGACCTGAAAATCAATTATTCGGTCTTCTCAAATGCACAGACTCCCCCTAAATGCCCTCACAAGGCTGTGGAGAGTATCTGTGTAATACTGGCTACTTAGAGTACCTTGGGGACTCAGAAGAAACCTACAGTCCCCCTGCAAGATGCAGACCCTTTGCAAGTCCATGGAACTCAGGGCGAGGCTGCAGGCATGGATGCCCGTCCTTGCTCAGTCTCGGCACAGCCACGTGACTTCAGACCTCTGCATCCTCCCCTGAACATTGGGAACAGGCATGGAGGGGACTTTGACTGCACAAAAACACAGGCGCTTTTAGCAACTGCTTACATTCTTCAGAAAAAAGTCTGGAAAGGCTGAGCTGGGCTGTCTCAGCAGGCCCGGGAAGGAAGGGCTGTTGGGCGGGGTCTGGAGTGTGCAGGCTGAGGGAGCCCTCGGGAGCAGAGTGCGCCCAGGCATCCCAGGGTTGCGCCGAGGTGACACAGCAGCCTGTTCGCACACCCCTCCACCCGGCTGGCTCGAGGACACTGCTGGGGCAGCCATGAGGGAAACGGGGCCACGGCAGGGCAAGGCTGCCTGCTCTGCACCCCAGAAACACAGGGAGCCCCGACTGCGGGGAGGGCTCCCTCAGCACGTTAGGACTTTCACTCGCAGCCAGCGAAGCAGGAGAGATGCCGCAGGCAGCCAGGACAGGGCATCCACCCTCGGGCACCAGAGGGTGGACCTGGTGTGGAGCTGGCAGGCCAGCGTTCTGTAGACGCCGCTGAGCCGAAAAGGGTGCCAGAGTCTGCGTGTCTCTGCTCACAGGCCCCTGCCTCTGTGCTGTGACAGCCCCCATCATGCGTAGATGCTGCTGATTCATGAACAGCCTGGCACCACCCTGCACAGCATGGGTGACACATGGGCACAAGTGGGAGGCTGAGTCTAGTGTGTCCATGACAGACTGGAAACAGCCCAGTGAATTCTCTTCTGGAGCAAGGCAAGCAGTAAATAAATACAGACATGAATGAATGGAAATGGAATTTCCATGACCCAAACACCCACACCCACGCCAACAGCAAGTTAGATTTATAGCAGAACTTCAGGAAAGATGACTCCCCCTGCTAACAAGATGCTTAGGTCTCCCCTAAATCAAGGACACCGACTCAGCACCCTCCAGCTGCCCTGAGATCTCTCTTCTTCCTTTCACCTGCCCTTTCCCTGCCTCCACTTCCTCAATGCCCACTGCCCATTCAGCCCTGCAGTCAAGATCGCACCCCGTCGCTTCACTGGAAGTCTTTGGACAGTCACCGGTGACCTTTTCTTTGCCAGATGCAAATTGTAAAAATTTCTCATTGATACACAATCCTCGTACGTATTTACGGGGCACACGTGGTACTTAGACACACGCATAAAATGGGTAACGATGAAGTCGGGGTATTCAGGGCGTCCATCACCTCGAACATCTATCACTTCTTTGTGTTGGGAACATTTCAAATCTTCTCTTCTAGCTATTTTGGAATAACTTCCCTGCTTATATCTGTCCTCTGCCCTCTTTGCAAGCTCTTATTTTCAATACAATGTAGGTTCTTTACAACATCTTACCCTTTCTTTCTTTTTCCTTTTCCCCTTTCCTAACTGCTGTGTCCTCGGAGAGTCCATCGGACTCGGACAGTGGCTTCTCCTCTCACAGATGGGAACCTCTGGGTGGACCTCTGGGGCCTTGGTACCCTTCCCAAGTTAGAGCTCTGCATTTTGACCATTGGAGCATGTCCTGCGGGTCCCCCAGGCACTGTGGGGCATGCCTCTTTCAGGCATCCAACTCAAATGCTGGGCCCTCTCTCTGCAGTCTCTGTTTCCCTTACATCTTCTGAAAGAACCATTTACCAAGCTCTCCTCGCTCAATTGCCATTGTGATTCCACCTTCAAAATTATTTATCAAGAATCTCACTTTTAAGATCCATGTTGGAGTAAACCAATAGGAATATGAGCAAACTATATGTTGCCCAAACTGGACGACAGGCAGGAGGACTGTGGGTCCCTGAGAGAGGCGGGGCCAGAGTCGCCCCAGCTTTCTATGGGGGGCGCGCTCTGGTGCAGCTCTGCTGGGTTAAACGGTGGGAATGTGAGGAGCCCGGGCCAGCTCTTGATTGGGGGGTAGAGTAAAAAGACAGGGAGCTGTGGAGAGGAGAGCTCCACCAGTCTGCACGGGGCTCCTTGAGCGTGGGGGTGAATAGCAGTTGGGGCGAGCCCGAGGGCACCCCGCAAACGGCGCGGAGAAAGGGGGCTCACACCGGGCTCGCACAGTCAGCTCTAACCCGGGAGCGGGAAAGACTTGCGAAACGTCCAGAGGAAACTTTGAAATGTTGAGTCTTTTCCGATGCTGCTTCTGCACCTGTTGAGAGGGTCACACACACGGTCTTTTATACAACGCGGTGCTGATACATTGGTAAGGATTTGTGTATCTACAAGGTGTGTCAGGAGAGCATCCAGCCATGTGATATGAAAAACAGAGACATTTATTGAAGAAGATACAAGATACAAGAAATGCTGTACCTAGGACAGTGACGCCTCAGTCCCCTTCAAAGTAGGCACCTTGGGCCTCACACAGTTCGCCCAGCGTTGAACCTGGCACCACGTTCAACATGCTCAGGTGCCCTGCTTGTTGCAGGCCTTCTAGAACGTGTGTCACGTTCAACAGCTTCTCAACCATCATTGAAGCATTTGTGCTGCTCTCTCTGCATCGTCCCTGAGAGCCCCTGAGTCATCCCAACAGTTTCCACGGGAGATAGTCAAGCTTAACGCAAAATCTGGTGCATACTCATTGCTCTACCCACGCAGTCATTTGGAATGTGATGTCCACGCAGTGCACGTGTTCGCTCAGTGGTGTCTGGCACCCTGCTGATGAATACAGTGAAGTTGTCATCGCTCACGATGCACATTCCAGTCCCCTGTCCTTGGCCGCCAGTGACATCAATGTCGCGCAAACCATTCTCGTTATATTAATAATGGCTGGACGCTTTCTGGACAGACCTCATATGCTCTCGAGGAGAAATGGCCTAGAGTATTCTGTTCTTATAATGTCCCTGTCAAGTTTTGATATCAGGGCGATCCTGAGCTGGCAATGTTGTCTTTGTTTCAAGAAAGAATTTGTGTAGGCTTGATGTTACTTCTTCCCTAAATGTTTGATAAAAGCCAATGCTGAAGCCATATGGGTCTGGAGTTTTCCTTATGGACATTTAATTTTAAATCAAATTTCTCTAATAAATATAAGGTTATTAAGAACTTCTACTGCTTTTGTCAATTTCTTAATATATGTCTTTCAAGGAATTTATTTTATCTAAACTGAATTTATTGGCCTGAAGTTGTTCATAGTATTCTCTTACTATCCTTTTAGCATCCATAGGACAAGCTATGATATTCCCTCTTTCATTCTTAATGTACGTAACGTGTCTTCTCTTTTCCTCCTGATCAGTCTAACTAGAAGTTTATCGATTTTAAGTCATTTCAAAGAACGAACATTTGTTTTCACTGATTGTTTTCATTGTCTTTTCTATTTTATCAATTTCTTATTACTTTCTTCTACTTTGGGTATAATTTGAGCCCATTTTTAGCTTCTTAGGCTTTTATCATTGATTTAGACCTTTTTCCTTGTCAAATATAAGCATCTAAAGCTGTAAATTTCCCTGTAAGCTTTAGCTGCTTCCCACAAATTTTGATACGTTGTGTTTTTATTGTCATTTTGTTAAAGACAATTTCATAGTGGGGAAATCTAGCAGAGATCATTAATCAAATGACAAACATGAATTTCATCAGTCATGGATAAATAGAAATCCTGTACTACCTGATATGAGAGGAACACAGCATCGCTCCTGTGACATTCTTGCCAGAGACGTATAATCATCCAAACATGAGGAAATGCCAGACAAATCCACATTAAGCGTTATTGCATAGAATAAATAGACTGTGATCTTAAAATATTATAATCAAAGAAACTTTTTCCAGAATAAAGGAGAGTAAAGAGATACGACAACCAAATGGACCACGTAATTCTGAGCTTGTATTCTTTTACTATTGAGACATCACCGAAATTTGAATGGAAGCTGAGGATTAGATGGCAGTGATGTATCAATGTTAATAGTGACTGATTCCCATGGTTGTATTATAGGAAATACATACGAGAGTGTTCAGAGTATAGGGCATCATTGTGGCAACCTGATGTGTAATGACTCAGAATTAAAATGTTCTTTGGATTATACTTGCAATTTTTCTGTATTTTTTCTGAGTTCTTTTAAAAAAAATAAATCTCCCAACCCCCACAAAGGAAAAATTTTTGGTGAGAAAAAGAAGCTAGACGCAAAAGAGTAGCTACTATATCATTCCATTTATATTAAATTCTAGAAAGATCAACAAATACTGGTTGAATTGAACCTAAATAAATTGATGTTGTACTTTTATTCTTGAAGGGTTTCTTACTATGGATGAACTTTTTCAAGACTTAAAAAAGGGACAAGCTTCCTGGTTAAAGTCATGTCAAAGGTGGGCAATTACATCATATTTTGCTTTCAAACTGATAAAAATATGGATTCATAGCTAAAAGAAGCTATGTTTCTACAATATGGGAGGGACGACCTCAGAGTTTTCTTCTATTTAGAAATCTCTCAGGTCTTTTCCATTGCAATGAGTTATGTATCTAAAAATGATAAATGCAATGACAAATTAATATTAGCTACCTTTTGACATGAACCAAAAATAAAAATAAGCCTCATGCTCTGTGAAAATGACCAAGAAGTTAATCAGAATCTTACAATGACTTGAAAACATTTTGAGGAAATACAAAAGTACAAAATTAGAAATGTCTGACTTAATTATTAAATAACTAAGCTGAAACAACTAATTTATAGCTTGAACAGTCGGGTCTAGTGTGATACAAACACTATCACCAGTGTTTGTAACCCGCGGTTGCCTGGGATCGAGGGCACACATGATTGCCCGACACAGAGTCGCACTCTCTTCCCTCAGTCTCATCTCCGTCATCTGCCCAGGAGGCAGCTTCTGTGGGAGAATCCCGTGTGGCCATCTGGGGCTATTTGCACCCGTCGCGCCCGGGCGGCGGAGCTGCAGCGGCCCCACTGCACCTGCAGCCCGGCCTGGCGGACGGGCAGAAACTCGAGAGCCGGGCAGGCCACGCCTCTGAAGCTCCTGCTTGGTCACAGCCTTTTCAGCAGCGTTCTGCTCTTCCTTTTCCATCTTTTCGGGGTCTCTGTAGAAGTAGAGACCAGATGTGACTTCCCACAGTGATAGAGGTAGTGACAGCCAATACATACCACCCCTGGGAAGGGAAAGGCTGGGGGTGGTCGTGCTGTTGGCGAGTGCAGTGCAGCCACTGCTGGAGGAGTGACGCTTGACCCGCTGGAACTAGAACTGTGATGTGACAAGATGTCATAGAAGTAGAACAACGACAACAACAATACTACCAGCAGGCACTTACATGGCACTTCCTATAAGCCAGGCAGTGTTCTGCCACCTTTATATATGTCAACACACTGTACGTTATTTTTTGTTTAATATCACAAACACATTATATGCAAAAGGCTATCAACTCCTAAGCATTTCTGGCGAGATGCCATTTCCCATTAAATCTCTTAACAGATGACAAAAAAAAAAAAAAAAAACCCACACAAAAAAGCAAGCCTTATGTTATTAGAGGTTACCAGGGACTGCCCAGCAAACCTTTTTAAAAAGCTACTTACACCATGTAATTGAGCTCATAGAATTTTCTTTTAATCAAATAGATTATGTGACCAAAATCCAAAGTGATTCTTATGAACAAACAACACATAGCTAAACTGGAAAATTATTATTGGACCTCACACTATTACAAAGTTTTCCCTCACACAGAAGCAAAATCTTCTTCCCCAGAACATCCTTCTTTATTCTTTATGAGATCTCTTAGTGCAGCTCAAAACATGCTTGGTCCTCTGAGAAATCTCTGAGTAAACACAGCAGCCATTTGTCTTGGGTAGTAGCTTTCTTCCTTGCTAAACCTAATCAATTCTTTTACCTCTTCTTTATGTGAGATGTATATAATGCATATGTGCATATAAAAGATACATTTACAAAAATGTGTGCACCGTGTGGTTTAGCAGTGGATACTCTTTGCATGGCTACATGAGTACATGATACGTTGATAAATCATGCACACGAAGTCCTTTTGGGATGGACCCTGGTCAGTGCAATGGGAACACACTATGTAGCTGACCAATACAATACAAGTAGCTTGAACAATACAAGTTTGAACTGTGTGGCTCCACTTCTACACAAATTCTTCTCGATAAAAGTTACCCTGACTGTACCTGCCTCTCCTGCCTCTTCTTCCACCTCCACCTCTTCCACAGTAAATATATTTTCTCTTCCTTATGATTTTCTTAGCGACATTTTTTTTTTTTTAGAAATGGGTTCTTGCTCTGTTGCCCAGGCTGGAGTGCAGTGGCACAATCATAGCTCACTGTAACCTCTGAACTCCTGCGCTCAAGTGACCTCCTGCCTCAGTCTCCTGAGTATCTGGGACCACAGGTGCACAATGCTACACCAGGCTCTGATTTTCTTAATAATATTTTCTTTTCTCTAGCTTACTTTATTGTAAGAATACAGCATATAATGCATATAGCATACAAAATATGTGTTAATTGACTGTTTATGTCATTGGCAAGGCTTCCAGGCAACAGTAGGCTATTAGTAGTTAAATTCTGGGAGAGTCAAAAGTTATACGTGGACTTTCAACTGCATGGGGTCAGTACCCCCAACCCCCATGTTGTTCAAGGGTCCACTGTACTGACACTGCCAGCCTCTCTTTCCCTTGGTGCGCAGTCAGCATGCATGTCAATTGCAGTTTTAGTTTCTTTCTTTCTTCCTCTCTTTTTTTTTTGGAGACACAGTCTCACTCTGTCACCCTGGGTAAAGTGCAGTGGCATCATCACAGCTCACTGCAATCTCAAACTCCTGGGCTCAAGCCATCCTCCTCTCTGAGCCTCCCAAGTAGCTGGGGACTACAGGCACAAGCCACGATGCCTGGCTAATTTTTTCTATTTTGGGTAAAGATGGGGTCTCGAACTCCTGATCTCAAGTGATCCTCCCATCTGGGCCTCCCAGAGTGCTAGGATTACAGGTATGAGCTACCACTCCTGGCCTGTAGTTTTACTTTCTCCTAAGTGTATTTCATTGCTTCAGTGTTTTTGTCTTTGGATCAAATTTATTTATTCTTTTGGTCAGAATTTATGGACAATCTGCAAAGCAGTAGCCATAGGAGGGATTGCCGTGCTCACATTAGTCAGGGTCCCAGCTGGAAAGAGATGATGCACTCAAAGGTGTTGCTGACAAGACTTAAGTTGACAGACTATCTAGAAAAGCCAGAATAGGATTAAGGAGACCAACAAGCCATAGCAAAACACTGGGGATCAGCAACAAGCAGAGGCCCTTATCACCCCTAAGCCTGTTGGGGACCAGGAGATGGGGACACTTACGGGAACTCAGGGCTCTGGCTGTGGAGAGGGGCTGCCGACAGAACCTGAGGCTCTAGACGGGGAGTGAATGTCCTGAGAGAGTGCACAGGCAGGAAAGCCCAGCCTCTCTCCACCCTGCTACGGACCAAACCCAGTGAAAAGCAGAGATCCCAGAAGATGACAGGGGAAGAGGTTGGTCTTCTGGGCCACATAACAGGGTTGGTGGGCTCTGGAGGGACAAAGGAAAAATCCAGCCCTACACAAAAGGCAGGAAGAGAACGACAGGTTCCCGGAAGGCGGGGACTACACACACGGCATCTTTCCATGACCACGTCCAGTGTCTCGTGCAGGGCTTGACTCACACGTGCTCAACAAGGGTCTCAATGAACCCGTGAATAGATTAGAAGTCAGGTGCTCCTGAAATACAAGACATTGTAACTAACAGGAGAGTTCTCATGAATTCTGGCTTTTTTAGACAACCAACATGTCACATATTACTATTATTTTAAACGTCCTCTTCTAAAACTATGTCTTTCTTTTATTAATCAACAAATATTAAAGGAGAAGCAGATAAGTCTGGTTTTTCGACTTGTCCCTAATCTGTGCATGGAGGAATTGTCTTCAGAGGGGAGTTTCTGATGTCGTTTAGCACCTAAAATTTTTATAAGTAAATAAAAGCGCAAAGCCGTCCTAAAGAGAGAACCAAGACAGCAAGGTGCGGTGGCAGGAGGCGGACTACGGTTCAAACCCTCACTCCACGGCTGGTGTTTCCGGGGTGGGTCACCTGCACTCCGAGTGCCTCAGTTTCTTCACCCATTCAGTATTGACTGGCTTAAAAAATATACAAAATAAAATAAAAATAGGAGTAAACAATAGTCCCTATCTCTTAGACACTGCTTTCTGGCAACTGTCCCACCTTCATCAAATACCATCATATTGCACAGTGCGTGTTCCCATCAGTCAATAACTTCCATTGCTTCTGAAAACTCAAAATCTCTTCCTTTAATCTGCCATTGTTTGTTCTCTCCAGCTGACCCCATCACTTGGTTACTGGACTCTGCCTTACTGTCTGGCTCAGACATTAATAAATGGCTACATTAGCTCTGCTCTGCAGTTCTGGAGACCCTGCTTAGAGTAGGGCTGCCAGGGAAGATACAGAGTTTTCAAATGTAAGTAAATACAGATGATGTATAGATAAAATGCAAAGTAAAAAATTTGAATTTCAGACAGACAACCAATTTTTTTAGTATAAGTCTGTCACAAATATTGCACGACAACCCCAGTTTGGAAGCCACCTTTCAAATCAACCTTGAGTTCCAAGGTGCTGAGAAACACTGCTCAGCTCGTCCATTGTCGCATTGTCCGTCTTTCCCTGGGGTCTCAGCACTGTCAGGGGCGACACTGTCTCCCTCTGGGGAGGAGCGTGCGGTGCAGCGGGATGAGCTCAGGGAGCAGACAGCTGCCGGGCAGCCACGTGAGCCCAGGCCATGCTTTTCCCAGGCAGCCCCAGCCAGTCCAGCAACCCAGGTCTTCTGGGAAGGATGTTTAAACAAATACCTTCCACTGGGAAGAAAGAGATCGTGGTGTCTATGGGTTCTCAGTATTGGGTGTGTATGAAAAGCTGTATGAAATCATGTGAAGAGATTAAAATTTTAATGATCAGCCTTTGCACTCTAAGGATCTATCAAAATTCCACCTTGAACTTCCTGAGAAACTGCCTTTTCCATCTCTTGTCGATAAACTGAAATGGGTTCTGTTTCCTTTGTAAATGTATGAAAAAGGGCTGGCCTTTCA
Organism: Eulemur rufifrons; assembly: GCF_041146395.1. Taxonomy (NCBI): domain Eukaryota; kingdom Metazoa; phylum Chordata; class Mammalia; order Primates; family Lemuridae; genus Eulemur; species Eulemur rufifrons. Next base: position 95,740,326 of record NC_090999.1, on the reverse strand, counting down.
GTTCCTGGTTTGATAAGGACTGCTGAGAATCTGAAAGTCCTTGGCCAGGTTAATGAAATGGAATTCTGAAGACACTACTTGGAATCTTATCAAATTCAAAGTGAACTATAAATTTTTATCACTTTTTGAAACCCAAGTGTGAGTCCAACTAACCCGGAGGTAGAATTGGGCCTGTCCACCTGGATGGGGAATGGAGGCAGAGGCTGCAATGTGCCCATGAGTCCTGTGGGGCAGATCCTGGAGGTAGAATTGGGCCTGTCCACCTGGACGGGGAATGGAGGCAGAGGCTGCAATGTGCCCCACGAGTCTGGTGGGGCAGATCCTGGAGGTAGAATTGGGCCTGTCCACCTGAACGGGGAATGGAGGCAGAGGCTGCAATGTGCCCCATGAGTCCGGTGGGGCAGATCCTGAAGGTAGAATTGGGCCTGTCCACCTGGACAGGGAATGGAGGCAGAGGCTGCAATGTGCCCCACGAGCCCGGTGGGGCAGATCCTGGAGGTAGAATTGGGCCTGTCCACCTGGACAGGGAATGGAGGCAGAGGCTGCAATGTGACCACGAGTCCGGTGGGGCAGATCCTGGCTGACGTATGGAAACTCACTGTTTTCATCTTCATTATCCATAGAAATACACCCCAACTGACTGCGTAAGATAATTGAACTGATCAGCAAATTCATATTAAATAAGGCATCTGGAGAAGATATTTTCTGACACTCAAAGTTGTTTTTAAAGTTTTGGGCTCTAACTCTTGTCATCTTATTTATTACTCTTAACTCTGCAGACAATAATTTTACCAGTTTTATTTCAAAATGTAGTCCATCTTTTTTCTTTTAGAGCAATCGCTCTCACTCCCTCGCAATCATATACTTTTCCTCTGTGCTTACTTTCTGAATGTTAATATGAGTTGGACTGTTCAGGTCAACAATCTGGAGGCAGCGGCTATGAGCTGTCCTTCTACAGCCAGACGTTGTCCTGACCTCTGTCATATATTCACGTGATTAGTCCAAAAGCCTGTCTCCCCCTTCTCCTCCTACCTGCTCCCCCCACACTGTGACCGGGGCAAAATCCCCACATTCTCTAGGTAAGCTGAATGCATGCCCTCTATTTTTGTAAGAACATAAGACAAGTGTCTACTCTACATGGACAATTGTTTCTTTGCATACCTTCAAATCCCCTGGCTCTGCTATTTCTAGCCTTCGGTTGAACTTGGAAAAAGTAACTTAACCTCTTACATTTTCTCACTTTTCAACTGTAGAAAATAAAAATTATCTCTGAAGTTGTCTTGAGTCTAAAGAGAATCATTTTCAACACTGCCGAGCACATGCTAGAGGCGGGTTACAGTCATGGTCTTCACTACCGAGCTGTGAGCACGTGGAGCTCTCAGGCCTAAGACTTACTCAGTCAGGGGCGCCCTGTCTCCCTCTGGGGAGGAGCTTGTGGTGCAGCGGGACGAGCTCAGGGAGCGGACAGCTGCCGGGCAGCCATGCGAGCCCAGGCCACGCTCTTCCCAGGCAGCCCCAGCCAGTCACCGAGCAGGGCAGGGTACTCAGGCCTGGCTACTCCTGCCCACCGTAGGCTTCCTTGAAGGGCAGCTGGGCTCTGGAGCTTCCCCTTGGATTGATAAAGAGTGTCCCAAATGTGTCACCACCTGCGGTCACCCTATCCAGACTACTGTCTCCCCTTTGTCTTCCCCACACGTCACTCCCACCATAAACCTTCCATTCTCTTTACCCCATCTCGCTGTGTACTTCCTGGAGAACTGACACAGCAAGGACAGGTCCCCCATACACACCACGCTCAAATACAAGTTCACACGGTGATGGCGCCTGGTACACCTGGAAGGGAATAAAGATGGTAGGATTGGATCGGATTATAGTTGACCCGTAAACAACACAGGTCTGAACTGCAAGGAACCACTCACATGCAGATTTCCTTCCCCCTCTGCCACCGCTGAGACAGCAAGATTCACCCTCCTCTTCCTCCTCCTCAGCCTGCTCAGTGTGAAGCCATGAGGATGCAGACCTTAGGATGATCCACTCCCACTGAATGAATACTAAACATATTTTCTCCTCCTATGATTTTATTAATAATATTTTCTTTTCTCTAGCTTACTTAATTGTAAGAATACAGTATATAATACATATAACATACAAAATAGTTAATCACCTATGTTATCAGTAAGGCTTCTAGTTAACAGTAGGCTATCAGTTGTTTTGGGGGGGTCAAAAGTTACACATGAATTTCTGACTGTGTTGGGGGCTGTTGGTGCCCCAACCCTAGCATTGTTCAAGGGTCAACTGTACTGTTAACAAGCAAAGGAAAGACCTATATATCTGTGGGAAGAGAAAGAGAGAGGGAAGGAGAGAGAGAGAAAGAGAGAGAGAGATCCCAGAAGGAAGCAATGTGGAGAAAAGGAGGTACCCCCGCTCCAGAATTCACCCCTTGAGCTCCTTACCAAAGAGCTCAGAGAGTCTCGGCCAAAGCAGTAGAACTGCACCTGTTGACTATATCCCATGCCTGGCTAGAACTCTAAAACTATGTTGAGCTGAACTCGTGATCCCATACCTTAGCCAGCCCTGGGCCTCTGAATTCCCAGTATCTGGCGGGTTTTGGGAAGTCTGGTAACCATAGCAACTATTAGCAGGAGAGATTTTCTTATCTAGAACTCCTGCCTGTTTCCTTACTTTGTCTTATTCTCACAGTTGTCCTTTAAGGAAGGTTTTTTTTTTTTTTTTCATTGAGGAAACTATAGCCTAGAGAAGTTGAGTAACCTGTCCTAGTTCTACGGCAATTAAGTAGCAGAGCCATGAGTTTGAGACTTTTCTGTCTGACCTCTGACCATTCTTACACTGTGTCCCTTTGGGGAGACTGTACTAGCAAAGGTATTTAGACTCTAACTAAATCTCTGATGCACAAAACAGTAGGAACAAGGTTTATCCTTTACAGTTAAACCCAAACCAGTCTGAAAGTGAGCAATTTCAATGCAAAACTGTTTCATAGTTTTAATCTTGTTGACAAAGTCACAGGCTGTAGGTGGTCTATCATTCTGTGACTCTGCACCTCTCCTCCCTTGGACAGCTCTGCCCATCGTTGGCTGCGTCCTGCACACCCCGTCTATGGATCACACGGGCACAGAGTCTTCTGCTCTTGTAAACTTTTGGAGTCACGATCTCCCAGCTCCCATATCCCTCTCGAAAGTATCTGCAGATACAAGTCTAGCCAGAATCATCTCATGATTAACAGGCCAGTGGAGACTCTCTTTGCTGTTGCTCATGTAGCCTGTTCAGCAGATCATGCTAAAAGGTCACGACCCACCTCCTGCTAGCTGCCCACTCTGCTGCCAACCCCCAACCGTCAAAAAATGTTCTGCTTCTGACGGTCCATTTCTCCACGACCACAGGATGCTCGAACTGAGCTGCGCCGCAGTTGCATAATTAGTTCAGCCCTTGGAAAACTGTGCTTCCTGAATGTTTTGCCAGCTCTATATGGAACTGAAGCTGTGTTTTATTCTCAGCACAACCACAGCCTACTAGGTTACAAACCTTGAGGGTTTGCAAACGTATGCTCCCTCCATCCCAGTAAATGCATTCTCCCCTGCTCAGGGCCTCTGTGAAGCAGTGTCCAGTGAAAGCTTAGCCTCGTGAGATGGAGCCTCACAAAATCCACCTGCCTAAAGTTCGTCCTGTCTATGCAGAAACTAGCCTTGACTTCAATTTTCTTATACTACTGGAAATAAGGAAATGGGGTCTGATAAAATGTCCTAAGTTTGTCAATTGTTTGTACAATAGGATTGACACCACAGATAGACAGGCCATGGGGGACCTTGGTCCTGTGAGCCCTGGGGGCATTGGAGACGGGGAGAAGGGCTGGCAGGAGTTGCTTGTGACAAAGTCACTTCACGGAACATGGAATGGAAGTCATTTCTCCTCCAGGGATCCTGGAAAAATGTGGAGTGAAGAGGAGAGGCCAGAAACCTGTGTAAAGGTCTTCCAGGAACAACCTCCAAGACCTAAGTGCAGAAGCTGGAGCTTCCCCTTGGCCTGATGGCATCTCCCATGGCCACGGCCCACCTGCGCTAGGGCTCAGAGGGGTCCGGCTGTCTAGGGCCTCACCAACCCTGATTCCTCCCTGCTCCCCAAGACCTTGCACCAGACTTCAAGCCCAGGACATGGCCTTTTTGCTATAAAAGGAGGTTCTTAATTTCCAAAGAAAGCACTTGAGGAACAGAAGAGCAGGTTTCTCCTCTATAAGCAGAATAACTTTAAAATGGCACAAAGAGGAAGAATTTGAGAGAGAACATGGCAGACAGTCAGCAGGTTTTTCCTCTGGAATAAATACAAATGCCCTCATCTGTTTACACGAGTACCGGTGGTGGGTGGGGCTGACTGGCTGGCTACATCCTTCTGGAGGGTCTTCCCGCACAGGAGAGTCTGGAAGACTAAAATCTGCATTGCCTGGAGTCCCCTGCAGCTAGTACTCTCTAAGTGCCTGGGATTTGAGAGGCAGTTGAAGCGGAAGCAGCTTTAAGACTGTGTGTTCCAGTGTTAATTCTCCCACTTTGAGGAGCTGAGGGGTAGTTTGGGAGGTGGCAGCAAACCCCTGATTTGGGGATTAAAGTTCTGGCTCCAATGGCTGCCTAAAAATGAGTCCATTCTGTGAAGTGCTGAGAGTCATTCCTGAAACCCTGGGCTGGTCCTCACCCCTCCAAACCTCCTAACGATTGTGTGAGCGTGTAATTCCCTGTATTAAGTCCCTTTCTGAGTAACAGACATAAAGTGGCTTCTGTTCCCTACTGATACAAATCCTTAGTCAGAGACCCATCTGGTCCAAGCTTCATCTTTCCTTACTTATTCTATTCTCACTTCTCAAATTGCTTTTGAGGTTCTCTTCTTATCCAGCTTCACATTTTATTTACCCCTCTTTACCATATAACTGGGCAGCAGTAGGAATCTACTGGAAAAGGCATGCATTTGAGAGTTCAATAGATCTTGTTTTAGAATCTCACTCTCGCACTGATAATCCGCGTCACTGTGGGTAAAGTTTTAGTCTCCAGCCTCTGTTTTCTGGCCTCTAAAGCATGCCCAGGAGCACCTTTCCTATCAGCTGGGGTGCTGCTCAGGAGAGAAGTGCTGGAGGACCCTAGCAGGACAGAGGGTAGGTAGGACTACACCAGTCCTTCCCACAGGGAGCTCCACGTGTCATCAATTATCGTTTCAAGTGTTGGAGACGGTCACTCCCCAGACCAGGATACACAGCCCAAGCCCCTCTTCAGTAGTTGGGGTGAAAGAGAAGCTCGGTGTAGGGTCCTTCCTGTCCCCGTGCCCAGGGGCTGGATGGCACACATCTCAGCGCCTGAGTGATGTCCCCAGAGCTTCTCGGTGAAAAAGCGTCTGCTCAGCGCCCTGCAAAGATGTGAACTCCTCACCCCTGAGGATCTGCTCTCAGGCCTTATCTGAATCTTGCTGGAGTCCACGTGTACGTTGTCCAGTTCGTTTCTTTTCCTTTTTCTGTCCTTATATGTCTCTCTCTCCTTCGCTCCCTCTTTCTCCATTTCTGTTTTCCCACTCCCCACGTCCGCTCATCGTTCTCTTTCTCCTACGGGGTGTCCGGCGCCCGCTCTGTTGCAGCGTCTGTCCCACTTCCTGTCATTCCTTCTTCCCAAGTTTGAATTGTCCGCTAACTCCGTGTGTTTCTGCCTCTCTCTTCCCTGTCTCTGTCCCCCTGTGCTTTCCCTGTCCCGGTCCCTCTTCCCCTGCTCTGCTGTCCCCTGAACTCGGCCTCCCTCAGCCCGCTGAGCTCCTTGCCTGCTCTGGGCCCCTCTCTGCTCCTGTCACTCTTTAAACCCCCCACTCTCAGTCTGCAGCATGTCCCCGGTGCTGGACGACTTGTGCTTCTGGCCGCCGCACCCCTCTCCCTATTCCCCGCCCTTCCTCTCTGGACAGCTCCCTTTTCTCTGTTTTCTTTTCTCCTGCTTCTCACACTGGGTCTCTCCTTCACTCCATTGTTTCTCCAAGTCCACGGGCTCTGTCCCCTGCTGTGTGTCACATTCTTCTCCCTCACAGGCGTTCTAGTTATCCCTCCCTTACTCTCTGTTTCTGTCCCCCACCCAGCGCCAGCGCACATTCACAGGGGCGGATAAAAAAGATATTCCTTGGCTGGAAGAATAGCTCAAGCACGTAAACACGACACAGCGAACACAGCCAGTGGGATATGATTTGTGCAAAAGAAACACAGAGGGTCACCAGACAGGAGCAGGTCACTTCCTCCAGCACGAGAGTCAAGGGCCTGCCCGAGGTGGCGAGTGCCCTGGGGAGAACCAGGGAGGGCAGGGGGTGGCCTGAGAGGTCACAGGAGGGGGAAGCTGAGAGAGGGGTGGGGGCTGCAGAATTCCAGGGTCAGGGAGGAGCGACACAAAACACTTGAACCCACGGACTTTACCCCTCATGGTTGTGTGGGGTGACGGAGAGGAAGGGCGACACCGAAGGGCTTTAAGCAGGAAAGTGACAACCCAGCAGATGTCTACCGGGACCTACTGCAGACAAGCAGGGGTGGGGTGTCGGGGGTGGCTCTGACGCATCTCGGAATCATTGTAACCCTGGATAAACGTGGATCTAAAGCAGAGGGAACAGGACTCAGAGAAATCCCACGTGACACCAGGGCCGAAGGGGTTTTAACACACGGGCGGCTGCTGACCCCTGGCTGAGACTGAGGGGGGAGGGGGGGGAGTGCGCTGGGAGGCCCGGAGATCACACATCTGGTGTCTGCCACTCACCTCAGCCATGAACCTCTCCAGAGCAGGGGCGACCATAAACCTGCAATATTGTGTCCCCAAGCTTCCTGTGGTATCTGGAATATAGTAAGGCCGCAACATGAAATCAAACCATCTCCCCCAGCTCCTTTCCCTGTGGACAGACACAGCCACTCGGAGCTTGTGGACCGTGGGTACTCTGAGCCACACGCGCCTACAGGCTCACTGCTCCCTCTGAGTCTGGTCTCCAGGACTGTTGCCCGACAGGGCTTCTCCATATGCAGCTTCTCCATGTCCGGATCCCGCCTCGCAACACCCCTGGCATCTCCTCTCCACGCTGTCGTCAGCGGGCGCTTTGAAGCAAAAATCGCTTAAAATCATCAACTGACTTCCATCTTAGGAAATAACCAAAAATATGGACAGAAATGACTAGAGAAAAGTGTTATATCCAATATTCAATGTCAAATTTTGTGCTTTATGGTTCTGAGATATAAACCCCCAGCTCGAGAAAATTTCTAGTACCTAGCTAACTTGTGTGAATATTTTTTTTTTTTTTTTTTTTTTTTTTTGAGACAGAGTCTCACTCTGTTGCCCAGGCTAGAGTGAGTGCCGTGGCGTCAGCCTAGCTCACAGCAACCTCAAACTCCTGGGCTTAAGCGATCCTCCTGTCTCAGCCTCCCGAGTAGCTGGGACTACAGGCATGCGCCACCATGCCCGCCTAATTTTTTCTCTATATATTTTTAGCTGTCCATATAATTTCTTTCTATTTTTTAGTAGAGGTGGGGTCTCGCTCTTGCTCAGGCTGGTCTCGAACTCCTGAGCTCAAACGATCCGCCCACCTTGGCCTCCCAGAGTGCTAGGATTACAGGCGTGAGCCACCGCACCCGTTGTGTGAATATTGCTGGGGGTGGGGACAGGGAAGGAAAGATGATGTAAGAGTTAATATGCTTTTAGCAGCAAGTAACAGAAAGTTTGTCTCAATAGGGCTTAAATGATAAAGGATTTTGTTGGCTCACGGAAGTGGAGATGCAGAAGTTTGGGCTTTGCGATTTTCGCACTCTGTCCTCTCCTTTGGAGAGCTTTATTCTTACAGATGCAGGGAGCTGCCAACTGAGACAATAGTCACAACAAGTGGGAGAGAAAGTCTCTTATCTAACTGTGAAATGAAACTCCCCTCTTCATTCTGATTGGAATCATTTAGTGTATGTACTTGTTCCTGAACTAAGAACTGTCACCAGGGAAATGCCACACACTGATTGGCTTAAACCTGGGTTCCTAAAATAATTCCTAGCAGAGGAATGGAATTATCTGACTGGCTTAGGCTGGATCTGGAGTCAATTCCCAAAACCACACTGTTCCTGCTCTACAGAGGAACGAGGAGACAGATGTTCACACACAAAGAGAACTGCGGAGAGGTGTCTAGTCCCTCACTTGGATCAAAGTAGTGTGCAAGATTAAAAAACATTCACAAGACAAAAAGTTGAAACTGACATTTCAGTAGAAGTGAGAAGTCCAAGCCAGAAATCGTGAGGAGGTCCCTGAACTTCCCATAGGATGTAGGAAGAGGAGTTTTGAGTTGGTTTTATCAAAGCCACAAAGAACAGGACAGAGTGACCCAGCTTTATCTGGGTAACACACATAGAATAAGTAACAATGCCTAACAATAAGTAGGCAAGGGGGGGGGGGACAGTGAGGAGGAGGTATAATTGCACAAAAGCAAATGCTGGGGTGAAAATACTGAAATATAATAGTCTCTGCCATTAGATAAGGGAACTGTGATTGTTTTTCTCCTTTCTAGTTTTCCAGTTTTTCCAATATTCTTGTAATGAGAATACATTAATTTTATGATTAGAAAGCATTAAAATAAATGGTTGTTAATGGCGGTTTCCAGATGTAACTTACTCTGAGACGTGTCATTCCCATGACCCATTCTTTATTCGCCATCCACAAAAGCCAAATGCACAGTAATAAATTTTCTGATATTTGTTATGCACTGAATTGTTAAGCTCTTGGGAGGCCTGGCAAGATAAAAGTCCCTAGTTAACAAGTACTCAAGGACTGACACATCACGTGTTGAAACTGTGGCATATTTGTGGTTGAAGTCTATGCTTATGTTAAAAAGTTAATTGTTACTGAGTCAATAAGAGATAACCCTGGCTCCAGCAGAGAAACTAATTGAACTGGGAAGTGTCAGCAGAGTCCCTGCTGCAAGGAGAAGCACATTCTTGTCTCTAGGTGACTTTCCAGGAGCAGCAGGGTAGTCCTTGGGAGGCAAGAATTCTTTGCAGTGACCATGACACTGGCATGCACACACAGGGGCAAAATAAAATCTTTTCTTGATACAGGTAAAAGCCAACAAAGTCTCATGGCACAAACTCACTTTAATCAGCTTCATTATTTTCTCTATTTTGTACTATTTGAATCATCTTGGTTTCTCTTCTCTCCTTTCTTTTTTTAATTTCTTTTTCACATTAACGGGGTTTTGATTAGCAAGGATTTCACTCACTGAACTGCCCGTGTGTCAGAAAGTGAGAGATTTTCTATCCTCCTGGAAACCCTTTATTTACGATGGACTTGGCCGCCACGCTCTTAGGCACCAGAGCTGCCTCTTCTTTCCTCGTCTCTGCGCGGACGCGGCTGACCGGCCGCTGGCCAGGAGGACACGGGCTCGCCCAGGTCAGGCCTCCAGACTCACGCCCAGCCCCACGGTCTCAAGACATAACTTTCTCTACTTGGTGTTTGGTGAGAACTATGAATTTCTTAACCTCGTATTGATTTTGGTTAAAATAAAATATCCTAAGTCTGTAAAGGTCAACCAACAGTGAACAGAATTTTGATTATCTTAAAATTATAGAGAAGAGACAGTAGAGATTTCTTGGTTTCAGCTCCTGGTGAGGTTGAAAAAATTCAAAGCCAGAGAAATTAAACTCATCCTCTAAATGTACACAGTGGGTCCTGGCAAAGGCAGGGTGAGGATTCACGGTCCTGGGACCCTGGTGATACTGGGCGTTCCTCTCGGCTCTGCGCCATGCAGCCCCTCCTGGTGGCATTGCCAACACATGCTGCCCTAGAGCAACCACTCTTGTTGAAATCCCAGATGTGGAGAAAACACAAATTGTATGCAAGAGAAGAGGAAATGTCCCAAAAGTATGGACAGACAGTGCATGTCAGAAGAACAATGAAAGTCAAAATCAGAGAGTGTCTTATGGCATCCTGGGGCACAACTACTCATGAAAATGCCTTTGGGGAGGGAGAGGGACAGAGTGGGGAATGAAATCACATTCTGGGAACCCATTCTACTGCTTTGGGAAATGCCTCAGAGTAGTTTGAGTTCTATGTGGAACACCGCTACTGAGGGCCACGCGGATAATCGTAATAATTTTAACGCAAGGTTTTAAAAATGGCTTCCTGTACCCTGTGCTCTATATTGTTCCAATTGTCCCAATGCAACCTGAATTCTGTTAATTTTGCTAGAAAAGGGAGCAGGTGGAAACAACATAAGTCTGACATCCAGCCTCTAGCTCAGCCAGCTGCCTCTGTGCATGAGCAAGGCACCGTTTCCCTCAGTGGAAGCACCCTCTCTCCCCAGCGCAGCAAGACCCAGCAGAGACTCTAGGCAACATCTTGTCTCACCCTGTGCATAGTCAGACACTGGCAAAAATAGTATAGGTTACTGCCACTACCGTACATTTTACCACCAGAATCCCTGGCTGCTAAACCTGTTGTGTTTCCCACCTACACAATAGTGTATAGGCTCTGCCTCTCTTTACCCAAAATAGACACGAGCAATGGACTGTGTCAGCCCTGGCAGCCCCCGCCTCCCGGTCTCACATTAATCTAGTCGGCAGGCCCCAAGCAAACCACCTCCCCGTGCTCACGGACCTGTGCAACGCCTTCCCCCACCCACAAACATTGTCTCTGGGCTTGCTTTGCCCCACGGACGTTACCAAGTGGGATGCAAACAGAGGCTTGGGAAGCCCTCGCCCACCGGAGCTGTCTCTCTTGGCACACTCCCCGGTGAGGTCTGGCTAGTCTCCACGCTGCAAGGAAAGTCAGTCTAGACTACTGAAGATGAGGGTGCACAGGCACAGAGCCCCAGACAGAGAGACCTAAAGGTGGGAGCCTTCAAAGGGCCCACCAGAGTCAGACTCCCCGCTGCACATCCCTCAACCACACACGTACACATGGGGCAAAAGAACTGCCTGGCAGAGCCTGGTCTCCCCACAGGATCACAAGAAGGAATAAATAGCTGCTGCTCAAAGCCGCTTCACGTTGGGGTGGCTTGTTATTCAGAACTAGGCAACTGAACTAGCACCAACCCCTACTGGGGAGTGTAAGGGGCTCTTCTATATCCTCTCCATACAGGAGCAGAGAGGGAGAGGGGAAATGAAGGCTGAAAAAATATCCTCAAGGAGTAAAGGTTCTACCACTTCCTCAGGCAAAGTCCCTTAGCAAATTAGTCTCTTTGTTTCTCCCTCTACTATATAAGGATAATAGCAACTGATCCTATACATGCCCAGCGTGTGTCGTGTGGGGTTAGAAGGGATGATGCGTTCATTCATTCATTTATATCACAGCTTGGTTGAGAGAAGATTTAGGCAGGTTAGGGCAATAGATGAAATGTTTTTCATGCCCCATAAGTGAAGGTGGTTCATAAATTTCAGATAGTATAATATTTACCAAAATATTTTCTCCACCTATCAACTCACTCTTTTTCCTAGTCTTCTCTACCAACATTTTTATAAGGAACATTTGTATTGTTTTACCTAAATAATTATTAGCCTAATTAATGATTGATCACCTTCAACTTTTTCCACTTTGAAATAGAAACACTTGGCTTTCAGCAGGACCTGATCAGTTTGGGGGGTGAAGGTCATGCGATTTAGACAAGGGGCAAGGGTAAAGAAAGGGGGGCTGAGTCAGAGATCTGGACCAAGTAACCATGTGGCCAGGCTGCAGTGGACTGTCTAACTTCGGGTGGGCTCTCGGGCACACGGGGCCCACCGTAAAAATTATTCAAGGCTGTCACAAAAGTAAGAACTACTCATATAATGACTCTACTCTCATTCCCACCCCTTAGACTGAAATAAAGTGACAAAGAAGATAGATTTTTTATTTGTGCAAAGTTATGGGGTACATGAGAAATTTTGTGACATGTACATAACATGTAATAATCAAGTCAGGGTATTCAAGGTGTGTGTCATCCAAGGACAGTACACTTTTGTTGAGTATAGTCCTCCTAATCTGCCATCAAACACTGAATTTATGCCTTCTATCCTACTGTACATTAGTGCCCTTTAACTCACTGCTCTTCAGCCTTCCCTGCCCCCCTCCAATGCTTGGAGTCTGTTGTCTATTTTTCTACTCACTACCTCCATGTATTCAAAATTTTTATCTCCCGCCTATAAGTGAGAACAGGCAATATTTGTCTTTTTGTGCCTGGCTTATTTCACTTAAGATAATGACCTCCAGTTCCATCCATGTTGCTGCAAATGACACGATTTCCTTCTTTTTATGACTGAATAGTATTGTGTTGTGTACACATACACCACATTTTCTCTATCCATTCATTCACTGATGGACACTTAGGTTGGTTCCACGTCCTTGCTGTTGTGAATAGTGCTGCAATAAGCGTGCGAGAGCAGGCGTCCCTGTGATACATTGATTTCTTTTCCTGCGGGGAGGTACCCAGTAGTGAGATTGCTGGATCAAATGATGATTCTATTTTTAGTTTTTTGAGAAATCTCCATTGTGCTTTCCATAGTGGCTGTACTAGTTTACGTTCCCTCCAACAGTGTATACGGGTTTCCTTTTCAAGGAGGTAAACAGTGTAGATAAATTAAGTGCATTGAAAATCCACTTATCAGTGACTGTGTGTGGGTGTGTCTGGGTTTAGATCATTACTGTGCAATAGTAACCGTGTGCAGGCCTCCTAACTTTGTGCTCTGGCCTGAGATTTCATTTCAGAATGACCATTGGGAACCCCAGAGGATCCAAGAGAGGGAAGCACACAGGGGAAGAGGATCAGAGGGGGAGGAAGAACTTTGGAGATTCTGGATGACTTTGGGGGGAGGCGGTTCTGTTTTCCTTTTTTTTTTTTTTTTTTACCAATAACTTTTGATAAATAAATGAGTCAAGCCAATCTAACTATTGCAGTTGTTATTGCTGTGGTTGATGACGTCGCAGACGTCACAGAGTTCTAAGTTTCTATTGAGAGCCTCTTGAGACGTGTGAGCAGATGCAAAATGGAACCCTGGACTGGCCAGCTGGGTTTTGCATAGTCTAAGTCCATGACAAATTGGAGAGCAAATAACAGTCAGCCTCTCTGATTTGCATGGTAAGATGTCAGTTTTTCTATTTGCTCCTGAAGCACGTGACTCTTTTCCACCAACTCCATAACAATTTGGTGCTTGTCTTGAAGCCCAAACTGACTATTATCTAGCATCTGTCAAAGAGAGATTGATGCACGTGGTATCTCCAAAAGTTTGTGTACTAAGGGATATACTAGAATGTCCAAGTTCTATTTGTGCTTTAAGTTGGGACTATAAGAATACATATCCTCAGGGGAATACTTTTCACAGTAACAACCAGTGTATGCCGAATTGCTAGCTAATTGACAGGAAATGTTTTTTTTTTTAAAAAAAAAAAAAACAAAACCCATATGGAAAATGTTTCTCCATCTTGTGTAAAGCCAGGCATTTTTGGTACCCAAATTCAAGGCAAGAAAACAGAATCCCCCCGCAGAGATTCCAGAAAGAAACACAGCCCTGCTGACACTTTGATTTTAGTGCGGTGAGACCCATGTCAGATTTCTCGTCTCCAGAATATAAAGCAATACATCTGCGGCTGGAGTCAGGCTCAGCAGTGGGATGGCCCAACCTCATGGGATCCAGGCTACATGTCCCTTTCATGGGGGACATTCTTATGCTTGGGTCTCTACAAGGTGAGAGTGTGGCCAGTGGGGTACTGGCAAGGTGGGTGGCAAAGGGGACAGCTCCGTGCATAAAGTAGAAAGTGCCCTAAGCCTGGGGAGTCCCCATGGAAGAGTCCCCAGAATCAGGGAAAGGAGGAGGGGTGAGATGCCGCTCTTGTGGGAAGACAGAGGCTGCAGGGGGAGGGGCCAGGGTGAGCTGTGAGCAGAGAGTGGGATCTAGGGGTGACCTAGAGAGAGGGGCTGCCATGCTAGGGCCAGGGAAGAGAGTCACCTGTTGTTCAGCTCACATTCCCCCTCCTCCTCCTCCTCTCCCCCTCCTATGCCCAAACCCTCCCTGTCCATCCCCCTCTGGCTCCCCCTCCATCTCAGGATGCCACACGGGGAACTATGGTCCGAATGCCCAGGTCTCCCCATTTCTTATGTTGAAATCCTAACCCCCAAGGTGATGATAATATTAATAGAGGGTGGGACTTTTGGGAAATGATTCATTCCTAAGGGCAGAACCCTCTTGAATGGGACGAGTGCCTGCATAGAAGACCCCAGAGAGCTGCCTTCTAGCACGTGGGGACACAGAGGGAAGGGGTTCTCGCCAGACAGCGAGCCTACTGGTCCCTCTTGGACCTGTCAGCCTCTGACCTGGGAGAGAACGAATTTCATTTGCTCATAAGCCCCCGGTTCATGGGTTTTGTCACAGCAGCTGGAATGAGCTAGGACGGGGCCACAGGCACTGGCACAATAGGCTCACAAGCACATTTTAATTTATTTTAAATAACTTTATTTGAGGTCAAAGAAAATGTTTTAACATAAAATATTATGCTTTCTCTTTATGATAAATACAGGGTAAAATATGGGAAAGGGTACTGTATAGAAATAAATAGGGAAATTAAAATATTTATTCCGAATGATATCCATGTCAACGGTTATAGTTTTTTTTTTCAAGTAGAGATGGTACTTTTTATGAAACACGTTCAGTTTTTTCATAGTTCCAACAGTACTTGGTATCTGCAAAAAGAATAAAACCCAATGAGAGTCTGTCAGTCCTGCTGGTGGCTGAGTCCGGAGTGGCGGCTGAGAGGGACAGACCCAGGGCCACACTGCACTCCTGTGGGAGGCTGGGCTGAATTGGACAGAGACAGCCACAGGGGAGAAGAAAACCTCCCTGAACTTAAGGTCACCCTGAGGAGCAGGATATGGGGACTCTGTCCCTGCCCAACCATGACCTGGTTAAATCAGCCACTTTTCTCCTTTGTTTACAGAAAAGTGATGGCTTTTCATACCCGCTTGGGAGAGACATGCTCAGTGTCAACCCTCACACTCACAGACAGACTCCTGCAGGGGGACGGGCCCTTTGCAGAGAAACAGGCCCTCTTATAACCCCACGTCAGAGACTTTCAGGGAGGGGTGGGTGGCTTCGGCAAGACCCCTGGCTGTGAGAGACAGCAGGGACCTCAGACTCATCCACGTCCAGTCCCCCTTGGTCTGACGAGGAGAGCGTGGTGCCCAAGGGCTGAGGCTCCACTAAAGCCACGTGACCTGTTACTGACAACCCCGCAACGAGAACCCAGGCCTCTGGCCCTTTCCACACTGCTTGGAAGGAGGAGAGAAAGGGTCCAATGGAGAAATCAACAAGCCACTGGAGGCCGTGGGGCACCCTGGCTGGGACAGGGATCAGGATTTAGAAACAGTGAAAGTATTTTCCTAGAGAGGGTCGGCAAAGAAAGGAAGGAGGAGAGATTCCACATGGAATTGCACGGAGAGAGCAGGGACTCTTGCCTGGACTTGCAGAGGTAGAAACGGGAATGAAATGCAGAGAGAGCAGATGCCTCAGCACCCCATGGTCTGTGAGGATTGATGTCCTGCCCTGTGCAACTATTTCTGCACTGACGTCACTTTAGGGCGCCTCCAGTGTTCTTCAGCTAATGTCAGCTCCAATGAGTCCACAGTGCCTGGACACGGAGTCCCTGGACACTGCACCCCCGTCACACAGCCCTGCACCTCTGGGGCTGGACACAAATCTCACAAGGCCAGTGCAGGTCTCCTGCCTGGGACCAGGTTCTACGTTAGTTTTTGCCATGAGGAAAAAATGTGTTCATTTGTCACTGTTCAAATTCACAGGTACCAGTGAATAACAGCAGGGACGGCTCCTAGGGAGCTACAAGTTGCCAAGGATGGGACTGAAGGAAAACTCTTGAGTCCTGGCAGGTGCATTCCAGGCACCTGGCTGGCCTTGCAAAGTCAATGATCAACTTGACCATCGAGCCCAGACGGAGCTTACAGCGGCTGTTGGAGGGAACACACGTGGGAGAGAAAGAGCAGCCGGAGACGACCTGTCACCTCGCACAGAGAGCACCAGGAGTGCCTGCGTGTGAGACCGCAGGTGGGGTTACCTCTGCACCCGCAGCCGCAGGTCTGGGAAACAGCATACAACTCTCCACTGGCTGAACAGCAACTTTCTCTTGCTCTTCCTCAGTTTCAGGGCACTGGGGCCAGCGAGCAGGGGGCAGACTGCCTGCGCCAGCCGGGGGAGTCTTGGCGGGGCTCCTGGGAATCCAAGAACTGGAAGACAGACCGGAGGGAAGAGCAGAGGCTTAGATGATACAGGTTACCAGGACACGAGTCTGGGATTCACGACCTGTGAGCACTGAGCCCTTCACAGGAGCCCTCCCCAAGGGGCCAGACTGGGGCTCCTGACCGCTCATGACCCTCATGGAGTCCTGGGTACCTGGGACTTGTCACCTCTCACATAAGGGCATCGCCCGACAGAGGAGCCCCAGGCAGTCCCACAGGATCCGGGGGGAGATGGAGAGGGACAGAGAGCAAGGAGGGGCAGGACAGGATGTGGGGGCTGGCAGCTCCCTGGTAAGACAGTCTGAGCAGAAGTGGGTCCTTCTGAGAAGGAAACTGAGGACACGGCCCTGCCATGCCTGCAGGTGACGAACTAGATGGACGGACACAGGGGAGACTGATTTGCACAGTTTACAAAAAGGTTGTCCTTTATTTCTAAAAGAGGATTAAAGAACCGGAATAAAACCTGGATATCTCAGGAGACTGACCTGTGGGCCGAGGATCAACACTGTTAATATAAATCCCTGTGAAATCACTATGTAAGTCATAAATCACCGAAAGATATAAGGAATATACATGACATGGTCACAGCTTTCATTGAACAGTTGGGCCCCACTGTCCCCTCCTCTCCCCGCATGGTGACAGCAACCCACGCATCAGAGCCTCCTGCTCCCCTGTCCTGCCCACCTGGGAGGATTAGCCACTGGTGCCCAGAGTCAGCGCTGGCTGCGAGGATCCAGGGCTCGCAGGGGAGGCTCCATGTGGCGAAGCCACAGCCACGACCCCACTGCCGGTCCAGCGGCAGACGCAGACAGTCGCTCACCAGGGTGCTTGGCTGCAGCTGTGTGTTTGCAGCTTGCACCTGTGACACGCAGGGGCTCAAGTCTCCACTCCAAGGCCCTTGGGGACAGGCCTCCTGCGTGGGGGCTGAAAGGAGAAGAGGCTTCAGTGGGAACGATCCTGGTGCTCTCTTTGCTACGTCCTCCCAGAACACCCATCTCTCATGTCCCTGCGGGTCAGTGAGACCACCCAGTGACCGTGGCAACACAGAAAGACACCGAGTATACGAAGGAGATGTCACCTGTCAGGTGTGTGCCTGGGGAAGCAGAGATCCCAGGTGCCCGGGCTGGCAGACAAACGGTCAGGGGCTGGGCAGACGGCAAAGCTCCCAGACCCACCTCCCCTCTGGGCGGAAAACTCTGCCCAAGCACCTGACGGGAACCATCCATGTCTCCAGGGTCGGCCTGCAGGGACATCGCTCAGCCCAGGCAGAGGACTGAGCACAGCGAGGCCACCTGGGACGCCAGTGAGACTGACCAGCTTTATCAGGGGAGGACTCACCCACTCCCTCCAGAACAGAGGCGACCTCATGCTCGGCAGACAAGGAGGCGGCGCTTCTGATGGGCTCTTGGCAGTCAGACAGGTCAGCACCACCAGGAGGGAAATCCTGCTCCGTCAGTGCCTGTGACAGTCCTTCAGTCCCTGCATCCTCCTGCAGCTCCCTGGGCACACTGGGGAGAGGAAGGCAGGAGGGATGAGACCTCGGACTCATCCACGTCCAGTCCCCCTTGGTCTGACGAGGAGAGCGTGGTGCCCAAGGGCTGAGAGTCCACTAAAGCCACGTGACCTGTTACTGACAACCCCGCAACGAGAACCCAGGCCTCTGGCCCTTTCCACACTGTTTGGAAGGAGGAGAGAAAGGGTCCAATGGAGAAATCAATAAGCCACTGGAGGCTGTGGGTCACCCTGGCTGGGACAGGGATCAGGATGTAGAAACAGTAAAAGTATTTTCCTAGAGAGGGTCGGCAAAGAAAGGAAGAAGGAAGATTCCCAATGGAACTGCACGGAGAGAGCAGGGACTCTTGCCTGGACTTGCAGAGGTAGAAACGGGAATGACATGGAGAGAGAGCAGATGCCTCAGCACCCCATGGTCTGTGAGGATTGATGTCCTGCCCTGTGCAACTATTTCTGCACTGACGTCACTTTAGGGCGCCTCCAGTGTTCTTCAGCTAATGTCAGCTCCAATGAGTCCACAGTGCCTGGACACGGAGTCCCTGGACACTGCACCCCCGTCACACAGCCCTGCACCTCTGGGGCTGGATACAAATCTCACAAGGCCAGTGCAGGTCTCCTGCCTGGGACCAGGTTCTACATTCCTTTTGGTCATGAGCCAAAGGTGTGCTCACTTTGAACTGTTCTCATTCAGAGGTTGGAGTGAGTCACGGCGGGGACCATTCCTAGGGAGCTACAGGTTCCCAAGGGTGGAAAAGAAGGAAAATTCTTGAGTTCTGGCAGGTGCATTCCAGGCACCTGGCTGGCCTTGCAAAGTCAATGATCAACTTGACCATCGAGCCCAGACGGAGCTTACAGCGGCTGTTGGAGGGAACACACGTGGCAGAGAAAGAGCAGCCGGAGACGACCTGTCACCTCGCACAGAGAGCAGCAGGAGTGCGTGCGTGCGTGTGAGACCGCAGGTGGGGTTACCTCTGCACCCGCGGCTGCAGGCCTGGGACACTGCACGCCACTCTCCACTTGCCGAACAGCAACTTTCTCTCACTCATCCTCGGTTTCAGGGCTCTCGGGCCAGCGAGCCGGGGCCAGACTGCCTGCGCCAGCCGGGGGAGTCTTGGCGGGGCTCCTGGGAATCCAAGAACTGGAAGACAGACCGGAGGGAAGAGCAGAGGCTTAGATGATACAAGTTACCAGGACACGAGTCTGGGATTCACGACCTGTGAGCACTGAGCCCTTCACAGGAGCCCTCCCCAAGGGGCGAGAATGGGGCTCCTGACCGCTCATGACCCTCATGGAGTCCTGGGTAACTGGGGCTTGTCACCTCTCATATGAGGGCATCGCCCGACAGAGGAGCCCCAGGCAGCCCCACAGGCTCCAGGGGGAGATGGAGAGGGACAGAGAGCAAGGAGGGGCAGGACAGGATGTGGGGGCTGGCAGCTCCCTGGTAAGACAGTCTGAGCAGAAGTGGGTCCTTCTGAGAAGGAAACTGAGGACACAGCCCTGCCATGCCTGCCGGTGACCAACTAGGTGGGACGGTCACAGGGCAAACTGATTTGGACAGTTCACAAAAAAGGTTGTCCTTTATTTCAAAAAGAGGATTAAAGAACTGGAAGAAAACCTGGATATGTCGGGAGACTGACCTGTGGGTGGGCCCAGGAGCAACATTGTTAAAAAAAAATCCACGTGAAATCGCTATGTAAGTGACAAACCACCGAAAGACAGAAGGATTAGATATGACATGGTCAGAGTTTTAGTTGAACAATTGGTACTGAATCAGCCACTTTGGAAATTGGGTTAATGATCACATAAACAATGAAATATAGACATTATTTTTCAGGGCTCTCAGGTGTGTGAATTGAAATGTGAAGACCTAAGAAGACAGGTGACATAGCCACGGTGAACAACCAAGAAGTGTCATGCCAGGACCTGAGGGCAGGTCTGAACCAGAACCCAAGACCTTGCTCTTCTCACAATGGGAGAGCACCGTGGATTTCCACCTGGCCCTGAGTGAGCATGGAGGGGCCCCGCTATCCCTTCCCCGCCCCCCGGCATGGTGACAGCAACCCCCACATCAGAGCCTCCTGCTCCCCTGTCCTGCCCACCTGGGAGGATTAGCCACTGGTGCCCAGAGTCAGCGCTGGCTGCGAGGATCCAGGGCTCGCAGGGGAGGCTCCATGTGGCGAAGCCACAGCCACGACCCCACTGCTGGTCCAGCGGCAGCCGCAGACAGTCGCTCACCAGGGTGCTTGGCTGCAGCTGTGTGTTTGCAGCTTGCACCTGTGACACGCAGGGGCTCAAGTCTCCACTCCAAGGCCCTTGGGGACAGGCCTCCTGCGTGGGGGCTGAAAGGAGAAGAGGCTTCAGTGGGAACGATCCTGGTGCTCTCTTTGCTACGTCCTCCCAGAACACCCATCTCTCATGTCCCTGCGGGTCAGTGAGACCACCCAGTGACCGTGGCAACACAGAAAGACACCGAGTATACGAAGGAGATGTCACCTGTCAGGTGTGTGCCTGGGGAAGCAGAGATCCCAGGTGCCCGGGCTGGCAGACAAACGGTCAGGGGCTGGGCAGACGGCAAAGCTCCCAGACCCACCTCCCCTCTGGGCGGAAAACTCTGCCCAAGCACCTGACGGGAACCATCCATGTCTCCAGGGTCGGCCTGCAGGGACATCGCTCAGCCCAGGCAGAGGACTGAGCACAGCGAGGCCACCTGGGACGCCAGTGAGACTGACCAGCTTTATCAGGGGAGGACTCACCCGCTCCCTCCAGAACAGAGGCGACCTCATGCTCGGCAGACAAGGAGGCGGCGCTTCTGATGGGCTCTTGGCAGTCAGACAGGTCAGCACCACCAGGAGGGAAATCCTGCTCCGTCAGTGCCTGTGACAGTCCTTCAGTCCCTGCGTCCTCCTGCAGCTCCCTGGGCACACTGGGGAGAGGAAGGCAGGAGGGATGAGACCTCGGACTCATCCACGTCCAGTCCCCCTTGGTCTGACGAGGAGAGCGTGGTGCCCAAGGGCTGAGAGTCCACTAAAGCCACGTGACCTGTTACTGACAACCCCGCAACGAGAACCCAGGCCTCTGGCCCTTTCCACACTGTTTGGAAGGAGGAGAGAAAGGGTCCAATGGAGAAATCAATAAGCCACTGGAGGCTGTGGGTCACCCTGGCTGGGACAGGGATCAGGATGTAGAAACAGTAAAAGTATTTTCCTAGAGAGGGTCGGCAAAGAAAGGAAGAAGGAAGATTCCCAATGGAACTGCACGGAGAGAGCAGGGACTCTTGCCTGGACTTGCAGAGGTAGAAACGGGAATGACATGGAGAGAGGGCAGATGCCTCAGCACCCCATGGTCTGTGAGGATTGAAGTCCTGCCCTGTGCAACTATTTCTGCACTGACGTCACTTTAGGGCGCCTCCAGTGTTCTTCAGCTAATGTCAGCTCCAATGAGTCCACAGTGCCTGGACACGGAGTCCCTGGACACTGCACCCCCGTCACACAGCCCTGCACCTCTGGGGCTGGACACAAATCTCACAAGGCCAGTGCAGGTCTCCTGCCTGGGACCAGGTTCTACATTCCTTTTGGTCATGAGCCAAAGGTGTGCTCACTTTGAACTGTTCTCATTCAGAGGTTGGAGTGAGTCACGGCGGGGACCATTCCCAGGGAGCTACAGGTTCCCAAGGGTGGAAAAGAAGGAAAATTCTTGAGTTCTGGCAGGTGCATTCCAGGCACCTGGCTGGCCTTGCAAAGCCAATGATCAACTTGACCATCGAGCCCAGACGGAGCTTACAGCGGCTGTTGGAGGGAACACACGTGGCAGAGAAAGAGCAGCCGGAGACGACCTGTCACCTCGCACAGAGAGCAGCAGGAGTGCGTGCGTGCGTGTGAGACCGCAGGTGGGGTTACCTCTGCACCCGCGGCTGCAGGCCTGGGACACTGCACGCCACTCTCCACTTGCCGAACAGCAACTTTCTCTCACTCATCCTCGGTTTCAGGGCTCTCGGGCCAGCGAGCCGGGGCCAGACTGCCTGCGCCAGCCGGGGGAGTCTTGGCGGGGCTCCTGGGAATCCAAGAACTGGAAGACAGACCGGAGGGAAGAGCAGAGGCTTAGATGATACAAGTTACCAGGACACGAGTCCGGGATTCACGACCTGTGAGCACTGAGCCCTTCACAGGAGCCCTCCCCAAGGGGCCAGACTGGGGCTCCTGACCGCTCATGACCCTCATGGAGTCCTGGGTACCTGGGGCTTGTCACCTCTCATATGAGGGCATCGCCCGACAGAGGAGCCCCAGGCAGCCCCACAGGCTCCAGGGGGAGATGGAGAGGGACAGAGAGCAAGGAGGGGCAGGACAGGATGTGGGGGCTGGCAGCTCCCTGGTAAGACAGTCTGAGCAGAAGTGGGTCCTTCTGAGAAGGAAACTGAGGACACGGCCCTGCCATGCCTGCCGGTGACCAACTAGGTGGGACGGTCACAGGGCAAACTGATTTGGACAGTTCACAAAAAAGGTTGTCCTTTATTTCAAAAAGAGGATTAAAGAACTGGAAGAAAACCTGGATATGTCGGGAGACTGACCTGTGGGTGGGCCCAGGAGCAACATTGTTAAAAAAAAATCCACGTGAAATCGCTATGTAAGTGACAAACCACCGAAAGACAGAAGGATTAGATATGACATGGTCACAGTTTTAGTTGAACAATTGGTACTGAATCAGCCACTTTGGAAATTGGGTTAATGATCACATAAACAATGAAATATAGACATTATTTTTCAGGGCTCTCAGGTGTGTGAATTGAAATGTGAAGACCTAAGAAGACAGGTGACATAGCCAAGGTGAACAACCAAGAAGTGTCATGCCAGGACCTGAGGGCAGGTCTGAACCAGAACCCAAGACCTTGCTCTTCTCACAATGGGAGAGCACCGTGGATTTCCACCTGGCCCTGAGTGAGCATGGAGGGGCCCCGCTATCCCTTCCCCGCCCCCCGGCATGGTGACAGCAACCCCCACATCAGAGTCTCCTGCTCCCCTGTCCTGCCCACCTGGGAGGATTAGCCACTGGTGCCCAGAGTCAGCGCTGGCTGCGAGGATCCAGGGCTCGCAGGGGAGGCTCCATGTGGCGAAGCCACAGCCACGACCCCACTGCTGGTCCAGCGGCAGCCGCAGACAGGCGCTCACCAGGGTGCTTGGCTGCAGCTGTGTGTTTGCAGCTTGCACCTGTGACACGCAGGGGCTCAAGTCTCCACTCCAAGGCCCTTGGGGACAGGCCTCCTGCGTGGGGGCTGAAAGGAGAAGAGGCTTCAGTGGGAACGATCCTGGTGCTCTCTTTGCTACGTCCTCCCAGAACACCCATCTCTCATGTCCCTGCGGGTCAGTGAGACCACCCAGTGACCGTGGCAACACAGAAAGACACCGAGTATACGAAGGAGATGTCACCTGTCAGGTGTGTGCCTGGGGAAGCAGAGATCCCAGGTGCCCGGGCTGGCAGACAAACGGTCAGGGGCTGGGCAGACGGCAAAGCTCCCAGACCCACCTCCCCTCTGGGCGGAAAACTCTGCCCAAGCACCTGACGGGAACCATCCATGTCTCCAGGGTCGGCCTGCAGGGACATCGCTCAGCCCAGGCAGAGGACTGAGCACAGCGAGGCCACCTGGGACGCCAGTGAGACTGACCAGCTTTATCAGGGGAGGACTCACCCGCTCCCTCCAGAACAGAGGCGACCTCATGCTCGGCAGACAAGGAGGCGGCGCTTCTGATGGGCTCTTGGCAGTCAGACAGGTCAGCACCACCAGGAGGGAAATCCTGCTCCGTCAGTGCCTGTGACAGTCCTTCAGTCCCTGCGTCCTCCTGCAGCTCCCTGGGCACACTGGGGAGAGGAAGAACCAAAGATGAAGGCAGGAGGGATGAGACCTTGGACTCATCTCTTACAGTCCCCCTTGATCTGAAGAGGAAAGCGTGGTCCTGAAGGGCTGAGAGTCCACTAAAGCCACGTGACCTGTTGCTAACAACCCCGGATCTAGAATCCAGGCCTCAGGCCCTTTCCACACTGTTTGGAAGGAGGAGAGAAAGGGTCCAATGGAGAAATCAATAAGCCACTGGAGGCTGTGGGTCACCCTGGCTGGGACAGGGATCAGGATTTAGAAACAGTGAAAGTATTTTCCTAGAGAGGGTCGGCAAAGAAAGGATGAAGGAGAGATTCTAAATGGAATGTGCAGAGGGAGCAGAGACTTTCACCAAGGCTCAGCTTATTGTCCCTAATTCACTGAAGGTTATTCCACACCTGATTACTACTTAGGGCATTTGTACCACATTGTCCACGTCCAGACCAGGAAAACATCTGAGTGGAGCCTGAACAGGACAACGTAGGTTTCACTGCACCCTCCCTTTGCCCTCCTCTTTCCCCCAAAGTCCTTCCCCAGGACAGATTCCTGATGTGCTCTTTCATGCCAGCGTCTGCAGGAGCATAGACAAGTATAAACGCGGAACCATTCCCTGAGTTTCATTTTTGATTTATATTTCTATTCTCATCAGGGGAATGAGATCTAAGAGTTCCATCTGTGGATTTCACTCAATGACAGTCATTGACCAAAAGTAAAGTTTTTTAATTGTAGTGCTGACCACATGCGTGGGCTGTGACATTAACGAGAGAAATGTAAACTTCAGCATTTGTTTTAAATATTCCAAAGAAAATACTAAATCCTATTATGTCTTCAAGTTGGGCTTCCCACCCCCCCTCTTTTGTGTGGACGAATTTGCAAGAGACCCTCGCAGAACTCAGGGAAACATGGTTACTGGTTTATTAGCAAGGACATTATAAAGAATGCGGATGAGGGAGACACAGGGTGAGTACAGGGGAGGGGCTCTGAGCTCCACGACCATCCAGGGACACCACCCTCTAGAAGCCTCAACGGTGCAGCTAGACAGGAGCTCTCTGAGCCCTGGATTGTGAGGTTTTGATGCAGGCTTCAATACATAGGCAAGACTGACTAAACCATTGGCCATTACAAACAACTTAACCTTCAGCCCCTCTCCCCTTCCTCGAGGGGAAGGTTGGAGCTGAGAGTCCCAGCCCTGTGACCTTGCCCCCATTCTGAAGCTACCTAGGGGCCGCCAGCCATCAGTCAACATTGCCATAAAAATGCCATCACTCTGGAGATTCCAAGGGCTTGAGGAGTTGTATGTCAGGATAAGGGCCAAAGACCAAAGAAATCTTTGAAATATCACAGCCCCATAATAGAATCACCTGGGAGTCTTTCAAAATATTGATGCTCGGACTGCCCCCTAGATCACTGACGTGAGAATTTCAAGTTTGATGCATTCATCTCAACTGGAATCTCCCCAAGTTCTCAGGACAGGCAGTGCGATTCAGAGACCCTGTATAGACGACCCTCACTTCCTTCATTCTCTTCCTATTCCACTTTTCTCTCAAGATTGGCTTCTTTCCCCCTGGTCTATGGATTTGAGGCCTCTTTCTGACAGTTTTAGTGTCAACCCTCTCTGGTCAGTAGGGCTGGTGAGGCAGATTGTCCTGTTTTCCTGTATGTCATCCTGGCTGTTCATATTATAACGCTACCCCAGACTCACATGTTTCCAAGTTAACTCAAAAAACCCAGTCTCACTGCCTCTGATCTGAACAGTCAAGGGAGTGGCATTTTAGACTCTTGACTGCACGTGCAGAGGTAGAAACAGGCATGACATGGAGAGAGAGCAGATGCCTCAGCACCCCATGGTCTGTGAGGATTGATGTCCTGCCCTGTGCAACTATTTCTGCACTGACATCACTTTAGGGCGCCTCCAGTGTTCTTCAGCTCATGTCAGCTCCAATGAGTCCACAGTGCCTGGACACGGAGTCCCTGGACGCTGGACCCCTGTCACACAGCCCTGCACCTCTGGGGCTGGACACAAATCTCACAAGGCCAGTGCAGGTCTCCTGCCTGGGACCAGGTTCTACATTCCTTTTGGTCATGAGCCAAAGGTGTGCTCACTTTGAACTGTTCTCATTCAGAGGTTGGAGTGAGTCACGGCGGGGACCATTCCCAGGGAGCTACGGGATCCCAAGGGTGGAAAAGAAGGAAAATTCTTGAGTTCTGGCAGGTGCATTCCAGGCACCTGGCTGGCCTTGCAAAGTCAATGATCAACTTGACCATCGAGCCCAGACGGAGCTTACAGCGGCTGTTGGAGGGAACACACGTGGCAGAGAAAGAGCAGCCGGAGACGACCTGTCACCTCGCACAGAGAGCAGCAGGAGTGCGTGCGTGCGTGTGAGACCGCAGGTGGGGTTACCTCTGCACCCGCGGCTGCAGGCCTGGGACACTGCACGCGACTCTCCACTTGCCGAACAGCAACTTTCTCTCACTCATCCTCGGTTTCAGGGCTCTCGGGCCAGCGAGCCGGGGCCAGACTGCCTGCGCCAGCCGGGGGAGTCTTGGCGGGGCTCCTGGGAATCCAAGAACTGGAAGACAGACCGGAGGGAAGAGCAGAGGCTTAGATGATACAAGTTACCGGGACACGAGTCCGGGATTCACGACCTGTGAGCACTGAGCCCTTCACAGGAGCCCTCCCCAAGGGGCCAGACTGGGGCTCCTGACCGCTCATGACCCTCATGGAGTCCTGGGTACCTGGGGCTTGTCACCTCTCATATGAGGGCATTGCCCGACAGAGGAGCCCCAGGCAGCCCCACAGGCTCCAGGGGGAGATGGAGAGGGACAGAGAGCAAGGAGGGGCAGGACAGGATGTGGGGGCTGGCAGCTCCCTGGTAAGACAGTCTGAGCAGAAGTGGGTCCTTCTGAGAAGGAAACTGAGGACACGGCCCTGCCATGCCTGCCGGTGACCAACTAGGTGGGACGGTCACAGGGCAAACTGATTTGGACAGTTCACAAAAAAGGTTGTCCTTTATTTCAAAAAGAGGATTAAAGAACTGGAAGAAAACCTGGATATGTCGGGAGACTGACCTGTGGGTGGGCCCAGGAGCAACATTGTTAAAAAAAAATCCACGTGAAATCGCTATGTAAGTGACAAACCACCGAAAGACAGAAGGATTAGATATGACATGGTCACAGTTTTAGTTGAACAATTGGTACTGAATCAGCCACTTTGGAAATTGGGTTAATGATCACATAAACAATGAAATATAGACATTATTTTTCAGGGCTCTCAGGTGTGTGAATTGAAATGTGAAGACCTAAGAAGACAGGTGACATAGCCACGGTGAACAACCAAGAAGTGTCATGCCAGGACCTGAGGGCAGGTCTGAACCAGAACCCAAGACCTTGCTCTTCTCACAATGGGAGAGCACCGTGGATTTCCACCTGGCCCTGAGTGAGCATGGAGGGGCCCCGCTATCCCTTCCCCGCCCCCCGGCATGGTGACAGCAACCCCCACATCAGAGCCTCCTGCTCCCCTGTCCTGCCCACCTGGGAGGATTAGCCACTGGTGCCCAGAGTCAGCGCTGGCTGCGAGGATCCAGGGCTCGCAGGGGAGGCTCCATGTGGCGAAGCCACAGCCACGACCCCACTGCTGGTCCAGCGGCAGCCGCAGACAGGCGCTCACCAGGGTGCTTGGCTGCAGCTGTGTGTTTGCAGCTTGCACCTGTGACACGCAGGGGCTCAAGTCTCCACTCCAAGGCCCTTGGGGACAGGCCTCCTGCGTGGGGGCTGAAAGGAGAAGAGGCTTCAGTGGGAACGATCCTGGTGCTCTCTTTGCTACGTCCTCCCAGAACACCCATCTCTCATGTCCCTGCGGGTCAGTGAGACCACCCAGTGACCGTGGCAACACAGAAAGACACCGAGTATACGAAGGAGATGTCACCTGTCAGGTGTGTGCCTGGGGAAGCAGAGATCCCAGGTGCCCGGGCTGGCAGACAAACGGTCAGGGGCTGGGCAGACGGCAAAGCTCCCAGACCCACCTCCCCTCTGGGCGGAAAACTCTGCCCAAGCACCTGACGGGAACCATCCATGTCTCCAGGGTCGGCCTGCAGGGACATCGCTCGGCCCAGGCAGAGGACTGAGCACAGCGAGGCCACCTGGGACGCCAGTGAGACTGACCAGCTTTATCAGGGGAGGACTCACCCGCTCCCTCCAGAACAGAGGCGACCTCATGCTCGGCAGACAAGGAGGCGGCGCTTCTGATGGGCTCTTGGCAGTCAGACAGGTCAGCACCACCAGGAGGGAAATCCTGCTCCGTCAGTGCCTGTGACAGTCCTTCAGTCCCTGCATCCACCTGCAGCTCCCTGGGCACACTGGGGAGAGGAAGGCAGGAGGGATGAGACCTCGGACTCATCCACGTCCAGTCCCCCTTGGTCTGACGAGGAGAGCGTGGTGCCCAAGGGCTGAGAGTCCACTAAAGCCACGTGACCTGTTACTGACAACCCCGCAACGAGAACCCAGGCCTCTGGCCCTTTCCACACTGTTTGGAAGGAGGAGAGAAAGGGTCCAATGGAGAAATCAATAAGCCACTGGAGGCTGTGGGTCACCCTGGCTGGGACAGGGATCAGGATGTAGAAACAGTAAAAGTATTTTCCTAGAGAGGGTCGGCAAAGAAAGGAAGAAGGAAGATTCCCAATGGAACTGCACGGAGAGAGCAGGGACTCTTGCCTGGACTTGCAGAGGTAGAAACGGGAATGACATGGAGAGAGGGCAGATGCCTCAGCACCCCATGGTCTGTGAGGATTGAAGTCCTGCCCTGTGCAACTATTTCTGCACTGACGTCACTTTAGGGCGCCTCCAGTGTTCTTCAGCTAATGTCAGCTCCAATGAGTCCACAGTGCCTGGACACGGAGTCCCTGGACACTGCACCCCCGTCACACAGCCCTGCACCTCTGGGGCTGGACACAAATCTCACAAGGCCAGTGCAGGTCTCCTGCCTGGGACCAGGTTCTACATTCCTTTTGGTCATGAGCCAAAGGTGTGCTCACTTTGAACTGTTCTCATTCAGAGGTTGGAGTGAGTCACGGCGGGGACCATTCCCAGGGAGCTACAGGTTCCCAAGGGTGGAAAAGAAGGAAAATTCTTGAGTTCTGGCAGGTGCATTCCAGGCACCTGGCTGGCCTTGCAAAGCCAATGATCAACTTGACCATCGAGCCCAGACGGAGCTTACAGCGGCTGTTGGAGGGAACACACGTGGCAGAGAAAGAGCAGCCGGAGACGACCTGTCACCTCGCACAGAGAGCAGCAGGAGTGCGTGCGTGCGTGTGAGACCGCAGGTGGGGTTACCTCTGCACCCGCGGCTGCAGGCCTGGGACACTGCACGCCACTCTCCACTTGCCGAACAGCAACTTTCTCTCACTCATCCTCGGTTTCACGGCTCTCGGGCCAGCGAGCCGGGGCCAGACTGCCTGCGCCAGCCGGGGGAGTCTTGGCGGGGCTCCTGGGAATCCAAGAACTGGAAGACAGACCGGAGGGAAGAGCAGAGGCTTAGATGATACAAGTTACCAGGACACGAGTCCGGGATTCACGACCTGTGAGCACTGAGCCCTTCACAGGAGCCCTCCCCAAGGGGCCAGACTGGGGCTCCTGACCGCTCATGACCCTCATGGAGTCCTGGGTACCTGGGGCTTGTCACCTCTCATATGAGGGCATCGCCCGACAGAGGAGCCCCAGGCAGCCCCACAGGCTCCAGGGGGAGATGGAGAGGGACAGAGAGCAAGGAGGGGCAGGACAGGATGTGGGGGCTGGCAGCTCCCTGGTAAGACAGTCTGAGCAGAAGTGGGTCCTTCTGAGAAGGAAACTGAGGACACGGCCCTGCCATGCCTGCCGGTGACCAACTAGGTGGGACGGTCACAGGGCAAACTGATTTGGACAGTTCACAAAAAAGGTTGTCCTTTATTTCAAAAAGAGGATTAAAGAACTGGAAGAAAACCTGGATATGTCGGGAGACTGACCTGTGGGTGGGCCCAGGAGCAACATTGTTAAAAAAAAATCCACGTGAAATCGCTATGTAAGTGACAAACCACCGAAAGACAGAAGGATTAGATATGACATGGTCACAGTTTTAGTTGAACAATTGGTACTGAATCAGCCACTTTGGAAATTGGGTTAATGATCACATAAACAATGAAATATAGACATTATTTTTCAGGGCTCTCAGGTGTGTGAATTGAAATGTGAAGACCTAAGAAGACAGGTGACATAGCCACGGTGAACAACCAAGAAGTGTCATGCCAGGACCTGAGGGCAGGTCTGAACCAGAACCCAAGACCTTGCTCTTCTCACAATGGGAGAGCACCGTGGATTTCCACCTGGCCCTGAGTGAGCATGGAGGGGCCCCGCTATCCCTTCCCCGCCCCCCGGCATGGTGACAGCAACCCCCACATCAGAGCCTCCTGCTCCCCTGTCCTGCCCACCTGGGAGGATTAGCCACTGGTGCCCAGAGTCAGCGCTGGCTGCGAGGATCCAGGGCTCGCAGGGGAGGCTCCATGTGGCGAAGCCACAGCCACGACCCCACTGCTGGTCCAGCGGCAGCCGCAGACAGGCGCTCACCAGGGTGCTTGGCTGCAGCTGTGTGTTTGCAGCTTGCACCTGTGACACGCAGGGGCTCAAGTCTCCACTCCAAGGCCCTTGGGGACAGGCCTCCTGCGTGGGGGCTGAAAGGAGAAGAGGCTTCAGTGGGAACGATCCTGGTGCTCTCTTTGCTACGTCCTCCCAGAACACCCATCTCTCATGTCCCTGCGGGTCAGTGAGACCACCCAGTGACCGTGGCAACACAGAAAGACACCGAGTATACGAAGGAGATGTCACCTGTCAGGTGTGTGCCTGGGGAAGCAGAGATCCCAGGTGCCCGGGCTGGCAGACAAACGGTCAGGGGCTGGGCAGACGGCAAAGCTCCCAGACCCACCTCCCCTCTGGGCGGAAAACTCTGCCCAAGCACCTGACGGGAACCATCCATGTCTCCAGGGTCGGCCTGCAGGGACATCGCTCAGCCCAGGCAGAGGACTGAGCACAGCGAGGCCACCTGGGACGCCAGTGAGACTGACCAGCTTTATCAGGGGAGGACTCACCCGCTCCCTCCAGAACAGAGGCGACCTCATGCTCGGCAGACAAGGAGGCGGCGCTTCTGATGGGCTCTTGGCAGTCAGACAGGTCAGCACCACCAGGAGGGAAATCCTGCTCCGTCAGTGCCTGTGACAGTCCTTCAGTCCCTGCGTCCTCCTGCAGCTCCCTGGGCACACTAGGGAGAGGAAGGCAGGAGGGATGAGACCTCGGACTCATCCACGTCCAGTCCCCCTTGGTCTGACGAGGAGAGCGTGGTGCCCAAGGGCTGAGAGTCCACTAAAGCCACGTGACCTGTTACTGACAACCCCGCAACGAGAACCCAGGCCTCTGGCCCTTTCCACACTGTTTGGAAGGAGGAGAGAAAGGGTCCAATGGAGAAATCAATAAGCCACTTCAGGCTGTGGGTCACCCTGGCTGGGACAGGGATCAGGATGTAGAAACAGTAAAAGTATTTTCCTAGAGAGGGTCGGCAAAGAAAGGAAGAAGGAAGATTCCCAATGGAACTGCACGGAGAGAGCAGGGACTCTTGCCTGGACTTGCAGAGGTAGAAACGGGAATGACATGGAGAGAGGGCAGATGCCTCAGCACCCCATGGTCTGTGAGGATTGAAGTCCTGCCCTGTGCAACTATTTCTGCACTGACGTCACTTTAGGGCGCCTCCAGTGTTCTTCAGCTAATGTCAGCTCCAATGAGTCCACAGTGCCTGGACACGGAGTCCCTGGACACTGCACCCCCGTCACACAGCCCTGCACCTCTGGGGCTGGACACAAATCTCACAAGGCCAGTGCAGGTCTCCTGCCTGGGACCAGGTTCTACATTCCTTTTGGTCATGAGCCAAAGGTGTGCTCACTTTGAACTGTTCTCATTCAGAGGTTGGAGTGAGTCACGGCGGGGACCATTCCTAGGGAGCTACAGGTTCCCAAGGGTGGAAAAGAAGGAAAATTCTTGAGTTCTGGCAGGTGCATTCCAGGCACCTGGCTGGCCTTGCAAAGTCAATGATCAACTTGACCATCGAGCCCAGACGGAGCTTACAGCGGCTGTTGGAGGGAACACACGTGGCAGAGAAAGAGCAGCCGGAGACGACCTGTCACCTCGCACAGAGAGCAGCAGGAGTGCGTGCGTGCGTGTGAGACCGCAGGTGGGGTTACCTCTGCACCCGCGGCTGCAGGCCTGGGACACTGCACGCCACTCTCCACTTGCCGAACAGCAACTTTCTCTCACTCATCCTCGGTTTCAGGGCTCTCGGGCCAGCGAGCCGGGGCCAGACTGCTTGCGCCAGCCGGGGGAGTCTTGGCGGGGCTCCTGGGAATCCAAGAACTGGAAGACAGACCGGAGGGAAGAGCAGAGGCTTAGATGATACAAGTTACCAGGACACGAGTCCGGGATTCACGACCTGTGAGCACTGAGCCCTTCACAGGAGCCCTCCCCAAGGGGCCAGACTGGGGCTCCTGACCGCTCATGACCCTCATGGAGTCCTGGGTAACTGGGGCTTGTCACCTCTCATATGAGGGCATCGCCCGACAGAGGAGCCCCAGGCAGCCCCACAGGCTCCAGGGGGAGATGGAGAGGGACAGAGAGCAAGGAGGGGCAGGACAGGATGTGGGGGCTGGCAGCTCCCTGGTAAGACAGTCTGAGCAGAAGTGGGTCCTTCTGAGAAGGAAACTGAGGACACGGCCCTGCCATGCCTGCCGGTGACCAACTAGGTGGGACGGTCACAGGGCAAACTGATTTGGACAGTTCACAAAAAAGGTTGTCCTTTATTTCAAAAAGAGGATTAAAGAACTGGAAGAAAACCTGGATATGTCGGGAGACTGACCTGTGGGTGGGCCCAGGAGCAACATTGTTAAAAAAAAATCCACGTGAAATCGCTATGTAAGTGACAAACCACCGAAAGACAGAAGGATTAGATATGACATGGTCACAGTTGTAGTTGAACAATTGGTACTGAATCAGCCACTTTGGAAATTGGGTTAATGATCACATAAACAATGAAATATAGACATTATTTTTCAGGGCTCTCAGGTGTGTGAATTGAAATGTGAAGACCTAAGAAGACAGGTGACATAGCCAAGGTGAACAACCAAGAAGTGTCATGCCAGGACCTGAGGGCAGGTCTGAACCAGAACCCAAGACCTTGCTCTTCTCACAATGGGAGAGCACCGTGGATTTCCACCTGGCCCTGAGTGAGCATGGAGGGGCCCCGCTATCCCTTCCCCGCCCCCCGGCATGGTGACAGCAACCCCCACATCAGAGTCTCCTGCTCCCCTGTCCTGCCCACCTGGGAGGATTAGCCACTGGTGCCCAGAGTCAGCGCTGGCTGCGAGGATCCAGGGCTCGCAGGGGAGGCTCCATGTGGCGAAGCCACAGCCACGACCCCACTGCTGGTCCAGCGGCAGCCGCAGACAGTCGCTCACCAGGGTGCTTGGCTGCAGCTGTGTGTTTGCAGCTTGCACCTGTGACACGCAGGGGCTCAAGTCTCCACTCCAAGGCCCTTGGGGACAGGCCTCCTGCGTGGGGGCTGAAAGGAGAAGAGGCTTCAGTGGGAACGATCCTGGTGCTCTCTTTGCTACGTCCTCCCAGAACACCCATCTCTCATGTCCCTGCGGGTCAGTGAGACCACCCAGTGACCGTGGCAACACAGAAAGACACCGAGTATACGAAGGAGATGTCACCTGTCAGGTGTGTGCCTGGGGAAGCAGAGATCCCAGGTGCCCGGGCTGGCAGACAAACGGTCAGGGGCTGGGCAGACGGCAAAGCTCCCAGACCCACCTCCCCTCTGGGCGGAAAACTCTGCCCAAGCACCTGACGGGAACCATCCATGTCTCCAGGGTCGGCCTGCAGGGACATCGCTCGGCCCAGGCAGAGGACTGAGCACAGCGAGGCCACCTGGGACGCCAGTGAGACTGACCAGCTTTATCAGGGGAGGACTCACCCGCTCCCTCCAGAACAGAGGCGACCTCATGCTCGGCAGACAAGGAGGCGGCGCTTCTGATGGGCTCTTGGCAGTCAGACAGGTCAGCACCACCAGGAGGGAAATCCTGCTCCGTCAGTGCCTGTGACAGTCCTTCAGTCCCTGCATCCACCTGCAGCTCCCTGGGCACACTGGGGAGAGGAAGGCAGGAGGGATGAGACCTCGGACTCATCCACGTCCAGTCCCCCTTGGTCTGACGAGGAGAGCGTGGTGCCCAAGGGCTGAGAGTCCACTAAAGCCACGTGACCTGTTACTGACAACCCCGCAACGAGAACCCAGGCCTCTGGCCCTTTCCACACTGTTTGGAAGGAGGAGAGAAAGGGTCCAATGGAGAAATCAATAAGCCACTGGAGGCTGTGGGTCACCCTGGCTGGGACAGGGATCAGGATGTAGAAACAGTAAAAGTATTTTCCTAGAGAGGGTCGGCAAAGAAAGGAAGAAGGAAGATTCCCAATGGAACTGCACGGAGAGAGCAGGGACTCTTGCCTGGACTTGCAGAGGTAGAAACGGGAATGACATGGAGAGAGGGCAGATGCCTCAGCACCCCATGGTCTGTGAGGATTGAAGTCCTGCCCTGTGCAACTATTTCTGCACTGACGTCACTTTAGGGCGCCTCCAGTGTTCTTCAGCTAATGTCAGCTCCAATGAGTCCACAGTGCCTGGACACGGAGTCCCTGGACACTGCACCCCCGTCACACAGCCCTGCACCTCTGGGGCTGGACACAAATCTCACAAGGCCAGTGCAGGTCTCCTGCCTGGGACCAGGTTCTACATTCCTTTTGGTCATGAGCCAAAGGTGTGCTCACTTTGAACTGTTCTCATTCAGAGGTTGGAGTGAGTCACGGCGGGGACCATTCCCAGGGAGCTACAGGTTCCCAAGGGTGGAAAAGAAGGAAACTTCTTGAGTTCTGGCAGGTGCATTCCAGGCACCTGGCTGGCCTTGCAAAGCCAATGATCAACTTGACCATCGAGCCCAGACGGAGCTTACAGCGGCTGTTGGAGGGAACACACGTGGCAGAGAAAGAGCAGCCGGAGACGACCTGTCACCTCGCACAGAGAGCAGCAGGAGTGCGTGCGTGCGTGTGAGACCGCAGGTGGGGTTACCTCTGCACCCGCGGCTGCAGGCCTGGGACACTGCACGCCACTCTCCACTTGCCGAACAGCAACTTTCTCTCACTCATCCTCGGTTTCACGGCTCTCGGGCCAGCGAGCCGGGGCCAGACTGCCTGCGCCAGCCGGGGGAGTCTTGGCGGGGCTCCTGGGAATCCAAGAACTGGAAGACAGACCGGAGGGAAGAGCAGAGGCTTAGATGATACAAGTTACCAGGACACGAGTCCGGGATTCACGACCTGTGAGCACT
This sequence comes from Eulemur rufifrons, assembly GCF_041146395.1. NCBI lineage: Eukaryota > Metazoa > Chordata > Mammalia > Primates > Lemuridae > Eulemur > Eulemur rufifrons. The sequence goes on along the minus strand of NC_090999.1, from coordinate 95,705,262 downwards.
GAGCCCTTCACAGGAGCCCTCCCCAAGGGGCCAGACTGGGGCTCCTGACCGCTCATGACCCTCATGGAGTCCTGGGTACCTGGGGCTTGTCACCTCTCATATGAGGGCATCGCCCGACAGAGGAGCCCCAGGCAGCCCCACAGGCTCCAGGGGGAGATGGAGAGGGACAGAGAGCAAGGAGGGGCAGGACAGGATGTGGGGGCTGGCAGCTCCCTGGTAAGACAGTCTGAGCAGAAGTGGGTCCTTCTGAGAAGGAAACTGAGGACACGGCCCTGCCATGCCTGCCGGTGACCAACTAGGTGGGACGGTCACAGGGCAAACTGATTTGGACAGTTCACAAAAAAGGTTGTCCTTTATTTCAAAAAGAGGATTAAAGAACTGGAAGAAAACCTGGATATGTCGGGAGACTGACCTGTGGGTGGGCCCAGGAGCAACATTGTTAAAAAAAAATCCACGTGAAATCGCTATGTAAGTGACAAACCACCGAAAGACAGAAGGATTAGATATGACATGGTCACAGTTTTAGTTGAACAATTGGTACTGAATCAGCCACTTTGGAAATTGGGTTAATGATCACATAAACAATGAAATATAGACATTATTTTTCAGGGCTCTCAGGTGTGTGAATTGAAATGTGAAGACCTAAGAAGACAGGTGACATAGCCACGGTGAACAACCAAGAAGTGTCATGCCAGGACCTGAGGGCAGGTCTGAACCAGAACCCAAGACCTTGCTCTTCTCACAATGGGAGAGCACCGTGGATTTCCACCTGGCCCTGAGTGAGCATGGAGGGGCCCCGCTATCCCTTCCCCGCCCCCCGGCATGGTGACAGCAACCCCCACATCAGAGCCTCCTGCTCCCCTGTCCTGCCCACCTGGGAGGATTAGCCACTGGTGCCCAGAGTCAGCGCTGGCTGCGAGGATCCAGGGCTCGCAGGGGAGGCTCCATGTGGCGAAGCCACAGCCACGACCCCACTGCTGGTCCAGCGGCAGCCGCAGACAGGCGCTCACCAGGGTGCTTGGCTGCAGCTGTGTGTTTGCAGCTTGCACCTGTGACACGCAGGGGCTCAAGTCTCCACTCCAAGGCCCTTGGGGACAGGCCTCCTGCGTGGGGGCTGAAAGGAGAAGAGGCTTCAGTGGGAACGATCCTGGTGCTCTCTTTGCTACGTCCTCCCAGAACACCCATCTCTCATGTCCCTGCGGGTCAGTGAGACCACCCAGTGACCGTGGCAACACAGAAAGACACCGAGTATACGAAGGAGATGTCACCTGTCAGGTGTGTGCCTGGGGAAGCAGAGATCCCAGGTGCCCGGGCTGGCAGACAAACGGTCAGGGGCTGGGCAGACGGCAAAGCTCCCAGACCCACCTCCCCTCTGGGCGGAAAACTCTGCCCAAGCACCTGACGGGAACCATCCATGTCTCCAGGGTCGGCCTGCAGGGACATCGCTCAGCCCAGGCAGAGGACTGAGCACAGCGAGGCCACCTGGGACGCCAGTGAGACTGACCAGCTTTATCAGGGGAGGACTCACCCGCTCCCTCCAGAACAGAGGCGACCTCATGCTCGGCAGACAAGGAGGCGGCGCTTCTGATGGGCTCTTGGCAGTCAGACAGGTCAGCACCACCAGGAGGGAAATCCTGCTCCGTCAGTGCCTGTGACAGTCCTTCAGTCCCTGCGTCCTCCTGCAGCTCCCTGGGCACACTAGGGAGAGGAAGGCAGGAGGGATGAGACCTCGGACTCATCCACGTCCAGTCCCCCTTGGTCTGACGAGGAGAGCGTGGTGCCCAAGGGCTGAGAGTCCACTAAAGCCACGTGACCTGTTACTGACAACCCCGCAACGAGAACCCAGGCCTCTGGCCCTTTCCACACTGTTTGGAAGGAGGAGAGAAAGGGTCCAATGGAGAAATCAATAAGCCACTTCAGGCTGTGGGTCACCCTGGCTGGGACAGGGATCAGGATGTAGAAACAGTAAAAGTATTTTCCTAGAGAGGGTCGGCAAAGAAAGGAAGAAGGAAGATTCCCAATGGAACTGCACGGAGAGAGCAGGGACTCTTGCCTGGACTTGCAGAGGTAGAAACGGGAATGACATGGAGAGAGGGCAGATGCCTCAGCACCCCATGGTCTGTGAGGATTGAAGTCCTGCCCTGTGCAACTATTTCTGCACTGACGTCACTTTAGGGCGCCTCCAGTGTTCTTCAGCTAATGTCAGCTCCAATGAGTCCACAGTGCCTGGACACGGAGTCCCTGGACACTGCACCCCCGTCACACAGCCCTGCACCTCTGGGGCTGGACACAAATCTCACAAGGCCAGTGCAGGTCTCCTGCCTGGGACCAGGTTCTACATTCCTTTTGGTCATGAGCCAAAGGTGTGCTCACTTTGAACTGTTCTCATTCAGAGGTTGGAGTGAGTCACGGCGGGGACCATTCCTAGGGAGCTACAGGTTCCCAAGGGTGGAAAAGAAGGAAAATTCTTGAGTTCTGGCAGGTGCATTCCAGGCACCTGGCTGGCCTTGCAAAGTCAATGATCAACTTGACCATCGAGCCCAGACGGAGCTTACAGCGGCTGTTGGAGGGAACACACGTGGCAGAGAAAGAGCAGCCGGAGACGACCTGTCACCTCGCACAGAGAGCAGCAGGAGTGCGTGCGTGCGTGTGAGACCGCAGGTGGGGTTACCTCTGCACCCGCGGCTGCAGGCCTGGGACACTGCACGCCACTCTCCACTTGCCGAACAGCAACTTTCTCTCACTCATCCTCGGTTTCAGGGCTCTCGGGCCAGCGAGCCGGGGCCAGACTGCTTGCGCCAGCCGGGGGAGTCTTGGCGGGGCTCCTGGGAATCCAAGAACTGGAAGACAGACCGGAGGGAAGAGCAGAGGCTTAGATGATACAAGTTACCAGGACACGAGTCCGGGATTCACGACCTGTGAGCACTGAGCCCTTCACAGGAGCCCTCCCCAAGGGGCCAGACTGGGGCTCCTGACCGCTCATGACCCTCATGGAGTCCTGGGTAACTGGGGCTTGTCACCTCTCATATGAGGGCATCGCCCGACAGAGGAGCCCCAGGCAGCCCCACAGGCTCCAGGGGGAGATGGAGAGGGACAGAGAGCAAGGAGGGGCAGGACAGGATGTGGGGGCTGGCAGCTCCCTGGTAAGACAGTCTGAGCAGAAGTGGGTCCTTCTGAGAAGGAAACTGAGGACACGGCCCTGCCATGCCTGCCGGTGACCAACTAGGTGGGACGGTCACAGGGCAAACTGATTTGGACAGTTCACAAAAAAGGTTGTCCTTTATTTCAAAAAGAGGATTAAAGAACTGGAAGAAAACCTGGATATGTCGGGAGACTGACCTGTGGGTGGGCCCAGGAGCAACATTGTTAAAAAAAAATCCACGTGAAATCGCTATGTAAGTGACAAACCACCGAAAGACAGAAGGATTAGATATGACATGGTCACAGTTGTAGTTGAACAATTGGTACTGAATCAGCCACTTTGGAAATTGGGTTAATGATCACATAAACAATGAAATATAGACATTATTTTTCAGGGCTCTCAGGTGTGTGAATTGAAATGTGAAGACCTAAGAAGACAGGTGACATAGCCAAGGTGAACAACCAAGAAGTGTCATGCCAGGACCTGAGGGCAGGTCTGAACCAGAACCCAAGACCTTGCTCTTCTCACAATGGGAGAGCACCGTGGATTTCCACCTGGCCCTGAGTGAGCATGGAGGGGCCCCGCTATCCCTTCCCCGCCCCCCGGCATGGTGACAGCAACCCCCACATCAGAGTCTCCTGCTCCCCTGTCCTGCCCACCTGGGAGGATTAGCCACTGGTGCCCAGAGTCAGCGCTGGCTGCGAGGATCCAGGGCTCGCAGGGGAGGCTCCATGTGGCGAAGCCACAGCCACGACCCCACTGCTGGTCCAGCGGCAGCCGCAGACAGTCGCTCACCAGGGTGCTTGGCTGCAGCTGTGTGTTTGCAGCTTGCACCTGTGACACGCAGGGGCTCAAGTCTCCACTCCAAGGCCCTTGGGGACAGGCCTCCTGCGTGGGGGCTGAAAGGAGAAGAGGCTTCAGTGGGAACGATCCTGGTGCTCTCTTTGCTACGTCCTCCCAGAACACCCATCTCTCATGTCCCTGCGGGTCAGTGAGACCACCCAGTGACCGTGGCAACACAGAAAGACACCGAGTATACGAAGGAGATGTCACCTGTCAGGTGTGTGCCTGGGGAAGCAGAGATCCCAGGTGCCCGGGCTGGCAGACAAACGGTCAGGGGCTGGGCAGACGGCAAAGCTCCCAGACCCACCTCCCCTCTGGGCGGAAAACTCTGCCCAAGCACCTGACGGGAACCATCCATGTCTCCAGGGTCGGCCTGCAGGGACATCGCTCAGCCCAGGCAGAGGACTGAGCACAGCGAGGCCACCTGGGACGCCAGTGAGACTGACCAGCTTTATCAGGGGAGGACTCACCCGCTCCCTCCAGAACAGAGGCGACCTCATGCTCGGCAGACAAGGAGGCGGCGCTTCTGATGGGCTCTTGGCAGTCAGACAGGTCAGCACCACCAGGAGGGAAATCCTGCTCCGTCAGTGCCTGTGACAGTCCTTCAGTCCCTGCGTCCTCCTGCAGCTCCCTGGGCACACTGGGGAGAGGAAGGCAGGAGGGATGAGACCTCGGACTCATCCACGTCCAGTCCCCCTTGGTCTGACGAGGAGAGCGTGGTGCCCAAGGGCTGAGAGTCCACTAAAGCCACGTGACCTGTTACTGACAACCCCGCAACGAGAACCCAGGCCTCTGGCCCTTTCCACACTGTTTGGAAGGAGGAGAGAAAGGGTCCAATGGAGAAATCAATAAGCCACTTCAGGCTGTGGGTCACCCTGGCTGGGACAGGGATCAGGATGTAGAAACAGTAAAAGTATTTTCCTAGAGAGGGTCGGCAAAGAAAGGAAGAAGGAAGATTCCCAATGGAACTGCACGGAGAGAGCAGGGACTCTTGCCTGGACTTGCAGAGGTAGAAACGGGAATGACATGGAGAGAGGGCAGATGCCTCAGCACCCCATGGTCTGTGAGGATTGAAGTCCTGCCCTGTGCAACTATTTCTGCACTGACGTCACTTTAGGGCGCCTCCAGTGTTCTTCAGCTAATGTCAGCTCCAATGAGTCCACAGTGCCTGGACACGGAGTCCCTGGACACTGCACCCCCGTCACACAGCCCTGCACCTCTGGGGCTGGACACAAATCTCACAAGGCCAGTGCAGGTCTCCTGCCTGGGACCAGGTTCTACATTCCTTTTGGTCATGAGCCAAAGGTGTGCTCACTTTGAACTGTTCTCATTCAGAGGTTGGAGTGAGTCACGGCGGGGACCATTCCCAGGGAGCTACAGGTTCCCAAGGGTGGAAAAGAAGGAAAATTCTTGAGTTCTGGCAGGTGCATTCCAGGCACCTGGCTGGCCTTGCAAAGTCAATGATCAACTTGACCATCGAGCCCAGACGGAGCTTACAGCGGCTGTTGGAGGGAACACACGTGGCAGAGAAAGAGCAGCCGGAGACGACCTGTCACCTCGCACAGAGAGCAGCAGGAGTGCGTGCGTGCGTGTGAGACCGCAGGTGGGGTTACCTCTGCACCCGCGGCTGCAGGCCTGGGACACTGCACGCCACTCTCCACTTGCCGAACAGCAACTTTCTCTCACTCATCCTCTGTTTCAGGGCTCTCGGGCCAGCGAGCCGGGGCCAGACTGCCTGCGCCAGCCGGGGGAGTCTTGGCGGGGCTCCTGGGAATCCAAGAACTGGAAGACAGACCGGAGGGAAGAGCAGAGGCTTAGATGATACAAGTTACCAGGACACGAGTCCGGGATTCACGACCTGTGAGCACTGAGCCCTTCACAGGAGCCCTCCCCAAGGGGCCAGACTGGGGCTCCTGACCGCTCATGACCCTCATGGAGTCCTGGGTACCTGGGGCTTGTCACCTCTCATATGAGGGCATCGCCCGACAGAGGAGCCCCAGGCAGCCCCACAGGCTCCAGGGGGAGATGGAGAGGGACAGAGAGCAAGGAGGGGCAGGACAGGATGTGGGGGCTGGCAGCTCCCTGGTAAGACAGTCTGAGCAGAAGTGGGTCCTTCTGAGAAGGAAACTGAGGACACGGCCCTGCCATGCCTGCCGGTGACCAACTAGGTGGGACGGTCACAGGGCAAACTGATTTGGACAGTTCACAAAAAAGGTTGTCCTTTATTTCAAAAAGAGGATTAAAGAACTGGAAGAAAACCTGGATATGTCGGGAGACTGACCTGTGGGTGGGCCCAGGAGCAACATTGTTAAAAAAAAATCCACGTGAAATCGCTATGTAAGTGACAAACCACCGAAAGACAGAAGGATTAGATATGACATGGTCACAGTTTTAGTTGAACAATTGGTACTGAATCAGCCACTTTGGAAATTGGGTTAATGATCACATAAACAATGAAATATAGACATTATTTTTCAGGGCTCTCAGGTGTGTGAATTGAAATGTGAAGACCTAAGAAGACAGGTGACATAGCCAAGGTGAACAACCAAGAAGTGTCATGCCAGGACCTGAGGGCAGGTCTGAACCAGAACCCAAGACCTTGCTCTTCTCACAATGGGAGAGCACCGTGGATTTCCACCTGGCCCTGAGTGAGCATGGAGGGGCCCCGCTATCCCTTCCCCGCCCCCCGGCATGGTGACAGCAACCCCCACATCAGAGTCTCCTGCTCCCCTGTCCTGCCCACCTGGGAGGATTAGCCACTGGTGCCCAGAGTCAGCGCTGGCTGCGAGGATCCAGGGCTCGCAGGGGAGGCTCCATGTGGCGAAGCCACAGCCACGACCCCACTGCTGGTCCAGCGGCAGCCGCAGACAGTCGCTCACCAGGGTGCTTGGCTGCAGCTGTGTGTTTGCAGCTTGCACCTGTGACACGCAGGGGCTCAAGTCTCCACTCCAAGGCCCTTGGGGACAGGCCTCCTGCGTGGGGGCTGAAAGGAGAAGAGGCTTCAGTGGGAACGATCCTGGTGCTCTCTTTGCTACGTCCTCCCAGAACACCCATCTCTCATGTCCCTGCGGGTCAGTGAGACCACCCAGTGACCGTGGCAACACAGAAAGACACCGAGTATACGAAGGAGATGTCACCTGTCAGGTGTGTGCCTGGGGAAGCAGAGATCCCAGGTGCCCGGGCTGGCAGACAAACGGTCAGGGGCTGGGCAGACGGCAAAGCTCCCAGACCCACCTCCCCTCTGGGCGGAAAACTCTGCCCAAGCACCTGACGGGAACCATCCATGTCTCCAGGGTCGGCCTGCAGGGACATCGCTCAGCCCAGGCAGAGGACTGAGCACAGCGAGGCCACCTGGGACGCCAGTGAGACTGACCAGCTTTATCAGGGGAGGACTCACCCGCTCCCTCCAGAACAGAGGCGACCTCATGCTCGGCAGACAAGGAGGCGGCGCTTCTGATGGGCTCTTGGCAGTCAGACAGGTCAGCACCACCAGGAGGGAAATCCTGCTCCGTCAGTGCCTGTGACAGTCCTCCAGTCCGTGCGTCCTCCTGCAGCTCCCTGGGCACACTGGGGAGAGGAAGAACCAAAGATGAAGGCAGGAGGGATGAGACCTTGGACTCATCTCTTACAGTCCCCCTTGATCTGAAGAGGAAAGCGTGGTCCTGAAGGGCTGAGAGTCCACTAAAGCCACGTGACCTGTTGCTAACAACCCCGGATCTAGAATCCAGGCCTCAGGCCCTTTCCACACTGTTTGGAAGGAGGAGAGAAAGGGTCCAATGGAGAAATCAATAAGCCACTGGAGGCTGTGGGTCACCCTGGCTGGGACAGGGATCAGGATTTAGAAACAGTGAAAGTATTTTCCTAGAGAGGGTCGGCAAAGAAAGGATGAAGGAGAGATTCTAAATGGAATGTGCAGAGGGAGCAGAGACTTTCACCAAGGCTCAGCTTATTGTCCCTAATTCACTGAAGGTTATTCCACACCTGATTACTACTTAGGGCATTTGTACCACATTGTCCACGTCCAGACCAGGAAAACATCTGAGTGGAGCCTGAACAGGACAACGTAGGTTTCACTGCACCCTCCCTTTGCCCTCCTCTTTCCCCCAAAGTCCTTCCCCAGGACAGATTCCTGATGTGCTCTTTCATGCCAGCGTCTGCAGGAGCATAGACAAGTATAAACGCGGAACCATTCCCTGAGTTTCATTTTTGATTTATATTTCTATTCTCATCAGGGGAATGAGATCTAAGAGTTCCATCTGTGGATTTCACTCAATGACAGTCATTGACCAAAAGTAAAGTTTTTTAATTGTAGTGCTGACCACATGCGTGGGCTGTGACATTAACGAGAGAAATGTAAACTTCAGCATTTGTTTTAAATATTCCAAAGAAAATACTAAATCCTATTATGTCTTCAAGTTGGGCTTCCCACCCCCCCTCTTTTGTGTGGACGAATTTGCAAGAGACCCTCGCAGAACTCAGGGAAACATGGTTACTGGTTTATTAGCAAGGACATTATAAAGAATGCGGATGAGGGAGACACAGGGTGAGTACAGGGGAGGGGCTCTGAGCTCCACGACCATCCAGGGACACCACCCTCTAGAAGCCTCAACGGTGCAGCTAGACAGGAGCTCTCTGAGCCCTGGACTGTGAGGTTTTGATGCAGGCTTCAATACATAGGCAAGACTGACTAAACCATTGGCCATTACAAACAACTTAACCTTCAGCCCCTCTCCCCTTCCTCGAGGGGAAGGTTGGAGCTGAGAGTCCCAGCCCTGTGACCTTGCCCCCATTCTGAAGCTACCTAGGGGCCGCCAGCCATCAGTCAACATTGCCATAAAAATGCCATCACTCTGGAGATTCCAAGGGCTTGAGGAGTTGTATGTCAGGATAAGGGCCAAAGACCAAAGAAATCTTTGAAATATCACAGCCCCATAATAGAATCACCTGGGAGTCTTTCAAAATATTGATGCTCGGACTGCCCCCTAGATCACTGACGTGAGAATTTCAAGTTTGATGCATTCATCTCAACTGGAATCTCCCCAAGTTCTCAGGACAGGCAGTGCGATTCAGAGACCCTGTATAGACGACCCTCACTTCCCTTCATTCTCTTCCTATTCCACTTTTCTCTCAAGATTGGCTTCTTTCCCCCTGGTCTATGGATTTGAGGCCTCTTTCTGACAGTTTTAGTGTCAACCCTCTCTGGTCAGTAGGGCTGGTGAGGCAGATTGTCCTGTTTTCCTGTATGTCATCCTGGCTGTTCATATTATAACGCTTCCCCAGACTCACATGTTTCCAAGTTAACTCAAAAAAGCCAGTCTCACTGCCTCTGATCTGAACAGTCAAGGGAGTGGCATTTTAGACTCTTGACTGCACGTGCAGAGGTAGAAACAGGCATGACATGGAGAGAGAGCAGATGCCTCAGCACCCCATGGTCTGTGAGGATTGATGTCCTGCCCTGTGTAACTATTTCTGCACTGACATCACTTTAGGGCGCCTCCAGTGTTCTTCAGCTAATGTCAGCTCCAATGAGTCCACAGTGCCTGGACACGGAGTCCCTGGACGCTGGAACCCCGTCACACAGCCCTGCACCTCTGGGGCTGGACACAAATCTCACAAGGCCAGTGCAGGTCTCCTGCCTGGGACCAGGTTCTACATTCCTTTTGGTCATGAGCCAAAGGTGTGCTCACTTTGAACTGTTCTCATTCAGAGGTTGGAGTGAGTCACGGCAGGGACCATTCCCAGGGAGCTACGGGTTCCCAAGGGTGGAAAAGAAGAAAAATTCTTGAGTTCTGGCAGGTGCATTCCAGGCACCTGGCTGGCCTTGCAAAGTCAATGATCAACTTGACCATCGAGCCCAGACGGAGCTTACAGCGGCTGTTGGAGGGAACACACGTGGCAGAGAAAGAGCAGCCGGAGACGACCTGTCACCTCGCACAGAGAGCAGCAGGAGTGCGTGCGTGCGTGTGAGACCGCAGGTGGGGTTACCTCTGCACCCGCGGCTGCAGGCCTGGGACACTGCACGCCACTCTCCACTTGCCGAACAGCAACTTTCTCTCACTCATCCTCGGTTTCAGGGCTCTCGGGCCAGCGAGCCGGGGCCAGACTGCCTGCGCCAGCCGGGGGAGTCTTGGCGGGGCTCCTGGGAATCCAAGAACTGGAAGACAGACCGGAGGGAAGAGCAGAGGCTTAGATGATACAAGTTACCGGGACACGAGTCCGGGATTCACGACCTGTGAGCACTGAGCCCTTCACAGGAGCCCTCCCCAAGGGGCCAGACTGGGGCTCCTGACCGCTCATGACCCTCATGGAGTCCTGGGTACCTGGGGCTTGTCACCTCTCATATGAGGGCATCGCCCGACAGAGGAGCCCCAGGCAGCCCCACAGGCTCCAGGGGGAGATGGAGAGGGACAGAGAGCAAGGAGGGGCAGGACAGGATGTGGGGGCTGGCAGCTCCCTGGTAAGACAGTCTGAGCAGAAGTGGGTCCTTCTGAGAAGGAAACTGAGGACACGGCCCTGCCATGCCTGCCGGTGACCAACTAGGTGGGACGGTCACAGGGCAAACTGATTTGGACAGTTCACAAAAAAGGTTGTCCTTTATTTCAAAAAGAGGATTAAAGAACTGGAAGAAAACCTGGATATGTCGGGAGACTGACCTGTGGGTGGGCCCAGGAGCAACATTGTTAAAAAAAAATCCACGTGAAATCGCTATGTAAGTGACAAACCACCGAAAGACAGAAGGATTAGATATGACATGGTCACAGTTTTAGTTGAACAATTGGTACTGAATCAGCCACTTTGGAAATTGGGTTAATGATCACATAAACAATGAAATATAGACATTATTTTTCAGGGCTCTCAGGTGTGTGAATTGAAATGTGAAGACCTAAGAAGACAGGTGACATAGCCACGGTGAACAACCAAGAAGTGTCATGCCAGGACCTGAGGGCAGGTCTGAACCAGAACCCAAGACCTTGCTCTTCTCACAATGGGAGAGCACCGTGGATTTCCACCTGGCCCTGAGTGAGCATGGAGGGGCCCCGCTATCCCTTCCCCGCCCCCCGGCATGGTGACAGCAACCCCCACATCAGAGCCTCCTGCTCCCCTGTCCTGCCCACCTGGGAGGATTAGCCACTGGTGCCCAGAGTCAGCACTGGCTGCGAGGATCCAGGGCTCGCAGGGGAGGCTCCATGTGGCGAAGCCACAGCCACGACCCCACTGCTGGTCCAGCGGCAGCCGCAGACAGGCGCTCACCAGGGTGCTTGGCTGCAGCTGTGTGTTTGCAGCTTGCACCTGTGACACGCAGGGGCTCAAGTCTCCACTCCAAGGCCCTTGGGGACAGGCCTCCTGCGTGGGGGCTGAAAGGAGAAGAGGCTTCAGTGGGAACGATCCTGGTGCTCTCTTTGCTACGTCCTCCCAGAACACCCATCTCTCATGTCCCTGCGGGTCAGTGAGACCACCCAGTGACCGTGGCAACACAGAAAGACACCGAGTATACGAAGGAGATGTCACCTGTCAGGTGTGTGCCTGGGGAAGCAGAGATCCCAGGTGCCCGGGCTGGCAGACAAACGGTCAGGGGCTGGGCAGACGGCAAAGCTCCCAGACCCACCTCCCCTCTGGGCGGAAAACTCTGCCCAAGCACCTGACGGGAACCATCCATGTCTCCAGGGTCGGCCTGCAGGGACATCGCTCAGCCCAGGCAGAGGACTGAGCACAGCGAGGCCACCTGGGACGCCAGTGAGACTGACCAGCTTTATCAGGGGAGGACTCACCCGCTCCCTCCAGAACAGAGGCGACCTCATGCTCGGCAGACAAGGAGGCGGCGCTTCTGATGGGCTCTTGGCAGTCAGACAGGTCAGCACCACCAGGAGGGAAATCCTGCTCCGTCAGTGCCTGTGACAGTCCTTCAGTCCCTGCGTCCTCCTGCAGCTCCCTGGGCACACTGGGGAGAGGAAGGCAGGAGGGATGAGACCTCGGACTCATCCACGTCCAGTCCCCCTTGGTCTGACGAGGAGAGCGTGGTGCCCAAGGGCTGAGAGTCCACTAAAGCCACGTGACCTGTTACTGACAACCCCGCAACGAGAACCCAGGCCTCTGGCCCTTTCCACACTGTTTGGAAGGAGGAGAGAAAGGGTCCAATGGAGAAATCAATAAGCCACTTCAGGCTGTGGGTCACCCTGGCTGGGACAGGGATCAGGATGTAGAAACAGTAAAAGTATTTTCCTAGAGAGGGTCGGCAAAGAAAGGAAGAAGGAAGATTCCCAATGGAACTGCACGGAGAGAGCAGGGACTCTTGCCTGGACTTGCAGAGGTAGAAACGGGAATGACATGGAGAGAGGGCAGATGCCTCAGCACCCCATGGTCTGTGAGGATTGAAGTCCTGCCCTGTGCAACTATTTCTGCACTGACGTCACTTTAGGGCGCCTCCAGTGTTCTTCAGCTAATGTCAGCTCCAATGAGTCCACAGTGCCTGGACACAGAGTCCCTGGACACTGCACCCCCGTCACACAGCCCTGCACCTCTGGGGCTGGACACAAATCTCACAAGGCCAGTGCAGGTCTCCTGCCTGGGACCAGGTTCTACATTCCTTTTGGTCATGAGCCAAAGGTGTGCTCACTTTGAACTGTTCTCATTCAGAGGTTGGAGTGAGTCACGGCGGGGACCATTCCCAGGGAGCTACAGGTTCCCAAGGGTGGAAAAGAAGGAAAATTCTTGAGTTCTGGCAGGTGCATTCCAGGCACCTGGCTGGCCTTGCAAAGTCAATGATCAACTTGACCATCGAGCCCAGACGGAGCTTACAGCGGCTGTTGGAGGGAACACACGTGGCAGAGAAAGAGCAGCCGGAGACGACCTGTCACCTCGCACAGAGAGCAGCAGGAGTGCGTGCGTGCGTGTGAGACCGCAGGTGGGGTTACCTCTGCACCCGCGGCTGCAGGCCTGGGACACTGCACGCCACTCTCCACTTGCCGAACAGCAACTTTCTCTCACTCATCCTCGGTTTCACGGCTCTCGGGCCAGCGAGCCGGGGCCAGACTGCCTGCGCCAGCCGGGGGAGTCTTGGCGGGGCTCCTGGGAATCCAAGAACTGGAAGACAGACCGGAGGGAAGAGCAGAGGCTTAGATGATACAAGTTACCGGGACACGAGTCCGGGATTCACGACCTGTGAGCACTGAGCCCTTCACAGGAGCCCTCCCCAAGGGGCCAGACTGGGGCTCCTGACCGCTCATGACCCTCATGGAGTCCTGGGTACCTGGGGCTTGTCACCTCTCATATGAGGGCATCGCCCGACAGAGGAGCCCCAGGCAGCCCCACAGGCTCCAGGGGGAGATGGAGAGGGACAGAGAGCAAGGAGGGGCAGGACAGGATGTGGGGGCTGGCAGCTCCCTGGTAAGACAGTCTGAGCAGAAGTGGGTCCTTCTGAGAAGGAAACTGAGGACACGGCCCTGCCATGCCTGCCGGTGACCAACTAGGTGGGACGGTCACAGGGCAAACTGATTTGGACAGTTCACAAAAAAGGTTGTCCTTTATTTCAAAAAGAGGATTAAAGAACTGGAAGAAAACCTGGATATGTCGGGAGACTGACCTGTGGGTGGGCCCAGGAGCAACATTGTTAAAAAAAAATCCACGTGAAATCGCTATGTAAGTGACAAACCACCGAAAGACAGAAGGATTAGATATGACATGGTCACAGTTTTAGTTGAACAATTGGTACTGAATCAGCCACTTTGGAAATTGGGTTAATGATCACATAAACAATGAAATATAGACATTATTTTTCAGGGCTCTCAGGTGTGTGAATTGAAATGTGAAGACCTAAGAAGACAGGTGACATAGCCACGGTGAACAACCAAGAAGTGTCATGCCAGGACCTGAGGGCAGGTCTGAACCAGAACCCAAGACCTTGCTCTTCTCACAATGGGAGAGCACCGTGGATTTCCACCTGGCCCTGAGTGAGCATGGAGGGGCCCCGCTATCCCTTCCCCGCCCCCCGGCATGGTGACAGCAACCCCCACATCAGAGCCTCCTGCTCCCCTGTCCTGCCCACCTGGGAGGATTAGCCACTGGTGCCCAGAGTCAGCACTGGCTGCGAGGATCCAGGGCTCGCAGGGGAGGCTCCATGTGGCGAAGCCACAGCCACGACCCCACTGCTGGTCCAGCGGCAGCCGCAGACAGGCGCTCACCAGGGTGCTTGGCTGCAGCTGTGTGTTTGCAGCTTGCACCTGTGACACGCAGGGGCTCAAGTCTCCACTCCAAGGCCCTTGGGGACAGGCCTCCTGCATGGGGGCTGAAAGGAGAAGAGGCTTCAGTGGGAACGATCCTGGTGCTCTCTTTGCTACGTCCTCCCAGAACACCCATCTCTCATGTCCCTGCGGGTCAGTGAGACCACCCAGTGACCGTGGCAACACAGAAAGACACCGAGTATACGAAGGAGATGTCACCTGTCAGGTGTGTGCCTGGGGAAGCAGAGATCCCAGGTGCCCGGGCTGGCAGACAAACGGTCAGGGGCTGGGCAGACGGCAAAGCTCCCAGACCCACCTCCCCTCTGGGCGGAAAACTCTGCCCAAGCACCTGACGGGAACCATCCATGTCTCCAGGGTCGGCCTGCAGGGACATCGCTCAGCCCAGGCAGAGGACTGAGCACAGCGAGGCCACCTGGGACGCCAGTGAGACTGACCAGCTTTATCAGGGGAGGACTCACCCGCTCCCTCCAGAACAGAGGCGACCTCATGCTCGGCAGACAAGGAGGCGGCGCTTCTGATGGGCTCTTGGCAGTCAGACAGGTCGGCACCACCAGGAGGGAAATCCTGCTCCGTCAGTGCCTGTGACAGTCCTTCAGTCCCTGCGTCCTCCTGCAGCTCCCTGGGCACACTGGGGAGAGGAAGGCAGGAGGGATGAGACCTCGGACTCATCCACGTCCAGTCCCCCTTGGTCTGACGAGGAGAGCGTGGTGCCCAAGGGCTGAGAGTCCACTAAAGCCACGTGACCTGTTACTGACAACCCCGCAACGAGAACCCAGGCCTCTGGCCCTTTCCACACTGTTTGGAAGGAGGAGAGAAAGGGTCCAATGGAGAAATCAATAAGCCACTTCAGGCTGTGGGTCACCCTGGCTGGGACAGGGATCAGGATGTAGAAACAGTAAAAGTATTTTCCTAGAGAGGGTCGGCAAAGAAAGGAAGAAGGAAGATTCCCAATGGAACTGCACGGAGAGAGCAGGGACTCTTGCCTGGACTTGCAGAGGTAGAAATGGGAATGACATGGAGAGAGGGCAGATGCCTCAGCACCCCATGGTCTGTGAGGATTGAAGTCCTGCCCTGTGCAACTATTTCTGCACTGACGTCACTTTAGGGCGCCTCCAGTGTTCTTCAGCTAATGTCAGCTCCAATGAGTCCACAGTGCCTGGACACGGAGTCCCTGGACACTGCACCCCCGTCACACAGCCCTGCACCTCTGGGGCTGGACAGAAATCTCACAAGGCCAGTGCAGGTCTCCTGCCTGGGACCAGGTTCTACATTCCTTTTGGTCATGAGCCAAAGGTGTGCTCACTTTGAACTGTTCTCATTCAGAGGTTGGAGTGAGTCACGGCGGGGACCATTCCCAGGGAGCTACAGGTTCCCAAGGGTGGAAAAGAAGGAAAATTCTTGAGTTCTGGCAGGTGCATTCCAGGCACCTGGCTGGCCTTGCAAAGCCAATGATCAACTTGACCATCGAGCCCAGACGGAGCTTACAGCGGCTGTTGGAGGGAACACACGTGGCAGAGAAAGAGCAGCCGGAGACGACCTGTCACCTCGCACAGAGAGCAGCAGGAGTGCGTGCGTGCGTGTGAGACCGCAGGTGGGGTTACCTCTGCACCCGCGGCTGCAGGCCTGGGACACTGCACGCAACTCTCCACTTGCCGAACAGCAACTTTCTCTCACTCATCCTCTGTTTCAGGGCTCTCGGGCCAGCGAGCCGGGGCCAGACTGCCTGCGCCAGCCGGGGGAGTCTTGGCGGGGCTCCTGGGAATCCAAGAACTGGAAGACAGACCGGAGGGAAGAGCAGAGGCTTAGATGATACAAGTTACCAGGACACGAGTCCGGGATTCACGACCTGTGAGCACTGAGCCCTTCACAGGAGCCCTCCCCAAGGGGCCAGACTGGGGCTCCTGACCGCTCATGACCCTCATGGAGTCCTGGGTACCTGGGGCTTGTCACCTCTCATATGAGGGCATCGCCCGACAGAGGAGCCCCAGGCAGCCCCACAGGCTCCAGGGGGAGATGGAGAGGGACAGAGAGCAAGGAGGGGCAGGACAGGATGTGGGGGCTGGCAGCTCCCTGGTAAGACAGTCTGAGCAGAAGTGGGTCCTTCTGAGAAGGAAACTGAGGACACGGCCCTGCCATGCCTGCCGGTGACCAACTAGGTGGGACGGTCACAGGGCAAACTGATTTGGACAGTTCACAAAAAAGGTTGTCCTTTATTTCAAAAAGAGGATTAAAGAACTGGAAGAAAACCTGGATATGTCGGGAGACTGACCTGTGGGTGGGCCCAGGAGCAACATTGTTAAAAAAAAGTCCACGTGAAATCGCTATGTAAGTGACAAACCACCGAAAGACAGAAGGATTAGATATGACATGGTCACAGTTTTAGTTGAACAATTGGTACTGAATCAGCCACTTTGGAAATTGGGTTAATGATCACATAAACAATGAAATATAGACATTATTTTTCAGGGCTCTCAGGTGTGTGAATTGAAATGTGAAGACCTAAGAAGACAGGTGACATAGCCACGGTGAACAACCAAGAAGTGTCATGCCAGGACCTGAGGGCAGGTCTGAACCAGAACCCAAGACCTTGCTCTTCTCACAATGGGAGAGCACCGTGGATTTCCACCTGGCCCTGAGTGAGCATGGAGGGGCCCCGCTATCCCTTCCCCGCCCCCCGGCATGGTGACAGCAACCCCCACATCAGAGCCTCCTGCTCCCCTGTCCTGCCCACCTGGGAGGATTAGCCACTGGTGCCCAGAGTCAGCGCTGGCTGCGAGGATCCAGGGCTCGCAGGGGAGGCTCCATGTGGCGAAGCCACAGCCACGACCCCACTGCTGGTCCAGCGGCAGCCGCAGACAGGCGCTCACCAGGGTGCTTGGCTGCAGCTGTGTGTTTGCAGCTTGCACCTGTGACACGCAGGGGCTCAAGTCTCCACTCCAAGGCCCTTGGGGACAGGCCTCCTGCGTGGGGGCTGAAAGGAGAAGAGGCTTCAGTGGGAACGATCCTGGTGCTCTCTTTGCTACGTCCTCCCAGAACACCCATCTCTCATGTCCCTGCGGGTCAGTGAGACCACCCAGTGACCGTGGCAACACAGAAAGACACCGAGTATACGAAGGAGATGTCACCTGTCAGGTGTGTGCCTGGGGAAGCAGAGATCCCAGGTGCCCGGGCTGGCAGACAAACGGTCAGGGGCTGGGCAGACGGCAAAGCTCCCAGACCCACCTCCCCTCTGGGCGGAAAACTCTGCCCAAGCACCTGACGGGAACCATCCATGTCTCCAGGGTCGGCCTGCAGGGACATCGCTCAGCCCAGGCAGAGGACTGAGCACAGCGAGGCCACCTGGGACGCCAGTGAGACTGACCAGCTTTATCAGGGGAGGACTCACCCGCTCCCTCCAGAACAGAGGCGACCTCATGCTCGGCAGACAAGGAGGCGGCGCTTCTGATGGGCTCTTGGCAGTCAGACAGGTCAGCACCACCAGGAGGGAAATCCTGCTCCGTCAGTGCCTGTGACAGTCCTTCAGTCCCTGCGTCCTCCTGCAGCTCCCTGGGCACACTGGGGAGAGGAAGGCAGGAGGGATGAGACCTCGGACTCATCCACGTCCAGTCCCCCTTGGTCTGACGAGGAGAGCGTGGTGCCCAAGGGCTGAGAGTCCACTAAAGCCACGTGACCTGTTACTGACAACCCCGCAACGAGAACCCAGGCCTCTGGCCCTTTCCACACTGTTTGGAAGGAGGAGAGAAAGGGTCCAATGGAGAAATCAATAAGCCACTGGAGGCTGTGGGTCACCCTGGCTGGGACAGGGATCAGGATGTAGAAACAGTAAAAGTATTTTCCTAGAGAGGGTCGGCAAAGAAAGGAAGAAGGAAGATTCCCAATGGAACTGCACGGAGAGAGCAGGGACTCTTGCCTGGACTTGCAGAGGTAGAAACGGGAATGACATGGAGAGAGGGCAGATGCCTCAGCACCCCATGGTCTGTGAGGATTGAAGTCCTGCCCTGTGCAACTATTTCTGCACTGACGTCACTTTAGGGCGCCTCCAGTGTTCTTCAGCTAATGTCAGCTCCAATGAGTCCACAGTGCCTGGACACGGAGTCCCTGGACACTGCACCCCCGTCACACAGCCCTGCACCTCTGGGGCTGGACAGAAATCTCACAAGGCCAGTGCAGGTCTCCTGCCTGGGACCAGGTTCTACATTCCTTTTGGTCATGAGCCAAAGGTGTGCTCACTTTGAACTGTTCTCATTCAGAGGTTGGAGTGAGTCACGGCGGGGACCATTCCCAGGGAGCTACAGGTTCCCAAGGGTGGAAAAGAAGGAAAATTCTTGAGTTCTGGCAGGTGCATTCCAGGCACCTGGCTGGCCTTGCAAAGTCAATGATCAACTTGACCATCGAGCCCAGACGGAGCTTACAGCGGCTGTTGGAGGGAACACACGTGGCAGAGAAAGAGCAGCCGGAGACGACCTGTCACCTCGCACAGAGAGCAGCAGGAGTGCGTGCGTGCGTGTGAGACCGCAGGTGGGGTTACCTCTGCACCCGCGGCTGCAGGCCTGGGACACTGCACGCCACTCTCCACTTGCCGAACAGCAACTTTCTCTCACTCATCCTCGGTTTCAGGGCTCTCGGGCCAGCGAGCCGGGGCCAGACTGCCTGCGCCAGCCGGGGGAGTCTTGGCGGGGCTCCTGGGAATCCAAGAACTGGAAGACAGACCGGAGGGAAGAGCAGAGGCTTAGATGATACAAGTTACCGGGACACGAGTCCGGGATTCACGACCTGTGAGCACTGAGCCCTTCACAGGAGCCCTCCCCAAGGGGCCAGACTGGGGCTCCTGACCGCTCATGACCCTCATGGAGTCCTGGGTACCTGGGGCTTGTCACCTCTCATATGAGGGCATCGCCCGACAGAGGAGCCCCAGGCAGCCCCACAGGCTCCAGGGGGAGATGGAGAGGGACAGAGAGCAAGGAGGGGCAGGACAGGATGTGGGGGCTGGCAGCTCCCTGGTAAGACAGTCTGAGCAGAAGTGGGTCCTTCTGAGAAGGAAACTGAGGACACGGCCCTGCCATGCCTGCCGGTGACCAACTAGGTGGGACGGTCACAGGGCAAACTGATTTGGACAGTTCACAAAAAAGGTTGTCCTTTATTTCAAAAAGAGGATTAAAGAACTGGAAGAAAACCTGGATATGTCGGGAGACTGACCTGTGGGTGGGCCCAGGAGCAACATTGTTAAAAAAAAGTCCACGTGAAATCGCTATGTAAGTGACAAACCACCGAAAGACAGAAGGATTAGATATGACATGGTCACAGTTTTAGTTGAACAATTGGTACTGAATCAGCCACTTTGGAAATTGGGTTAATGATCACATAAACAATGAAATATAGACATTATTTTTCAGGGCTCTCAGGTGTGTGAATTGAAATGTGAAGACCTAAGAAGACAGGTGACATAGCCACGGTGAACAACCAAGAAGTGTCATGCCAGGACCTGAGGGCAGGTCTGAACCAGAACCCAAGACCTTGCTCTTCTCACAATGGGAGAGCACCGTGGATTTCCACCTGGCCCTGAGTGAGCATGGAGGGGCCCCGCTATCCCTTCCCCGCCCCCCGGCATGGTGACAGCAACCCCCACATCAGAGCCTCCTGCTCCCCTGTCCTGCCCACCTGGGAGGATTAGCCACTGGTGCCCAGAGTCAGCGCTGGCTGCGAGGATCCAGGGCTCGCAGGGGAGGCTCCATGTGGCGAAGCCACAGCCACGACCCCACTGCTGGTCCAGCGGCAGCCGCAGACAGGCGCTCACCAGGGTGCTTGGCTGCAGCTGTGTGTTTGCAGCTTGCACCTGTGACACGCAGGGGCTCAAGTCTCCACTCCAAGGCCCTTGGGGACAGGCCTCCTGCGTGGGGGCTGAAAGGAGAAGAGGCTTCAGTGGGAATGATCCTGGTGCTCTCTTTGCTACGTCCTCCCAGAACACCCATCTCTCATGTCCCTGCGGGTCAGTGAGACCACCCAGTGACCGTGGCAACACAGAAAGACACCGAGTATACGAAGGAGATGTCACCTGTCAGGTGTGTGCCTGGGGAAGCAGAGATCCCAGGTGCCCGGGCTGGCAGAGAAACGGTCAGGGGCTGGGCAGACGGCAAAGCTCCCAGACCCACCTCCCCTCTGGGCGGAAAACTCTGCCCAAGCACCTGACGGGAACCATCCATGTCTCCAGGGTCGGCCTGCAGGGACATCGCTCAGCCCAGGCAGAGGACTGAGCACAGCGAGGCCACCTGGGACGCCAGTGAGACTGACCAGCTTTATCAGGGGAGGACTCACCCGCTCCCTCCAGAACAGAGGCGACCTCATGCTCGGCAGACAAGGAGGCGGCGCTTCTGATGGGCTCTTGGCAGTCAGACAGGTCAGCACCACCAGGAGGGAAATCCTGCTCCGTCAGTGCCTGTGACAGTCCTTCAGTCCCTGCGTCCTCCTGCAGCTCCCTGGGCACACTGGGGAGAGGAAGGCAGGAGGGATGAGACCTCGGACTCATCCACGTCCAGTCCCCCTTGGTCTGACGAGGAGAGCGTGGTGCCCAAGGGCTGAGAGTCCACTAAAGCCACGTGACCTGTTACTGACAACCCCGCAACGAGAACCCAGGCCTCTGGCCCTTTCCACACTGTTTGGAAGGAGGAGAGAAAGGGTCCAATGGAGAAATCAATAAGCCACTTCAGGCTGTGGGTCACCCTGGCTGGGACAGGGATCAGGATGTAGAAACAGTAAAAGTATTTTCCTAGAGAGGGTCGGCAAAGAAAGGAAGAAGGAAGATTCCCAATGGAACTGCACGGAGAGAGCAGGGACTCTTGCCTGGACTTGCAGAGGTAGAAACGGGAATGACATGGAGAGAGGGCAGATGCCTCAGCACCCCATGGTCTGTGAGGATTGAAGTCCTGCCCTGTGCAACTATTTCTGCACTGACGTCACTTTAGGGCGCCTCCAGTGTTCTTCAGCTAATGTCAGCTCCAATGAGTCCACAGTGCCTGGACACGGAGTCCCTGGACACTGCACCCCCGTCACACAGCCCTGCACCTCTGGGGCTGGACAGAAATCTCACAAGGCCAGTGCAGGTCTCCTGCCTGGGACCAGGTTCTACATTCCTTTTGGTCATGAGCCAAAGGTGTGCTCACTTTGAACTGTTCTCATTCAGAGGTTGGAGTGAGTCACGGCGGGGACCATTCCCAGGGAGCTACAGGTTCCCAAGGGTGGAAAAGAAGGAAAATTCTTGAGTTCTGGCAGGTGCATTCCAGGCACCTGGCTGGCCTTGCAAAGTCAATGATCAACTTGACCATCGAGCCCAGACAGAGCTTACAGCGGCTGTTGGAGGGAACACACGTGGCAGAGAAAGAGCAGCCGGAGACGACCTGTCACCTCGCACAGAGAGCAGCAGGAGTGCGTGCGTGCGTGTGAGACCGCAGGTGGGGTTACCTCTGCACCCGCGGCTGCAGGCCTGGGACACTGCACGCCACTCTCCACTTGCCGAACAGCAACTTTCTCTCACTCATCCTCTGTTTCAGGGCTCTCGGGCCAGCGAGCCGGGGCCAGACTGCCTGCGCCAGCCGGGGGAGTCTTGGCGGGGCTCCTGGGAATCCAAGAACTGGAAGACAGACTGGAGGGAAGAGCAGAGGCTTAGATGATACAAGTTACCAGGACACGAGTCCGGGATTCACGACCTGTGAGCACTGAGCCCTTCACAGGAGCCCTCCCCAAGGGGCCAGACTGGGGCTCCTGACCGCTCATGACCCTCATGGAGTCCTGGGTACCTGGGGCTTGTCACCTCTCATATGAGGGCATCGCCCGACAGAGGAGCCCCAGGCAGCCCCACAGGCTCCAGGGGGAGATGGAGAGGGACAGAGAGCAAGGAGGGGCAGGACAGGATGTGGGGGCTGGCAGCTCCCTGGTAAGACAGTCTGAGCAGAAGTGGGTCCTTCTGAGAAGGAAACTGAGGACACGGCCCTGCCATGCCTGCCGGTGACCAACTAGGTGGGACGGTCACAGGGCAAACTGATTTGGACAGTTCACAAAAAAGGTTGTCCTTTATTTCAAAAAGAGGATTAAAGAACTGGAAGAAAACCTGGATATGTCGGGAGACTGACCTGTGGGTGGGCCCAGGAGCAACATTGTTAAAAAAAAATCCACGTGAAATCGCTATGTAAGTGACAAACCACCGAAAGACAGAAGGATTAGATATGACATGGTCACAGTTTTAGTTGAACAATTGGTACTGAATCAGCCACTTTGGAAATTGGGTTAATGATCACATAAACAATGAAATATAGACATTATTTTTCAGGGCTCTCAGGTGTGTGAATTGAAATGTGAAGACCTAAGAAGACAGGTGACATAGCCAAGGTGAACAACCAAGAAGTGTCATGCCAGGACCTGAGGGCAGGTCTGAACCAGAACCCAAGACCTTGCTCTTCTCACAATGGGAGAGCACCGTGGATTTCCACCTGGCCCTGAGTGAGCATGGAGGGGCCCCGCTATCCCTTCCCCGCCCCCCGGCATGGTGACAGCAACCCCCACATCAGAGTCTCCTGCTCCCCTGTCCTGCCCACCTGGGAGGATTAGCCACTGGTGCCCAGAGTCAGCGCTGGCTGCGAGGATCCAGGGCTCGCAGGGGAGGCTCCATGTGGCGAAGCCACAGCCACGACCCCACTGCTGGTCCAGCGGCAGCCGCAGACAGGCGCTCACCAGGGTGCTTGGCTGCAGCTGTGTGTTTGCAGCTTGCACCTGTGACACGCAGGGGCTCAAGTCTCCACTCCAAGGCCCTTGGGGACAGGCCTCCTGCGTGGGGGCTGAAAGGAGAAGAGGCTTCAGTGGGAACGATCCTGGTGCTCTCTTTGCTACGTCCTCCCAGAACACCCATCTCTCATGTCCCTGCGGGTCAGTGAGACCACCCAGTGACCGTGGCAACACAGAAAGACACCGAGTATACGAAGGAGATGTCACCTGTCAGGTGTGTGCCTGGGGAAGCAGAGATCCCAGGTGCCCGGGCTGGCAGACAAACGGTCAGGGGCTGGGCAGACGGCAAAGCTCCCAGACCCACCTCCCCTCTGGGCGGAAAACTCTGCCCAAGCACCTGACGGGAACCATCCATGTCTCCAGGGTCGGCCTGCAGGGACATCGCTCAGCCCAGGCAGAGGACTGAGCACAGCGAGGCCACCTGGGACGCCAGTGAGACTGACCAGCTTTATCAGGGGAGGACTCACCCGCTCCCTCCAGAACAGAGGCGACCTCATGCTCGGCAGACAAGGAGGCGGCGCTTCTGATGGGCTCTTGGCAGTCAGACAGGTCAGCACCACCAGGAGGGAAATCCTGCTCCGTCAGTGCCTGTGACAGTCCTCCAGTCCGTGCGTCCTCCTGCAGCTCCCTGGGCACACTGGGGAGAGGAAGAACCAAAGATGAAGGCAGGAGGGATGAGACCTTGGACTCATCTCTTACAGTCCCCCTTGATCTGAAGAGGAAAGCGTGGTCCTGAAGGGCTGAGAGTCCACTAAAGCCACGTGACCTGTTGCTAACAACCCCGGATCTAGAATCCAGGCCTCAGGCCCTTTCCACACTGTTTGGAAGGAGGAGAGAAAGGGTCCAATGGAGAAATCAATAAGCCACTGGAGGCTGTGGGTCACCCTGGCTGGGACAGGGATCAGGATTTAGAAACAGTGAAAGTATTTTCCTAGAGAGGGTCGGCAAAGAAAGGATGAAGGAGAGATTCTAAATGGAATGTGCAGAGGGAGCAGAGACTTTCACCAAGGCTCAGCTTATTGTCCCTAATTCACTGAAGGTTATTCCACACCTGATTACTACTTAGGGCATTTGTACCACATTGTCCACGTCCAGACCAGGAAAACATCTGAGTGGAGCCTGAACAGGACAACGTAGGTTTCACTGCACCCTCCCTTTGCCCTCCTCTTTCCCCCAAAGTCCTTCCCCAGGACAGATTCCTGATGTGCTCTTTCATGCCAGCGTCTGCAGGAGCATAGACAAGTATAAACGCGGAACCATTCCCTGAGTTTCATTTTTGATTTATATTTCTATTCTCATCAGGGGAATGAGATCTAAGAGTTCCATCTGTGGATTTCACTCAATGACAGTCATTGACCAAAAGTAAAGTTTTTTAATTGTAGTGCTGACCACATGCGTGGGCTGTGACATTAACGAGAGAAATGTAAACTTCAGCATTTGTTTTAAATATTCCAAAGAAAATACTAAATCCTATTATGTCTTCAAGTTGGGCTTCCCACCCCCCCTCTTTTGTGTGGACGAATTTGCAAGAGACCCTCGCAGAACTCAGGGAAACATGGTTACTGGTTTATTAGCAAGGACATTATAAAGAATGCGGATGAGGGAGACACAGGGTGAGTACAGGGGAGGGGCTCTGAGCTCCACGACCATCCAGGGACACCACCCTCTAGAAGCCTCAACGGTGCAGCTAGACAGGAGCTCTCTGAGCCCTGGACTGTGAGGTTTTGATGCAGGCTTCAATACATAGGCAAGACTGACTAAACCATTGGCCATTACAAACAACTTAACCTTCAGCCCCTCTCCCCTTCCTCGAGGGGAAGGTTGGAGCTGAGAGTCCCAGCCCTGTGACCTTGCCCCCATTCTGAAGCTACCTAGGGGCCGCCAGCCATCAGTCAACATTGCCATAAAAATGCCATCACTCTGGAGATTCCAAGGGCTTGAGGAGTTGTATGTCAGGATAAGGGCCAAAGACCAAAGAAATCTTTGAAATATCACAGCCCCATAATAGAATCACCTGGGAGTCTTTCAAAATATTGATGCTCGGACTGCCCCCTAGATCACTGACGTGAGAATTTCAAGTTTGATGCATTCATCTCAACTGGAATCTCCCCAAGTTCTCAGGACAGGCAGTGCGATTCAGAGACCCTGTATAGACGACCCTCACTTCCCTTCATTCTCTTCCTATTCCACTTTTCTCTCAAGATTGGCTTCTTTCCCCCTGGTCTATGGATTTGAGGCCTCTTTCTGACAGTTTTAGTGTCAACCCTCTCTGGTCAGTAGGGCTGGTGAGGCAGATTGTCCTGTTTTCCTGTATGTCATCCTGGCTGTTCATATTATAACGCTTCCCCAGACTCACATGTTTCCAAGTTAACTCAAAAAAGCCAGTCTCACTGCCTCTGATCTGAACAGTCAAGGGAGTGGCATTTTAGACTCTTGACTGCACGTGCAGAGGTAGAAACAGGCATGACATGGAGAGAGAGCAGATGCCTCAGCACCCCATGGTCTGTGAGGATTGATGTCCTGCCCTGTGTAACTATTTCTGCACTGACATCACTTTAGGGCGCCTCCAGTGTTCTTCAGCTAATGTCAGCTCCAATGAGTCCACAGTGCCTGGACACGGAGTCCCTGGACGCTGGACCCCCGTCACACAGCCCTGCACCTCTGGGGCTGGACACAAATCTCACAAGGCCAGTGCAGGTCTCCTGCCTGGGACCAGGTTCTACATTCCTTTTGGTCATGAGCCAAAGGTGTGCTCACTTTGAACTGTTCTCATTCAGAGGTTGGAGTGAGTCACGGCAGGGACCATTCCCAGGGAGCTACGGGTTCCCAAGGGTGGAAAAGAAGGAAAATTCTTGAGTTCTGGCAGGTGCATTCCAGGCACCTGGCTGGCCTTGCAAAGTCAATGATCAACTTGACCATCGAGCCCAGACGGAGCTTACAGCGGCTGTTGGAGGGAACACACGTGGCAGAGAAAGAGCAGCCGGAGACGACCTGTCACCTCGCACAGAGAGCAGCAGGAGTGCGTGCGTGCGTGTGAGACCGCAGGTGGGGTTACCTCTGCACCCGCGGCTGCAGGCCTGGGACACTGCACGCCACTCTCCACTTGCCGAACAGCAACTTTCTCTCACTCATCCTCGGTTTCAGGGCTCTCGGGCCAGCGAGCCGGGGCCAGACTGCCTGCGCCAGCCGGGGGAGTCTTGGCGGGGCTCCTGGGAATCCAAGAACTGGAAGACAGACCGGAGGGAAGAGCAGAGGCTTAGATGATACAAGTTACCGGGACACGAGTCCGGGATTCACGACCTGTGAGCACTGAGCCCTTCACAGGAGCCCTCCCCAAGGGGCCAGACTGGGGCTCCTGACCGCTCATGACCCTCATGGAGTCCTGGGTACCTGGGGCTTGTCACCTCTCATATGAGGGCATCGCCCGACAGAGGAGCCCCAGGCAGCCCCACAGGCTCCAGGGGGAGATGGAGAGGGACAGAGAGCAAGGAGGGGCAGGACAGGATGTGGGGGCTGGCAGCTCCCTGGTAAGACAGTCTGAGCAGAAGTGGGTCCTTCTGAGAAGGAAACTGAGGACACGGCCCTGCCATGCCTGCCGGTGACCAACTAGGTGGGACGGTCACAGGGCAAACTGATTTGGACAGTTCACAAAAAAGGTTGTCCTTTATTTCAAAAAGAGGATTAAAGAACTGGAAGAAAACCTGGATATGTCGGGAGACTGACCTGTGGGTGGGCCCAGGAGCAACATTGTTAAAAAAAAATCCACGTGAAATCGCTATGTAAGTGACAAACCACCGAAAGACAGAAGGATTAGATATGACATGGTCACAGTTTTAGTTGAACAATTGGTACTGAATCAGCCACTTTGGAAATTGGGTTAATGATCACATAAACAATGAAATATAGACATTATTTTTCAGGGCTCTCAGGTGTGTGAATTGAAATGTGAAGACCTAAGAAGACAGGTGACATAGCCACGGTGAACAACCAAGAAGTGTCATGCCAGGACCTGAGGGCAGGTCTGAACCAGAACCCAAGACCTTGCTCTTCTCACAATGGGAGAGCACCGTGGATTTCCACCTGGCCCTGAGTGAGCATGGAGGGGCCCCGCTATCCCTTCCCCGCCCCCCGGCATGGTGACAGCAACCCCCACATCAGAGCCTCCTACTCCCCTGTCCTGCCCACCTGGGAGGATTAGCCACTGGTGCCCAGAGTCAGCACTGGCTGCGAGGATCCAGGGCTCGCAGGGGAGGCTCCATGTGGCGAAGCCACAGCCACGACCCCACTGCTGGTCCAGCGGCAGCCGCAGACAGGCGCTCACCAGGGTGCTTGGCTGCAGCTGTGTGTTTGCAGCTTGCACCTGTGACACGCAGGGGCTCAAGTCTCCACTCCAAGGCCCTTGGGGACAGGCCTCCTGCGTGGGGGCTGAAAGGAGAAGAGGCTTCAGTGGGAACGATCCTGGTGCTCTCTTTGCTACGTCCTCCCAGAACACCCATCTCTCATGTCCCTGCGGGTCAGTGAGACCACCCAGTGACCGTGGCAACACAGAAAGACACCGAGTATACGAAGGAGATGTCACCTGTCAGGTGTGTGCCTGGGGAAGCAGAGATCCCAGGTGCCCGGGCTGGCAGACAAACGGTCAGGGGCTGGGCAGACGGCAAAGCTCCCAGACCCACCTCCCCTCTGGGCGGAAAACTCTGCCCAAGCACCTGACGGGAACCATCCATGTCTCCAGGGTCGGCCTGCAGGGACATCGCTCAGCCCAGGCAGAGGACTGAGCACAGCGAGGCCACCTGGGACGCCAGTGAGACTGACCAGCTTTATCAGGGGAGGACTCACCCGCTCCCTCCAGAACAGAGGCGACCTCATGCTCGGCAGACAAGGAGGCGGCGCTTCTGATGGGCTCTTGGCAGTCAGACAGGTCAGCACCACCAGGAGGGAAATCCTGCTCCGTCAGTGCCTGTGACAGTCCTTCAGTCCCTGCGTCCTCCTGCAGCTCCCTGGGCACACTGGGGAGAGGAAGGCAGGAGGGATGAGACCTCGGACTCATCCACGTCCAGTCCCCCTTGGTCTGACGAGGAGAGCGTGGTGCCCAAGGGCTGAGAGTCCACTAAAGCCACGTGACCTGTTACTGACAACCCCGCAACGAGAACCCAGGCCTCTGGCCCTTTCCACACTGTTTGGAAGGAGGAGAGAAAGGGTCCAATGGAGAAATCAATAAGCCACTTCAGGCTGTGGGTCACCCTGGCTGGGACAGGGATCAGGATGTAGAAACAGTAAAAGTATTTTCCTAGAGAGGGTCGGCAAAGAAAGGAAGAAGGAAGATTCCCAATGGAACTGCACGGAGAGAGCAGGGACTCTTGCCTGGACTTGCAGAGGTAGAAACGGGAATGACATGGAGAGAGGGCAGATGCCTCAGCACCCCATGGTCTGTGAGGATTGAAGTCCTGCCCTGTGCAACTATTTCTGCACTGACGTCACTTTAGGGCGCCTCCAGTGTTCTTCAGCTAATGTCAGCTCCAATGAGTCCACAGTGCCTGGACACAGAGTCCCTGGACACTGCACCCCCGTCACACAGCCCTGCACCTCTGGGGCTGGACACAAATCTCACAAGGCCAGTGCAGGTCTCCTGCCTGGGACCAGGTTCTACATTCCTTTTGGTCATGAGCCAAAGGTGTGCTCACTTTGAACTGTTCTCATTCAGAGGTTGGAGTGAGTCACGGCGGGGACCATTCCCAGGGAGCTACAGGTTCCCAAGGGTGGAAAAGAAGGAAAATTCTTGAGTTCTGGCAGGTGCATTCCAGGCACCTGGCTGGCCTTGCAAAGTCAATGATCAACTTGACCATCGAGCCCAGACGGAGCTTACAGCGGCTGTTGGAGGGAACACACGTGGCAGAGAAAGAGCAGCCGGAGACGACCTGTCACCTCGCACAGAGAGCAGCAGGAGTGCGTGCGTGCGTGTGAGACCGCAGGTGGGGTTACCTCTGCACCCGCGGCTGCAGGCCTGGGACACTGCACGCCACTCTCCACTTGCCGAACAGCAACTTTCTCTCACTCATCCTCGGTTTCACGGCTCTCGGGCCAGCGAGCCGGGGCCAGACTGCCTGCGCCAGCCGGGGGAGTCTTGGCGGGGCTCCTGGGAATCCAAGAACTGGAAGACAGACCGGAGGGAAGAGCAGAGGCTTAGATGATACAAGTTACCGGGACACGAGTCCGGGATTCACGACCTGTGAGCACTGAGCCCTTCACAGGAGCCCTCCCCAAGGGGCCAGACTGGGGCTCCTGACCGCTCATGACCCTCATGGAGTCCTGGGTACCTGGGGCTTGTCACCTCTCATATGAGGGCATCGCCCGACAGAGGAGCCCCAGGCAGCCCCACAGGCTCCAGGGGGAGATGGAGAGGGACAGAGAGCAAGGAGGGGCAGGACAGGATGTGGGGGCTGGCAGCTCCCTGGTAAGACAGTCTGAGCAGAAGTGGGTCCTTCTGAGAAGGAAACTGAGGACACGGCCCTGCCATGCCTGCCGGTGACCAACTAGGTGGGACGGTCACAGGGCAAACTGATTTGGACAGTTCACAAAAAAGGTTGTCCTTTATTTCAAAAAGAGGATTAAAGAACTGGAAGAAAACCTGGATATGTCGGGAGACTGACCTGTGGGTGGGCCCAGGAGCAACATTGTTAAAAAAAAATCCACGTGAAATCGCTATGTAAGTGACAAACCACCGAAAGACAGAAGGATTAGATATGACATGGTCACAGTTTTAGTTGAACAATTGGTACTGAATCAGCCACTTTGGAAATTGGGTTAATGATCACATAAACAATGAAATATAGACATTATTTTTCAGGGCTCTCAGGTGTGTGAATTGAAATGTGAAGACCTAAGAAGACAGGTGACATAGCCACGGTGAACAACCAAGAAGTGTCATGCCAGGACCTGAGGGCAGGTCTGAACCAGAACCCAAGACCTTGCTCTTCTCACAATGGGAGAGCACCGTGGATTTCCACCTGGCCCTGAGTGAGCATGGAGGGGCCCCGCTATCCCTTCCCCGCCCCCCGGCATGGTGACAGCAACCCCCACATCAGAGCCTCCTGCTCCCCTGTCCTGCCCACCTGGGAGGATTAGCCACTGGTGCCCAGAGTCAGCACTGGCTGCGAGGATCCAGGGCTCGCAGGGGAGGCTCCATGTGGCGAAGCCACAGCCACGACCCCACTGCTGGTCCAGCGGCAGCCGCAGACAGGCGCTCACCAGGGTGCTTGGCTGCAGCTGTGTGTTTGCAGCTTGCACCTGTGACACGCAGGGGCTCAAGTCTCCACTCCAAGGCCCTTGGGGACAGGCCTCCTGCATGGGGGCTGAAAGGAGAAGAGGCTTCAGTGGGAACGATCCTGGTGCTCTCTTTGCTACGTCCTCCCAGAACACCCATCTCTCATGTCCCTGCGGGTCAGTGAGACCACCCAGTGACCGTGGCAACACAGAAAGACACCGAGTATACGAAGGAGATGTCACCTGTCAGGTGTGTGCCTGGGGAAGCAGAGATCCCAGGTGCCCGGGCTGGCAGACAAACGGTCAGGGGCTGGGCAGACGGCAAAGCTCCCAGACCCACCTCCCCTCTGGGCGGAAAACTCTGCCCAAGCACCTGACGGGAACCATCCATGTCTCCAGGGTCGGCCTGCAGGGACATCGCTCAGCCCAGGCAGAGGACTGAGCACAGCGAGGCCACCTGGGACGCCAGTGAGACTGACCAGCTTTATCAGGGGAGGACTCACCCGCTCCCTCCAGAACAGAGGCGACCTCATGCTCGGCAGACAAGGAGGCGGCGCTTCTGATGGGCTCTTGGCAGTCAGACAGGTCAGCACCACCAGGAGGGAAATCCTGCTCCGTCAGTGCCTGTGACAGTCCTTCAGTCCCTGCGTCCTCCTGCAGCTCCCTGGGCACACTGGGGAGAGGAAGGCAGGAGGGATGAGACCTCGGACTCATCCACGTCCAGTCCCCCTTGGTCTGACGAGGAGAGCGTGGTGCCCAAGGGCTGAGAGTCCACTAAAGCCACGTGACCTGTTACTGACAACCCCGCAACGAGAACCCAGGCCTCTGGCCCTTTCCACACTGTTTGGAAGGAGGAGAGAAAGGGTCCAATGGAGAAATCAATAAGCCACTGGAGGCTGTGGGTCACCCTGGCTGGGACAGGGATCAGGATGTAGAAACAGTAAAAGTATTTTCCTAGAGAGGGTCGGCAAAGAAAGGAAGAAGGAAGATTCCCAATGGAACTGCACGGAGAGAGCAGGGACTCTTGCCTGGACTTGCAGAGGTAGAAACGGGAATGACATGGAGAGAGGGCAGATGCCTCATCACCCCATGGTCTGTGAGGATTGAAGTCCTGCCCTGTGCAACTATTTCTGCACTGACGTCACTTTAGGGCGCCTCCAGTGTTCTTCAGCTAATGTCAGCTCCAATGAGTCCACAGTGCCTGGACACAGAGTCCCTGGACACTGCACCCCCGTCACACAGCCCTGCACCTCTGGGGCTGGACACAAATCTCACAAGGCCAGTGCAGGTCTCCTGCCTGGGACCAGGTTCTACATTCCTTTTGGTCATGAGCCAAAGGTGTGCTCACTTTGAACTGTTCTCATTCAGAGGTTGGAGTGAGTCACGGCGGGGACCATTCCCAGGGAGCTACAGGTTCCCAAGGGTGGAAAAGAAGGAAAATTCTTGAGTTCTGGCAGGTGCATTCCAGGCACCTGGCTGGCCTTGCAAAGTCAATGATCAACTTGACCATCGAGCCCAGACGGAGCTTACAGCGGCTGTTGGAGGGAACACACGTGGCAGAGAAAGAGCAGCCGGAGACGACCTGTCACCTCGCACAGAGAGCAGCAGGAGTGCGTGCGTGCGTGTGAGACCGCAGGTGGGGTTACCTCTGCACCCGCGGCTGCAGGCCTGGGACACTGCACGCCACTCTCCACTTGCCGAACAGCAACTTTCTCTCACTCATCCTCGGTTTCACGGCTCTCGGGCCAGCGAGCCGGGGCCAGACTGCCTGCGCCAGCCGGGGGAGTCTTGGCGGGGCTCCTGGGAATCCAAGAACTGGAAGACAGACCGGAGGGAAGAGCAGAGGCTTAGATGATACAAGTTACCGGGACACGAGTCCGGGATTCACGACCTGTGAGCACTGAGCCCTTCACAGGAGCCCTCCCCAAGGGGCCAGACTGGGGCTCCTGACCGCTCATGACCCTCATGGAGTCCTGGGTACCTGGGGCTTGTCACCTCTCATATGAGGGCATCGCCCGACAGAGGAGCCCCAGGCAGCCCCACAGGCTCCAGGGGGAGATGGAGAGGGACAGAGAGCAAGGAGGGGCAGGACAGGATGTGGGGGCTGGCAGCTCCCTGGTAAGACAGTCTGAGCAGAAGTGGGTCCTTCTGAGAAGGAAACTGAGGACACGGCCCTGCCATGCCTGCCGGTGACCAACTAGGTGGGACGGTCACAGGGCAAACTGATTTGGACAGTTCACAAAAAAGGTTGTCCTTTATTTCAAAAAGAGGATTAAAGAACTGGAAGAAAACCTGGATATGTCGGGAGACTGACCTGTGGGTGGGCCCAGGAGCAACATTGTTAAAAAAAAATCCACGTGAAATCGCTATGTAAGTGACAAACCACCGAAAGACAGAAGGATTAGATATTACATGGTCACAGTTTTAGTTGAACAATTGGTACTGAATCAGCCACTTTGGAAATTGGGTTAATGATCACATAAACAATGAAATATAGACATTATTTTTCAGGGCTCTCAGGTGTGTGAATTGAAATGTGAAGACCTAAGAAGACAGGTGACATAGCCACGGTGAACAACCAAGAAGTGTCATGCCAGGACCTGAGGGCAGGTCTGAACCAGAACCCAAGACCTTGCTCTTCTCACAATGGGAGAGCACCGTGGATTTCCACCTGGCCCTGAGTGAGCATGGAGGGGCCCCGCTATCCCTTCCCCGCCCCCCGGCATGGTGACAGCAACCCCCACATCAGAGCCTCCTGCTCCCCTGTCCTGCCCACCTGGGAGGATTAGCCACTGGTGCCCAGAGTCAGCACTGGCTGCGAGGATCCAGGGCTCGCAGGGGAGGCTCCATGTGGCGAAGCCACAGCCACGACCCCACTGCTGGTCCAGCGGCAGCCGCAGACAGGCGCTCACCAGGGTGCTTGGCTGCAGCTGTGTGTTTGCAGCTTGCACCTGTGACACGCAGGGGCTCAAGTCTCCACTCCAAGGCCCTTGGGGACAGGCCTCCTGCATGGGGGCTGAAAGGAGAAGAGGCTTCAGTGGGAACGATCCTGGTGCTCTCTTTGCTACGTCCTCCCAGAACACCCATCTCTCATGTCCCTGCGGGTCAGTGAGACCACCCAGTGACCGTGGCAACACAGAAAGACACCGAGTATACGAAGGAGATGTCACCTGTCAGGTGTGTGCCTGGGGAAGCAGAGATCCCAGGTGCCCGGGCTGGCAGACAAACGGTCAGGGGCTGGGCAGACGGCAAAGCTCCCAGACCCACCTCCCCTCTGGGCGGAAAACTCTGCCCAAGCACCTGACGGGAACCATCCATGTCTCCAGGGTCGGCCTGCAGGGACATCGCTCAGCCCAGGCAGAGGACTGAGCACAGCGAGGCCACCTGGGACGCCAGTGAGACTGACCAGCTTTATCAGGGGAGGACTCACCCGCTCCCTCCAGAACAGAGGCGACCTCATGCTCGGCAGACAAGGAGGCGGCGCTTCTGATGGGCTCTTGGCAGTCAGACAGGTCGGCACCACCAGGAGGGAAATCCTGCTCCGTCAGTGCCTGTGACAGTCCTTCAGTCCCTGCGTCCTCCTGCAGCTCCCTGGGCACACTGGGGAGAGGAAGGCAGGAGGGATGAGACCTCGGACTCATCCACGTCCAGTCCCCCTTGGTCTGACGAGGAGAGCGTGGTGCCCAAGGGCTGAGAGTCCACTAAAGCCACGTGACCTGTTACTGACAACCCCGCAACGAGAACCCAGGCCTCTGGCCCTTTCCACACTGTTTGGAAGGAGGAGAGAAAGGGTCCAATGGAGAAATCAATAAGCCACTGGAGGCTGTGGGTCACCCTGGCTGGGACAGGGATCAGGATGTAGAAACAGTAAAAGTATTTTCCTAGAGAGGGTCGGCAAAGAAAGGAAGAAGGAAGATTCCCAATGGAACTGCACGGAGAGAGCAGGGACTCTTGCCTGGACTTGCAGAGGTAGAAACGGGAATGACATGGAGAGAGGGCAGATGCCTCAGCACCCCATGGTCTGTGAGGATTGAAGTCCTGCCCTGTGCAACTATTTCTGCACTGACGTCACTTTAGGGCGCCTCCAGTGTTCTTCAGCTAATGTCAGCTCCAATGAGTCCACAGTGCCTGGACACGGAGTCCCTGGACACTGCACCCCCGTCACACAGCCCTGCACCTCTGGGGCTGGACACAAATCTCACAAGGCCAGTGCAGGTCTCCTGCCTGGGACCAGGTTCTACATTCCTTTTGGTCATGAGCCAAAGGTGTGCTCACTTTGAACTGTTCTCATTCAGAGGTTGGAGTGAGTCACGGCGGGGACCATTCCCAGGGAGCTACAGGTTCCCAAGGGTGGAAAAGAAGGAAAATTCTTGAGTTCTGGCAGGTGCATTCCAGGCACCTGGCTGGCCTTGCAAAGTCAATGATCAACTTGACCATCGAGCCCAGACGGAGCTTACAGCGGCTGTTGGAGGGAACACACGTGGCAGAGAAAGAGCAGCCGGAGACGACCTGTCACCTCGCACAGAGAGCAGCAGGAGTGCGTGCGTGCGTGTGAGACCGCAGGTGGGGTTACCTCTGCACCCGCGGCTGCAGGCCTGGGACACTGCACGCCACTCTCCACTTGCCGAACAGCAACTTTCTCTCACTCATCCTCGGTTTCAGGGCTCTCGGGCCAGCGAGCCGGGGCCAGACTGCCTGCGCCAGCCGGGGGAGTCTTGGCGGGGCTCCTGGGAATCCAAGAACTGGAAGACAGACCGGAGGGAAGAGCAGAGGCTTAGATGATACAAGTTACCAGGACACGAGTCCGGGATTCACGACCTGTGAGCACTGAGCCCTTCATAAGAGCCCTCCCCAAGGGGCCAGACTGGGGCTCCTGACCGCTCATGACCCTCATGGAGTCCTGGGTACCTAGGGCTTGTCACCTCTCATATGAGGGCATCGCCCGACAGAGGAGCCCCAGGCAGCCCCACAGGCTCCAGGGGGAGATGGAGAGGGACAGAGAGCAAGGAGGGGCAGGACAGGATGTGGGGGCTGGCAGCTCCCTGGTAAGACAGTCTGAGCAGAAGTGGGTCCTTCTGAGAAGGAAACTGAGGACACGGCCCTGCCATGCCTGCCGGTGACCAACTAGGTGGGACGGTCACAGGGCAAACTGATTTGGACAGTTCACAAAAAAGGTTGTCCTTTATTTCAAAAAGAGGATTAAAGAACTGGAAGAAAACCTGGATATGTCGGGAGACTGACCTGTGGGTGGGCCCAGGAGCAACATTGTTAAAAAAAAATCCACGTGAAATCGCTATGTAAGTGACAAACCACCGAAAGACAGAAGGATTAGATATGACATGGTCACAGTTTTAGTTGAACAATTGGTACTGAATCAGCCACTTTGGAAATTGGGTTAATGATCACATAAACAATGAAATATAGACATTATTTTTCAGGGCTCTCAGGTGTGTGAATTGAAATGTGAAGACCTAAGAAGACAGGTGACATAGCCAAGGTGAACAACCAAGAAGTGTCATGCCAGGACCTGAGGGCAGGTCTGAACCAGAACCCAAGACCTTGCTCTTCTCACAATGGGAGAGCACCGTGGATTTCCACCTGGCCCTGAGTGAGCATGGAGGGGCCCCGCTATCCCTTCCCCGCCCCCCGGCATGGTGACAGCAACCCCCACATCAGAGCCTCCTGCTCCCCTGTCCTGCCCACCTGGGAGGATTAGCCACTGGTGCCCAGAGTCAGCGCTGGCTGCGAGGATCCAGGGCTCGCAGGGGAGGCTCCATGTGGCGAAGCCACAGCCACGACCCCACTGCTGGTCCAGCGGCAGCCGCAGACAGTCGCTCACCAGGGTGCTTGGCTGCAGCTGTGTGTTTGCAGCTTGCACCTGTGACACGCAGGGGCTCAAGTCTCCACTCCAAGGCCCTTGGGGACAGGCCTCCTGCGTGGGGGCTGAAAGGAGAAGAGGCTTCAGTGGGAACGATCCTGGTGCTCTCTTTGCTACGTCCTCCCAGAACACCCATCTCTCATGTCCCTGCGGGTCAGTGAGACCACCCAGTGACCGTGGCAACACAGAAAGACACCGAGTATACGAAGGAGATGTCACCTGTCAGGTGTGTGCCTGGGGAAGCAGAGATCCCAGGTGCCCGGGCTGGCAGACAAACGGTCAGGGGCTGGGCAGACGGCAAAGCTCCCAGACCCACCTCCCCTCTGGGCGGAAAACTCTGCCCAAGCACCTGACGGGAACCATCCATGTCTCCAGGGTCGGCCTGCAGGGACATCGCTCAGCCCAGGCAGAGGACTGAGCACAGCGAGGCCACCTGGGACGCCAGTGAGACTGACCAGCTTTATCAGGGGAGGACTCACCCGCTCCCTCCAGAACAGAGGCGACCTCATGCTCGGCAGACAAGGAGGCGGCGCTTCTGATGGGCTCTTGGCAGTCAGACAGGTCGGCACCACCAGGAGGGAAATCCTGCTCCGTCAGTGCCTGTGACAGTCCTTCAGTCCCTGCGTCCTCCTGCAGCTCCCTGGGCACACTGGGGAGAGGAAGGCAGGAGGGATGAGACCTCGGACTCATCCACGTCCAGTCCCCCTTGGTCTGACGAGGAGAGCGTGGTGCCCAAGGGCTGAGAGTCCACTAAAGCCACGTGACCTGTTACTGACAACCCCGCAACGAGAACCCAGGCCTCTGGCCCTTTCCACACTGTTTGGAAGGAGGAGAGAAAGGGTCCAATGGAGAAATCAATAAGCCACTGGAGGCTGTGGGTCACCCTGGCTGGGACAGGGATCAGGATGTAGAAACAGTAAAAGTATTTTCCTAGAGAGGGTCGGCAAAGAAAGGAAGAAGGAAGATTCCCAATGGAACTGCACGGAGAGAGCAGGGACTCTTGCCTGGACTTGCAGAGGTAGAAACGGGAATGACATGGAGAGAGGGCAGATGCCTCAGCACCCCATGGTCTGTGAGGATTGAAGTCCTGCCCTGTGCAACTATTTCTGCACTGACGTCACTTTAGGGCGCCTCCAGTGTTCTTCAGCTAATGTCAGCTCCAATGAGTCCACAGTGCCTGGACACGGAGTCCCTGGACACTGCACCCCCGTCACACAGCCCTGCACCTCTGGGGCTGGACACAAATCTCACAAGGCCAGTGCAGGTCTCCTGCCTGGGACCAGGTTCTACATTCCTTTTGGTCATGAGCCAAAGGTGTGCTCACTTTGAACTGTTCTCATTCAGAGGTTGGAGTGAGTCACGGCGGGGACCATTCCCAGGGAGCTACAGGTTCCCAAGGGTGGAAAAGAAGGAAAATTCTTGAGTTCTGGCAGGTGCATTCCAGGCACCTGGCTGGCCTTGCAAAGTCAATGATCAACTTGACCATCGAGCCCAGACGGAGCTTACAGCGGCTGTTGGAGGGAACACACGTGGCAGAGAAAGAGCAGCCGGAGACGACCTGTCACCTCGCACAGAGAGCAGCAGGAGTGCGTGCGTGCGTGTGAGACCGCAGGTGGGGTTACCTCTGCACCCGCGGCTGCAGGCCTGGGACACTGCACGCCACTCTCCACTTGCCGAACAGCAACTTTCTCTCACTCATCCTCGGTTTCACGGCTCTCGGGCCAGCGAGCCGGGGCCAGACTGCCTGCGCCAGCCGGGGGAGTCTTGGCGGGGCTCCTGGGAATCCAAGAACTGGAAGACAGACCGGAGGGAAGAGCAGAGGCTTAGATGATACAAGTTACCGGGACACGAGTCCGGGATTCACGACCTGTGAGCACTGAGCCCTTCACAGGAGCCCTCCCCAAGGGGCCAGACTGGGGCTCCTGACCGCTCATGACCCTCATGGAGTCCTGGGTACCTGGGGCTTGTCACCTCTCATATGAGGGCATCGCCCGACAGAGGAGCCCCAGGCAGCCCCACAGGCTCCAGGGGGAGATGGAGAGGGACAGAGAGCAAGGAGGGGCAGGACAGGATGTGGGGGCTGGCAGCTCCCTGGTAAGACAGTCTGAGCAGAAGTGGGTCCTTCTGAGAAGGAAACTGAGGACACGGCCCTGCCATGCCTGCCGGTGACCAACTAGGTGGGACGGTCACAGGGCAAACTGATTTGGACAGTTCACAAAAAAGGTTGTCCTTTATTTCAAAAAGAGGATTAAAGAACTGGAAGAAAACCTGGATATGTCGGGAGACTGACCTGTGGGTGGGCCCAGGAGCAACATTGTTAAAAAAAAATCCACGTGAAATCGCTATGTAAGTGACAAACCACCGAAAGACAGAAGGATTAGATATGACATGGTCACAGTTTTAGTTGAACAATTGGTACTGAATCAGCCACTTTGGAAATTGGGTTAATGATCACATAAACAATGAAATATAGACATTATTTTTCAGGGCTCTCAGGTGTGTGAATTGAAATGTGAAGACCTAAGAAGACAGGTGACATAGCCACGGTGAACAACCAAGAAGTGTCATGCCAGGACCTGAGGGCAGGTCTGAACCAGAACCCAAGACCTTGCTCTTCTCACAATGGGAGAGCACCGTGGATTTCCACCTGGCCCTGAGTGAGCATGGAGGGGCCCCGCTATCCCTTCCCCGCCCCCCGGCATGGTGACAGCAACCCCCACATCAGAGCCTCCTGCTCCCCTGTCCTGCCCACCTGGGAGGATTAGCCACTGGTGCCCAGAGTCAGCACTGGCTGCGAGGATCCAGGGCTCGCAGGGGAGGCTCCATGTGGCGAAGCCACAGCCACGACCCCACTGCTGGTCCAGCGGCAGCCGCAGACAGGCGCTCACCAGGGTGCTTGGCTGCAGCTGTGTGTTTGCAGCTTGCACCTGTGACACGCAGGGGCTCAAGTCTCCACTCCAAGGCCCTTGGGGACAGGCCTCCTGCATGGGGGCTGAAAGGAGAAGAGGCTTCAGTGGGAACGATCCTGGTGCTCTCTTTGCTACGTCCTCCCAGAACACCCATCTCTCATGTCCCTGCGGGTCAGTGAGACCACCCAGTGACCGTGGCAACACAGAAAGACACCGAGTATACGAAGGAGATGTCACCTGTCAGGTGTGTGCCTGGGGAAGCAGAGATCCCAGGTGCCCGGGCTGGCAGACAAACGGTCAGGGGCTGGGCAGACGGCAAAGCTCCCAGACCCACCTCCCCTCTGGGCGGAAAACTCTGCCCAAGCACCTGACGGGAACCATCCATGTCTCCAGGGTCGGCCTGCAGGGACATCGCTCAGCCCAGGCAGAGGACTGAGCACAGCGAGGCCACCTGGGACGCCAGTGAGACTGACCAGCTTTATCAGGGGAGGACTCACCCGCTCCCTCCAGAACAGAGGCGACCTCATGCTCGGCAGACAAGGAGGCGGCGCTTCTGATGGGCTCTTGGCAGTCAGACAGGTCGGCACCACCAGGAGGGAAATCCTGCTCCGTCAGTGCCTGTGACAGTCCTTCAGTCCCTGCGTCCTCCTGCAGCTCCCTGGGCACACTGGGGAGAGGAAGGCAGGAGGGATGAGACCTCGGACTCATCCACGTCCAGTCCCCCTTGGTCTGACGAGGAGAGCGTGGTGCCCAAGGGCTGAGAGTCCACTAAAGCCACGTGACCTGTTACTGACAACCCCGCAACGAGAACCCAGGCCTCTGGCCCTTTCCACACTGTTTGGAAGGAGGAGAGAAAGGGTCCAATGGAGAAATCAATAAGCCACTGGAGGCTGTGGGTCACCCTGGCTGGGACAGGGATCAGGATGTAGAAACAGTAAAAGTATTTTCCTAGAGAGGGTCGGCAAAGAAAG
Source organism: Eulemur rufifrons (assembly GCF_041146395.1). Lineage (NCBI taxonomy): Eukaryota > Metazoa > Chordata > Mammalia > Primates > Lemuridae > Eulemur > Eulemur rufifrons. The sequence goes on along the minus strand of NC_090999.1, from coordinate 95,665,246 downwards.
GAAGAAGGAAGATTCCCAATGGAACTGCACGGAGAGAGCAGGGACTCTTGCCTGGACTTGCAGAGGTAGAAACGGGAATGACATGGAGAGAGGGCAGATGCCTCAGCACCCCATGGTCTGTGAGGATTGAAGTCCTGCCCTGTGCAACTATTTCTGCACTGACGTCACTTTAGGGCGCCTCCAGTGTTCTTCAGCTAATGTCAGCTCCAATGAGTCCACAGTGCCTGGACACGGAGTCCCTGGACACTGCACCCCCGTCACACAGCCCTGCACCTCTGGGGCTGGACACAAATCTCACAAGGCCAGTGCAGGTCTCCTGCCTGGGACCAGGTTCTACATTCCTTTTGGTCATGAGCCAAAGGTGTGCTCACTTTGAACTGTTCTCATTCAGAGGTTGGAGTGAGTCACGGCGGGGACCATTCCCAGGGAGCTACAGGTTCCCAAGGGTGGAAAAGAAGGAAAATTCTTGAGTTCTGGCAGGTGCATTCCAGGCACCTGGCTGGCCTTGCAAAGTCAATGATCAACTTGACCATCGAGCCCAGACGGAGCTTACAGCGGCTGTTGGAGGGAACACACGTGGCAGAGAAAGAGCAGCCGGAGACGACCTGTCACCTCGCACAGAGAGCAGCAGGAGTGCGTGCGTGCGTGTGAGACCGCAGGTGGGGTTACCTCTGCACCCGCGGCTGCAGGCCTGGGACACTGCACGCCACTCTCCACTTGCCGAACAGCAACTTTCTCTCACTCATCCTCGGTTTCAGGGCTCTCGGGCCAGCGAGCCGGGGCCAGACTGCCTGCGCCAGCCGGGGGAGTCTTGGCGGGGCTCCTGGGAATCCAAGAACTGGAAGACAGACCGGAGGGAAGAGCAGAGGCTTAGATGATACAAGTTACCAGGACACGAGTCCGGGATTCACGACCTGTGAGCACTGAGCCCTTCATAAGAGCCCTCCCCAAGGGGCCAGACTGGGGCTCCTGACCGCTCATGACCCTCATGGAGTCCTGGGTACCTAGGGCTTGTCACCTCTCATATGAGGGCATCGCCCGACAGAGGAGCCCCAGGCAGCCCCACAGGCTCCAGGGGGAGATGGAGAGGGACAGAGAGCAAGGAGGGGCAGGACAGGATGTGGGGGCTGGCAGCTCCCTGGTAAGACAGTCTGAGCAGAAGTGGGTCCTTCTGAGAAGGAAACTGAGGACACGGCCCTGCCATGCCTGCCGGTGACCAACTAGGTGGGACGGTCACAGGGCAAACTGATTTGGACAGTTCACAAAAAAGGTTGTCCTTTATTTCAAAAAGAGGATTAAAGAACTGGAAGAAAACCTGGATATGTCGGGAGACTGACCTGTGGGTGGGCCCAGGAGCAACATTGTTAAAAAAAAATCCACGTGAAATCGCTATGTAAGTGACAAACCACCGAAAGACAGAAGGATTAGATATGACATGGTCACAGTTTTAGTTGAACAATTGGTACTGAATCAGCCACTTTGGAAATTGGGTTAATGATCACATAAACAATGAAATATAGACATTATTTTTCAGGGCTCTCAGGTGTGTGAATTGAAATGTGAAGACCTAAGAAGACAGGTGACATAGCCAAGGTGAACAACCAAGAAGTGTCATGCCAGGACCTGAGGGCAGGTCTGAACCAGAACCCAAGACCTTGCTCTTCTCACAATGGGAGAGCACCGTGGATTTCCACCTGGCCCTGAGTGAGCATGGAGGGGCCCCGCTATCCCTTCCCTGCCCCCCGGCATGGTGACAGCAACCCCCACATCAGAGCCTCCTGCTCCCCTGTCCTGCCCACCTGGGAGGATTAGCCACTGGTGCCCAGAGTCAGCGCTGGCTGCGAGGATCCAGGGCTCGCAGGGGAGGCTCCATGTGGCGAAGCCACAGCCACGACCCCACTGCTGGTCCAGCGGCAGCCGCAGACAGTCGCTCACCAGGGTGCTTGGCTGCAGCTGTGTGTTTGCAGCTTGCACCTGTGACACGCAGGGGCTCAAGTCTCCACTCCAAGGCCCTTGGGGACAGGCCTCCTGCGTGGGGGCTGAAAGGAGAAGAGGCTTCAGTGGGAACGATCCTGGTGCTCTCTTTGCTACGTCCTCCCAGAACACCCATCTCTCATGTCCCTGCGGGTCAGTGAGACCACCCAGTGACCGTGGCAACACAGAAAGACACCGAGTATACGAAGGAGATGTCACCTGTCAGGTGTGTGCCTGGGGAAGCAGAGATCCCAGGTGCCCGGGCTGGCAGACAAACGGTCAGGGGCTGGGCAGACGGCAAAGCTCCCAGACCCACCTCCCCTCTGGGCGGAAAACTCTGCCCAAGCACCTGACGGGAACCATCCATGTCTCCAGGGTCGGCCTGCAGGGACATCGCTCAGCCCAGGCAGAGGACTGAGCACAGCGAGGCCACCTGGGACGCCAGTGAGACTGACCAGCTTTATCAGGGGAGGACTCACCCGCTCCCTCCAGAACAGAGGCGACCTCATGCTCGGCAGACAAGGAGGCGGCGCTTCTGATGGGCTCTTGGCAGTCAGACAGGTCGGCACCACCAGGAGGGAAATCCTGCTCCGTCAGTGCCTGTGACAGTCCTTCAGTCCCTGCGTCCTCCTGCAGCTCCCTGGGCACACTGGGGAGAGGAAGGCAGGAGGGATGAGACCTCGGACTCATCCACGTCCAGTCCCCCTTGGTCTGACGAGGAGAGCGTGGTGCCCAAGGGCTGAGAGTCCACTAAAGCCACGTGACCTGTTACTGACAACCCCGCAACGAGAACCCAGGCCTCTGGCCCTTTCCACACTGTTTGGAAGGAGGAGAGAAAGGGTCCAATGGAGAAATCAATAAGCCACTGGAGGCTGTGGGTCACCCTGGCTGGGACAGGGATCAGGATGTAGAAACAGTAAAAGTATTTTCCTAGAGAGGGTCGGCAAAGAAAGGAAGAAGGAAGATTCCCAATGGAACTGCACGGAGAGAGCAGGGACTCTTGCCTGGACTTGCAGAGGTAGAAACGGGAATGACATGGAGAGAGGGCAGATGCCTCAGCACCCCATGGTCTGTGAGGATTGAAGTCCTGCCCTGTGCAACTATTTCTGCACTGACGTCACTTTAGGGCGCCTCCAGTGTTCTTCAGCTAATGTCAGCTCCAATGAGTCCACAGTGCCTGGACACGGAGTCCCTGGACACTGCACCCCCGTCACACAGCCCTGCACCTCTGGGGCTGGACACAAATCTCACAAGGCCAGTGCAGGTCTCCTGCCTGGGACCAGGTTCTACATTCCTTTTGGTCATGAGCCAAAGGTGTGCTCACTTTGAACTGTTCTCATTCAGAGGTTGGAGTGAGTCACGGCGGGGACCATTCCCAGGGAGCTACAGGTTCCCAAGGGTGGAAAAGAAGGAAAATTCTTGAGTTCTGGCAGGTGCATTCCAGGCACCTGGCTGGCCTTGCAAAGTCAATGATCAACTTGACCATCGAGCCCAGACGGAGCTTACAGCGGCTGTTGGAGGGAACACACGTGGCAGAGAAAGAGCAGCCGGAGACGACCTGTCACCTCGCACAGAGAGCAGCAGGAGTGCGTGCGTGCGTGTGAGACCGCAGGTGGGGTTACCTCTGCACCCGCGGCTGCAGGCCTGGGACACTGCACGCCACTCTCCACTTGCCGAACAGCAACTTTCTCTCACTCATCCTCGGTTTCAGGGCTCTCGGGCCAGCGAGCCGGGGCCAGACTGCCTGCGCCAGCCGGGGGAGTCTTGGCGGGGCTCCTGGGAATCCAAGAACTGGAAGACAGACCGGAGGGAAGAGCAGAGGCTTAGATGATACAAGTTACCAGGACACGAGTCCGGGATTCACGACCTGTGAGCACTGAGCCCTTCATAAGAGCCCTCCCCAAGGGGCCAGACTGGGGCTCCTGACCGCTCATGACCCTCATGGAGTCCTGGGTACCTAGGGCTTGTCACCTCTCATATGAGGGCATCGCCCGACAGAGGAGCCCCAGGCAGCCCCACAGGCTCCAGGGGGAGATGGAGAGGGACAGAGAGCAAGGAGGGGCAGGACAGGATGTGGGGGCTGGCAGCTCCCTGGTAAGACAGTCTGAGCAGAAGTGGGTCCTTCTGAGAAGGAAACTGAGGACACGGCCCTGCCATGCCTGCCGGTGACCAACTAGGTGGGACGGTCACAGGGCAAACTGATTTGGACAGTTCACAAAAAAGGTTGTCCTTTATTTCAAAAAGAGGATTAAAGAACTGGAAGAAAACCTGGATATGTCGGGAGACTGACCTGTGGGTGGGCCCAGGAGCAACATTGTTAAAAAAAAATCCACGTGAAATCGCTATGTAAGTGACAAACCACCGAAAGACAGAAGGATTAGATATGACATGGTCACAGTTTTAGTTGAACAATTGGTACTGAATCAGCCACTTTGGAAATTGGGTTAATGATCACATAAACAATGAAATATAGACATTATTTTTCAGGGCTCTCAGGTGTGTGAATTGAAATGTGAAGACCTAAGAAGACAGGTGACATAGCCAAGGTGAACAACCAAGAAGTGTCATGCCAGGACCTGAGGGCAGGTCTGAACCAGAACCCAAGACCTTGCTCTTCTCACAATGGGAGAGCACCGTGGATTTCCACCTGGCCCTGAGTGAGCATGGAGGGGCCCCACTATCCCTTCCCCGCCCCCCGGCATGGTGACAGCAACCCCCACATCAGAGCCTCCTGCTCCCCTGTCCTGCCCACCTGGGAGGATTAGCCACTGGTGCCCAGAGTCAGCGCTGGCTGCGAGGATCCAGGGCTCGCAGGGGAGGCTCCATGTGGCGAAGCCACAGCCACGACCCCACTGCTGGTCCAGCGGCAGCCGCAGACAGTCGCTCACCAGGGTGCTTGGCTGCAGCTGTGTGTTTGCAGCTTGCACCTGTGACACGCAGGGGCTCAAGTCTCCACTCCAAGGCCCTTGGGGACAGGCCTCCTGCGTGGGGGCTGAAAGGAGAAGAGGCTTCAGTGGGAACGATCCTGGTGCTCTCTTTGCTACGTCCTCCCAGAACACCCATCTCTCATGTCCCTGCGGGTCAGTGAGACCACCCAGTGACCGTGGCAACACAGAAAGACACCGAGTATACGAAGGAGATGTCACCTGTCAGGTGTGTGCCTGGGGAAGCAGAGATCCCAGGTGCCCGGGCTGGCAGACAAACGGTCAGGGGCTGGGCAGACGGCAAAGCTCCCAGACCCACCTCCCCTCTGGGCGGAAAACTCTGCCCAAGCACCTGACGGGAACCATCCATGTCTCCAGGGTCGGCCTGCAGGGACATCGCTCAGCCCAGGCAGAGGACTGAGCACAGCGAGGCCACCTGGGACGCCAGTGAGACTGACCAGCTTTATCAGGGGAGGACTCACCCGCTCCCTCCAGAACAGAGGCGACCTCATGCTCGGCAGACAAGGAGGCGGCGCTTCTGATGGGCTCTTGGCAGTCAGACAGGTCAGCACCACCAGGAGGGAAATCCTGCTCCGTCAGTGCCTGTGACAGTCCTTCAGTCCCTGCGTCCTCCTGCAGCTCCCTGGGCACACTGGGGAGAGGAAGGCAGGAGGGATGAGACCTCGGACTCATCCACGTCCAGTCCCCCTTGGTCTGACGAGGAGAGCGTGGTGCCCAAGGGCTGAGAGTCCACTAAAGCCACGTGACCTGTTACTGACAACCCCGCAACGAGAACCCAGGCCTCTGGCCCTTTCCACACTGTTTGGAAGGAGGAGAGAAAGGGTCCAATGGAGAAATCAATAAGCCACTGGAGGCTGTGGGTCACCCTGGCTGGGACAGGGATCAGGATGTAGAAACAGTAAAAGTATTTTCCTAGAGAGGGTCGGCAAAGAAAGGAAGAAGGAAGATTCCCAATGGAACTGCACGGAGAGAGCAGGGACTCTTGCCTGGACTTGCAGAGGTAGAAACGGGAATGACATGGAGAGAGGGCAGATGCCTCAGCACCCCATGGTCTGTGAGGATTGAAGTCCTGCCCTGTGCAACTATTTCTGCACTGACGTCACTTTAGGGCGCCTCCAGTGTTCTTCAGCTAATGTCAGCTCCAATGAGTCCACAGTGCCTGGACACGGAGTCCCTGGACACTGCACCCCCGTCACACAGCCCTGCACCTCTGGGGCTGGACACAAATCTCACAAGGCCAGTGCAGGTCTCCTGCCTGGGACCAGGTTCTACATTCCTTTTGGTCATGAGCCAAAGGTGTGCTCACTTTGAACTGTTCTCATTCAGAGGTTGGAGTGAGTCACGGCGGGGACCATTCCCAGGGAGCTACAGGTTCCCAAGGGTGGAAAAGAAGGAAAATTCTTGAGTTCTGGCAGGTGCATTCCAGGCACCTGGCTGGCCTTGCAAAGTCAATGATCAACTTGACCATCGAGCCCAGACGGAGCTTACAGCGGCTGTTGGAGGGAACACACGTGGCAGAGAAAGAGCAGCCGGAGACGACCTGTCACCTCGCACAGAGAGCAGCAGGAGTGCGTGCGTGCGTGTGAGACCGCAGGTGGGGTTACCTCTGCACCCGCGGCTGCAGGCCTGGGACACTGCACGCCACTCTCCACTTGCCGAACAGCAACTTTCTCTCACTCATCCTCGGTTTCAGGGCTCTCGGGCCAGCGAGCCGGGGCCAGACTGCCTGCGCCAGCCGGGGGAGTCTTGGCGGGGCTCCTGGGAATCCAAGAACTGGAAGACAGACCGGAGGGAAGAGCAGAGGCTTAGATGATACAAGTTACCAGGACACGAGTCCGGGATTCACGACCTGTGAGCACTGAGCCCTTCATAGGAGCCCTCCCCAAGGGGCCAGACTGGGGCTCCTGACCGCTCATGACCCTCATGGAGTCCTGGGTACCTAGGGCTTGTCACCTCTCATATGAGGGCATCGCCCGACAGAGGAGCCCCAGGCAGCCCCACAGGCTCCAGGGGGAGATGGAGAGGGACAGAGAGCAAGGAGGGGCAGGACAGGATGTGGGGGCTGGCAGCTCCCTGGTAAGACAGTCTGAGCAGAAGTGGGTCCTTCTGAGAAGGAAACTGAGGACACGGCCCTGCCATGCCTGCCGGTGACCAACTAGGTGGGACGGTCACAGGGCAAACTGATTTGGACAGTTCACAAAAAAGGTTGTCCTTTATTTCAAAAAGAGGATTAAAGAACTGGAAGAAAACCTGGATATGTCGGGAGACTGACCTGTGGGTGGGCCCAGGAGCAACATTGTTAAAAAAAAATCCACGTGAAATCGCTATGTAAGTGACAAACCACCGAAAGACAGAAGGATTAGATATGACATGGTCACAGTTTTAGTTGAACAATTGGTACTGAATCAGCCACTTTGGAAATTGGGTTAATGATCACATAAACAATGAAATATAGACATTATTTTTCAGGGCTCTCAGGTGTGTGAATTGAAATGTGAAGACCTAAGAAGACAGGTGACATAGCCAAGGTGAACAACCAAGAAGTGTCATGCCAGGACCTGAGGGCAGGTCTGAACCAGAACCCAAGACCTTGCTCTTCTCACAATGGGAGAGCACCGTGGATTTCCACCTGGCCCTGAGTGAGCATGGAGGGGCCCCGCTATCCCTTCCCCGCCCCCCGGCATGGTGACAGCAACCCCCACATCAGAGCCTCCTGCTCCCCTGTCCTGCCCACCTGGGAGGATTAGCCACTGGTGCCCAGAGTCAGCGCTGGCTGCGAGGATCCAGGGCTCGCAGGGGAGGCTCCATGTGGCGAAGCCACAGCCACGACCCCACTGCTGGTCCAGCGGCAGCCGCAGACAGTCGCTCACCAGGGTGCTTGGCTGCAGCTGTGTGTTTGCAGCTTGCACCTGTGACACGCAGGGGCTCAAGTCTCCACTCCAAGGCCCTTGGGGACAGGCCTCCTGCGTGGGGGCTGAAAGGAGAAGAGGCTTCAGTGGGAACGATCCTGGTGCTCTCTTTGCTACGTCCTCCCAGAACACCCATCTCTCATGTCCCTGCGGGTCAGTGAGACCACCCAGTGACCGTGGCAACACAGAAAGACACCGAGTATACGAAGGAGATGTCACCTGTCAGGTGTGTGCCTGGGGAAGCAGAGATCCCAGGTGCCCGGGCTGGCAGACAAACGGTCAGGGGCTGGGCAGACGGCAAAGCTCCCAGACCCACCTCCCCTCTGGGCGGAAAACTCTGCCCAAGCACCTGACGGGAACCATCCATGTCTCCAGGGTCGGCCTGCAGGGACATCGCTCAGCCCAGGCAGAGGACTGAGCACAGCGAGGCCACCTGGGACGCCAGTGAGACTGACCAGCTTTATCAGGGGAGGACTCACCCGCTCCCTCCAGAACAGAGGCGACCTCATGCTCGGCAGACAAGGAGGCGGCGCTTCTGATGGGCTCTTGGCAGTCAGACAGGTCGGCACCACCAGGAGGGAAATCCTGCTCCGTCAGTGCCTGTGACAGTCCTTCAGTCCCTGCGTCCTCCTGCAGCTCCCTGGGCACACTGGGGAGAGGAAGGCAGGAGGGATGAGACCTCGGACTCATCCACGTCCAGTCCCCCTTGGTCTGACGAGGAGAGCGTGGTGCCCAAGGGCTGAGAGTCCACTAAAGCCACGTGACCTGTTACTGACAACCCCGCAACGAGAACCCAGGCCTCTGGCCCTTTCCACACTGTTTGGAAGGAGGAGAGAAAGGGTCCAATGGAGAAATCAATAAGCCACTGGAGGCTGTGGGTCACCCTGGCTGGGACAGGGATCAGGATGTAGAAACAGTAAAAGTATTTTCCTAGAGAGGGTCGGCAAAGAAAGGAAGAAGGAAGATTCCCAATGGAACTGCACGGAGAGAGCAGGGACTCTTGCCTGGACTTGCAGAGGTAGAAACGGGAATGACATGGAGAGAGGGCAGATGCCTCAGCACCCCATGGTCTGTGAGGATTGAAGTCCTGCCCTGTGCAACTATTTCTGCACTGACGTCACTTTAGGGCGCCTCCAGTGTTCTTCAGCTAATGTCAGCTCCAATGAGTCCACAGTGCCTGGACACGGAGTCCCTGGACACTGCACCCCCGTCACACAGCCCTGCACCTCTGGGGCTGGACACAAATCTCACAAGGCCAGTGCAGGTCTCCTGCCTGGGACCAGGTTCTACATTCCTTTTGGTCATGAGCCAAAGGTGTGCTCACTTTGAACTGTTCTCATTCAGAGGTTGGAGTGAGTCACGGCGGGGACCATTCCCAGGGAGCTACAGGTTCCCAAGGGTGGAAAAGAAGGAAAATTCTTGAGTTCTGGCAGGTGCATTCCAGGCACCTGGCTGGCCTTGCAAAGTCAATGATCAACTTGACCATCGAGCCCAGACGGAGCTTACAGCGGCTGTTGGAGGGAACACACGTGGCAGAGAAAGAGCAGCCGGAGACGACCTGTCACCTCGCACAGAGAGCAGCAGGAGTGCGTGCGTGCGTGTGAGACCGCAGGTGGGGTTACCTCTGCACCCGCGGCTGCAGGCCTGGGACACTGCACGCCACTCTCCACTTGCCGAACAGCAACTTTCTCTCACTCATCCTCGGTTTCAGGGCTCTCGGGCCAGCGAGCCGGGGCCAGACTGCCTGCGCCAGCCGGGGGAGTCTTGGCGGGGCTCCTGGGAATCCAAGAACTGGAAGACAGACCGGAGGGAAGAGCAGAGGCTTAGATGATACAAGTTACCAGGACACGAGTCCGGGATTCACGACCTGTGAGCACTGAGCCCTTCATAAGAGCCCTCCCCAAGGGGCCAGACTGGGGCTCCTGACCGCTCATGACCCTCATGGAGTCCTGGGTACCTAGGGCTTGTCACCTCTCATATGAGGGCATCGCCCGACAGAGGAGCCCCAGGCAGCCCCACAGGCTCCAGGGGGAGATGGAGAGGGACAGAGAGCAAGGAGGGGCAGGACAGGATGTGGGGGCTGGCAGCTCCCTGGTAAGACAGTCTGAGCAGAAGTGGGTCCTTCTGAGAAGGAAACTGAGGACACGGCCCTGCCATGCCTGCCGGTGACCAACTAGGTGGGACGGTCACAGGGCAAACTGATTTGGACAGTTCACAAAAAAGGTTGTCCTTTATTTCAAAAAGAGGATTAAAGAACTGGAAGAAAACCTGGATATGTCGGGAGACTGACCTGTGGGTGGGCCCAGGAGCAACATTGTTAAAAAAAAATCCACGTGAAATCGCTATGTAAGTGACAAACCACCGAAAGACAGAAGGATTAGATATGACATGGTCACAGTTTTAGTTGAACAATTGGTACTGAATCAGCCACTTTGGAAATTGGGTTAATGATCACATAAACAATGAAATATAGACATTATTTTTCAGGGCTCTCAGGTGTGTGAATTGAAATGTGAAGACCTAAGAAGACAGGTGACATAGCCAAGGTGAACAACCAAGAAGTGTCATGCCAGGACCTGAGGGCAGGTCTGAACCAGAACCCAAGACCTTGCTCTTCTCACAATGGGAGAGCACCGTGGATTTCCACCTGGCCCTGAGTGAGCATGGAGGGGCCCCGCTATCCCTTCCCCGCCCCCCGGCATGGTGACAGCAACCCCCACATCAGAGCCTCCTGCTCCCCTGTCCTGCCCACCTGGGAGGATTAGCCACTGGTGCCCAGAGTCAGCGCTGGCTGCGAGGATCCAGGGCTCGCAGGGGAGGCTCCATGTGGCGAAGCCACAGCCACGACCCCACTGCTGGTCCAGCGGCAGCCGCAGACAGTCGCTCACCAGGGTGCTTGGCTGCAGCTGTGTGTTTGCAGCTTGCACCTGTGACACGCAGGGGCTCAAGTCTCCACTCCAAGGCCCTTGGGGACAGGCCTCCTGCGTGGGGGCTGAAAGGAGAAGAGGCTTCAGTGGGAACGATCCTGGTGCTCTCTTTGCTACGTCCTCCCAGAACACCCATCTCTCATGTCCCTGCGGGTCAGTGAGACCACCCAGTGACCGTGGCAACACAGAAAGACACCGAGTATACGAAGGAGATGTCACCTGTCAGGTGTGTGCCTGGGGAAGCAGAGATCCCAGGTGCCCGGGCTGGCAGACAAACGGTCAGGGGCTGGGCAGACGGCAAAGCTCCCAGACCCACCTCCCCTCTGGGCGGAAAACTCTGCCCAAGCACCTGACGGGAACCATCCATGTCTCCAGGGTCGGCCTGCAGGGACATCGCTCAGCCCAGGCAGAGGACTGAGCACAGCGAGGCCACCTGGGACGCCAGTGAGACTGACCAGCTTTATCAGGGGAGGACTCACCCGCTCCCTCCAGAACAGAGGCGACCTCATGCTCGGCAGACAAGGAGGCGGCGCTTCTGATGGGCTCTTGGCAGTCAGACAGGTCAGCACCACCAGGAGGGAAATCCTGCTCCGTCAGTGCCTGTGACAGTCCTTCAGTCCGTGCGTCCTCCTGCAGCTCCCTGGGCACACTGGGGAGAGGAAGAACCAAAGATGAAGGCAGGAGGGATGAGACCTTGGACTCATCTCTTACAGTCCCCCTTGATCTGAAGAGGAAAGCGTGGTCCTGAAGGGCTGAGAGTCCACTAAAGCCACGTGACCTGTTGCTAACAACCCCGGATCTAGAATCCAGGCCTCAGGCCCTTTCCACACTGTTTGGAAGGAGGAGAGAAAGGGTCCAATGGAGAAATCAATAAGCCACTGGAGGCTGTGGGTCACCCTGGCTGGGACAGGGATCAGGATTTAGAAACAGTGAAAGTATTTTCCTAGAGAGGGTCGGCAAAGAAAGGATGAAGGAGAGATTCTAAATGGAATGTGCAGAGGGAGCAGAGACTTTCACCAAGGCTCAGCTTATTGTCCCTAATTCACTGAAGGTTATTCCACACCTGATTACTACTTAGGGCATTTGTACCACATTGTCCACGTCCAGACCAGGAAAACATCTGAGTGGAGCCTGAACAGGACAACGTAGGTTTCACTGCACCCTCCCTTTGCCCTCCTCTTTCCCCCAAAGTCCTTCCCCAGGACAGATTCCTGATGTGCTCTTTCATGCCAGCGTCTGCAGGAGCATAGACAAGTATAAACGCGGAACCATTCCCTGAGTTTCATTTTTGATTTATATTTCTATTCTCATCAGGGGAATGAGATCTAAGAGTTCCATCTGTGGATTTCACTCAATGACAGTCATTGACCAAAAGTAAAGTTTTTTAATTGTAGTGCTGACCACATGCGTGGGCTGTGACATTAACGAGAGAAATGTAAACTTCAGCATTTGTTTTAAATATTCCAAAGAAAATACTAAATCCTATTATGTCTTCAAGTTGGGCTTCCCACCCCCCCTCTTTTGTGTGGACGAATTTGCAAGAGACCCTCGCAGAACTCAGGGAAACATGGTTACTGGTTTATTAGCAAGGACATTATAAAGAATGCGGATGAGGGAGACACAGGGTGAGTACAGGGGAGGGGCTCTGAGCTCCACGACCATCCAGGGACACCACCCTCTAGAAGCCTCAACGGTGCAGCTAGACAGGAGCTCTCTGAGCCCTGGACTGTGAGGTTTTGATGCAGGCTTCAATACATAGGCAAGACTGACTAAACCATTGGCCATTACAAACAACTTAACCTTCAGCCCCTCTCCCCTTCCTCGAGGGGAAGGTTGGAGCTGAGAGTCCCAGCCCTGTGACCTTGCCCCCATTCTGAAGCTACCTAGGGGCCGCCAGCCATCAGTCAACATTGCCATAAAAATGCCATCACTCTGGAGATTCCAAGGGCTTGAGGAGTTGTATGTCAGGATAAGGGCCAAAGACCAAAGAAATCTTTGAAATATCACAGCCCCATAATAGAATCACCTGGGAGTCTTTCAAAATATTGATGCTCGGACTGCCCCCTAGATCACTGACGTGAGAATTTCAAGTTTGATGCATTCATCTCAACTGGAATCTCCCCAAGTTCTCAGGACAGGCAGTGCGATTCAGAGACCCTGTATAGACGACCCTCACTTCCTTCATTCTCTTCCTATTCCACTTTTCTCTCAAGATTGGCTTCTTTCCCCCTGGTCTATGGATTTGAGGCCTCTTTCTGACAGTTTTAGTGTCAACCCTCTCTGGTCAGTAGGGCTGGTGAGGCAGATTGTCCTGTTTTCCTGTATGTCATCCTGGCTGTTCATATTATAACGCTTCCCCAGACTCACATGTTTCCAAGTTAACTCAAAAAACCCAGTCTCACTGCCTCTGATCTGAACAGTCAAGGGAGTGGCATTTTAGACTCTTGACTGCACGTGCAGAGGTAGAAACAGGCATGACATGGAGAGAGAGCAGATGCCTCAGCACCCCATGGTCTGTTAGGATTGATGTCCTGCCCTGTGCAACTATTTCTGCACTGACATCACTTTAGGGCGCCTCCAGTGTTCTTCAGCTCATGTCAGCTCCAATGAGTCCACAGTGCCTGGACACGGAGTCCCTGGACGCTGGACCCCCGTCACACAGCCCTGCACCTCTGGGGCTGGACACAAATCTCACAAGGCCAGTGCAGGTCTCCTGCCTGGGACCAGGTTCTACATTCCTTTTGGTCATGAGCCAAAGGTGTGCTCACTTTGAACTGTTCTCATTCAGAGGTTGGAGTGAGTCACGGCAGGGACCATTCCCAGGGAGCTACGGGTTCCCAAGGGTGGAAAAGAAGGAAAATTCTTGAGTTCTGGCAGGTGCATTCCAGGCACCTGGCTGGCCTTGCAAAGTCAATGATCAACTTGACCATCGAGCCCAGACGGAGCTTACAGCGGCTGTTGGAGGGAACACACGTGGCAGAGAAAGAGCAGCCGGAGACGACCTGTCACCTCGCACAGAGAGCAGCAGGAGTGCGTGCGTGCGTGTGAGACCGCAGGTGGGGTTACCTCTGCACCCGCGGCTGCAGGCCTGGGACACTGCACGCCACTCTCCACTTGACGAACAGCAACTTTCTCTCACTCATCCTCGGTTTCAGGGCTCTCGGGCCAGCGAGCCGGGGCCAGACTGCCTGCGCCAGCCGGGGGAGTCTTGGCGGGGCTCCTGGGAATCCAAGAACTGGAAGACAGACCGGAGGGAAGAGCAGAGGCTTAGATGATACAAGTTACCGGGACACGAGTCCGGGATTCACGACCTGTGAGCACTGAGCCCTTCACAGGAGCCCTCCCCAAGGGGCCAGACTGGGGCTCCTGACCGCTCATGACCCTCATGGAGTCCTGGGTACCTGGGGCTTGTCACCTCTCATATGAGGGCATCGCCCGACAGAGGAGCCCCAGGCAGCCCCACAGGCTCCAGGGGGAGATGGAGAGGGACAGAGAGCAAGGAGGGGCAGGACAGGATGTGGGGGCTGGCAGCTCCCTGGTAAGACAGTCTGAGCAGAAGTGGGTCCTTCTGAGAAGGAAACTGAGGACACGGCCCTGCCATGCCTGCCGGTGACCAACTAGGTGGGACGGTCACAGGGCAAACTGATTTGGACAGTTCACAAAAAAGGTTGTCCTTTATTTCAAAAAGAGGATTAAAGAACTGGAAGAAAACCTGGATATGTCGGGAGACTGACCTGTGGGTGGGCCCAGGAGCAACATTGTTAAAAAAAAATCCACGTGAAATCGCTATGTAAGTGACAAACCACCGAAAGACAGAAGGATTAGATATGACATGGTCACAGTTTTAGTTGAACAATTGGTACTGAATCAGCCACTTTGGAAATTGGGTTAATGATCACATAAACAATGAAATATAGACATTATTTTTCAGGGCTCTCAGGTGTGTGAATTGAAATGTGAAGACCTAAGAAGACAGGTGACATAGCCACGGTGAACAACCAAGAAGTGTCATGCCAGGACCTGAGGGCAGGTCTGAACCAGAACCCAAGACCTTGCTCTTCTCACAATGGGAGAGCACCGTGGATTTCCACCTGGCCCTGAGTGAGCATGGAGGGGCCCCGCTATCCCTTCCCCGCCCCCCGGCATGGTGACAGCAACCCCCACATCAGAGCCTCCTGCTCCCCTGTCCTGCCCACCTGGGAGGATTAGCCACTGGTGCCCAGAGTCAGCGCTGGCTGCGAGGATCCAGGGCTCGCAGGGGAGGCTCCATGTGGCGAAGCCACAGCCACGACCCCACTGCTGGTCCAGCGGCAGCCGCAGACAGGCGCTCACCAGGGTGCTTGGCTGCAGCTGTGTGTTTGCAGCTTGCACCTGTGACACGCAGGGGCTCAAGTCTCCACTCCAAGGCCCTTGGGGACAGGCCTCCTGCGTGGGGGCTGAAAGGAGAAGAGGCTTCAGTGGGAACGATCCTGGTGCTCTCTTTGCTACGTCCTCCCAGAACACCCATCTCTCATGTCCCTGCGGGTCAGTGAGACCACCCAGTGACCGTGGCAACACAGAAAGACACCGAGTATACGAAGGAGATGTCACCTGTCAGGTGTGTGCCTGGGGAAGCAGAGATCCCAGGTGCCCGGGCTGGCAGACAAACGGTCAGGGGCTGGGCAGACGGCAAAGCTCCCAGACCCACCTCCCCTCTGGGCGGAAAACTCTGCCCAAGCACCTGACGGGAACCATCCATGTCTCCAGGGTCGGCCTGCAGGGACATCGCTCAGCCCAGGCAGAGGACTGAGCACAGCGAGGCCACCTGGGACGCCAGTGAGACTGACCAGCTTTATCAGGGGAGGACTCACCCGCTCCCTCCAGAACAGAGGCGACCTCATGCTCGGCAGACAAGGAGGCGGCGCTTCTGATGGGCTCTTGGCAGTCAGACAGGTCGGCACCACCAGGAGGGAAATCCTGCTCCGTCAGTGCCTGTGACAGTCCTTCAGTCCCTGCGTCCTCCTGCAGCTCCCTGGGCACACTGGGGAGAGGAAGGCAGGAGGGATGAGACCTCGGACTCATCCACGTCCAGTCCCCCTTGGTCTGACGAGGAGAGCGTGGTGCCCAAGGGCTGAGAGTCCACTAAAGCCACGTGACCTGTTACTGACAACCCCGCAACGAGAACCCAGGCCTCTGGCCCTTTCCACACTGTTTGGAAGGAGGAGAGAAAGGGTCCAATGGAGAAATCAATAAGCCACTGGAGGCTGTGGGTCACCCTGGCTGGGACAGGGATCAGGATGTAGAAACAGTAAAAGTATTTTCCTAGAGAGGGTCGGCAAAGAAAGGAAGAAGGAAGATTCCCAATGGAACTGCACGGAGAGAGCAGGGACTCTTGCCTGGACTTGCAGAGGTAGAAACGGGAATGACATGGAGAGAGGGCAGATGCCTCAGCACCCCATGGTCTGTGAGGATTGAAGTCCTGCCCTGTGCAACTATTTCTGCACTGACGTCACTTTAGGGCGCCTCCAGTGTTCTTCAGCTAATGTCAGCTCCAATGAGTCCACAGTGCCTGGACACGGAGTCCCTGGACACTGCACCCCCGTCACACAGCCCTGCACCTCTGGGGCTGGACACAAATCTCACAAGGCCAGTGCAGGTCTCCTGCCTGGGACCAGGTTCTACATTCCTTTTGGTCATGAGCCAAAGGTGTGCTCACTTTGAACTGTTCTCATTCAGAGGTTGGAGTGAGTCACGGCGGGGACCATTCCCAGGGAGCTACAGGTTCCCAAGGGTGGAAAAGAAGGAAAATTCTTGAGTTCTGGCAGGTGCATTCCAGGCACCTGGCTGGCCTTGCAAAGTCAATGATCAACTTGACCATCGAGCCCAGACGGAGCTTACAGCGGCTGTTGGAGGGAACACACGTGGCAGAGAAAGAGCAGCCGGAGACGACCTGTCACCTCGCACAGAGAGCAGCAGGAGTGCGTGCGTGCGTGTGAGACCGCAGGTGGGGTTACCTCTGCACCCGCGGCTGCAGGCCTGGGACACTGCACGCCACTCTCCACTTGCCGAACAGCAACTTTCTCTCACTCATCCTCGGTTTCAGGGCTCTCGGGCCAGCGAGCCGGGGCCAGACTGCCTGCGCCAGCCGGGGGAGTCTTGGCGGGGCTCCTGGGAATCCAAGAACTGGAAGACAGACCGGAGGGAAGAGCAGAGGCTTAGATGATACAAGTTACCAGGACACGAGTCCGGGATTCACGACCTGTGAGCACTGAGCCCTTCACAGGAGCCCTCCCCAAGGGGCCAGACTGGGGCTCCTGACCGCTCATGACCCTCATGGAGTCCTGGGTACCTGGGGCTTGTCACCTCTCATATGAGGGCATCGCCCGACAGAGGAGCCCCAGGCAGCCCCACAGGCTCCAGGGGGAGATGGAGAGGGACAGAGAGCAAGGAGGGGCAGGACAGGATGTGGGGGCTGGCAGCTCCCTGGTAAGACAGTCTGAGCAGAAGTGGGTCCTTCTGAGAAGGAAACTGAGGACACGGCCCTGCCATGCCTGCCGGTGACCAACTAGGTGGGACGGTCACAGGGCAAACTGATTTGGACAGTTCACAAAAAAGGTTGTCCTTTATTTCAAAAAGAGGATTAAAGAACTGGAAGAAAACCTGGATATGTCGGGAGACTGACCTGTGGGTGGGCCCAGGAGCAACATTGTTAAAAAAAAATCCACGTGAAATCGCTATGTAAGTGACAAACCACCGAAAGACAGAAGGATTAGATATGACATGGTCACAGTTTTAGTTGAACAATTGGTACTGAATCAGCCACTTTGGAAATTGGGTTAATGATCACATAAACAATGAAATATAGACATTATTTTTCAGGGCTCTCAGGTGTGTGAATTGAAATGTGAAGACCTAAGAAGACAGGTGACATAGCCAAGGTGAACAACCAAGAAGTGTCATGCCAGGACCTGAGGGCAGGTCTGAACCAGAACCCAAGACCTTGCTCTTCTCACAATGGGAGAGCACCGTGGATTTCCACCTGGCCCTGAGTGAGCATGGAGGGGCCCCGCTATCCCTTCCCCGCCCCCCGGCATGGTGACAGCAACCCCCACATCAGAGTCTCCTGCTCCCCTGTCCTGCCCACCTGGGAGGATTAGCCACTGGTGCCCAGAGTCAGCGCTGGCTGCGAGGATCCAGGGCTCGCAGGGGAGGCTCCATGTGGCGAAGCCACAGCCACGACCCCACTGCTGGTCCAGCGGCAGCCGCAGACAGTCGCTCACCAGGGTGCTTGGCTGCAGCTGTGTGTTTGCAGCTTGCACCTGTGACACGCAGGGGCTCAAGTCTCCACTCCAAGGCCCTTGGGGACAGGCCTCCTGCGTGGGGGCTGAAAGGAGAAGAGGCTTCAGTGGGAACGATCCTGGTGCTCTCTTTGCTACGTCCTCCCAGAACACCCATCTCTCATGTCCCTGCGGGTCAGTGAGACCACCCAGTGACCGTGGCAACACAGAAAGACACCGAGTATACGAAGGAGATGTCACCTGTCAGGTGTGTGCCTGGGGAAGCAGAGATCCCAGGTGCCCGGGCTGGCAGACAAACGGTCAGGGGCTGGGCAGACGGCAAAGCTCCCAGACCCACCTCCCCTCTGGGCGGAAAACTCTGCCCAAGCACCTGACGGGAACCATCCATGTCTCCAGGGTCGGCCTGCAGGGACATCGCTCAGCCCAGGCAGAGGACTGAGCACAGCGAGGCCACCTGGGACGCCAGTGAGACTGACCAGCTTTATCAGGGGAGGACTCACCCGCTCCCTCCAGAACAGAGGCGACCTCATGCTCGGCAGACAAGGAGGCGGCGCTTCTGATGGGCTCTTGGCAGTCAGACAGGTCAGCACCACCAGGAGGGAAATCCTGCTCCGTCAGTGCCTGTGACAGTCCTCCAGTCCGTGCGTCCTCCTGCAGCTCCCTGGGCACACTGGGGAGAGGAAGAACCAAAGATGAAGGCAGGAGGGATGAGACCTTGGACTCATCTCTTACAGTCCCCCTTGATCTGAAGAGGAAAGCGTGGTCCTGAAGGGCTGAGAGTCCACTAAAGCCACGTGACCTGTTGCTAACAACCCCGGATCTAGAATCCAGGCCTCAGGCCCTTTCCACACTGTTTGGAAGGAGGAGAGAAAGGGTCCAATGGAGAAATCAATAAGCCACTGGAGGCTGTGGGTCACCCTGGCTGGGACAGGGATCAGGATTTAGAAACAGTGAAAGTATTTTCCTAGAGAGGGTCGGCAAAGAAAGGATGAAGGAGAGATTCTAAATGGAATGTGCAGAGGGAGCAGAGACTTTCACCAAGGCTCAGCTTATTGTCCCTAATTCACTGAAGGTTATTCCACACCTGATTACTACTTAGGGCATTTGTACCACATTGTCCACGTCCAGACCAGGAAAACATCTGAGTGGAGCCTGAACAGGACAACGTAGGTTTCACTGCACCCTCCCTTTGCCCTCCTCTTTCCCCCAAAGTCCTTCCCCAGGACAGATTCCTGATGTGCTCTTTCATGCCAGCGTCTGCAGGAGCATAGACAAGTATAAACGCGGAACCATTCCCTGAGTTTCATTTTTGATTTATATTTCTATTCTCATCAGGGGAATGAGATCTAAGAGTTCCATCTGTGGATTTCACTCAATGACAGTCATTGACCAAAAGTAAAGTTTTTTAATTGTAGTGCTGACCACATGCGTGGGCTGTGACATTAACGAGAGAAATGTAAACTTCAGCACTTGTTTTAAATATTCCAAAGAAAATACTAAATCCTATTATGTCTTCAAGTTGGGCTTCCCACCCCCCCTCTTTTGTGTGGACGAATTTGCAAGAGACCCTCGCAGAACTCAGGGAAACATGGTTACTGGTTTATTAGCAAGGACATTATAAAGAATGCGGATGAGGGAGACACAGGGTGAGTACAGGGGAGGGGCTCTGAGCTCCACGACCATCCAGGGACACCACCCTCTAGAAGCCTCAACGGTGCAGCTAGACAGGAGCTCTCTGAGCCCTGGACTGTGAGGTTTTGATGCAGGCTTCAATACATAGGCAAGACTGACTAAACCATTGGCCATTACAAACAACTTAACCTTCAGCCCCTCTCCCCTTCCTCGAGGGGAAGGTTGGAGCTGAGAGTCCCAGCCCTGTGACCTTGCCCCCATTCTGAAGCTACCTAGGGGCCGCCAGCCATCAGTCAACATTGCCATAAAAATGCCATCACTCTGGAGATTCCAAGGGCTTGAGGAGTTGTATGTCAGGATAAGGGCCAAAGACCAAAGAAATCTTTGAAATATCACAGCCCCATAATAGAATCACCTGGGAGTCTTTCAAAATATTGATGCTCGGACTGCCCCCTAGATCACTGACGTGAGAATTTCAAGTTTGATGCATTCATCTCAACTGGAATCTCCCCAAGTTCTCAGGACAGGCAGTGCGATTCAGAGACCCTGTATAGACGACCCTCACTTCCTTCATTCTCTTCCTATTCCACTTTTCTCTCAAGATTGGCTTCTTTCCCCCTGGTCTATGGATTTGAGGCCTCTTTCTGACAGTTTTAGTGTCAACCCTCTCTGGTCAGTAGGGCTGGTGAGGCAGATTGTCCTGTTTTCCTGTATGTCATCCTGGCTGTTCATATTATAACGCTTCCCCAGACTCACATGTTTCCAAGTTAACTCAAAAAACCCAGTCTCACTGCCTCTGATCTGAACAGTCAAGGGAGTGGCATTTTAGACTCTTGACTGCACGTGCAGAGGTAGAAACAGGCATGACATGGAGAGAGAGCAGATGCCTCAGCACCCCATGGTCTGTGAGGATTGATGTCCTGCCCTGTGCAACTATTTCTGCACTGACATCACTTTAGGGCGCCTCCAGTGTTCTTCAGCTCATGTCAGCTCCAATGAGTCCACAGTGCCTGGACACGGAGTCCCTGGACGCTGGACCCCCGTCACACAGCCCTGCACCTCTGGGGCTGGACACAAATCTCACAAGGCCAGTGCAGGTCTCCTGCCTGGGACCAGGTTCTACATTCCTTTTGGTCATGAGCCAAAGGTGTGCTCACTTTGAACTGTTCTCATTCAGAGGTTGGAGTGAGTCACGGCAGGGACCATTCCCAGGGAGCTACGGGTTCCCAAGGGTGGAAAAGAAGGAAAATTCTTGAGTTCTGGCAGGTGCATTCCAGGCACCTGGCTGGCCTTGCAAAGTCAATGATCAACTTGACCATCGAGCCCAGACGGAGCTTACAGCGGCTGTTGGAGGGAACACACGTGGCAGAGAAAGAGCAGCCGGAGACGACCTGTCACCTCGCACAGAGAGCAGCAGGAGTGCGTGCGTGCGTGTGAGACCGCAGGTGGGGTTACCTCTGCACCCGCGGCTGCAGGCCTGGGACACTGCACGCCACTCTCCACTTGCCGAACAGCAACTTTCTCTCACTCATCCTCGGTTTCAGGGCTCTCGGGCCAGCGAGCCGGGGCCAGACTGCCTGCGCCAGCCGGGGGAGTCTTGGCGGGGCTCCTGGGAATCCAAGAACTGGAAGACAGACCGGAGGGAAGAGCAGAGGCTTAGATGATACAAGTTACCGGGACACGAGTCCGGGATTCACGACCTGTGAGCACTGAGCCCTTCACAGGAGCCCTCCCCAAGGGGCCAGACTGGGGCTCCTGACCGCTCATGACCCTCATGGAGTCCTGGGTACCTGGGGCTTGTCACCTCTCATATGAGGGCATCGCCCGACAGAGGAGCCCCAGGCAGCCCCACAGGCTCCAGGGGGAGATGGAGAGGGACAGAGAGCAAGGAGGGGCAGGACAGGATGTGGGGGCTGGCAGCTCCCTGGTAAGACAGTCTGAGCAGAAGTGGGTCCTTCTGAGAAGGAAACTGAGGACACGGCCCTGCCATGCCTGCCGGTGACCAACTAGGTGGGACGGTCACAGGGCAAACTGATTTGGACAGTTCACAAAAAAGGTTGTCCTTTATTTCAAAAAGAGGATTAAAGAACTGGAAGAAAACCTGGATATGTCGGGAGACTGACCTGTGGGTGGGCCCAGGAGCAACATTGTTAAAAAAAAATCCACGTGAAATCGCTATGTAAGTGACAAACCACCGAAAGACAGAAGGATTAGATATGACATGGTCACAGTTTTAGTTGAACAATTGGTACTGAATCAGCCACTTTGGAAATTGGGTTAATGATCACATAAACAATGAAATATAGACATTATTTTTCAGGGCTCTCAGGTGTGTGAATTGAAATGTGAAGACCTAAGAAGACAGGTGACATAGCCACGGTGAACAACCAAGAAGTGTCATGCCAGGACCTGAGGGCAGGTCTGAACCAGAACCCAAGACCTTGCTCTTCTCACAATGGGAGAGCACCGTGGATTTCCACCTGGCCCTGAGTGAGCATGGAGGGGCCCCGCTATCCCTTCCCCGCCCCCCGGCATGGTGACAGCAACCCCCACATCAGAGCCTCCTGCTCCCCTGTCCTGCCCACCTGGGAGGATTAGCCACTGGTGCCCAGAGTCAGCACTGGCTGCGAGGATCCAGGGCTCGCAGGGGAGGCTCCATGTGGCGAAGCCACAGCCACGACCCCACTGCTGGTCCAGCGGCAGCCGCAGACAGGCGCTCACCAGGGTGCTTGGCTGCAGCTGTGTGTTTGCAGCTTGCACCTGTGACACGCAGGGGCTCAAGTCTCCACTCCAAGGCCCTTGGGGACAGGCCTCCTGCGTGGGGGCTGAAAGGAGAAGAGGCTTCAGTGGGAACGATCCTGGTGCTCTCTTTGCTACGTCCTCCCAGAACACCCATCTCTCATGTCCCTGCGGGTCAGTGAGACCACCCAGTGACCGTGGCAACACAGAAAGACACCGAGTATACGAAGGAGATGTCACCTGTCAGGTGTGTGCCTGGGGAAGCAGAGATCCCAGGTGCCCGGGCTGGCAGACAAACGGTCAGGGGCTGGGCAGACGGCAAAGCTCCCAGACCCACCTCCCCTCTGGGCGGAAAACTCTGCCCAAGCACCTGACGGGAACCATCCATGTCTCCAGGGTCGGCCTGCAGGGACATCGCTCAGCCCAGGCAGAGGACTGAGCACAGCGAGGCCACCTGGGACGCCAGTGAGACTGACCAGCTTTATCAGGGGAGGACTCACCCGCTCCCTCCAGAACAGAGGCGACCTCATGCTCGGCAGAAAAGGAGGCGGCGCTTCTGATGGGCTCTTGGCAGTCAGACAGGTCGGCACCACCAGGAGGGAAATCCTGCTCCGTCAGTGCCTGTGACAGTCCTTCAGTCCCTGCGTCCTCCTGCAGCTCCCTGGGCACACTGGGGAGAGGAAGGCAGGAGGGATGAGACCTCGGACTCATCCACGTCCAGTCCCCCTTGGTCTGACGAGGAGAGCGTGGTGCCCAAGGGCTGAGAGTCCACTAAAGCCACGTGACCTGTTACTGACAACCCCGCAACGAGAACCCAGGCCTCTGGCCCTTTCCACACTGTTTGGAAGGAGGAGAGAAAGGGTCCAATGGAGAAATCAATAAGCCACTGGAGGCTGTGGGTCACCCTGGCTGGGACAGGGATCAGGATGTAGAAACAGTAAAAGTATTTTCCTAGAGAGGGTCGGCAAAGAAAGGAAGAAGGAAGATTCCCAATGGAACTGCACGGAGAGAGCAGGGACTCTTGCCTGGACTTGCAGAGGTAGAAACGGGAATGACATGGAGAGAGTGCAGATGCCTCAGCACCCCATGGTCTGTGAGGATTGAAGTCCTGCCCTGTGCAACTATTTCTGCACTGACGTCACTTTAGGGCGCCTCCAGTGTTCTTCAGCTAATGTCAGCTCCAATGAGTCCACAGTGCCTGGACACAGAGTCCCTGGACACTGCACCCCCGTCACACAGCCCTGCACCTCTGGGGCTGGACACAAATCTCACAAGGCCAGTGCAGGTCTCCTGCCTGGGACCAGGTTCTACATTCCTTTTGGTCATGAGCCAAAGGTGTGCTCACTTTGAACTGTTCTCATTCAGAGGTTGGAGTGAGTCACGGCGGGGACCATTCCCAGGGAGCTACAGGTTCCCAAGGGTGGAAAAGAAGGAAAATTCTTGAGTTCTGGCAGGTGCATTCCAGGCACCTGGCTGGCCTTGCAAAGTCAATGATCAACTTGACCATCGAGCCCAGACGGAGCTTACAGCGGCTGTTGGAGGGAACACACGTGGCAGAGAAAGAGCAGCCGGAGACGACCTGTCACCTCGCACAGAGAGCAGCAGGAGTGCGTGCGTGCGTGTGAGACCGCAGGTGGGGTTACCTCTGCACCCGCGGCTGCAGGCCTGGGACACTGCACGCCACTCTCCACTTGCCGAACAGCAACTTTCTCTCACTCATCCTCGGTTTCAGGGCTCTCGGGCCAGCGAGCCGGGGCCAGACTGCCTGCGCCAGCCGGGGGAGTCTTGGCGGGGCTCCTGGGAATCCAAGAACTGGAAGACAGACCGGAGGGAAGAGCAGAGGCTTAGATGATACAAGTTACCGGGACACGAGTCCGGGATTCACGACCTGTGAGCACTGAGCCCTTCACAGGAGCCCTCCCCAAGGGGCCAGACTGGGGCTCCTGACCGCTCATGACCCTCATGGAGTCCTGGGTACCTGGGGCTTGTCACCTCTCATATGAGGGCATCGCCCGACAGAGGAGCCCCAGGCAGCCCCACAGGCTCCAGGGGGAGATGGAGAGGGACAGAGAGCAAGGAGGGGCAGGACAGGATGTGGGGGCTGGCAGCTCCCTGGTAAGACAGTCTGAGCAGAAGTGGGTCCTTCTGAGAAGGAAACTGAGGACACGGCCCTGCCATGCCTGCCGGTGACCAACTAGGTGGGACGGTCACAGGGCAAACTGATTTGGACAGTTCACAAAAAAGGTTGTCCTTTATTTCAAAAAGAGGATTAAAGAACTGGAAGAAAACCTGGATATGTCGGGAGACTGACCTGTGGGTGGGCCCAGGAGCAACATTGTTAAAAAAAAATCCACGTGAAATCGCTATGTAAGTGACAAACCACCGAAAGACAGAAGGATTAGATATGACATGGTCACAGTTTTAGTTGAACAATTGGTACTGAATCAGCCACTTTGGAAATTGGGTTAATGATCACATAAACAATGAAATATAGACATTATTTTTCAGGGCTCTCAGGTGTGTGAATTGAAATGTGAAGACCTAAGAAGACAGGTGACATAGCCACGGTGAACAACCAAGAAGTGTCATGCCAGGACCTGAGGGCAGGTCTGAACCAGAACCCAAGACCTTGCTCTTCTCACAATGGGAGAGCACCGTGGATTTCCACCTGGCCCTGAGTGAGCATGGAGGGGCCCCGCTATCCCTTCCCCGCCCCCCGGCATGGTGACAGCAACCCCCACATCAGAGCCTCCTGCTCCCCTGTCCTGCCCACCTGGGAGGATTAGCCACTGGTGCCCAGAGTCAGCACTGGCTGCGAGGATCCAGGGCTCGCAGGGGAGGCTCCATGTGGCGAAGCCACAGCCACGACCCCACTGCTGGTCCAGCGGCAGCCGCAGACAGGCGCTCACCAGGGTGCTTGGCTGCAGCTGTGTGTTTGCAGCTTGCACCTGTGACACGCAGGGGCTCAAGTCTCCACTCCAAGGCCCTTGGGGACAGGCCTCCTGCGTGGGGGCTGAAAGGAGAAGAGGCTTCAGTGGGAACGATCCTGGTGCTCTCTTTGCTACGTCCTCCCAGAACACCCATCTCTCATGTCCCTGCGGGTCAGTGAGACCACCCAGTGACCGTGGCAACACAGAAAGACACCGAGTATACGAAGGAGATGTCACCTGTCAGGTGTGTGCCTGGGGAAGCAGAGATCCCAGGTGCCCGGGCTGGCAGACAAACGGTCAGGGGCTGGGCAGACGGCAAAGCTCCCAGACCCACCTCCCCTCTGGGCGGAAAACTCTGCCCAAGCACCTGACGGGAACCATCCATGTCTCCAGGGTCGGCCTGCAGGGACATCGCTCAGCCCAGGCAGAGGACTGAGCACAGCGAGGCCACCTGGGACGCCAGTGAGACTGACCAGCTTTATCAGGGGAGGACTCACCCGCTCCCTCCAGAACAGAGGCGACCTCATGCT
This sequence comes from Eulemur rufifrons, assembly GCF_041146395.1. Lineage (NCBI taxonomy): Eukaryota > Metazoa > Chordata > Mammalia > Primates > Lemuridae > Eulemur > Eulemur rufifrons. Next base: position 95,639,383 of record NC_090999.1, on the reverse strand, counting down.
CGGCAGACAAGGAGGCGGCGCTTCTGATGGGCTCTTGGCAGTCAGACAGGTCGGCACCACCAGGAGGGAAATCCTGCTCCGTCAGTGCCTGTGACAGTCCTTCAGTCCCTGCGTCCTCCTGCAGCTCCCTGGGCACACTGGGGAGAGGAAGGCAGGAGGGATGAGACCTCGGACTCATCCACGTCCAGTCCCCCTTGGTCTGACGAGGAGAGCGTGGTGCCCAAGGGCTGAGAGTCCACTAAAGCCACGTGACCTGTTACTGACAACCCCGCAACGAGAACCCAGGCCTCTGGCCCTTTCCACACTGTTTGGAAGGAGGAGAGAAAGGGTCCAATGGAGAAATCAATAAGCCACTGGAGGCTGTGGGTCACCCTGGCTGGGACAGGGATCAGGATGTAGAAACAGTAAAAGTATTTTCCTAGAGAGGGTCGGCAAAGAAAGGAAGAAGGAAGATTCCCAATGGAACTGCACGGAGAGAGCAGGGACTCTTGCCTGGACTTGCAGAGGTAGAAACGGGAATGACATGGAGAGAGGGCAGATGCCTCAGCACCCCATGGTCTGTGAGGATTGAAGTCCTGCCCTGTGCAACTATTTCTGCACTGACGTCACTTTAGGGCGCCTCCAGTGTTCTTCAGCTAATGTCAGCTCCAATGAGTCCACAGTGCCTGGACACGGAGTCCCTGGACACTGCACCCCCGTCACACAGCCCTGCACCTCTGGGGCTGGACACAAATCTCACAAGGCCAGTGCAGGTCTCCTGCCTGGGACCAGGTTCTACATTCCTTTTGGTCATGAGCCAAAGGTGTGCTCACTTTGAACTGTTCTCATTCAGAGGTTGGAATGAGTCACGGCAGGGACCATTCCTAGGGAGCTACAGGTTCCCAAGGGTGGAAAAGAAGGAAAATTCTTGAGTTCTGGCAGGTGCATTCCAGGCACCTGGCTGGCCTTGCAAAGTCAATGATCAACTTGACCATCGAGCCCAGACGGAGCTTACAGCGGCTGTTGGAGGGAACACACGTGGCAGAGAAAGAGCAGCCGGAGACGACCTGTCACCTCGCACAGAGAGCAGCAGGAGTGCGTGCGTGCGTGTGAGACCGCAGGTGGGGTTACCTCTGCACCCGCGGCTGCAGGCCTGGGACACTGCACGCGACTCTCCACTTGACGAACAGCAACTTTCTCTCACTCATCCTCGGTTTCAGGGCTCTCGGGCCAGCGAGCCGGGGCCAGACTGCCTGCGCCAGCCGGAGGAGTCTTGGCGGGGCTCCTGGGAATCCAAGAACTGGAAGACAGACCGGAGGGAAGAGCAGAGGCTTAGATGATACAAGTTACCAGGACACGAGTCCGGGATTCACGACCTGTGAGCACTGAGCCCTTCACAGGAGCCCTCCCCAAGGGGCCAGACTGGGGCTCCTGACCGCTCATGACCCTCATGGAGTCCTGGGTACCTGGGGCTTGTCACCTCTCATATGAGGGCATCGCCCGACAGAGGAGCCCCAGGCAGCCCCACAGGCTCCAGGGGGAGATGGAGAGGGACAGAGAGCAAGGAGGGGCAGGACAGGATGTGGGGGCTGGCAGCTCCCTGGTAAGACAGTCTGAGCAGAAGTGGGTCCTTCTGAGAAGGAAACTGAGGACACGGCCCTGCCATGCCTGCCGGTGACCAACTAGGTGGGACGGTCACAGGGCAAACTGATTTGGACAGTTCACAAAAAAGGTTGTCCTTTATTTCAAAAAGAGGATTAAAGAACTGGAAGAAAACCTGGATATGTCGGGAGACTGACCTGTGGGTGGGCCCAGGAGCAACATTGTTAAAAAAAAATCCACGTGAAATCGCTATGTAAGTGACAAACCACCGAAAGACAGAAGGATTAGATATGACATGGTCACAGTTTTAGTTGAACAATTGGTACTGAATCAGCCACTCTGGAAATTGGGTTAATGATCACATAAACAATGAAATATAGACATTATTTTTCAGGGCTCTCAGGTGTGTGAATTGAAATGTGAAGACCTAAGAAGACAGGTGACATAGCCACGGTGAACAACCAAGAAGTGTCATGCCAGGACCTGAGGGCAGGTCTGAACCAGAACCCAAGACCTTGCTCTTCTCACAATGGGAGAGCACCGTGGATTTCCACCTGGCCCTGAGTGAGCATGGAGGGGCCCCGCTATCCCTTCCCCGCCCCCCGGCATGGTGACAGCAACCCCCACATCAGAGTCTCCTGCTCCCCTGTCCTGCCCACCTGGGAGGATTAGCCACTGGTGCCCAGAGTCAGCGCTGGCTGCGAGGATCCAGGGCTCGCAGGGGAGGCTCCATGTGGCGAAGCCACAGCCACGACCCCACTGCTGGTCCAGCGGCAGCCGCAGACAGTCGCTCACCAGGGTGCTTGGCTGCAGCTGTGTGTTTGCAGCTTGCACCTGTGACACGCAGGGGCTCAAGTCTCCACTCCAAGGCCCTTGGGGACAGGCCTCCTGTGTGGGGGCTGAAAGGAGAAGAGGCTTCAGTGGGAACGATCCTGGTGCTCTCTTTGCTACGTCCTCCCAGAACACCCATCTCTCATGTCCCTGCGGGTCAGTGAGACCACCCAGTGACCGTGGCAACACAGAAAGACACCGAGTATACGAAGGAGATGTCACCTGTCAGGTGTGTGCCTGGGGAAGCAGAGATCCCAGGTGCCCGGGCTGGCAGACAAACGGTCAGGGGCTGGGCAGACGGCAAAGCTCCCAGACCCACCTCCCCTCTGGGCGGAAAACTCTGCCCAAGCACCTGACGGGAACCATCCATGTCTCCAGGGTCGGCCTGCAGGGACATCGCTCAGCCCAGGCAGAGGACTGAGCACAGCGAGGCCACCTGGGACGCCAGTGAGACTGACCAGCTTTATCAGGGGAGGACTCACCCGCTCCCTCCAGAACAGAGGCGACCTCATGCTCGGCAGACAAGGAGGCGGCGCTTCTGATGGGCTCTTGGCAGTCAGACAGGTCAGCACCACCAGGAGGGAAATCCTGCTCCGTCAGTGCCTGTGACAGTCCTTCAGTCCCTGCGTCCCCCTGCAGCTCCCTGGGCACACTGGGGAGAGGAAGAACCAAAGATGAAGGCAGGAGGGATGAGACCTTGGACTCATCTCTTACAGTCCCCCTTGATCTGAAGAGGAAAGCGTGGTCCTGAAGGGCTGAGAGTCCACTAAAGCCACGTGACCTGTTGCTAACAACCCCGGATCTAGAATCCAGGCCTCAGGCCCTTTCCACACTGTTTGGAAGGAGGAGAGAAAGGGTCCAATGGAGAAATCAATAAGCCACTGGAGGCTGTGGGTCACCCTGGCTGGGACAGGGATCAGGATTTAGAAACAGTGAAAGTATTTTCCTAGAGAGGGTCGGCAAAGAAAGGATGAAGGAGAGATTCTAAATGGAATGTGCAGAGGGAGCAGAGACTTTCACCAAGGCTCAGCTTATTGTCCCTAATTCACTGAAGGTTATTCCACACCTGATTACTACTTAGGGCATTTGTACCACATTGTCCACGTCCAGACCAGGAAAACATCTGAGTGGAGCCTGAACAGGACAACGTAGGTTTCACTGCACCCTCCCTTTGCCCTCCTCTTTCCCCCAAAGTCCTTCCCCAGGACAGATTCCTGATGTGCTCTTTCATGCCAGCGTCTGCAGGAGCATAGACAAGTATAAACGCGGAACCATTCCCTGAGTTTCATTTTTGATTTATATTTCTATTCTCATCAGGGGAATGAGATCTAAGAGTTCCATCTGTGGATTTCACTCAATGACAGTCATTGACCAAAAGTAAAGTTTTTTAATTGTAGTGCTGACCACATGCGTGGGCTGTGACATTAACGAGAGAAATGTAAACTTCAGCATTTGTTTTAAATATTCCAAAGAAAATACTAAATCCTATTATGTCTTCAAGTTGGGCTTCCCACCCCCCCTCTTTTGTGTGGACGAATTTGCAAGAGACCCTCGCAGAACTCAGGGAAACATGGTTACTGGTTTATTAGCAAGGACATTATAAAGAATGCGGATGAGGGAGACACAGGGTGAGTACAGGGGAGGGGCTCTGAGCTCCACGACCATCCAGGGACACCACCCTCTAGAAGCCTCAACGGTGCAGCTAGACAGGAGCTCTCTGAGCCCTGGACTGTGAGGTTTTGATGCAGGCTTCAATACATAGGCAAGACTGACTAAACCATTGGCCATTACAAACAACTTAACCTTCAGCCCCTCTCCCCTTCCTCGAGGGGAAGGTTGGAGCTGAGAGTCCCAGCCCTGTGACCTTGCCCCCATTCTGAAGCTACCTAGGGGCCGCCAGCCATCAGTCAACATTGCCATAAAAATGCCATCACTCTGGAGATTCCAAGGGCTTGAGGAGTTGTATGTCAGGATAAGGGCCAAAGACCAAAGAAATCTTTGAAATATCACAGCCCCATAATAGAATCACCTGGGAGTCTTTCAAAATATTGATGCTCGGACTGCCCCCTAGATCACTGACGTGAGAATTTCAAGTTTGATGCATTCATCTCAACTGGAATCTCCCCAAGTTCTCAGGACAGGCAGTGCGATTCAGAGACCCTGTATAGACGACCCTCACTTCCCTTCATTCTCTTCCTATTCCACTTTTCTCTCAAGATTGGCTTCTTTCCCCCTGGTCTATGGATTTGAGGCCTCTTTCTGACAGTTTTAGTGTCAACCCTCTCTGGTCAGTAGGGCTGGTGAGGCAGATTGTCCTGTTTTCCTGTATGTCATCCTGGCTGTTCATATTATAACGCTTCCCCAGACTCACATGTTTCCAAGTTAACTCAAAAAACCCAGTCTCACTGCCTCTGATCTGAACAGTCAAGGGAGTGGCATTTTAGACTCTTGACTGCACGTGCAGAGGTAGAAACAGGCATGACATGGAGAGAGAGCAGATGCCTCAGCACCCCATGGTCTGTGAGGATTGATGTCCTGCCCTGTGCAACTATTTCTGCACTGACATCACTTTAGGGCGCCTCCAGTGTTCTTCAGCTCATGTCAGCTCCAATGAGTCCACAGTGCCTGGACACAGAGTCCCTGGACGCTGGACCCCCGTCACACAGCCCTGCACCTCTGGGGCTGGACACAAATCTCACAAGGCCAGTGCAGGTCTCCTGCCTGGGACCAGGTTCTACATTCCTTTTGGTCATGAGCCAAAGGTGTGCTCACTTTGAACTGTTCTCATTCAGAGGTTGGAGTGAGTCACGGCAGGAACCATTCCCAGGGAGCTACGGGTTCCCAAGGGTGGAAAAGAAGGAAAATTCTTGAGTTCTGGCAGGTGCATTCCAGGCACCTGGCTGGCCTTGCAAAGTCAATGATCAACTTGACCATCGAGCCCAGACGGAGGTTACAGCGGCTGTTGGAGGGAACACACGTGGCAGAGAAAGAGCAGCCGGAGACGACCTGTCACCTCGCACAGAGAGCAGCAGGAGTGCGTGCGTGCGTGTGAGACCGCAGGTGGGGTTACCTCTGCACCCGCGGCTGCAGGCCTGGGACACTGCACGCCACTCTCCACTTGCCGAACAGCAACTTTCTCTCACTCATCCTCGGTTTCAGGGCTCTCGGGCCAGCGAGCCGGGGCCAGACTGCCTGCGCCAGCCGGGGGAGTCTTGGCGGGGCTCCTGGGAATCCAAGAACTGGAAGACAGACCGGAGGGAAGAGCAGAGGCTTAGATGATACAAGTTACCGGGACACGAGTCCGGGATTCACGACCTGTGAGCACTGAGCCCTTCACAGGAGCCCTCCCCAAGGGGCCAGACTGGGGCTCCTGACCGCTCATGACCCTCATGGAGTCCTGGGTACCTGGGGCTTGTCACCTCTCATATGAGGGCATCGCCCGACAGAGGAGCCCCAGGCAGCCCCACAGGCTCCAGGGGGAGATGGAGAGGGACAGAGAGCAAGGAGGGGCAGGACAGGATGTGGGGGCTGGCAGCTCCCTGGTAAGACAGTCTGAGCAGAAGTGGGTCCTTCTGAGAAGGAAACTGAGGACACGGCCCTGCCATGCCTGCCGGTGACCAACTAGGTGGGACGGTCACAGGGCAAACTGATTTGGACAGTTCACAAAAAAGGTTGTCCTTTATTTCAAAAAGAGGATTAAAGAACTGGAAGAAAACCTGGATATGTCGGGAGACTGACCTGTGGGTGGGCCCAGGAGCAACATTGTTAAAAAAAAATCCACGTGAAATCGCTATGTAAGTGACAAACCACCGAAAGACAGAAGGATTAGATATGACATGGTCACAGTTTTAGTTGAACAATTGGTACTGAATCAGCCACTTTGGAAATTGGGTTAATGATCACATAAACAATGAAATATAGACATTATTTTTCAGGGCTCTCAGGTGTGTGAATTGAAATGTGAAGACCTAAGAAGACAGGTGACATAGCCAAGGTGAACAACCAAGAAGTGTCATGCCAGGACCTGAGGGCAGGCCTGAACCAGAACCCAAGACCTTGCTCTTCTCACAATGGGAGAGCACCGTGGATTTCCACCTGGCCCTGAGTGAGCATGGAGGGGCCCCGCTATGCCTTCCCTGCCCCCCGGCATGGTGACAGCAACCCCCACATCAGAGCCTCCTGCTCCCCTGTCCTGCCCACCTGGGAGGATTAGCCACTGGTGCCCAGAGTCAGCGCTGGCTGCGAGGATCCAGGGCTCGCAGGGGAGGCTCCATGTGGCGAAGCCACAGCCACGACCCCACTGCTGGTCCAGCGGCAGCCGCAGACAGGCGCTCACCAGGGTGCTTGGCTGCAGCTGTGTGTTTGCAGCTTGCACCTGTGACACGCAGGGGCTCAAGTCTCCACTCCAAGGCCCTTGGGGACAGGCCTCCTGCGTGGGGGCTGAAAGGAGAAGAGGCTTCAGTGGGAACGATCCTGGTGCTCTCTTTGCTACGTCCTCCCAGAACACCCATCTCTCATGTCCCTGCGGGTCAGTGAGACCACCCAGTGACCGTGGCAACACAGAAAGACACCGAGTATACGAAGGAGATGTCACCTGTCAGGTGTGTGCCTGGGGAAGCAGAGATCCCAGGTGCCCGGGCTGGCAGACAAACGGTCAGGGGCTGGGCAGACGGCAAAGCTCCCAGACCCACCTCCCCTCTGGGCGGAAAACTCTGCCCAAGCACCTGACGGGAACCATCCATGTCTCCAGGGTCGGCCTGCAGGGACATCGCTCAGCCCAGGCAGAGGACTGAGCACAGCGAGGCCACCTGGGACGCCAGTGAGACTGACCAGCTTTATCAGGGGAGGACTCACCCGCTCCCTCCAGAACAGAGGCGACTTCATGCTCGGCAGACAAGGAGGCGGCGCTTCTGATGGGCTCTTGGCAGTCAGACAGGTCAGCACCACCAGGAGGGAAATCCTGCTCTGTCAGTGCCTGTGACCGATCTTCAGTCCCTGTGTCCTCCTGCAGCTCACTGGGCACAGTGGTGAGACTAAGAACCAAAGGTGAAGGCAGGACGGATCAGACACTTCAGCACCCTGCGCGGCCCCATGGGTAGCAGAAGGTGGCAGTCTAATTACGTGTGGCCTCCCTTCGCAAAGGAGGCAGGATACCTCCCCCTCTGTCTTGGGCACAGCTCGGCTGATTTGAGCATGGGGGTGACAGACAGACAGAGACAGAGAGAGACAGATAGAGAGACACAGACCACACGGCATTGCAAAGTGCACTGACAAGATGCGGATCTAAGGAGGAAGAGACCCCAGACGCCCTGTCAGGTGCAGGCAGGACACACAGCACACAGGGACCCATAACCCTGGCTCAACACTGGGGACATATGATGGTCAATTTCACACGCAGCAGTTCAGGGAACATGGGGCCTGAGGTGGTATACACTCTCTGAGATCTTGTGTGTTCTAGGACTCGTGTTTGAAACTTGTGCCATGGGAGACTGTTTCCGAGGACATTCCTGTCAATGACCCAAACCACAGTGTAGACAGCAGACATGCACGCCCTGTCAGTCACAGCCTCACGCAGGAGAACCCGGGATCTATCCAAGGGCAAGACGCCCCTTAGACCGGTCAGTTCCCTTTGTCAGACTCACGCTACTAGTGCCATGAAGTAGAGGGACCACTGGGGAGGTGACGTCCTTGCTGCAGGGCTCTGCCAGCTCCATGGCACTGAATGTGTCAGTACAACCAGTGGGCTGGGTTTGCCTCGAGTGTGAAATCTTGGTTACTTTGGCCTCACGTTCTGTCCTTAGACACCACCCTGCCCTGCCATGTCCTACCCTTGCTTCTAGCCCCTGATAATTCATTGTCACCTGGAGGCCAGTGATTCTAGATCTTCTTTGTCTTCCTCATCTGCATAGTTCTCTGCAAACAAATTGAGAAATGTCCAGACATTAAATAGTGCCATTCCCACCATGACACACGCTGGGCCCATCTGGGCCTGGAGACAGATGACCCGTGTGACCTCAGACACCCTTAGAGAGCTGTGCCCATCTCGTTTGCGGACGTTGAGGCAGTGGGGAAGGACCACGTGCTGATCCGTCCTGTAAAACACCCCCAGCGTGGCGGGTGATTGTCATGGTGAGGTCTGAACTTACTGGGAAAAGTTAAAACATATTTCGGTCTCAAGGTCACAAGACACTTGCACGGTTTCTTCCGGATTTCTCTAGCTATGTGCCCCGTCTCTGTTGATATCAAGGACAACTGCAGATGTGGCCATGACAGGTTTAATTCCTCTGGTATTCCGACACAGGCTTGGCAAGGATCAGTTGAATTAGAGGGGACAGAGAGATTGCGCCTGGAATCCAGGAACTACAGTAACATTTACACAGACACAGGCAAGACCACCAACCTACTGGGACAGTCACTGGTGCTTTTGTAACAATTATCAGAACCTGCAGGACAAATCACAAGTCCCAACATGAAAGAACGAGCTCGTGCAGACCCCTGCCGTGCACAGGCATCAGCGGTGGCTGAGAGTCGGTTACAGTTCCTTCAATTCCCCCACTTTGCTTAGCTCTGGTGTGCCCACTGTGACCTTGTCGTGGTGTCCCCTGGGTAAGTGTTTGGCCCGGGATTCGGGAGTTGCCTGGCTGCCTGACACACCTGATGTCTGTGCCTAACGCTCAGGCGGCCACCCTCATTCAAATCAGTGTGTTTCCGGGGCCTGCTGGCATCTCTCTACCTGGCGACAGGTGAGGGGCACAGAGAACATGGAGGCTCCCTGGGAGGACACTTGGACTCATCTACTTTATACCGGACACACTCACTAGCTGTACCTGGGCAGGCACAGACGTCTCCCGCATCAGGCAGCAGGGCAGCACTGTGGGAAGGGCGGCGGGACTCAGAGAGGTCCTGGCCACTGCGGACAGTGATATGCTGCTCCCGCAGTGAGGTCTGCTGGGTGGGATTGACCTCCTCCTCCTCCCCGCTGAGCCTGGGGGTGCACAGGAGAGAATGTTAAGCTCAGAGAGATCAGGCACCACGGCTTCCCCGGCTGGTCCTGATCAGGAGACACAGGCAGAGGTCCCAGAGGCGGCGAGGCCACCCCTGAAACAGGAAGAGGAAAACAGCCCTCCTGTATCCAGCACACTGGAGCTGCCCTGCTCATCAAACAGGATGGCACCGGTGCAGGCAGGCTGGTCAGTGTCAGCCAGGTCATGGTGACTGGCAGAAGTCAGGTGGCCTTCACCCAACTGGCCCTGAAGGACTCCATTCGCCTTCTCCTTCTCCTGCTCCTCTCTGCTCAGCCTGGTGGGATAAAGAATAGGACCGAACCAAGAGGGACTGGACACCAGATCCAAGGCGGTGCTGATGAGAGCCATGAAGGACCGGCCACAGAGTGCAAGGGGCTGTCATTTAGAAAAGAAAGAAAACTATCCTCTTATGAGAAAGGAAGAATGTGGGTGCCTCGAGGGCAGGAGTGAGAGAGGAGCAAGTGCTCTGTGAACTGGCCATGTAAGGAGCTGCTGAGGAAGGGGACACAACTGTCCCCTTTGGTACAGTGTTGGCAGACAGCATACACAGAGAACCACGAAGTGGCTCAGTCTCCTGCGTGGACCGTGCTGACTGTTCCCGCAGCGGCACAGTGAGCACAGGCTCCTGAGAGTGTAGGTCCAGGAGCTCTTGTGCCTTCTAGGACCCCATCTAGCAATGCAGTGACATGGTGGAAATATTTCAGTCTGCTCATATCCCCTGCTATGGGGTCACTTCCAACAACCGAAGGCCAACCACGCAGAAAGCAGATGGCATCTCGTACTGAGTTCAGCCATGGGAGGGAGAGCAGGTAGATTCCATGATTGTAGAAATCCCTAAGACTGACTTGTTCTAGTTACTGGGAAGTGCCTTGAAGACACTGAACAACCTTGTTAATGGAAGGAATTTTTCACTGGTTCTGTGAATGTCATCAAAGAACAAACAGTTTTCATGCACCTTTGCTGTGAAATCTGTGGCTACTTTGACATCTTGGCCAGTGCAACTGGGCCTCCCCTATTTTACCCACCCTCCTCCAGACCCTGCTTGCTCATTGCTACCTGGGGGCTGGTGGTTCTTCTTCCTTCTCCTCCTCCTGCTCTTCGTGGTTTTCTGCATAGAATTTCAGAAATGTCCAGTCAGACATTGAGTAGCTCCACACCATCCCAACGAACACCGGCACAGACCTCTACATGTGGACCATTTCTATGGTAAGAAAATCTAAGGCATAATTGACTAATTGCTGGAGTATGAGTCTGCAGAACTTTGAGAAATAAAAAAAATAGGCCGTTGCAGTCATAGAAGTGCCCAAACCGTCAGAAGTGTACTCCTACTGAGCATCACACTGGAAGGTCTAATTGTTTCAATAAGATGAGGAAAGGAAATAAAAGCTAGTGTCTATATAAAAAATCCCAAAGAATTAGCAATGAGGGCACCAACAAAATGCTTCTGGAATGAATAAACCATTGGTAGCAAGGTTGCAGGATACAGAGCTAATATATGCAATCAATTAATTAAATATCAGCAATGAAGAGCTGGAATTTGAAATTAATACACAATGCCATTTAAGGTAGCTCAAAAAAGACATTCTTAAGTATGAAGCTAATTAAATATGCATAAGGTCCACTGTGGAGTGGGGAACCCTGGGCCTTGGGGTCACATGTGTCCTTCTGGATCCCTGAGTGTGGCCTTTTGACTGAGCGCAATTTTACAGAACAAATCCTTGGGCTTGGTCACCTAGATTTGGGACCTTGGACACAACACACAAAAGCAAAACCCATGAAAAAAGAATTGATAAATTCAAGGCCATGATGCATCAGGAGGAAGGACAGAGTGGGGACATTGGGACCCCCACCCTGAGCATTCTGTCCTCTGCTCCCACCGGCCAGCCCTGTTCCTGTCATGGCCATAAATGTGACGTGCAAACCAGGACAGCCGGGTAAAGAGCCACATTGTGAGTGGAGTGTCTTGTGAGCCGGCACCTGGGAGCACCTCAGAGTCCCAAGGGCCCATGGCCACTCACCTGGGCTGAGCGTGTGGACGAGGTGCTCTGCCAGCCTGCGCCCCTCCGCCAGGTGTTCACGGAGGCCCTGGCCCTGGCAGCTGTCAAGATTGTCCTGCAGGAGGAGGGCCTGCAGGTGCTGCTGGAGGAGAAACGAGCCGTCTCTCCCCTCTCTCAACACCTGCCTCAATAGGGTCAGCTCTCGGGCCTGCTGTTCAATGACCCTATTGGCTTCCCTATGGTGGGAGAAAAAGCAAATATGAAAAGGCACAGTTGACAATAGATTATATGGACCGTGGCAGACATTTCTGGAAAGATGTCCCCAGGAAGCCTTCCAAGTGCAATTCTAGCACGTATTAGGTGACCTGCTTGTGGCAAAGAGAGAGAAGAATGTGCAGGGAAAGCCTCCCATGCGTCACAGACTGCCCCTGTGAGATCCTTGACGCTCCCTTCCTGTTTCTCCTGTAAGAGGAGCCAGGTGTCTTCCTGAATTGGCTTCACAATGGTGTCCCTCAGTCCCTCACTGTGGCCAGGGCCTTTTCCACATGAAGACACACCCAGCACGTTCTGGAGCGACTGGACATGCAGCCACAGGAAGCAATGTGGCAGGTCCAGCTGGGGCCAGTCGAAAGCATGAAAGACACAGGATGACCAGGCCAAGGGGACAACATTCTTTGGGCAACAGACTCACAAGCCACATTCAGTCAGGGTGAGTGTGATTCAGAGTAAATGGGACGGTGACTGCACAACATTGTAAAGTTTTACTTGTATGACTGTGAGGGGTCCAAGTGCAGTGTTGTCACAGGGATATATCGCTCAGTGTGGAGTCGGGGCTTTTAGTGTTTCCATCACCTGAATGCGCAGTGTGACTACACTCAATGCTGCTGAGTTGTCACTGTACTTGGTTAACTTTATGTTACGTGACTTTCACCCTAACAATTTCTTGTTTGAAAGGAGAAAACATGGCTCTGAGTCACGGCTGTGGGCCAGAATACATCCTTAGTTTTGTTTTCATATTGTTTTATTAATATCTGTGAAAAACGTGCCAGCCTCATCCATTCCTGCCATTCTCGTGGCCCAGGTGGGCTCTTAGATGTCCCAGCTGAGCTGCCCACGTCAGAGACTCACATGTCCCCTGCCTGCCCCACACACAGCACCCTTACCTGAGCTCGTCCTCCAGGGTCGGTGTCTCTGCCCGCTCCTCCTCCCGGAAGTCCAGCCTCACCCCCAGCACGGACTCCAGGACATCCCTGAACTCGCCACACTCTGAGAAAGACACGCACGCCGGCCTCAGTGGGAAGCTGTGGCCACTGCCCACAGGGGAGGTAGCAGGGTCCCTTCCAGGGACCAAAATATCCCCAGTCCCAGGTCCTATGTGGGGATTTCTACACCTTTAATTCTCACCCTCCCATCTCCATGGCCTTGAGAATCCCTATTGCAAGATGAGGAAGGAGAAGCTGAAAGGCACATAAAGGTACTTGGCATAAATCGAATTGGGATTGAGGAGAGTCAGAGTTCATATCCCCGAAGGTCTGACTCTGATCAGGGGCCACGTGACCAAGGTGCAGCCTGTGACGCAAATCACTGCATGGGGCGTGATGCAGTGATGCCTGCACAGCTAGGAAGGCCCCCAGGACCCCAGGACTGGTCGGGCCCTCGTGCTGGGAATGCAAAGAGCGCAGCAGCCTCTCACAGGTAGATATTGCATCTGGATGCACCTGTGGGAAACATCAGGCGTTAGACCACGAGGACCCGAGAGAAAATTCCCACACGCTAGTGAGGCTCGGGTCACACTGGAAGTGAGAGAACTGGGAGCTCACAGTGGCTCCTCTTCTCAGGCTCTGCTGTAAAAGCGACACAGGAATTAATGAATGTATCATTGCAACTCCAATTAATAGGTGCTACAATAGCACCGTGTAAACAGAGGAGGAAACTGAGGCACAGCGTAGACAAACAACTTGCATTGGCACCTGGAGACATTCCCAGGGTCCCTGCTCTACACACGGTCTTCAGCCTTCTTCCATCTTCTTCCTCTTCACAGTATTTCATATGCTTATGTTATGATTACATGGAAAGGTGTTAATAAAACACAGTTTGTCCTTTCCCAGAACTCATCTCTTCACTTCCATAACAGGCTTCAATTTTTATTCTCTTTCATTCCTTTTGATTAAAAATAATCCTCTGATTTACTGGAAAATAATTTGTAGGAAAACGATGCAAGTTCAGCCTCAGAGTTGCGAGATTCCTTCCAATCCTGCTGTGCACGTGCCCTTGTCCCAGGACCCCTCAGTCGCTCGGGCTTCTCTTCCTGAGCAGGACAAGGGCTGGCAGTGGCCAGGCGCACTGGGGTGGGGGTGGGGTCCATCCCACCCACGGCTTTGCTTGTCATAGGGGCTGCTGCTGTCCTCTTCGTCCCTTGTTCACACGCGGGCCAATGTCTCCTAGCTCAGATTGTCACGGTCCACCTGCACCTGCTGGCCGTCCTGTGTCCCTGAAGGTTCCCCAGCTCAGGGGACACACAGCGGTGGGAAAGCTTCTCTCCCACCAGAGTCAGCCCCCTGGACAGGGTCACTAAGGAATGTCACAAGTGCCGTTAGGATCACACTCCTCTGGAAGCTCCTCTGAAGCAGGGGCTGTGTCCATCCCAACCTTCCCCAGGGGGCAGCTCAGTGCTTTCCTGTTGGGCCTCAACACAAGCCTGAATTGAATGGAAGCTCATCAGTCCCAGAAATTACAACCACAGTGACATTATGTGACTGCAGGATTTGGTACAGTGCACAGGCTCCTGAGACAAACCGGTGTAGCCTGTGCCCAAATCACAGCACTTCCTTGGCAGCTGCAGGAATAAATAACTGACATTTTACCTCATGCCCCACCCTACTCACCTGGAATCGTGGCCAAACTCTGTGTGCCTCAGTTTGTCCATCCTCAGAAAAATAGGGTTAAAATACCCCCTTTTCCCTTCCTGGGAATATAATCAGGATGGAATTTATTTTGATAAAGGGAAGAGAAGCACCAAGTCTAGAGACTTTATTTTCTCAGAGAGAACACACACAACCGTTCCTCACTGAGCATGGGAACCTACAGAACTTACTATATTTCCGCAGCTGGTTGGCCAGGGAGAAAGCGGTTGATTCCGATATATATAGTTTCTCCCTGAGGTCCAGAATCTTCTCCTTCGCGTCCACCAGCTGGGAGCGCAGTTCCCGGCTGTCCATCTCTGCCCTCTGCCTGGACCGGGGGCAGAGGGACCCTGCCATGCTGGCCAGTGTGGCAGGAGAGGCACAGCCAGGGACTGGGGAGAAGAAACCCAAACACATGGTGGGTGAGGAACAAATGAAATCCAATAGGTTTCATTGGGACTGAGGGAGGACCAGCACTGGACTTCTTCACTTACTGTCAGAAAAATGTGATCCGCCAACAGCACTGGACACTCAGGCTCAGGATCCCAGAGCTCAGCGCTGAAGTCACCTCCAGGAGCTCAGAGTCCAGTGAAACTGAGCCAGTGGAGCTCAGCGAGCCGCGTAACGGTCTTCGGTCGTCATAACAGAATTCTGTGCGGGTGCACGGAATGTTAGGAGCCCTGCCCCCCAGGTGCCTGGGCCATGCCGATGCATAAGTCAGGTGGTCTGGCCTAAAGGGGACACCACTCATGGGGACACCTCCCGATCGGCCATGCTCCATAGTGGTGTAGACATGTACTTACGCCATAGACTCCTTCATTTCTCAGTAAATCTAAGCATGTTCCCTCTTGTCCATTTCTGTGTCTGTATGGAAATATCTAGGCAGAAACAGTTTCCCGACGAGTTTTGTTTTTCATGGTTGTGAAGTAGTCATCCCACCATTTCTTCACCATGAAAACACATCTTAGGATTTTTCCTAAATTAAATAATGTCAAACTTTTGCAATGTAAAAATGTAGATCTCTCATGACTTTCTTCTCTGTATCTTCTCCCGTCCCTCCAAATCCATTAGAAAGTATAGAACAAAATGCAGTTTGTAACACTAAGTGAACAAATACTTAGTTTTTCCATGTGGTTTCTGTCCTGAGTGTCCCTGCTGCATTCCAGGGTTACGTTGGCTTCAGTCCTCTCCCAGGGGGCTGTGTCTCTGCTTGTACCTGTGTCACGTGTGACCTCCCACCACCTACGTCCTCCCCTCTGTGCGGGCCGCTTTGGGTTGTTCCTTCCTGTCACTGAACATTAAACTTCATACTTGCTGCTAATGGATTTCTTTCTACTCCCTCGTGTTCCCTTTCCCAGCCGTCACAGTGATCAAACTAGTCCATGTGCAGGTCCTTGAATACACGACGTGACCATCTCTATTGAAAAGACTTGTCAACCTCATGGCAGGTTTTACATTTTTGGTCATTTCATTCACATGCTGCACAGGACAGGGATCCAGAGAACCTTTACGAAACCTTGTTCCGTAGATCTGTGTGTTGACCTGAAACCGTTGAGCTGTGGTTCTGTTCCACTAACCAAACATGGGAAGGTCAAGGTCATGACTCTGGGTGATGAGGCTCCCTGGTGCCCATGTGCAATGTGGTTTAGGGACACAACAGGTGAGGCTGAGCTGAGAGGGACAGGCAGGCAGGGGAGAGGGGCCCCCGAGCCATCTCCTCATGTTCTTGGCTTCCAGTCCCACCCCGGTCTGGTGAGTCTGACACCGGGGAGACGCCTTGTGGCCCAGGTCTCTGCAGTTCAGCTGCTGGGCCTGCCTGAGTTGAGGGTGGAACTCGTGTCATCGTGGACCCCGAGCGTTCGTGTCAGAGTCAAGGAGGGAGGACTGCTCGGCCACGTTTGACAGTGTGTCCCTCCACCCTAAACCACCCCCACACTACGCTGTGGAATGACGTCAGTTATGAGACGTATGTTAAGCCCCAGTGGCCACTGGGTCCCCATTTTCACCAAACACATTTTTTGAAAAGATAACATTTCTATTTCTCTAAGCTCACTCAGCTC
Organism: Eulemur rufifrons; assembly: GCF_041146395.1. Lineage (NCBI taxonomy): Eukaryota > Metazoa > Chordata > Mammalia > Primates > Lemuridae > Eulemur > Eulemur rufifrons. The sequence goes on along the minus strand of NC_090999.1, from coordinate 95,622,986 downwards.
CACAGCAGGCAGCCAGTTCACGTACTGTATTTTGGCCACTGTCCTAAGTTCCATCTCCTTCCTCCTGTGTCACCCCAAGGGGATCTATGTCATTCCTTGGCCATAGAGGCAGAGCCATTTTCCCAGCTTATTTGCTGCATTAAAGACCTTCTGATCTGGTGTACAGGGCCAGCATTTCAGGCAAGTGGAGAGTGTTTTTGCTCCAGAAGTCACCAGGTGCTGCCAGATGCAGTCAGGTGTCTCCCACCACAGGACACTGGACCCAGCTCATCCATGTGTTCTCCAAAGCGTCACTTTCTGAGCAGGTTCTTGACCTTTGTAGAGACCCATTGCCCGACCGGACATCGTCCAAGGATTTCCAGTCCGTCACTGCGCTGTTTCTCTTCTTGTTGCTACAATCTAGATATGATCTGTGACCTAAACACATGCAGAGGACCCATGCTAAGGATGTGTGGCACGTGACTGTGACACAAGAAGCTGGGACACTCTCTGCAGGACGTTCTCCACATGGTGTGGACATGAATCAGGACGAGGTGCATAAAACCCAGGGTCATCACTGTTCCTCATCATCCTCTTCCTCATCGGCAGGGGAGCGAGTGGGGTGAGCTATTGATTCCCACCTACACAGACCCCTGGCTGAATTCAGAGCAGACGGCTCTCAGCTCCTTTCAGTGGGGACCAGAGGGCCTGTCCTCTGCTCCCCAGTGTGACGAGCACAGGACACTACCCACAGGGATCATGAACTGCCCTCACTGAGCTCAACTGACTTAGCTCAATGTCCCTAGGTAAGCACAGATGTCGGATTTTACAGATGGGGACAGGGTGGAGAGAGAGTGAAACAAGGGTGTGGGATGTTTCTGTGTCTCTGAGCACAAGAGTCACGATGTTCCCCGAGCCCGTGGGAAAGCCAGTCCAGCCCCAGTCCCTGAGTGTTCCCTGCGAACACGGAAACTGTTTTATTCCCTCCACATTCATTCTTTAATGTGAGATCCGAGAGTAAATTATGAGCTACTGAAATTCTAAAAATAGAGTCATCGTTTAATTAATTTTGATGTGACGGGAGGTTAGGAAAGTATGGAAAAATCTGATTATCCGCAAGAACAGGGACCAGCGTACCCTTTCTGGCAGACATGGACTTACGGGTCCAATTAAACTTGCCTCATGGTGTCTCCAGGTGGCCATGACGGAGTCAGCAGTTCTCCCTGGAGACCTTGGCAGCGTTGACCTTGACATGACCTGGAGGGTAGATGCCGGTCATGTCCTGGGAGGTCAGGACTGTTGTGTCCCACAGGCTCCACCCAGCTGTTAGAAACAAACAGAAGGGGGACCAGGACAGCCACTGAGGTCACCCCCACACCCCATGGGACCTTCCCTCACCGTCACCACACTTGCCACAATGCACGGCCTACCGGCCTGAGAGCTCCACGGACACTGGGACACGGTGTCATCATCTCCGTGTTCACGGTTCCCACTTGGGCCCGGCACCAGGGGGCTCCCCGCAGTGGTTGTCAGCGACGGAATAAAAGTGGTTTCTGACTCCAGCATCCCGTCTACACTCCTTCCCCAAGTGTCCTGTGAGGGACACGATGCTTCCTGCCAGAGAGCTGCGTGTCTCCTTCTGTAGAGAGACCCCTGCCCTACAGTATCCGAACTCAGGGACAGTCCCCTGTGGGGGTCTGGTGACACCGGGACTGCTCTCAGGAATTCCCTTCCTGTTCACTGCGTCATGGGGACGACGTGTCTGTGACCTCTCCTCCCGTTCCCTGGGCTGCCACCAGACCTTTCTCAACTGAAAGGGACAGAGAATAGACAAGTGTCACTACTTCATGTGCAAGGGTCCCCTGTCCCCAGGTCACTGGCCTAGAGCAGCATGTCCACCCTTCTCCTGCTCAGCCCACCCTCACCTGGAGGACGTCCACTGCCAGGACAGCCCTGAAGACGAGGCTGCTGGAGCTGGGCAGGGCCTCACGGTCACTTCCTCCTCCGCTTGGGGTTGGTGCTTCCCTCAGTGTGAACCAGCTCTGTGTCCAGCCTGTGGGTGTCCTTGGCCAGGTGTCCAGGATCCCTGTGCCCTGAGCTCCTCTCTCATCCCCACTGCTTCGCCCAGGCGGAGGAGGGTTTGGGTGATGACAGATGTCTCTCATTGACCCCTGATCTCTGAACCCAATTTGTCCTCATTCTCACCCCCTGTGTGTCCACCTGCTCCATCGTTCCCATGTCCTTGTTTTGGTCATTCTCATCCCCCAAACCTGCCGGCTCCCCTTCTTCCATCTGCTCCCTCTGTTCTGAGTTCTCAGGGTGTGGCCTCAGCCCAGGGTCCTGCAGGGGACAGTCACAGTAGGAACCAAGGTCAGGTCTCCGCTGTGGGTCCCAGGGCACCTTTATCACACAGCTCAGCCCCCAGAGACTCAGAGCAAACCCAGCAGGAAGGACCCTGGGAGAGGTGCAGTAGGAACCTTCACTTCCTGATGGGGAAACTGAGGCCCAGAAGGACTAAGAGATTGTCCCCAGCTCCCTCACCCCTTGGTGGCAGCAGGGCCACCTCACAAGCCTGGGCCTCAGCTTCCCTGTCCAAAGCACTGAGCTCTCCCACCAGGAACTCGCATCTCAGTTTCTGGGATTTGGGATCCAACATGGCTATTTCCACTGTTAAAACATCTCAGATGGCTCCGTCCAGGGACATATCTTTTATCACAATTCTATAGTTCTTAGTCCTGTGTTTTCTTCTTTAAGAAGAGGGTCTTGCTCTGTCGTGCAGGCTGGAGTACAGGGCCGTGAACACAGCTCACGGCAGCCCCAGACTCCTGGGCTCAAGGGATCCTCCTGCGTCAGCCTCCTGAGTAGCTATGACAGCGGGTGCACACCAGTACCCAGAGCTCATTTATCATTATTGTTAATATTATTTGTAGAAATGCTGTGGTACTATGTTGCCCAGGCTGGTCTTGAACTCTTGGCCTCAAGTGATCTATCTCCTAGACCTCCCAAAGTGCTGAAATTACAGGCTGGATCCACTATGCCTGATCCAGTTCTATTATTTATACTCAGTTTTCAATCAATGACTGGTCTCAGGTGACAAAGGAACACAAAGGATAAACTATATGTAACAGAATCACAAAAGAAGTATATTAGGTGATTATCTATAATCTCTTCAGTAGGAAGATGATCTTTAGTGGACTCTGTCCGCCCTGGTGACGACAGGTCCCCAGTGTCTCCACGAGCACCTGCTACGGAAAACAGTCAATACTAGTCAAGTGAATCATTCCCCGTCACTAGGAGTAATTCACTTTTACCAAAGACCTCTCATCCCAACCACCGTCCCAGCCAAATTCCATCCTGGGTCAGTGCGGAAGCAACAATAGCACAGCCTCGGCACAGGCGATCTGAGATTCAAATGCAGCTTCTCGCAGGCCAGGGATACTTTAAAGGAGAATTTCTCTACCCTCTTCAAGGCTATAATCCTCATGTGGAAAATAGGGCGGCACTCACCACTAGGGTTTGGGACAGTTAAATACAATAACATGAAGCTGAAAGGCACCCAGACTTTACTAGACACAGAGCTAAAGAACATGCATATGAGTCACTGGGACACTTGTTAAAACATCTCTGGAGAAAAGGCCCCAGAATCTATTTCAGAGAAGTATCCCTAGAGATTCTCACGTAAGAAAAAAGGCCACCATTAAATGTACATCCTGGGAAAAGGTCCCCAGAACTCTGGTAGCCACAGGAACAACTCAGCTAGAGCAGACCAAGTCCCATGTCCGTGGTGGCCTTTCTTTGGGAACTGTCCCCTTGTCCACATAAGGTGTCCCACCTGGTAGGGGACAAGAGAGGGAACCCTGCTTCCCCACCCTGGCTTTTAGCTCCTCCATTCTCCTTGAGGTTTCTCCCTCTGATTTAATTGCTGGAGAATCGCAGCTCTCGTGTGGGTCATTGTTTTAGAAACATCCCTCTGATTTTCTCCCCCTTGGAGATAGCCCGGGCAGAGACGGGTTCTGGTTCTCTGGAGTCCTGGACTTTCTCCTAAACCACCCAGGTGAGCTGAAAGCAATCGGGACTGGCAGGAGTCAGGTCAGTACAGAGGACCCAGAGGAGCCTCAGACCACGAGGGCAGCCCCCATAGGAGACAGTCGGAACCATGCCATGGTCAATGTGAGACTAATTCAGGTGGGAAGCATGCCCCAAGCCATTAAGGGAAGGTGCTGCCGTGAGGATGAAGAGGAAGAAGCAATGAGTGTGTGAAGAAAGAAAAAAGTAATGATTCCAATGAAGACAAAATACGTGCAGAGCCAAGAGCCCAGAGGCAAAGCCCACGTCACAAAGGATTCATCCAGGCTTTGACCTCAATCAAGGCACTCACACAAGTATTGATGCTGTTTAATCATAGCCGTCCTAGTGGTGTGGACTGGGGTCTCATTGTTGTTTTCTTCTACATTTCCCCAATATCTAATGCTGTTGACCATCTACCATGTGCTTCACTGCAATTCATGTATCTTGTTTGGAGAAATGTCTATATGATTCCTTTGCCCATTTTAGTTGGATGTTTGTATTTCTGTACTTGAGTTGTAAGAGTTCATTATATTTTCTGGATATAAAATCCTTACTAGGTTTATCATTTGCCAGTATTTTCTGCCATCCCATGAGCTGCCTTTACAATCTCTTGTGAGTGTCTTTTGATACAGGAAAGTTTTTAATTTTGGTGGTGCCCCATTTATCTGTTTTTTTCTTTCTTCTTTTATTGCTAAAGCTTTTGGTGACATGTTTACAAAACTGTCAAATCCAAGGTCATACAGATTTGCCCCTACATTTTCTTCTAAGACCTTTAGTTTTAGTTCTTAATTATTTTATCCATATTCAGTTAATTTTTAATATTTTGTTCAGTTAAGATCCACCTTCAGTCATTGATTGATAATTTTACATGTCTACACGTGTAAAGAGATCTTCCAGTTAGTGGGATAAACTTATATTTGCTTCTTGTACGAAGTTTTCGTTATTTACAAATGATTTAAAGCGTAATAGCAAGTAAACGTTTTTTTAAAAAATCTCTAAGACAATAAAAGTCATTCTGAATGCTAGCCTATAAAAGTATTGAAGTGGAACGTCATTGTCATAAGCAGTCCCACACTGCCCTCTGGTGGTTACATGAGAAAATGGCATGAACGCCGAGGGGCTCCCTGGTTCTGTTGGCAAAAGGGGAAGACACTCAAACTTAGATACCCCCATGTGCTCTGCGTCACCTTCCTGAGAGCTCACACTGTTCAGACTCTCCTCATCGCCGCCTGGATCCCCCAGTGTCCTCCCGACTGGGCCCCCCGACGCTGCCACCTCCACACTGTCAGTCCCTCACCGGGCTCAGCCCCCTCAGTCCTGCTCTCACCACATCCTGCTCTGCCTCCAAGATCTTCCTCTCCGCAGCCCACGACACGATGCACGTCACCTCCCCGCCTTGGGGTCCTGCTCTCTGTGGCCCCACGTTCTCATCCAACCTCACTTCCCCCCAAATTGTCCTTGTGCAGATCGTCCCCTGGGGTCAGGCTGCCCCCACCCCAGCCCTGCACCAGGGTCCTTCCAGCATCCAGGTCTTTGTGCACAGGCTCCTCCCTCGGCCTGGCGGCCCCCAGAGTGACTGAAGGCACAGTTTGCCACCGTGAACCCTCACTCAAGTGGGACACTCACTAAGAGCTCGTGATAGCTCCTATTGGGCTCTGGGGAAACATCTCCACCCGACACGCCTGTCTGTGGAAAGAACTGTCAAGCCCAGAGACGAGGGTCGCACGCTCGGCAGGACTGAAGGGCACTGAGGCAGGAATCTCCTCCAGGACTCAGCACGTCACCTGGTCCCTTCTCTACTATCCCGGGAGGTGAGCTCCCTCCCTCCCCACCTGCCTTTCCCTCCCTGGAACCTTCCTGGGAACATGGCCAACTCCTGACGCCCCGAAGGCTCCTTCACGGTTTTACTTATTTAGCCTCATGATTGTCACAAACTTCATCTCCCCTCAGCTCCCTTAGGTCATTCAAATATTTGAGCTGGGCGACACCGCACTACGGTGTCAAATGGCAAGGTTGATCATTGTCAGGTTTCTCCTGTGTCCAGACGTGTGGGCCTCACCGATTCTGGACCCTCCTCCACAGATTGTTAGACAGGTGTCCCTAATCCACCCACGCCCTGGGGAGTCTGGTCCTCCCGCAGGGACCTTCCATTTGCACCACTGCAGACGCAGACCGAGGGGCTGTCCACGCAGCCTGGTCTCGCTGGTGGCCCCTGAGCTGCGTGGACCCCCTTCCCGCCCCTCCCCTGAATGGCTACAGAGCCAGGTCTCCCCAGCCTGGTCCCCTCAGGGGACGGTTACAGCACAGCTAGACGTGTGGCACATTCCTGCTGCTGGCCGGAGCCTCCTCCCTCTGGGCCGAGCCTGCGCAACCCACGCTGCGGAGACACTGTCCGTGCACAGGGCGAGGGACAGCGTCTGTCACACTCTCAAATTCTGTGCATGGTGTTACACAGCTATGTGGAGAAAATCCTCACTAAAACATCCATGTGTAATTCAGGCGACATTCGTGCTGTGTCTGCCGGGGTTTTCCCTGCAGGGAGAGGGTGGGCGGGGCAGACCGCCTGTGCCACCGCTGCCGGTCCCGGCTGTGCACTGCACACACACACGGTTCACACTATCGCAGGGAAGCCATGCAGGAGGTGGCCTTCTGTGATTGTGACCCCACTGCAGAGGAGAACTGGCCTCCCCTGGCCCGTGGTTAGTGACGCCTGGCAGGGCCGTCCCCTCCCACACTCAGCTCCCTTCTGAGACGTGTGTCTGAGCATCTCCCTTCCTCCTCACGGGAGCCCAGGCCTGGCAGGGTGGCTGTGAGCCTGAGCCTGGAGCTTTCCAAGGGCCCCAGGACAGCCAAGGTGAGAGCAGAGACCCTGGGGACAGGGCGGGAGAGACAAGGACTTTTGAGCCCCTGATTGATTGCCCCTGGGCCTCATGGAGCTGCAGCTCCACGTGCAGAGTGGAGGCCCCGCCCAGGACATGCAGGGGACACGAGATGCCACCCTCAGGAGAGACTCGACCCTGCTGTGCACATGCTGCAGGAGCTGGGACCTGCCTGTGCATCTGCGGCCTGCACAGGGCAGTGGGGGCTGGGCTGCCAGGACACGGCCAGGCGCTGGGCAGACGGCAAAGCTCCCAGACCCACCTCCCCTCTGCAGGAAACGGTGCCCAAGCACCTGACGGGAACCAACAGGGTCTCCTGAGTCGGCCTGCAGGGACATCGCTCAGCCCAGGCAGAGGACTGAGCACAGCCAGGCCACCTGGGACGCCAATGAGACTGACCCGCTTTATAACGGGAGGACTCACCCGCTCCATCCCGAACAGAGCCGACCTCATGCTCGGCAGACAGGGAGGCCGCGCTTCTGATTGGCTCTTGGCAGTCAGACAGGTCAGCACCACTAGGAAGGAAATCCTGCTCCATCAGTGCCTGTGACAGTCCTTCAGTCCCTGCATCCTCCTGCAGCTCCCTGGGCACACTAGGGAGAGGAAGAAGCAAAGATGAAGGCAGGACGGATGAGACCCCTCAGCACCCTGCCAGGCCTGACGGGAAGGTGGGGGTCCAATGGCGTGTGGCTTCCCTTTGCAAAGGATGCAGGACACCTCCACCTCTGCCTTGGGCACAGCCTGGCTGCCTTGCACATTGGGGTGACAGAGAGAGACAGAGACAGAGAGAGAGAGAGAGAGAGACAGAGGCCACAGGGCAGTGCAAAGTGCACTGACAAGTGAGGAGCTAAGGAGAAAGAGACCCCCCCAGATGCCCTGTCAGGTGCAGGCAGGACACACAGCACACAGGGACCCATAACCCTGGGTCACCCCACAGCCCCAGGCAGCTCTTCAATGGATCCTGCACGTTTGCTGATTGTGCAGCAGTTTTTCTGAAATGTCTGCAAAGGTAGGTTCATATCTGGGGCATTGTGTGCCCAGTTGCTGTGCCTTCTTGACATGAATTTTCTTTAGTCCAGTTACGTTTCTTCCTGTGGAGAACCTGCCAGTAGGCTGGGCCCGCAATGAAGAAGGCAAGGACGCCTGCTTCCCTGATTTTTTTTTTTTTTTTGAGGCAGAGTCTCGCTCTGTTGCCCGGGCTAGAGTGCCGGGGCATCAGCCTAGCTCACTGCAACCTCTAACTCCTGGGCTCAAGCGATCCTCCTGCCTCAGCCTCCCGAGTAGTTGGGACTACAGGCATGTGCCACCCATGCCCTGCTAATCTTTTTTTCTCTATGTTTTTAGTTGTTCAGCTAATTTCTATTTTTTTTTTTTTTTTTTTGGTAGAGACGGGGTCTCGCTCTTCCTCAGGCTGGTCTCGAACTTCTGAGCTCAAACGATCCTCCCGCCTCGGCCTCCCAGAGTGCTGGGATTATAGGCATGAGCCACCGCGCCCGGCCCCTGTTGAGCTTTAATCAGTCATTTTTTACTCACATTACTCAAAAATGCCTTAACTGATATCCTGGCCTCTAGCCCTGTCCTCCCTTCAATCTGTCCTCAACATAACCACCTACTACATGACGGATGTCAAGTCACACCCTGACCACGTCACTCGCCAGCTAACCCCACCCCGCCACTGAAGTGATTCTCAGTCTTGGCTGAGCATTAGAATCACACGAGAGAACATGTAAAAATGCTGATGCTTAAACCATACTTCAGCCCAGTGAAGTTAGTGTCCCTACAGGTGGGGCCTGGGATTACAGTTTCCCATGCATCCCAGCGACTCTAGCACCCAGCCAGCACTGAGAATCTGTAACCTACAGGAAAAAGTTCTAGATCCTTGATGAGGGCCACTGGCTGGCTCCTGCCTTTCTTCAGCCTTCCCTCCTGCCACTCCCTCCCCCTCACTCCCCTGCTGGCTCACTCTTCCTTATACGTTGAAAGTTTGAGCTCAGCTATCACCTCTTCCTGGAGGCCTCCCCCCCCACCCAGACACTACCTCCACCCTCTGGGTGGGGCAGTTTCCCCTTCTCCATTACGCCAGGGGCCTGCGCATCTCTCAATCGCTGCATCAGCCTCACAGGATTATCATTATCTTTTGATTGTCTCCCTTGAAAGATGGTTTCTTGAGGGCAAGAATTGTGATTAATTTTTGTATCCCAGCACTTGGCAAAGAATAGGCACTCAGATATTTGAATGAATTAATTAAAAAGTGAATACCCACATATGTTTGGTAATATTTAAATAAAAACTCTAGTAAGGGACAACTACGTAGTATTTCATCAGTTGCCCACATTAGAGTTATTTCAAGTTATTTTTACCGAAACAACAAATATAAAAACGAGGCACGTTACAATTGAGGCATGCTCAGTTAGCTTCAGAAATAAAATGACTCCTGACTACACAGCTCCATGATGCCCCATTTGCAACCGCCAACATTTCACGATGCGCCGATCACGCCGTTACATGTGGCCACGGGCCCAACAGACCCGGCATGTTGCTGACAGAGAGTGGACAAAGGCCCATTCCTCCTCCTTTAAGCGAAGGACCCCACGGAGACTGTGGCTCTAGGAGCAAACGCTGCCTGAAACCTTGACTGCCCCCCGCCACAGTGGAACTGGTCTCTCATCCCTTTCATCGCTGCGGAAACCATCCTGGCCAGAGGGCGGCGTTCACCGCAGCCACGGGACCTGAGCTGCAAACCCGTAAGTGGCGGTGTTAGGTTGGCAGGCGCAGAGAGAATATTCTTTGACCAAATTGCTCCTGAAAATATTAAAAGGCGATATTACTGAGCTAGAAGTTTATTAATGGAAAGGCTTTTACTTGATTCAATTTTGTTAAGTATTTTTCTTGCACACTGTACAAAGCCTCTTCCACATTCTCCCGTTAGCGCACTTGTCTCTAAAAACATCAGCTCTGAAATTGATATCAAACAAAATACAACACCACATTTAGAAGACGAATCATAATTTTCACTTACTAGAAGCCCATTTAGCATTCTTAGCACAGCAGACAAAATATGACAGAAAACTATATAATTCTGTAAATACAAAATCAACATATGTCAGTTACGTTTTTTAAAATGTTAGAAGCATTCAAACTTTTTCTGAAAAGCAGCTGCCATCTTGTGCCGGCACTTAATCCACTGGAGAGACGGAAGGAGCAACGAGGCTTCCGCAGCCGGCACGACTGCCCAGCGGGAGAAGGCGCCGGCCACGCGGCTCTGCCAAAAGCAGCAATTTCCTTCTTCAAACGATCTGTGTGTTACCACAAGTACAATCTACACGTCTTTGTACTTTCTAGGGGACTGTGTCGCAATTTGTCACTCCGCCCGTGGAGAGGCCTTATAGGAATGAGCGCTCCTTTTACCCAGCAGAGGGGCTGCCGGTCCTCACAGACAGGCCTGTTCCGCTGCTCTCCAGGCAAACCATGACCTCTCCAGCCTCTTGTGCCCTCACTTGTAAAGATGTGGACATTTAGGTCACATGAAAATTCCTTTTGTGCTTTTAACATTCTTAGCTTCTGTATTTCTAAACAGATCTTTGAAAACTGTCATGATTCTGGCTTATGTGTTTCTCTTATGTTTATTTTCTTAGCAAGAAACTAGTCAGTTTCCAAGAATGTAATCCGATAGTCCTAGAATCCCATCAGACACCGATATTAGGATATTGTAGTTCTTGATTGGTTCTAAAACTTAAAGTTACTTAAAATGTCTGAATTTTGGCCAGGCATGGTGGCTCACACCAATAATCCTAGCACTCTGGGAGGCGGAGGCAGGAGGACAGCTTGAGCTCAGGAATTTGAAACCAGCCTGAGCAAGAGTGAGACCCCGTCTCTACCAAAAATAGAAAGAAATTAAGCTGAACAACTAAAAATAGAAACAAAAAATTAGCCGGGTGTGGTGGTGCATGCCTGTAGTCCCAGCTACTCAGGAGGCTGAGACAGAAAGATTGCTTGAGCCCAGGAGTTTGAGGTTGCAGTGAGCTATGATTACGCCACTGCACTCCGGCCTGGGCAACAGAGCGAGACCCTGTGTGTGTGTCTCTCTCTCTCTCTCTCCACTGCCCCCTCCCCACATATATATAAATAAATAAATTTCACTTTAACTCAAGATCTCTAATATTCAAAGATCTAATACTAAAAAGTCATTACAGAATGGTAACAGATTTGCTTTTATCATCATAGTAACTTTTGTAGGCAGAATGCAATATACTGAAAATACACTAAATAAGTCTAAATTTATAGTAAAAACAATCTCAAACTCTACATTTCCTAAATATAACCTTGAAACTCCAATAGATGTTTTAAACTCAAAGAAATGTTGTTACCCCCCAAATTTGCCATTTGAAAACCAGTAAGAGATGAAAGGTCACTTGCCATTTTCTTGAGCAAATCTGGAGGCTTCTAAGAATGTAACTTCGCAATCTGCATCCAGGTCCTTCTTGTTTCCACAGAGGATGATCACAATGTTCTGACTCGCTAGCATTCTGGCATCTGTTAACCAATTAGTAAGCGCATGGTAGGTTTCTCGGCTGCGTAATATAAGATTGTGAAAATAGTACATGTATTTTATAAAACTAGCAACTCTTTCCAGTCATTCTCACTACTCACACTGCTTTTCAACATTTTGGGGTAATGGCAACAACACCTTTAAGGTAACTCAAATAACCTGAATGCACCAAGTATATGACACACCCCCAGGGTCTGTTTTGTTTTGTTTCCAGAAAAATGAGACAATAAGCCAGAGAGTTTGTTGTTGTTTGTTTGCTCAAGCAAAAGGAAACACAATTTCCTTCCTTCGTTTTACGAATATCTGTTGAGCTCTTAGTATGTGCCAGGCATGGTTCAGACAATGACTGGTGAGCAAGACGACAGCTGATGGCTGCCACCGAGTCAACCCTGCAACATGCTGGCACTTTGTTTTGTAGGAATTTATCGCACTGACGCTTTATAAGGACTCTGTGATGGACTGCTATTACCCACCCCCTTTTCCATGAGAAACCTGAGGCCCAGAGAGATTAATTAAGTTGCCTAAAGTCATACAGCAGCCAGCGGTAAAGCCAGGACCTTACCGACTCTAGGACCAACTCTCAGACCTGCTGTTTTCAGCTCTCATGTGCTAAGGACAAATTTCTGACCATGACACTTTGATACCCTGATTGATGACTTCACACTTTAGCAAGGTGAGCCTTTCACCAGGCAAGCGCAGTGCGGGCTGGGCCGGGAGCTGCCTGCCTTCTCCCAGAGCACTGAGCTCTGAGGACACAGCCTGGAACAGGGAAGCAGCCCGGTGATGTCCCCTCACTGCACTGGTTCCCACCTAGAAGGAACCCTTGAGACTCCTGAGGAGGGTGAGGCGTCTGCAGGCAGAAGAGAGCCACCGCCAAGCCCAGGCAGCTCCCCAAAGTCCCCTCCGCCTCTTCTAGAGAACAGGGATATCCTCAGATGGGAACAGCCTCGTCTCCCAGCCGGGATCCACAGTCACCGCTGCCCGTCACCAGACAGGAGACCGAGCCCCGGCCCCGCGCCCTGCACACATTTGCGGGACTGTTCTCTCTCAGTAACACGCTTTCTCCCCCGCATTACCAACCTCTCCCCCTTTGCTATATCTTTTTTCTAGTAGCAAAATAAAGGTGGCCCTGGCACCTCCCATCCTAAAACACCAAACCAAAAACATGCTGTGGTCCTGTCAGCCACTCTCCCTCGGGCCGCCCGGAGTTCTCAGCCTGCCTTCGCTGCCTTCTCTGCTGCGCCCGCCCTGGCGTGTGTCTCTGACACTTCCCGCAGCAGCCTGCCGAGGGCCCCCAGCTCCGTGCACTGAAAACTAGTGGGCACTTCTGTCCTCGTCCACTCCTGCCTCTGCGGCCCGCAGTCTCCAGGTCTCGCTCCTGTCGCCGGCCACTGTCGCCCCAGCGCCGGACCCTCTTCAATCTGCCCTGCTGGGACTGCAGCTCCATTGCATGGGTCCTGGGCTCTCTTTCCTGGTGACATTCGACTCAAATTTTATCTCCAGCTCAGACTGCTTCACTAAGACCCCACTGATGCCCCCACAGGGCCATGAGACTGCCTCATAAACACGGCAAACTTCACAGTTACAAGACAGAATTCCTTTTGGTCCCTCCCTCCAGGCCCACGCTGGCCTAGGAAGGGGCATCACTCCCCACCCAGGCTCCAAAGCAAATCACCCCCACGTGTATCCTCGACTCCTTTTCATCCACCTCCACGTTCGATCCGCCGGCCAAGTCCCGTCCCTCACACGTCCTGCTCCAGGCACGCCTTCCCCTGTCACCTGCACCCTCCGCACCCGACCACCGCCAGGCCTCTGCCCCCACGCTGCGGTCACCTGGCAGCCACCCCGCTGCCACGCGGGCCTCAGTCCTTCTCCAGGGCAGCCCAAGTCCTCAAAGCCAGCCCTGTGCTCAGGCCGTCCCCCCGCCCACTGTACCAGGCCTCCGGTCCCACTCTTCCCTGCTCCCAGCCCCTCCACCCGTCTGGCCTTGTCACAAGGCTGGTTTTCCTTGTCCTTTGGGTCCCACCAAACACCATATCCTCAGTGAGGTCATCCGAGCAGGATCCCACCCTCCAACTCCTGTGCTGTCCCCTCTGCTGCACCTATCCCACTTGGTAACACGTGGTTTTGCGTGTTTCCGTGCCGGCCGTCTGCCCTTCCAGCAGGCAGGCTCCGCGGCCGCTCACCGGAGTATCCTGGTGCTGGTGCAGGGCCCAGGGCACCACTAGGTAACCAGTAAACACCCCACAATGTTGGCAGAATAAAAAATAACTGCAGCATAATAATCATAAAAAAAGAAACACATTTGGGGTCTTTGTCCCATGTTCTGGGCACAGAGCTCCTAGAACTTTGGTGATTTTCTCAGAGGTAAGAATGTTTTTTGTAGCTAATGAGTTGACTGGGGGATGGTGTCCAGGGAACCAACCTGTGATCAGAGGGTAGAACTTCCAGCCCCGCCCCCCCAAACTCTGGGGAGGGACGAGGAGCTGGAGGCTGAGTTGACAACCAGGCTTGCGTCATGAGGCCTCCACAAAAGCCACAAGGAGGTGGTTCAGAGCGCCTCTGGGTTGGTGAACACACGGGGGTCCTGGAAGGCAGTGCCCCGAGAGGGCACGGCAGCTCTGTGGACGCCCCCCCGCCCCCTGCCCCGTGCATCTCTTCCATGGCTGTCCCTGCACTGACTCCCACGTAACACACTGGGCAGTGGAAGTGTCTCCCTGAGGTCTGTGAGTCGTCACAGTGAACCCTCAAACCTGAAGAGGGGGTGTGGCGGGGCTGTGGGAACCGCCCAGTTTGGAGATGGCCAGGCAGAAGCGCAGGTATCCGGGCTCCCCATTTGTGACCAGCATCTGTAGCAGGGGACAGTTTTGTGGGACTGCGTCCTTAACCTGTACGGTCTTTGTTAACTCTGGTGGCATCCGAATTGAGTTTAGTGCTTGGACACCCAGCTGGCGTCAGAGAGTCAGAATGGCTGGTGTGAAGAAAGCCCCTCACGCTTGGTGGCAGGAAAAGAAGACGCCAAAGACAGAAAGGAACAGTGCCTACCCTCGGGCAATAAAGAAAACTGTGGGCTTGCAGAAAACAAACAAAACTGCTCATCCTTCCTCTGCTACTTGCAAAGGGCACCACCCTTAGACTCCAAGGTAGGTGGCGGCGCGGAGCTTGCCCTTCCCACCTCGCGACTGCTGCCCAGGGCACCCGTCTCAGGAACCGCAGCCCGGCCGGGGCCGAGAGGGCAGGGGGAGGCTGCGCTTCCCACACACGGGAAGAGGCAGCTCTTCTCTTCCAGCTCAGCAGGCACCCAGGTGAGCTGTACTACATCTCCTTCTTGAAAATTTATTCTAGAATTTATTTTACAACACTACCTTTTTTTTTTTTTGAGGAGAAAAAGCAGAAGTTTATTAATTTGCTGGCAAATGAGGAGGTTGGCAGACTCCTGTCTTAAAGTACCAATGTCCTCACAACTGTCTTGACATAAGGATTCTTGTATAAGTTATTCACGTATATAAATTTAAGGATTTAAGAATACTTCCCTGAGGAGTTAAAATTTTTTGCAAAAGTAATTTCAACTAATGTAACACATGTAGATAGTTTTAAAGTAAAATGTTACTAAAAGTCTTGAAACAAAGCACAGCCACCTCCTGCTTCGTTCCTACCGGAGGCCTCTCCCGAGGTGAGCACCTCCTTCAGGTGTGTGATTTTTCCTCTTCAATTGACTGATCATTTAAAGAAAACATAGAGCCCGTAACGTGCTAGACACTATTTTGAGCATAGAAAAAACAAATGAACAAAAACTACTCTCTTACAGTTTTCTTTCTTCTGGTATTTGCGTCCTTATTTCTACAGAATGCTTCGGAAACTATTGGAGCTTTTAATATTAGAGCTTATTGCTTCTCTGCTTCGCTAGGAGGGTTAGCCCACTTACAGCCAACCAGCCTTCCTTTCCTGTCACTCTCGTCTCCCAGGAAGGCAGCACTGCCACACCCTGAGTGCCCTCTCGCTCTGCCTCCACTGTCCCCAGACCTGTGCTGTCCTCCTGGGCTGGGCCCCTGCTGGCCTCACGGTCCCCTCTCTGCACTCACACCGGTGAAGCATACCCTTCCGAACTTTCTAAGAAAGTACACTTCTAAGAAAGATAACCTTTGTTTCCTCCCCATTCTTGCATATTTGAAGGTATTCAGATTTTATTCTCACACTTACAGTTTAGCTAAGATTAGAATTTTAGGTTGAAAAAATTCTTTTGCATTGAGGTTTGAAGGCAATGTGCCAATTTGTATCAGCTTCCAACATTGCTGCTCAATGGAATTGCCAACGCAATCCCAATTTCCAGTACTTTATATGTGACTGCTTTCCCTCCTGGAACCTTTTTGGATCTTTACTTCATCCCTGGCATTCTGAAATTTCACATGACATGCCCTGGTCTGGACCTTCCCACTCATTTGTATTTGCCAATCAATCTGGAATCTCATTCCTTCAGGGAATAGTTTTCCTCTGCTCTTCTCTCTTCTGGAACTCCTAACATGCAGGCTTTACAGCTCCTGGATTAATTCTGTGGGATTCTTTGTGTTGTCTCTTTCACTTGTCACCTCGAGTTTCTTGTTTTACTTTCTGGGAGATCACTACCCTGCTTACACTATTATTCTGGTTGATCTTTTAAAATATCATTTTGTTCTTATTATGTACTTGAATGCAATCTCTGCTCTTATTTCTGAGAATACTGTAGTTTTTTTAGTGTATTTTTTCCTGTTTTCTAAGAATTCCAGCTTTTTTTACTTTGGGCTTTCTCTTTATTATAGAAACTTTCCTTCAAATTTCCGTCTGATCATTTATATTAAGAACAAGGAATGAAAAAGCCTAAAAGAAGCTCTTTATGTCTGGGTGGAGCTGGTGGGCTTGGAGGACTTCACTGTCAGATGACTGGATGGAGACTGTTTCACTGGGAAACCAAAACGTCAGTATCTTCAAGCCTCCTTTCCTTTTGGGCTATTCATTGTTCTACAGATAAGAATCCTGTCTCCTGCCTGGGATGAATACACCTGGCTACCAGCAACTAGGGGAGAGGTGGGAGAAGAGGGTTAGGGTTCAGACACTTTCGCTTAACTTCCCTCTTTTCAGATCTCACCCTGCCCCTACCCTGCGCTGTATCTTATGACCTTGAGTCTAGACCGTATTTCAACTTAGAGACTGAACCTTTTATTCTGCGTGTGCATGAGCACTTTTACCCCCAACCCCACCCCAGAACTTGATGCTTCCAAATCCTGACCTTTTCTGGGACTCAGCAGGGAGAAATGGTTTCCTCCCTCCCAGTGGTTAAGACGGAGCTCCCTCCACCTTGCTGTGCACCAGCCACTTCCTATGTTTACTGTTTTGTCAGAAACCTGTCAATCATAGTTGTATACTCTCCCCATCTTGGCCTTTTTGAGTACATGCTATTTCAGTTGCTTTATAGTCATTTCAGTGGGGTTCAGAGAGGGAAAGACATAAATATCTGATTGAATCCACCATGTTTAATCAGTGCTTCCAGAAGAATGACTGTGATGAAAGATGGTTAAAATATCTTATAAGCAATTATTGAGTATTTAGTATATATGCTGAACTTTAATTAAGTAAAATGTTTACAGTAGGCTGAGTTTTATTTCACTGAATTTTGAAATGGTGGATATCTGTTCTGACTTTGTGCATCTGTGCAAAAAACAATTAAAATATTAAACATACAACCTCATTTGCAGTGATCTGAAGTCATCATTGTGAGCATCAGTTGTGATTGTATTGTAATAAAAGGGTAGAGGAAAAAATATTTTGTGGGTTGTGTATCAACCACGAGAACATGCTCTAGTTAATATAAAACAAAACAAAACCCTCACAAGAGGCTTTTAAAAATTCTCCTTTAAAAGTGAAATATAGAAAAAAATTGCACCATTAGTTTGCCTTGATTTTAACCTAAAAGCATACTGCGGAACACACAGCGCCACATCCTCCTGAGAATGATGTTCTAAATTATGATGCACTCTGAGATTCTACTATGTTCTTTAGTAAATCAATGGTGTATGGAGCTAAACTGAATTTTAGCTTTCTCATCAATCAGTTTCCAGAGGTGACATTTCTGAAATCAGCACCAGGAAGGTGGGGGGTTAGGAGAGGGTCTTAACCTTATATATTGAGAAAATATAATTATTTCAGATCCAATATTCAAATATTTTTTAAGTTAAAGAAAAAGCTACCTGAATCATTCTTGTCCTGCTGTATCCCATATTTTTAACTTTACATATTTACCACCAACATTTATTATCTTTGAACCAAATTCCACTCCTATTGTATGATTTGCGTCATCTTTGACTAAAAAAGAAAAATAAGAACAAGATATTTAATTTTACAACATTAAGGTAATAGGCTTATAGAGTAAAACAAGTAACACTAAAGTCAACGGTCAATGGAAAATGGAAATTACTTTAGCCATTCATTCCTCAGATAGGTCACTGATAAGAAGCATTCACTGTTTTAAATACAATACATACAGTCCCTACTCTCAAAGAGATGATAAAGCTTTTTCTGGAAATCCCTAAACAAATTTCACACATTTGCAAGCTTAGGCTTAGAGGTGGCCATGCCATATCAGAACCATACCCAGCTGGGCACCATCAAGGTGCTCACAGACGGTGCCTGTCTGAACACCAGCATGCTGTTCAGGAGGGTGTTCTGCCCAGGGTCAGGTCTGGAACTTAGTTGGTAATGAGGTGGTGATAGTTTCAACTACTGTATTTGAATAGACAGATATTCTAAAAAAATAAAAGTCAAAGGAAGGAAAAGCACTGTAGCCCACAAAGGAAATGTGAGAAGACACCAAAGATTAAAGAAAAAGGAGGAAAAAGTTGAACCAAAAAAATCCCTTGAACAAACCTAAAAACCAAAACTCTATGCATATTACAGATGTTAGAATTTTCATTAATTTTACTGTTACAGGGCAATAATTTGGAAAGAATTTGCTGGAGAAATCAATACTAACTGTTTGAATGGGCAGGAGACAGGCAAAATAAGTATTTCGCTAAACCCAACTGGAATACACTGCCTGTAAAAGAAGATTTCGGTGATGATGAAAGGAGAAACTACAATCAAATATCAGGGCTATACAGTCCATTGACTAATTTATATTTTTTAATTATAGAACAAAATCTAATTGTTCCAGAAATCAGGGACGCCACTTGGCAATTGGATGTGCTGTTTCCTGGAGGAGGGGGTGGCTGGCTGCACGCTGCCAGCCTGTCTCACGCCCAGACGGCACAGAGCGAGCGTGGGCATCCCACCAGGAGTAAGCTCCCAGGCAGGACACCGGGCAGGAGCCTTCAGAAGGCCACAAATAAAGGCCAGGAGCACCCTGATTCCAACACGGCCATGAGAGAAATCGTATCAGAGCTTCCCGGAATCACTCCATGTGAGAAGCTGGGGAGGACCCTTCGGGGGAGCTCTCCTCCCAGGAGAGAATGATTACATAAACTTGGTACGTGGCCCAATATCTTCTGGGATATTCTTTTCTAAGGCCGTACAATGCAAAACCTTGGCAACTTGCACAGAAACCTGGACCACCCAGTGAATGAATACTTGTTAGATTCAGTAAGGACAGGTTCTGTGACTAACCCACGCTGTGTCCATGTCACTAAACACAGGCTCCAACAAGCTCTAGATTGGTGAAAAGGAAGTAGCAGAGTAAGTTCTTAGAATTTTATTCTTCAAATCTCTCCGCCAAGACATCTCATACCGGCTCTCTCGCCTCTTCACCCCCCACTTACAGTAGCTCGTGCATATTTGCTTAAGATGCACTTCATTAAATTACTTCTATTTTTGAACCTTCATCAGACTGCCATTAAATAAACAGGTCTTTCTCCACAATTCTTTCCATTATTATAAAAGCACTATTTATTTTAAGGGCCTTTCAAACCTACAGTCTTCTACAATCTTCCAAGGCCTCACAGAGTTTGGAATAAAAAATTCAACTTCCCTCAGCAAAGCAGTGAGAGTCGATGGCAAAGGACAGCGGTGTGGTCAAGAGCCTGGGGTCACAAGGTGACTGCCCCAGAGCACACACCAGCCTCTCTGAACCCATTTCCTGGCCTGCAAAGCAGTGCTGATGACAGTCACTCCCTTCACTGCTGGCCACAGTGAGGACCCAATGCTAGTATTTTATCTACAGTGTACGCCCAGGGCGCCTCTAGCCACTCCGTCAGGAACAGGGTCCCTGCCAGAGAATCTCTCTGCTTCTTTCCCCGTCACCATGTTATCTGTTGGCATCAGGAAAACTTACAGTGTGAGTAACTGTACACTGAACCATTACTAAATAGAAATGCTCAAAAACTCAGTCACATTACTAAAAGTTTAATAATACAATCTCATAAAGTACTTTTACATTATGGCTTTTTTCCTCTGGAAAACAAAATCAGAGTTTCTAGCTGTAAAGGAATCTGAGCAAGAGAGCACTCTCAGAAGACATGCACAAAAGAATGACTGATGTCACTTACATTTTTTTTCAATAAACTGATGAAGTAAGCAAGATTTGCCAGTTCCTGCGTTTCCAATCACGAAGAACTTAAACAAAAAATCTGCAAGACAAAAAGATACCATGAAAAATAACTTCAAAATGGGTACTGTGAATTTATTCTTAGGCTATGATCATAAAATTTAATGACATCTTAGCTGTGAATATAACAAAAAAAGAGGTAACTAAGTATCTTGTGAAATGACAATAAAATCTTGACTTATCTTTTTTTATTTTTTACACTTGAGCATTTTGATATTTGGCTTACATGCTACTTCAGTGGGTTTCTAAACTCTGCTTTCTGGACAACTTCTTTTGAAGTTTGAAGTTGGAAGTTTAAAAACTCTTGTAATGAATGAAACTTGTTCCTTTGCTAGCCACTATTCAAAGAAATATGCATACTCAGTTGTAAGAAAATTCGTCAAGAAAATTTTAAGGCCGGGCGCGGTGGCTCACGCCTGTAATCCTAGCACTCTGGGAGGCCGAGGCGGGTGGATTGCTCAAGGTCAGGAGTTCGAGACCAGCCTGAGCGAGACCCCGTCTCTACTAAAAATAGAAAGACATTATATGGACAACTAAAAATCTATATTGAAAAAATTAGCCGGGCATAGTGGCGCATGCCTGTAGTCCCAGCTACTCGGGAGGCTGAGGCAGTAGGATCGCTTAAGCCGAGGAGTCTGAGGTTGCTGTGAGCTAGGCTGACGCCACGGCACTCACTCTAGCCTTGGCAACAAAGTGAGACGCTGTCTCAACAAAAAAAAAAAAAAAAGAAAAAAAAGAAAATTTTAAGTGTTTTTTTTGTACAAAACAATAAGCCTGATAGAATCAGAGCAGCCCACTTCTTTCTTTTTAAAAATGGGTATTTCTAACCTTGGGTGACAGAGCGAGATCCTGTCTCTTAAAAAAACTAATAGGTGTAAGTTTCACCTGCACTTGCAGATTTGTATGGTCTTGCTTCTATTCCTTCACCTGTAACTTGCGGCCTGTGAGAAGGACAGCTTAACCCACGTTTGGGTCAGTACTTCAAGGGTAAAATCTGTCTGGTTCAATGTAGAGAGTGCTCTTCATTTCTTCCTTACACAGAGTAATATATTTAATTTGGGGTATTATTTTCTATCAAGTGGACTTAAAGGATTTCCAACATGGAATTTGTTAATTAGCACGATGTAGCATCAGTGGCCCCATACTGCCCTTGGTGAGTCACTTTCCTTTTTCTGGTTAGCAAAGAACTTGAGTTCTGCTTAGCACAGTAACTTAAGAGTTTAGGAGGACACCAACTCCCTTCTCCCTTTCACTCCACTGCCGAGCCCACCCCTCACCCACGGTCCTGACTCACCACCACCAAGCCCCACTGCTGCCCAGCTCATCGTGTGGCCTGGAACATCCTGCTCCGTAGTCCTGGCTCCCTTGTTCGCGCCTCCTTTTCCAGATCAAACATTCCCTAACCTTGGCTACCTTCTCTCCCCACATTAAGCTCCAATAGTCTGTTTCTTTCCTGACATTTGCCCTAGCCCTGCCACTCTGGGGCAGTGTCTGGCTCTGCTGCCCAGGCTAGAATGCAGTGGTTCACTGCAACCTCAATTTCCTGGGCTCAAGTGATCCTCCTGCCTCAGCCTCCTAAGAAGCTGGGATTACAGATGCATGCCATCGCACCTGGCTAGTATTTTTTTTATTTTTTGTAGGGGATGGGGGTGGGGTCTTGCTATGATGTTCAGGCTGTTCTTGAACTCCTGACCTCAAGCAATCCTCCTGCCTTGGCCTCTCAAAGTGCTTAGATTTCAGGCATAAGCCACTGTGCCCTGCCTGTTTCTTAAGAACTATATTCATCATCACTCAGAGGTGAAGCCTATTCAACTTCTCATGATATTCAGATGGTTACACGCAATTGAACTCAAAGAATAGCACTATTAGGATTATGTCGGCAGTTAAAAATGTCAATAGTTTTATGTTTCTCACTGCATGCCACACTGGTATTCATAGCAGCATTATTCACAACAGGCAGAAGGTCCACCGAGGGATGAATGGATAAACAATATGTGGTACATACACACCACAGAGTATTATTCAGCCTTAAACAGGAAAGAAATTCTGACACATGCTACAACATGGATGAACCCTGAAGACACTGTGCTAAGTGAAATAAGCCAGTCACAAAAGGACAAATACTTACATGAGAGTCAAATTCATAGAGACACAAAGAAGAATTGTGGTTGCCAGGAGCAGGAGGAGGGAGAGCGGAAAACTGTTGCCTAATGGGGATGAGCAGCAGTTTGGAAGATGAAAAATCTCTAGAGGTGGATGGTGGTGACGTCTGTACAACGATGTGAATGTACTTAATGCCAATGAACTGTACACATAAAATGTATATTTTATGTTACCTATATTTTGCCATAATAAAAATAAACAAATAAATAATGCATGCCAGGCTTAATCATTTTCATTGAATACTTTTACAACCCAAGAAATTGAAGGGAAAATGGTCAAGCTCGCCAGGCTAACAAGAATATTGGAATTTCTTTTTTTTTTTTTTTTTTTTTTTGAGACAGAGTCTCGCTCTGTTGCCCAGGCTAGAGTGCCGTGGTGTCAGCCTAGCTCACAGCAACCTCAAACTCCTGCGATCTTTCTGCCTCAGCCTCCTGATTACAGGCTGGGATTACAGGCATGTGCCACTATGCCTGGCTAATTTTTTTCTCTCTATATGTTTTTAGCTGTCCAGATAATTTCTTTCTATTTTTAGTAGAGATGGGGTCTCACTCTTGCTCAGACTGGTCTCGAACTCCTGACCTCGAGCAATCCTCCCGCCTCGGCCTCCCAGAGTGCTAGGATTACAGGCATGAGCCACCGCACCGGGCCCAAATATTGGAATTTCTGAGTCTCGTTCAATATCCTTTTCTAGTTAAGAAATAAAGTCCAATACATTGTATAAGTTGTAAAGAGAAGAAGAAAACCAGGTAAAGAAGCTGGTAATATGTAGGCAATAGTAAGTCTTAAGACAGAAAAAGAACAATGTATAACACAGTTTAAAGATTCAAATGTTTCTGTACATAGGCACATAGAAAAACGAATTTCACAAATCCGTGTAATCCTGGAACTTAAACTATTCATATAGCTAAGCATGGACTTTAAGAAAAATTTGTTCCAGGCCGGGTGTGGTGGCTCATGCCTGTAATCCTAGCACTTTGGGAGGCTGAGGTGGGAGGATCGCTTGAGCTCAGGAGTTGGAGACCAGCCTGAGCAAGAGTGAGACCCCATCTCTACTAAAAAATAGAAAAAATAAGCCAAGTGTCATGGTGCAAGCCTGTAGTCCCAGCTACCTGGGAGGCTGAGGCAGGAGATTGCTTAAGCCCAGGAGTTTGAGGTTGCTGTGAGCTAGGCTGATGCTACAGCACTCTAGCCTGGGTGACAGAGGAAGATTCTGTCTCATTAAAAAAAAAAAAAAAAAAAAATCATCATTTTCTGCTACGGTAATTTTGCTTAAATATCCTCTATTATTATTACTATGCAGATTGCATCATAGTCTCAACTAGCCAAAGGGTAATATATCTATTGAACTGTACCTTGCTGGACAAAAGATATATAATTTCCATATTTACAAATATGTCATGACTCCAACAAATATTTCATATTCTGAATCTTGTAGCTCAATGGTCCCTAACCTTTTGGTTAGCAAGGACCAGTTTCATGGAAAACAATTTTTCCATGAATGGGGTGGGTATGGTTTCAGATGATTCAAGAGCATTACATTCATTGTGTACTATATTTCTATTATTATTACACTGTAATATATAACAATTACACAACTCACCACAATGCAACCTCTCTCTGCTAATGATAATCTGTATTCGCAGCCACTCCCCAGTGCTAGCATCGCTGCCTCAGCTCCACCTCAGATCACCAGGCATCAGATTCTCACAAGGAGTGTGCAACCCAGATCCCTCGCACGCGCAGTTTACAGTAGAGTTTGTGCTCCTGTAAGACTCTAACGTCCCAGTGATCTGACAGGAGGCGGAGCTCAGGCGGTGATGCGGGCACTGGGGAGTGATGGTTTGCTGCTGCAAATACAGAGGGAGCTTTGCTCGCTCACCCTCCAGCCCATCACCTCCTGCTGTGTAGCCTGGTTAGTGACAGGCCACATTCCAGCGCCAGTCCATGGCCCAGGGGGTGGAGACTGCAGTTGTAGCTCAAATGTTACACATCATATGTTTGTATCAAAACATCACATGTATCCCATAAATATGTGCAACTGCTTATTATATATCCATAATAATTAAAAATAAAAATAAGCAAACAAATAAATAATTATTTAGAGTAAATATAAAATCTTTTTGTGTGAAAACCTTTTGGGGTCAAATATTAACATATAAAAATGCTAGATAAAGCATATCATACTTTAAAAATGCATAGCTGAGCTTTTAGGAAATCTTCAGATGCTTGGAACAGAGAAGAAACTGAAAAAAGCAAGGAGGGCCTTGGGTGGGGGCTGCTAGTCTGGGATTGGCTTTAGTGTCTGTGTGGGACGGGACAAGAGCTGGTGTCCACGTGACGGAGAGAGCACGGAACTGAATCCGAGTTTTCTTCAGGGTTAGGCCCGAAGTGAAAGGGTAAGATGAAAAACCAAAGCACACTCACTAGCTCAGGCAGGCACGGAATCTTCCCTGACTCTGCCTGCTCTCTCAGCAGAATGGGATAAACATTCCCCTTTGAAAATTAATTATGGGCTGGCACCGCAAGTAGGCTTGGGATTCAAATTTAAATAACCATGTGGACAACGAACCCCCAAGTTAGGAAATTAGCAAAAATAAAGGTGGCTCTAGAAAGGACCATCACTGAGATGCCCAGAAGAAGCAAACGCAGATCACTCTGGAAGGACACATCCTCACCCAGCACACACACAATCCCCCCACGCACAGCTGCTTCAAAAATAAACGTAAGATCACAAAACACTCAAGGAAACAAGCCACCAGGAGTGAATCAGCCAGACAGTACTTTAGTCCTTCAAGATTTCAATAAAAGAACAAATCGATAGGCTGGGTGTGCTGGTTCACACCTGTAATGCCAGCAATTTGGGAGGCTGAGGCAGGAGGGTCGCTTGAGACCAGGAGTTTGAGACCAGCCTGGGCAACATAGCAAGACCTTGTTCTACAAAAAATAAAAAAAATTAGCTAGGCATGGTGGTGCACACCTGTAGACTCACACATGTAGACCCAGCTACTGGGGAGGCTGAGGCAGGAGGACTGCTCAAGGCCAGGCGTTTGGTGCTGCAGTGAGCTACGATAGTGGTACCACACTTCAGCCTGGGTGACAGAGACCTTGTCTCAAAACAAAGCAAAACACACAAAAAAGAACAACCTGATAAAGTATCTTCAATATGATTAATACCACAAAAAAGGAAGTGAATCCTAAAAAAAAAAAAAAAAAAAAAAAAGAATAGGATATCTTGAAAGAATTAATAGAGTTCTATTAATAGAACCTAGACTATCTAGAAATAAAAATTATAGTAATTAAAATTACTCAATGGATAGGTTAGAAAGCAAAGTGGGCAAGACTGAGACAATTAGTGAATTAGAATAGAAACTGGAGGAAATTACCAGGCAGCAGTATAGAGAGTTGAAGACAGAACATATGAAAGAGAACTTAAGAGATGGGGAGGATTGAAGGAAAGGGTCTAAAAGGCATTTTGGAATTAAAAAAAAAAAACAGGAGAATGGGGGCAGAGAGACAACATTAAAAGAATTAATGGCTGAGAATTTTATAGAATGAAAATTAAAGGACTATTAGAATAAAAAATAACTTTGAACCATGTGAATAAATAAGAATCCATACATAAATATGTAATTGTGAAACTGCAGACCAAAGACAAAGGCTGTAAAAGCAATTAAAAAGAAAGGAAAAATTCCCCACAAAGAAACTTGGTGTCTAGACTCCAAAGGTCAGAAGCAATGGGGTCCTATATGCACCGGCTGGGGGATGGGGGCACGAAAACAACCTAATGTAGCATTTGATGTACAAAAACTACCCTTAAAGCCAAGGTGGACTTCTGTTTCCAGGACGATGGAGAAGTACTTTTCCCAGGTTCGCTCATAAGTATAACTAAAAACCCTAGACACTATATATGTGTGTGTGTTTATATATTATACAGAGTTGAAGACAGAACATGTGAAAGAGAGCGTAAGAGACGTGGCGGATTGCACATATACATAAAAAGACGACGCTGCACGGGAGAGAGAAAAAGGCAGACGGGCCGGGGACTTCACAGCCTGAGGGATGCTATGGTGCTGAGTTCCCTGGGTTTTCCTCTTGCCTCATAATATCTCAGACTTGAAGGAGAACAAGCTGGTAACTGAGAAATGCCAATGGGTACAGATGAAAAAAGTCCCAACAAAAGCCTGCTCTCTCTGGAAGCTACAGGACCAGTTAACGGCAGCTGAACAAGAAAGCAAACTCTTACACAATAACCACTCTCCTCTACCCAAGCACCACAGCAAAAACCATGGCCCACACCAGTAAAGGCCAAATGGGGAGCCTAAACTTCCACCCTGGCAAGGCTTTACCAAGGCACACCAACACCCCCACAGAGGTGGGGGTCAGAGAAGACCAAGTAGGGCGCTGGGGCTTTCTGCTGACGGGTAATGAGCTCTTCTCCTGCCCCTGCTGCTGTGTCAGGGGAGATCAGGGGGAAGGGGCACTAGAACATTTTCATCCCCACCCAGCAGTAACAAGAATCCCTCTTATGTGTCAGTGGAGGCCGAGGGAGGAATCTGGACTTCTACCCCCACCTGCTGGTGATGAGGTAGTACCCAAGGAAGGAAGCCAATTAAATGAGCTAAAAAAGATCCAGGTCTTGTAATACAAAAATGTCCACATTTCAGTTGAAAATCCCTTATTATACCAAGAACTAGGAAGATCTCAAAATGAAAGAAAAAAGATAATCAATAGATTCCAACATCAAGTTGACAGAAATATTAGAATTAACTGACAAAGATTTTTCCTCACAGTTGATCAAGAGAAAATAATTATAGCTATTCATGTGCAGTAGTAGTAGCAGCTGCAGCATCAGCAAGAGTAGGAGTAATTGTAATATTTCAATTTTAAATTTTTTTTAAAAAATTATGTGGTTCCAACCTGGTCTCCAAAGTCCCCTGGGAATTTCCACAAAACCACAGGATCTGTAAATAAGTGACACACATCATTAAACAGAGGCAAAGGAACACGTTTAAAGCAACAGTCCTAGTTAAATACTCTTAAAATTGTCAAAGCTACTTTAATTATAATTTTTAAATTTCTCTTGAAACATTTACAGTTGATGAGGTTCACTTCTTTTCCTTGATCAAGTTAAGTATGTTGATCTTTTAAGGGTTTTATTGACCTTTGGAATAGAACAAATGAAATTAATAACTTAGGTCATCAAAAACCATTACTGTGTTTCTTTTAGAAACTCACTTTTTTATTTACATGTCTTAAAGATTCTGAACTTTCAATTTTCAATTTTAACTATGGTTACAAAAATACTGGTTTTAATTTGAAAAGAAAATTTTAAATGTGGTAAACATGTAATCAAATACATTATAGCCCTCAGGGACTAGACTAAAATATACAGCTTAAATTTCCATTTAAAATCCCCAATAAAAATTTATAAAAATTGTAATAATGTTTGCTTCATATTGGCTTTAAGAATCCTAGACTTTGCAGTAATAGGTGAGTTGGCAGGCAGGTATAAGGCAGCTTATTTAAAATACAGTTGATATTTGCAGGACAGTTCAGAGAAATTTTTCTAATATAGCTAGTAATTTGGTAATTTATATAAATCAATATTGCTTTATAAATATTCACATCAGCTTTTCATTTTCTTTATTTCTCACAATACTCTTCTGTTTAGCATAAGAAAGTGAAGTTTTAGTTGTAATAATCACCAATAAATATTTTGGTCATATACTTATTTTTTAATTTTGTCAAAAACTTCTGAATACTTTAAATGTCTCTTAAAAGTATAGTGTTTAATAATAGATTATTACTTCTGACAAAAACCTTTGAAAGCCCAAGATAAAATATGAACAACAAGTACGACCTATATGACAAGGCTCGAACTCCACTCCAAGTAAAAGGCCCTGGTGGACCAAAGATCCATCACTCCAGGTACTCAATCAATGGAAATCTATAGCTTATTTCTACTACTCCATATTGCTTTTTAAGAAATATTATTTAAGAATGTATAATTTCAAAAGTTTTAATTCCAAACTTTAATAAATGTCTAGCAACATTTTTAGCATGAGCTAGTTCCTCCTGTGTTTTTATTTAACAGAATATTTTTCAAATATTTTAACTTAAAAAAAAAAGCATGCTTTCTATAATCAAACTTTTTACTTATAAAGGAGTAAAAAGTTTCCATATAAGTTAACATAAATAAATTATTTAAAACATCTTATATGAAAATAATGTATTACAAATTTATAAAGGTAATATTAAATGATTATGTCCTCATGTAAAACAAAATGTTTCCATTTCTAAAATAAATGTGAAATGCATTATTCATCACCATAAAATACTCAAACATTAATGTCCTGTGGATAACTATGTTCCCAGTTGGAAAAAATATACATATGTGGCAATTTTAGCAAAATGGTAGCTGCTAAGATCTAAATCTCATAAAACAAAAGTATATAATGGAATCTCCATCAAATAGGAAACAAAAGTTATTACCTTGATAAATTAATACAATAACTAATAGCCACGTAAACAAATCATCATGCAGAAATGTTGCATAACGTTCTCATAAACAATGGAATTAAGAGGTTGCACTGTGAATATTTCAAACATCCCTTCTAAACAACCTCAACTTTGCAGTTCTCATTTGAGAAAATGTTTCTGACAAGTTTCTTACACGTTGCTGTGCAGCCCTTACTGTCTGCCCGTACTGTTTGCAGCATTTACCTAAGTGTGTTTTCCTGTCTCACTTTTCCTCATCTCTTACTCCACCAGTTTTTTCTGTACACTCTGCTTTTCCACAGAGGGAAAACAAGTAAGTACATGAAAATAGCATCTACTGGTTTCATCACAAAGTGGAAAATATCCTTTTTCTTTTCATTAAATGAATTTTATCCTTCAGCACTCAAAAATTTATTATAATCATGTGCATCCATATTTTGAGATGGATTAACTTGGTTCCTACCTATGTGATTAGATTTAGAGCACATCTGACACATCTTTGTGGCAACTTTTCAGAAGTACTGCAAAGGAAGAAACAAAAGAGCTCTGAATAAAATAATCCGATTCGACAACTTTATGCACAGAAACTGAATTTTCTGTTCCCTGAGGATTACTTTCCAGATACTCGATCTGATCTGGCAATGTTAGGTCAATTTTATGCTGATTTTATGGGTGAAAGGATGAGAACCGCTGGTGGGAATCATCGCTGCCAGTGATGACTGATACACACTGGGTTTCCTTCTTGCTAACGTCCACTAGGAATTCAAAAGAGACTCCATATCTTAATTTTTTAAAAAACTTTGCTGCCAACAATCTAGAAACCAAGTAATGATAAAAATATATAACTTCATTTTGACATAAATATAATTTCTTATTTTAATAAGAAATGTTACAGTGTAGTAAAAAAAAATACAAATTTTTATTAAGTCAGTAAATTTGGAAGGTGAATATTTAAAGTATGATTTGTGTGCCACCATCACAAAGATTCCAGATCCATTAAAGCTTTTTTAAAATGTAAAGTAAGATAAATTCAGCAGTATTTTCTTTTCTTTCCCAATCAGATATTTCACATTTTCTGGCCCTTAATTAAAAACAAAAATTAAAATTACTTAGAATACTAAGGTGATTCTATTTCACTATAAAATTACGCAGGAAGAAGTTTCTAATTTTCATAAGTGAATAATATTTATTTAATTCTGTAGAATTCAATGATGAAATATACAATATCTTTAAAATTACACATTTGTAAAATTGCAAATCAGAGACTACTTTTGAGAAGGTAGAATGTATCCTATTATTGTTTTGCATGATTATAACTTTCCGTACTTGATTTACCTACATTGTAGAATCAGAATTAGTGTGAGGAAATTAAAGTCAAAACAATGAGGAGTTTGTTTTAACCATATAGCTAGCTAATGTCAGAGCCTGGAGCTTTCTTAATTGAGATGTAAAGAATACTTACTTTAAATAATTTCTAATAATTCATACATGTTTGTGGCACATTTAACTTAAGTTCGATTTATTTCATTGAAAAATCTATGCAGTACTAAAGAAACAGGAAAAGTCCCTGCCGGCCAATGACCTACAACACCCCTGGAAAGAAATCTAGTTGTTCAAAGCATTGTCTTAAGCAAGGTTATCAGGTAGAAACATTTCAACTCAACTTGAAAAGTCACTGGCTTAATAATGTCAAAAAACATGACTAATGAAGGAATGAGGTCTTCTAAACATAAATGAGCAGAAATCATTAAAGAAAATGTGTGATTTTTGTGGTGAACAAGGCAGAGTCCTTACCACTCATAGAAAAGAGGAGCATCAAAACATATGATACAGTAAAATTTAATGCGTTTTATGATACCAGCTGCATAGGATGCTGCAGGAGTACATAATAAGGAAATCTAACCTAATTTAGAGAGCCACTACATGACTTCAGAAGGAAAGGACAGGTAAATTGACACTCAGGTTAGAGAAGAAAACGATGATTTGTGCTATACAGCAGGCAAGGAAAAATGCTACCGAGTGGAGAACCAGTATGCGTGAAGTCTTGGAGGTTAAAAGAAAACAGAACACATTTTAGAAACTGAAAAAAAACCTAATATATCTAGAATGTAGATTGGGAGGGAGACAACGTCAAGAGATGAAGCCGGATTGGCAAGGAAAGCCGCCGAAGCAGACATGGCACGAACCAGGTGAGGAAGAACCACCAGAAAGGTATGGCGAATGCAGCTGGAGTGTGTGTTGTCACGAAGTCAAGGGAACAGAGTGTATCTAAAAGAAATCCTCAAAAAATGCTGCAAACATTGAAAAGTGACAACTGAAGAACTGCAACTGCATTTAAAGACATAAAGCCACAGTCGGGCTTCAATTAAAAGGCAGGAAGAAGGATGCAGGTTTAAGATTATGGAAAGAGTGTGAGGAAAGAGAGACTGTGTATGGAGGCAATTTATTTAAGAAAGGCTATAAAAGGCAGAAGAAAGTAAAGGTAGGTAGAAAGGTTAAGTTTGACAGATTTGTTGTTGTTTTTTAATTTTAGACGGGCACAGACTTGCACATGTTTAAAGGCTGACAGGAAGTAATGAGCTAGCAGAGCGCCAGTGACAGAAAGAGCCTAAGATCCCTGAGAACACAGCCAGGGCTGGAATCCTGGTCAAGACGAGCCTTAGAAGCTGGAGGACGTGGGCCATTGTTACAGGAAAAAGAGAAGAGAAAGCCATAAATCTAAGTAAATCTGTTGTGGTACAAAAATAAGAGTTTTGTGTAAAAGTTGCTCATTTTTTTTTTGTTTAGTAGGAAGCTCTCTGAAGCAAAGCTCTCTGCTAAGGAGGTGTGAACAGCTGTCTCAGGCAAAGCTGAGTACGCAATTTAGGTACAGGTCCAAGGTGGCATTTAACAGCATTCAAGTGGGATTTCCTCCTCATCCAACAGCCTAGACAGAAAAGATAATTGGTGGATTCAGTCAGGGTTAAGGTTTCCATCAGTCATGTGTGATGGAAAGAGAATTTGAAAAGAATAGTTATAGATGTGAATTACTTATCTAAAGCTAATCAAGTAATTTTTTTCCATAAAATCTATTAATATTATGTTATACCAAAACATGAAAATACATTTTAAAACAGCTATTTTCAGTTGAAGATACACTACATATATATGAAGACTGTAGGATTGAGATGAAATAAATAAATGAAAGCATAAGTAGAATTATGAAATTAGGCAGCTTAAGTTCTGGTCTTCTACCTTTTGAGTAACACAATGCTTTCCGTCTGTGATCAGATGCAGGTATTGAAAAACAGCGAATCAATTTCCTTCTCCACTTCTCTAAGTTGATTTTAAAAGAACAGTGCCTCATCTGCTTATCCAAGTATCCTGTGTAACTATCATTTTCTACATGTGCTAGTATATGAAAAAGACTGAAAAGCATGGAGTTTAATAACTACAGTTAAAATTATAATTTTTATTACATCTGCCAAAATAGTTTTCAAACCCACTAATCATTGTAATTTTATATTCAGCCTGATTGCAAAAAAGGATTTCAGGAAGTATCTCAATCATTTAGGGCCACAAATGACCTTGGCGAAGCCAGAGAGCCAGAGAACCAACACCATGCCATTTTTCCTTGGCATGTACCCCAGCAAAACACAGATTTACAGCACTGATGGAAAAATATCACTCATTCTGACAAAGCAGTAATAAAAAGCTTTACTGATCCAACCAAAAAAAAACAAAAACACAACATTACAGACCGCACAACATTACAAACGTTAAGACTACAAGCAACAGTGAAAATAAAAACAAATTCATTGCTGAAAAATCTTAAATTCAGACTAAAAATAATCTTGATAAAACATAATCAGATGTGTGTACAAATTATTTTAAAGCTAACATGTAGATGAGAATATAGAATTTTAGTATCTTTTTAAGGGTCTAGTTCAGTAGTTCTCAAACTTTAGTGTGCAACAGAAATGTCTACACATCCATGTTGTTGAGTCCTACTCACAGAACTTCTGAGGTTGGTCTGAGAAAATGCATTTCTAACATGTTCCCAGGTGATACTGATACTACTCGTCTAAGCACCAGACTTTGAGAGCTAATAGCATAGATCATGTATCTCTCACGATTACCATTATGTGTCACATGTTAAGGAATTTAATATTTCCTGATTGTAAATATTCTTTCTAATATGGCAATAAATAATTAAAAATTCTCTTTATTACATATTTTTTATTTCACAATAGGTAGATCTTCACAGGGCCAAGAAGAAACACCACCCAGAGCAATTACAGCAGGAAATATTTTTAGAAAGAAAAACACTACCAAAATGTTTTTAAAACCCTTTCTGTGCTAGTAAGTCTACTAATAGGATAATTCTACTTCCATATCCCAAAGAAAAGAATTTAATTTCAAAATTGAGTGTTTTATGACACTGGACCTATATAACTGATGGAGAACTTTAGTTGTGTGTACATAAAGATATACTGTCTATTCATTTCCTCTATCTATGTACGCCGCATACAGACACATTGACAGTCCCTATCTAAATAAGACAGACATCTGTCTGTACCTTTCCATGTCAGATACGTGAGGAAATAGTTTTTGCTGTGTTTTCTTAGAATGCTTTGCTTTGTAGAATTTAAGCAATTAAGTTCCAATTTGAACAACAGAAGGGTAAATGCACAGTAAGTGTATCTGTGAATGTAAAAACATTTAAGGCTTTTGTTTATTTTGTATTTTCACAAAAAGTTTCATTATATATGAACAGAATCTTAGAATTTTCTGAATGAGAAAGGACCTTAAAGGTACTTTTTACCACTCGGACTTAGGAAAGTTATACTTTATCCTGCATTTCTGGAGCTAGTAACTATCGAAGCCAACACTGGAATCCAGGTATCCCGGCTTCTAGCACGACATCCTCTCTGAAACATGCTGCTGCACGTACAGCATCACACAAATAAACCCAGTTTGCTCCGGTTGGTTATCTTTGACTTTAATGGTCATTCACTGGACAGTAGTTTAAAGTACATTCACACTTTATTATCTACAAGAAGATATTTGCAGCAAAACAAATATTTAAATTTTTTTTTGTAAAACAATGGCCTAAATCTTACAGACTTCCTCTGAACAATACTTGGAAATCTGTATGTGAAGAAACCTTGAAAAGAATATTAATAGTACTCAAATCAATATCCTCTCAATCTGGAATTAAAATAAATTCTTCATATAATCATGTGAAGTTTGACTTACATGCACAAAAACCTTATAGAAATGAAAACATTTCAAGATCTTTTACTTTATAACCAGTTGCAAAAATAGAGATCACACTTCTATTTGTTGCTTTACATAATGTACACATTTAAAAGCAAGCAAATTTGGAAATTTGTCCATTTGTTCACCATCCTAAAAATGTACATAAGCAGTGGTAGAAATAAAATCTAATGTAATGATCCCATTGTGATTATCTTCATTCTAAAGAGTCATCTGGAAAATCAAACTGCTTCTACTACTGTAAAATAATTTTCGTGCTTTTGAAATGCAAACCATAGAAACAACTTACTGGATAATTCTAGTCGTTCTAAATATTTCTCCCCAGAATAACCTAAACTTAGCATCACAACTCATAATAAGGAAGTTCTTTTTGCTCATAGATTAGCAAATTCTAACTAAGGTAATGAAAATGAAACTTCAAAGAACCTCATATAATCCATAGCATGTTAGATACATCATTTTACTACTTACTTCCGTTCCTTTTAAATAAGACCTATTATAATAAAATGAAAACTCTCATCAATCACCTGATAGAGCAATTCCAAACTTAACCAAACAGGGCCAATGGGTGAGAATTGAATTGAAAACACCTTGACAAAGAAAGCAATTTCTTTTCTTCGCACTCCTCTGAAGCTATGGGTGATCATGGTAATCAAACCATCAACAGTGAGGGGCCATCTGTCCCAAGTGCCCTTCATGAGAGTTAAAAAAAAAAAAAATCAACAACAAAAAAGGGAAAGAAATGCTGTTCCACAGATGTTCAATTTTGATTAATCTATGACAAGGAACTTACAACTGAGAATCAATGTTTTGACATTTTTCAGATATTAATCATTAAAAGCCAACACAAAGTTTTTATAAGAACACAGGGGAAAAAGAAGTTAATAGGTTGCTTGCAGAAAGATGATCTGTCATACAAAACCTGATATACCTTTTAGTCAGCTAAGATGTGCATCATATCCTAAAGCAATAGCTTTTATTATGATTCCCTTAAAGAGGAAGGAAGACAAGAGGCCATGTTTTAATTTAGCATAAGACAGTGTTTTTTAATAATTCTTCCTACAAGTACATGATTAAATAAAAAGACATGGCCAGGCGCGGTGGCTCACGC
This sequence comes from Eulemur rufifrons, assembly GCF_041146395.1. NCBI lineage: Eukaryota > Metazoa > Chordata > Mammalia > Primates > Lemuridae > Eulemur > Eulemur rufifrons. The sequence continues at coordinate 95,587,911 of NC_090999.1, read as the reverse complement.
CTGTAATCCTAGCACTCTGGGAGGCCGAGGCGGGTGGATCGCTCAAGGTCAGGAGTTCTAGACCAGCCTGAGCAAGAGCGAGACCCCATCTCTACTAAAAATAGAAAGAAATTATATGGACAACTAAAATATATATAGAAAAAAATTAGCCGGGTATGGTGGCGCATGCCTGTAGTCCCAGCTACTCGGGAGGCTGAGGCAGTAGGATTGCTTGAGCCCAGGAGTTTGAGGTTGCTGTGAGCTAGGCTGACGCCATGGCACTCACTCTAGCCAGGGCAACAAAGCGACACTCTGTCTCAAAAAAAAAAAAAAATAAAAAAAAAAATAAATAAAAAGACATGTATTTTTATTCACAATACTCCTTATATTTAACTCTTTGAACTAAAACATTTTAAAGAAACACAGCCTTAGTGTGAAACTTCAGAAATGTAAAATTAACTGAACCTCTCATAAAACAGTTTCATTTTATTCATAACATTTAAATTTCATATTACACCAAAAAATAACACACAGTTTCAATAATTTGGAAATAAGCTAAAATTTATGAGTAGAATCATACCAACTATTAAAATGACTCAAAGTTTACTAAGATGAAAATATTTGTAAGCTACATTAAGAACTACTAAAAATATTTTAAAATGAAAATACAATAAAACAAAATATTAAAGAACCAAATTAACACGTATCACATTTCTTTCAGAATACATCCAAGTTAGGATCAAATTAAATGTAGAATATATTTAAGACTCAACAAATAAATTCACTAAGAAATTTACTGTAAATGCAATAACTACTTATTTTTTTTTTTATCTACAAAGCCTAGGAATTGATTTTGTAATCCCAGAGAGATCTCATATCAGGCACAGGACAGAGGCAAATATAAATATCCTCTGGAAGAAGAAATACTCAACTCAGGCCTTGCCAAACATAAATTTGCAATTCAAAATTACTATAGAAAATCTAAACATCTGTGATTATAACCCATCAGAAACAACAGAATTAGAATATTTTGTTTTGCTCCTGCCTCAAAGGCTTTTGGTATTAAAGTTATCTGAAACAACATATATAATAAAAATATTTAAAACGTTTAAAAAAGAAAATAAGGATTCCAAGCATGAGCAAATAATAAGAGATTTTTAAAGACAGATTTTGAAAACTAGAACTTCAAAAAATATAATTTTTGAAATTAAAAGCTCAATGGATAGAATAAATAGCAAATCTTATAAAACTGAGAAGAGAAATAGTGAAATAAATCAGACACAAAAGATAGTAAACAGAATGAGGCACAAGGATAAAAACAGTGAGAAACCTAAAGGAGGTTAAGAAAAATGGGGACCAAAATAATAACACAAATCTATTTAGAGTTCTAAAAGATCAGACCAAAGAGAATGGAGTGTGTATAATGGGGGAGGGAAGAAAACAATATTAGAAGAAATAAAGACTGATTTTTCCAAAACTGGCAAACAACATAAGCTTCAGATTCAGAAAGCACAACAAACCCAAGCTAGAGCTCAAGAAAGACATTAGAGGCCTGATAACGAAGTTGCAAACACAAAATGATGTTAATAACTTTAAAAGTATCCTACAGAGAAAAGAGATAACTAGAAAAATAGACACATTATTACACTGACAGCAGACTTCTCAATAGCAGCAATGGAAGCCAGAAGACAGTGGAATAATATATTCAAACCCTTTAAGAAAGTATGCTTGTCATTTAAAACCGTGTAAACAGAAATGTAGGCAAAATAAAGATATTTTCAGAACGACAAAAACTAAAACATGCGCCAAGAACAGACCCTCACTAAAGGAGTGTCTAAAGATTGTAACAGCAGGAAAAAAGAATAATTCTCCCTAAGGAAAGTGTAAAATGCAAGAAATCATATATTTCATGTATGCAGACCAATATATACAACGTTTGTTGAAACACTGTTTGCAATTGACAAAGTTTTAGAAATAACCTTAAATGTCCATCAATACGAAAATGGTTATATTATTACTATTCTGTAAAATACTATACAGCCCTGAAAAAGACTACAGTCCTGAAAAAATTACATTTGCTCATATGAAAAAAAAAATGTACAAAATACAGAATTAAATGAAAAAAGGAGACTAGATGAAGCCAGAAAGATAAGAGGAAACAGGGAGAACATAAAGGACCTTAAGAGTCATAAAGAAGAACTTGTCTTGACCTCTGGGAAAGGAAGCCACAGAACAGTTTGAGCAGAGAGGAAACCTGGTCTCACATATTTCAACAGGATCACTCTGGCTTCTGTGTTGAGCATAAACTGAAAAGTGACAAAATAATGAGCCCAGGTATGAGGCTACTGAATCATTCAAATAGTATTTTAAATGAACCTCCTGGGAAAAGAACTTTCACCTTAAAGATACTAGGACTGGAATTCAGACATATATTGACAATTCATGGTGAAACAGCAGGGAAGAAAGCAGATAATATAAGATTTATAAGATGATCCACCCTCCTGAGACAGAATTCATCCCAAGAGCAATAGAGGCCTACGAGTCAGAGGGAAACTCTCCCAGTGGATTACAGCGGGTGTTTATGAACCTCATCTAACTCAGGGACCTTGTCAGCACGTGGGCACTGTGGAAAGTGTTTCATAGAATGACTAAATGAGCTCTAGGTCTGCAGAACTTCAACACAGACCATGAGAAGCCGCCTCCCTACTCCGCAGGGACTGGACTCACAGTCCAGGCTGTGAAGGATCAAGTGGTGCTGAAAGTACAAAGGGCCGGCAACACCATCACGAATGGCAGCCCAGGTGACAAGAGCAGCAGCAGTGACACAGGGTGCACTTCAAACAGTGCTCGGAGGTGATGGCACGTGTCGCTGCCAGCACCAGCCAGCGTCACCAGCATCATCCTGGTAGAGCACCAAGCAAGGTCTGGAGAGACGACTGCGTCAGTCAGACGGAGACGACTGCAGGGAGACGTCGAGAGGACAGGCATGAGGCACAGCAGCTGAGGGAGACCAGCGATTCCTCAGCACCTGTGAGAGGTCCCTGGGGGACCATGGACATAGGAACGAAAGTGAACACCTCAAACTGGACTAAGACCCAGAAGGCGCTCAGATAAAGGTCATCAAGCTGCAACGGAGTCTGAATTTCAATGTTTCATCTCTACCCTCAAGTTAGAGACGCCTATGGACTTGTGGGTAACACTTTTAAAATATCTACAATAAAATTAAGAAACTTGTTAATGACAAAGTATAATGATAAGCAAAATAAGCATAACCCAGGTATTATATTTCAGGTCTCTCTTGCTATACTATGAAAGAAGTAGAGATGTGAACAAATATTTCATTCTGTCACTAATTAAGCATTTTTTTTTATTCTAAAATATTCCCTGATAGCATCTTCCTTAACTAATAATGAGTTTATATCATTAACCTTTAAGGTCAATATTATGATTGGTAAATATAACACTGAAATTGGCAAAAAGAATCATTTCCTTGTAGGGATAGAAAGCTATTAGTCTGAACATGCTTACCAATTATTAACACCTAGAATAATTTTTACTCATTTTTCTTAAAACACATAATTATCAAGTTTGGGAATTATATTAGAAAGACCTTGCTAGGTATTGCGAATAGAAAACAGTGATCGGGTTTTGAGGCCAACTAGACTGAATTCTACTTCTATAATACATAGACTGCAAGAGCGAACACAATTTCACAGGGATTATTTGTGACGTGAGTTTACCTACAAAATAACCACGTACTGGAGATTATAGGCTAGAGGGGTCACAAGAGGCCTTGTTCCCTCTCCCTGCATGTCTGGCTCCTTCACATTACACCAAACTGGGTATATCCGCTTACACTCTGCACACACACTACCAGGAACCTCCCAGCTTCCCTCCTGCAGTGTCCAATAAATCTAATGGTTCAAAGTTCTTCCCAGTAGGATGGTCCGAGTGCAGTGGTGTTTACAACTAATTGATCACAACCAGTTACAGATTCCTTTGTTCTTTCTCCATTCCCATGGCCTCACTTGACCAGCCTTAAAAAGTTCTTCCCAGCAGAACAGACACTGGAGACTCAGAGGGGCAGGAGGATGGAGGATGGAGGATGGAGCGTGGGAGGTGGGAGGTGGGAGGTGGGAGGTGGGAGATGAGAAATTACCATATGGGTACTAAGTACACTCACTGGGTGAAGGTGACATAAAAAGCCCAGACTTTACCACTATGCAATATGTCCACGTAACAAATCTGCACATGTACCCCACAAATCAATAAAAAATAAAAATTTTTAAAAAATAAATAAAAATTCTTCCCCATGTCCAACTAAATCTCTCACAAGAGAACTTAACTCTTTTCTCTCTTGTTGAAAAGCTGGAACATCCCCACACGTAATTTAAAACAAACCCAAAAGCTGTTACTGAAACTCTATTTCCCGTATCTCACAAATTATTTCCTCTACCTAAACGTGGTGGTTCTCAACCCTTTCTGTTCATTAATTGCCTAAGGAACACCATTTAGAAAAGAAAAAGTTGGCCTCTTTACCCCACCCCATACCATACTAAATGTCTGCAATTTTTGTTTAAAACTCCCCAGGTGATTGTAATGTGTAGCGCTGGTTGGGAACCACTACCTCAATCTTTCTGGGGGAAAAAAAAAAAAAAATTTCAGCCTTTTTTCAAGTTTCAAACTGGACTCAAAACTACAACATAATACATAATTCCATGTAAAACATTAGTGTTTTTTATAGATGTTCATAAGCATAAAGGAAAATTCTGTATCTTAAGCCAAATTTTTCCAATGACTTCATTACACCATTCCCTTAGTGTCTAAACTGATCGTACCCTTCTCACTCTACTAATGAAACCCAGGCACCAAAGCTGAAAATCTCAGAATCAGCCTTAACACACCCTCTTCATCCTCTATATCTAATCGGCTGCTAATCATGTTAGTTCTTCCTTTGAAATGTAGTTCTCATCCATTTCTCCTCTTTCATATTCTAACCCTACTCTAAATTCTTACTAACTAGTCTGGCTGACACTTAGCTCTTCTCATCCCACTGCCACTAAATTAATTCCTTAAAATAGTGTTGTCCTTTGTTTTGCTTTTTATTTTTTTTATTTTATTTTTTTTTTTTTTGAGACAGAGTCTCACTCTGTTGCCCAGGCTAGAGTGAGTGCCGTGGCGTCAGCCTAGCTCACAGCAACCTCAAACTCCTGGGTTTAAGCGATCCTACTGCCTCAGCCTCCCGAGTAGCTGGGACTACAGGCATGCGCCACCATGCTTGGCTAATTTTTTGTATATATATTTTTTAGTTGTCCATATAATTTCTCTCTATTTTTAGTAGAGACGGGGTCTCACTCTTGCTCAGGCTGGTTTCGAACTCCTGACCTCGAGCGATCCACCCGCCTCAGCCTCCCAGAGTGCTAGGATTACAGGCGTGAGCCACCACGCCCGGCCTGTTTTGCTTTTTAGAAACAGGGTCTCGCTCTGTTGCCCAGGCTGAAGTGCACTGGCACAATCATAGCTAACTATAGCCTTGAAATCCTGGGCTCAAGCCATCCTCCTGTCTTGGCCTCTCAGGGTGCTGAGATTATAGGTATGAGCCACCCCACACCCAGCCTAAAATAGTGTTATTATGCCCCTGTTCAAATAAAAATATTCAGTGGCTCCTCACTGCTTACACTGAGAAAACCCAATTCCTCAATCTATGTTGGTATTTAATACCTCAAGCAGAATATTCAAATTTTAACACAATAAACAACTCTACACATTAAGACCAGTTGATGTAGCAAACTCGGCACTTCCGACCCAATTCCATCCAACCTAAAATTTATTTCCCTCTACACTCCAGTACAAATTTTCTATTCAATCCAGGCATCCAGTCTTTCACGTACATAAAATGACAAATTCCAAGGATTTACTCATACTTCAATACATGCTGTACCCCCTTCCTCAAATACTATGTTCACTTTTATCTGCATCTCCAAATTCTTTGCACTATTCTGGACCATTGCTGTGAGGCCTTCCCAAAACACTGCAACTTCACAGACGGTCCCACTTCCAGGCAATACATATCATCTAAACCAGTTATTCTGAAATATGTTATACTGCCTTACACTGCTACTTAACTATTTTATATTTCCTCATTTCAATAAAGATCCTGAAGGCAGAAATCATGGTTTTTATTTTTGATGTATACTTTATAAAAGCAGTTTTTTCAATTTTATTCATGGAATTTATTTTTCATTCCTTCCAGCCAATGGAAATATATAATGCATATAAAATTCTTCCCTATCATATCACTTTTTTCAGAGTAAATTTCATGACATTAATATGCTTATATCAATGTGCTTATTTTAAGTAGCTAGCCTACTTTAATATAAGTCTGATCAATTCTGATTTAAAGGCAATATAATGAATCAAATACTTGTTGATATCAAAGAGTCAAGTGTTCGGCCCTTATATGGTTTCACTAAAGATAACAACAAATGAACAGGGTAAAGCCATCACTAATTAAGAAAGCACCACACTTCAAGAAATAAATGGTCAATTAAACAGTAACTACATAGAATAAATAGTAATTATGCAGAATTGTCCTTGGACATTGGCCACTGATGTGTTTTAGTTAGCCTCCATAACGTTGAACACAAGTTCTCAAACTTTTTGGTCTCAGGAATTATTTATACTCTTAAATATCACTGAGGTCATCAAAGAACTACTGTTTATGTGAGTTACCGCAAATGATGTTTACTGTCCCAAGTACACACTGCATCAGTCATTGGAGCAATAACTTCATCCCAAAGCCTGTAGAAAAATCCACCACCTACTTGTGAAAATGGGAGTAAAAAAGGCTAACAACATATCAGGATTATCATGAAAATAGTTCTGACCTCACAGAACCCCTGAAGGACTCCAGGGGATCCCCATAGCCCCCCGACTCCATGTGGAGAACCACACGCATAACACAAAGAATTTAGAAAACAGCATAAAATCATGTTTAAATGTGGCATAAAGCTTTTAAAAAATTAAGATTTTCTTTAAAACCTATGAAAAAGTCAAGGTATAATTATTTATTTGTTACATAAATATATTCCCTCTTTATAGGCAGAAGGGAGAAAAAGATTTCAAGGTGAAATGCTTTTAGAGCACATAGGTGTACCCACACCTATAGATGTAGGTGGTGCAAATTAGTGCAGTGAGCCTGCAGGAAACAACAGAAGGATGCAGTAAAAAACAGACCCCAGACCCCTTCTCAAGAAGGCAGCATCATCCAGCTCCAGCCACGTGGAAAGTGGACCCAGTGTTGACAGACACTGTGATTTTTCAAGAGAAGCTAGAATTTTTATCCAAAAAAAAAAATCACCTAATTTTATATTGGGAAAAATAATTAAACATTTCATAAATACCATGTGAGCCTACATACACACATTGCCTAGAACAGCGCCTAACACTTCGGAAGCCTTGCGTCATTAACTATCATTATATTCAGTACTGTCAGGCAAAAGGGGGGAAACGCTAAGACACAGATGCAGACATTTGGCCATGGTGAATGGAGATAATGCACGAGGCAAAATGATAGGTTGTTATTTTTTCTTTATCTTCACATAAATCTACCTCGCTCCACTCCCAGGACCTTCCTAATTCTGGTCACTTGTTTTACGCCATCCTTGCGTACTTCTGTCTTTAGGAATAATTCCTTACCAAATTTTCATCAACTATTTATTAGTTGAAAACTTAGAGCACTGCACAATAGCTCACCACCCACTCCGACCTAACCTGTACATTTCACGTGTTTCACCTCTTTTCTCTTTCCTTCAACTCACTGTCACCTTCTACTTTCTACCCTTTTTTCTTCTCCCTTATCCTTTATCACTGGATAGCCAGCACAATCTCTAACCTCTCTTTCTCCCCCTCTTTCTCCTTTTCTCTTTTTCAGAGTAAAAGTGAAACTAGGCAGCTATGGGAACAAGTGCCTAATGTTACCAAAGGGAGTCAGAACAAGAGAAGAATCATTAAAAGATGGCACCACATCATACTGCACCTTGGAATATGCCTCAAATAATACAATACAAGCAGCTGCTTACCTATATCTACACATGGTTATTCTCAGGAATAAGTTACATACGTTAATACAGCCAAGCAAAGAGCCCAAGTGCAGAAAACCTTAATTATTGTTCTAGACTGATATCGTATTGACAGGAGAAGGAGAAGCAATTGGTCCAGATCGATAGGTCCAAGCCAGCAGGTGACACAAGGATTAGCAACTTAACTTCCATCAGTTCTAAATGGATTATAACTAAATTCTCAGTACTGATAACATTAATATCAATATAAGATCAGACAGAAATCTCCAAATTCTTTTTACACTAGAACTACAACCATCTCCTACCTGGACTTGTATAATATGTTATAACAACACTGACCACCTCAAGACCTGTATGTACTAACAGAATAGGTACTAAAATACCACAGACCAAATGGGAGTCTTAATATGTACCAGAGATGTGCTCTACCCAACTTTTCCATTTCTGCAGAGATACACGATCATATTAAATAAGGAAACTGGGGAAAAATGAATAAAAATGATCCAGATATTATCCTCGTATAACGAAATAAATATTCAGACCTTGACAAAAGTCTGTAATGGAGCTTTTTAATTAGGGAAAAAGAACAAAAGACAAACATTACGTATCTATTGTTTCCTGCATATATAGTGTGGTCTGCAACATACACTTTCCAAATTAAGAAGTTTAAACATATGTTTAAGAACTGTAAGTCAAAAGACACAGTTGGAAATACGTGTGTATTATCAGAACTCAAGTATCCATCGCTGACAGTCATCTGCTTGATCTGTTTTCACAAACACAACACACAGACCTCAAAGAGTGTTTCTCCTCTTGCTCTTCTACCTTACCCAACACTTCCCCCCCTTACTGGCTTATTTTGCGGTCTGAGGTTAAACTGCTAACCCTTCACCTTCCAGGAAAGTTTTTTTTCCTCTCTTTACAAAAGGTTTTTCACAGTGTGCAGCAGTTGGATTAGCTCCTCTCTTCCAGAACAAAAGCTGTGCCTTTGTCTTGGTTGTTTGTGCCTGGAGCCCTACATCAGAGGAAACTGCTCCTACTCAACACGCACAATGATGAGATTGTGAGGCCACGAAAGCCTGGCCTCTCGGTGTCTAGACTCTCACCCAACCAGCTAGCCAAAGAAAATCCTGTAAGCACTCAGCTGAAAATTAACTAAGGTATCCTGTTGAGAACCTGATGAAGATGTTATTTGACCATATGGTAAAACTTTCCATTGCTGAACATAAAGATAAGAGAAAAACTTTCAGAACTCAATGCTTTAACAATCTTGGTCACCAATTCACACATGGGTCAGTAAATGTATTTTACTAACATACAACCCCTTCCTCTATACACTCTCTTAAAATAATACACAGGCTTATTTATGACATTCTAATCTCCTGCACTTAAAAATCTAACTAGAGGATACATTCAAAAATATTACAATAGACCATATTTTATTTGCAGTTTTTACATTAGCTATTTCTCGTTAGAAAGTTTACTATTGTGTTTATCACTGAAGGAACTGGTCAAAATGCAGAAGTCAAAATAAAACTGTCATATCTTTTCACATCCCTTAATAGTTATATATTTTACAAGTTTTTAATACTGAACAAAAGACAAATAGTAAACCAAAAGCAGATATTCGATTAAAACTTTAAAACAGAAGTCATACATAAAACTAATCATACTTATAAAAACTGTAAGTTTTTTTAACCTGTAAAATGTTAAACACATTAAACAAATTTAAATTTGGTCATATGATGTCAGTAGAAAAAGAATTCCCTTAAGTATGTTAAGTTATGGGTGAGTTCATGAATATTTACAATGATTGTGGGGAGGACTACAGTTTTTAAAATATAACCTTATAATTCACATCCATGGAAACAACTAATGTTGAAAATTATTAAGTGAAAACTTATTATATATGATTACAATCATATTAAATAAGCTCATAGTGAAATCTGAAAGGATATGCACAAAAATAGATATTTTTATGTTATTGGTATAAAAACAATCATCTTTTTCCTTTTTTCAAAATTGTCCATAATATATAACATGAATGATTTAAAAAATGAACTGTGCAGAATAACCAGAATAGTTCAAAAGGCTACAATGGATAGGAATTAATGAGAGGTAAGAGTGCAACCACTGACTATAGTATTCAGAATTCAAGAATAAATCATGGGTAACATAGTCCATACAGTAACATAAATTGATTCCCCAAATTTTAGGAGAAATATAAACATGCCCTTTTTTAACCTATAATGATGATTAGCCTGACAACTTCAATAGGTCATGACCAACAAACTTCACAAAAGAAATAAATTTATTCTTACGAAGAAAAAAAAAAATCAATGCTTATGCATAGCAGATGTCTGATTTAGAGAAGTATGTGTTATTCTTTTAAGAGTCACATGAAAATCTAAGTCTGGCAAAGAACACCATTTAAATTGAAGACTCTGGAACAAAATGCATAAGCAATGACTGGCAGGAAATGTTAAATATTTCATTCCTACTTCTGTAGGAAAAAAATGTATAAAAAATTTAACAAAATTAAAAGGAACATTTGATAAAACAGAAAAATATAAAAAAATAAATTTAGTTAAATCTATATAATGGTTAACAGAATGGTACAAAACCTAAGATTAAATAGATCTATCATGCCTATCATTAAATATCTTTTCTGTCCATGAATTATGCCTCAGTAAAATGATGGAAAAAAAGACAACCAATTAACCATGACTCTTAAAAATCAATATTGTATGTACGTTCAAGACATGAAGGAAACATTTAACAATGGTAATTTCTAGAATATGGGATTAGGTGGGATTTATATTTTCTTGTTTATGCATGTCTTTATTTTCCAAACTTCTGTCAGTAAGTATGCATACATATACTCATAAATATACTATATATTAATACATCTATCAGCATTAGACTACTATCATAGTTAATAGAAAAATTAATTATTTTATAGAGTAACTTGACTTTGGAAACAAGAATACATTATAACAAAATATTCTTGTTTGAAAGTACTTCTATATAGTCACTTCCTCCAACAAACCGAAAATCAAGAATTTCAATGCTTCTTTTAAAAATTTAAATTTGATCTGGCTTATGATAAAATATATTAACTTTCCAACTTCTAAAAATTTAAGAAAGATTAATGTTAGAAATAAATCATTCTGAGAATAAATGAAGCACAAGGGAAGAAAAGGAAGAAGAAAATATGGGAGAAAGATAAAGGAAGGCTACAAAAGAGAATGCTCTGGCACGATGGAGACCAGTCAAGGTTTTTACTGTAAGAACTAATTTTTAGCTAATATGTGACACTTTTATGAAGCTTGTTCATAGTTTTAAGTGCTTTTCTACTACAAATGTAACTGGCCATTTTTGGCCAGCTGAGCTAGAATTAGCACAAAGAGTAACTCCATTCCCACCATTCTTCCCTGGTGTCTCTTTTTAAATCCATTGATATGTACAGCAGCTTAGGTTTAGAAATTAGATAAGAAACGGTTTGCATCAGAGGTGAAGGACGAAAAACAAAAGGAAGAACAAAAAACAAGTTTGGGCCAATAAGGTGTCCAAGCTGCTTGGACTGGGGTGAGCTCCTAAGATCATACAAGATGCCCATTCAGTACAGGCATGAGCGGCCAAATGACTGTTGATCTACTTAAATGTTTTTTCCCTTTTTCCTCAGCAGTTGGTCATAAAGTTAGAGATGACATTTTCCAATCTCCCTTATAGCTAAGTAGTATCACTGTGTGGCTAAGTTCTTAGCAAGGAAAGTGACATATCAAATTTTCCCCTGCCTTGCCTAAGAAATTTCTTGCCTTAAGTATTTCTCTTGCCAGTCCTGTGGCTTAAACTTGGACACAGTTAGTGACCCAGCTTTGAATGCAGATGAAAATAACAGTCTAAGGGCTGGGGACAGTGGCTCACACCTGTAATCTTAGCACTTTGGGAGGCCAAGACAGGAAGAGTGCTTGAGGCCAGGAGTTCCAGACAAGCCTGAGCATGCATGAGACCCCATCTCTACAAAAAAAAGAAAAAATACCCAGGCGTGGTAGCACGCACCTGTAGTCCCAGCTACTCAGGAGGCTGAGGCACGAGGATCACTTGAGCCCAGGAGTTTGAGGTCGCATTGAGCTATGACGATGCCACTGCACTTCAGCCTGGGTGACAGAGCAAGACCCTGTCTCAAAAAAAAAAAAAAAAGAAAAAAAAATAACTATTGACAGTTAAACAGGAACATTCCAATAACTTTTTAAATAATTTATGCACTTTATCCATTTAAGATTTAGCAATAAAACAGAAAATTAAGAAAACATTACATAAACACTCAATTCAACATAAAATTTTACTTTTACTCTTACCTACAGATAGCATTATTTTTAGGGCACAAAAAGTTGTAACTTGTTAGACACTAAAATATTAGTTATCATACTACTGAAGTCCTTCTTCAAAAGAAGAAAGGTTACTGGTTTTTGCATGGTTGAGTTTAGCTTTTAAAAAAAATCTTTAGAATTTTGTGCCAATTAGCCATATAGAATGTATTAATCACAACCCAGAGAAGCCAAAATTGCTTACTTTAATCATTTATTGTATTTCAAATTTTACTAAGCTGGATAAACTTAAAATACACATGAAGATGTTTCTAAAAACTAGTGATTTAAACAGTAACAGCAGAAAGCAGGAAAGTAATAAAAGCATGGCAGGCATAGAAGATACAAACTAGTTCATGAACAGTAGGAAAGAGTGAAGGGAGGAAGGAGGGAGGAAATCACTCACAAGTCTTTATGAAAAGGTTACAATCTCTCTTACTCGTGCGTAGATTGAATGTTATATAAGGCAGACTGATCTATCTTTCAAGATCACTTTAGCATGAATTTAAAATTATGGAAAATCCATGTTTGCCAAATGAAGTTAGCCTATTTTACAAACAACATCAGGTGAGCATTATTCCACACACCTTAGGTAATGCTATGGTTGTTATTTTCAAGATTAATTCATAACAAATACACTATAGAATAGATTTAAACTGGAGCTGAAAAAATAATATATCCATTTGAGTACTCATTCTGCAAAGATGACTTCGTTGGGCCTGGAAAGAACGCAAATAGACAAACTTTACTCCATGTAGGACAACACAAAATAACTTCTTTAATCAGAGAATACTCCCTATAACTTAGGATCACTCTCTGCCTGTGGACAGACCTGAGGACAGCAGCAGTTCAAATAGGGCAGAGGTGCAGCAGGCAGGGCTGGTGGAGCCAGAAACGTGGGTGACTTCCTATCTAAAATTAGCCATGCCCATTTCACCACAGCTGGGTGGGGCTCCTCTATTTTAAGGTGTACAGCTCTAAACTGCTTAAGAGAAGATAATTGCTGGCTGGTTTCTGGAGCTAAGAGTGTCAGCAAACTTTCCACCAAGGCTTTAGGACAGTCCACTAGTCTCCACAAAACCCCACACTTAACCATCATGCTATCCAGGATCTGAGTGCACTACAAGGAAGGTCCTACACTGGAGATATCCATGAAGATGTGCCATGCAAAGAAACATTAGAAGAATAAGCAAGGAGACATTCCTCATTCTTGTCTGCTACCCATGCCCACACACACATGCACATGTACAATACAGCAAATGTGGGGGGAAATTATAAAAATCATGATATTAAAGTACTATACTCTCATCTTTTCAGGACCTCATACGGAACTGACAACTGAAACCCTTCCAAGTAATGTCACGCCATTGTTTCTCTCTCTCTGAAAGTGCTGTGCCACTAAAGTAAATCCAGCCCAAGGGGCCACTCAGTCTACATTCTGCATTCCAGAAACATCAGAAGGGAATTGGTGTAGCTCCCATTGATACTGGCAGAGAATCTGCCTTAATGTTTTTAAAAAGATGCTACATTTTCAAACACAAATGAAAGAAAATAAAAAGACAAACCCTTTCCCAAAACTAACAGTAACTTTATCGATGAATCACGATTTAAGCCCATATAACTTAAAGTTGAGTTGTAAGTTATATGGGCTTAACACACACCTGAAATTCCAGCTGCACAGATAACATTCATGATTTCTATATCCCCAAGGCAAAGACCTAGCATCTATGTTATTACCAGAAACCTGAGACACTCAATGCAGAGTACACAGTTAGTACTATTATTTTCCTGGTACTATCATGTTCCAATACTCCACAATGTTAACACTTGCTTTGACAGACTCAATCAGTTATCTGAAGAATTAACAGAACACACATACCTTCATTTTCAGAGGCATGACATTTCACTTTCAACACCAAGTCAAAGGTTCTTTCTGGATTGGCCCTAAAAAAAAAAAGTTTTTATATTTATTTCCTATAACAAATAAGCATCTCCATAAAGCTTGTATTTTCTTAATTCTAAGACTAATCTTGTTCTTACCTCTACATATTAAATGTAACTATATGATTACAGTATGGCAGAAATAACGAAAATGTTTTCTCAGATTAGAAACTTAAGATTACTGATACTTAAGAGATGAGATCTGAGACTTGGGGCAAAGCATTTAACCTCTGAGACTGTTTTCTTACCTTAAAAAAAAAAAAAAATAGGCCGGGCGTGGTGGCTCACGCCTGTAATCCTAGCACTCTGGGAGGCCGAGGCGGGTGGATCGCTCAAGGTCAGGAGTTCAAGACCAGCCTGAGCAAGAGCGAGACCCCGTCTCTACTAAAAATAGAAAGAAATTATATAGACAACTAAAATTATATATATAGAAAAATTAGCCGGGCATAGTGGCGCATGCCTGTAGTCCCAGCTACTCGGGAGGCTGAGGCAGGAGGATCGCTTGAGCTCAGGAGTTTGAGGTTGCTGTGAGCTAGGCTGACGCCACGGCACTCACTCTAGTCTGGGCAACAAAGTGAGACTCTGTCTCAAAATAAATAAATAAATAAATAAATAAAGTGCCTTGTCCACTTCACAGAATAATTGTATTGCAAGTCAAATAACATATGGGCAATTACATTATAAATTAAGTGCTGTATGAATGCAAATCATCGCTTTGATCTTATTGCATCCAAAATTGGAAGGCCAGTGTGTCCCTAAGTGTTTTTAGATCCTGCCAACCGAGCTTAACACAAGCTCTCAGCCTTTCTTCTAAAGACTTGCAATCTGAGTGTAAATGATGAATACCTGGCTTCACCTGCCATGTTCTATTCATAGATCACCATAGGACATTTGTAAAGGTCACGAATGGGATACTTTGCATATGCTTTCCTTGAGATGTATTTATGGTACTTGAGCATGTTTAAAGTAGCAAACTATTCAGAGACTCCAAAGATAACCAAAAAAGACTTCTTTCACACCAATTATCATTGGGGAAACTGGACATCAGCCCCCAGATTAAGTTTTCCCGCTACAAACTGTAAGGCTGATTTGCATCAGTCAGAATTTACTGTCTTTTTACTAACTTGCCACACGTTTAACCTATTCATTGGTTAAATTTCAAATTGTAAATTGAAATCTCTTAAGACACTTTTTTTTCAAAACAGTTCTGTTTTATCTCTCTTTCCGTCAGAGGGTAAAACAATAAGCCTCGTCTGATACCACAAGTCCAAAGTGTTAACATCTTTCAGTTATTCCTGCTAACAACACTTTAGTGTCTTTGTATTACACATTGGCTGTTTTTAACAGGTACCTCCTTCAAGAAACTAAAGCCAGCTCTGACTTCTAAATGTATACTGATTTTTTTGAAAATTTTTGTTACAAGACATGAATCTAGAAACATAGAAAAAGACAAGCCATATAAATTAATTCACAAATACACATTTCCTCAGCCCTCCCACTATTAACTGGTTTCAATGGGAAAAAAATCTCAACTCTGATTTCTTCTCCAGCCTCACAGGTGTACTTCACTCCCCCTTTCCACCATGATGTCAAACAATGAAGAAAACAATTCCAAATTACACAATTTTCCTATTTTCCTAATACCCTTTAGTACCCCTCTTAGGTGTAAAAGTTAAATATTGATTCAGTTATACTTCTGTGAAATTTAAAAGGCCTTTCACAGTAATATAAATATACATGATATTCATGGAACTCTGGTGGGGACGGGGTAAGGATGGGTGAGGGAAGAAGGAATTCTTTCCAAAGTAAGTTTCAGGAGAAAAATACACAACTCACGCCTCTGAGACACCTAGAAACAAAATCACCATCGTTATTAAAATCGCTTTTTACCGAATCTCCTGAAGTAACATAGCCACTGACGAACACTTTAGCGCACACACAAAATACCATCTAATTGCGTGGTATTTTGCAGGCACCGTGCAGACCCTGCGCTTCGTAAACAAACGTCAGAGACCAATTTAATGAGAAGAAACAGCAGAAGAAAACAGCCAAGACGAAATTGATCAATACAATTAAGAAAGAAACGGTGATCTTAATGCTCAGAGAGCATTTCAAATAATAACCGCTCCACCTCAACGCTGCCTCCCTCCCGGACACCTCACAGGGCACGACCCGTCGCGCCTGACACACCCGGGGACGGACACGATCCCCTCAGCGGGTGGTGCCCGCGGCCGCCCCCTCCCCCTCCCCCACCCCCAGACGCCGGCGGCGACCCGGCGCTCCCACCGCCCCGCGAGGGGCAGCGCCGACCCGGCCGGCCGGGACGCGAGGCTGAGGAGACTTTGCGGCCTGGCGCCGTCCCGGCGGCCGGGATCGGGGGTCGGGCCGCACCCCCACCCTGCCCGCCGACGCCGGCGCCCCGGGAGCCCACCGGGCGCTGAGGGGCCGAGCGGACCCGGGACGCGGGGCGGGAAGGGGCCGCCGCGGGACGCCCACCCCCCACGCGGCCGGCCCCCACTCACTTGGTCCCGCGGTCAGTGGTTACATGTCGGAGCCCGGCTGCGTCCCGCCCCCGCGCCGGCCTGGAAGCCGCTGCCCCGGGCGCCAGGGTCGCGCCGCCGGGAAGGAGGCTCCTCACAGCCGCGGCGGTGACGGCGGCGGTGGCGGACCCCTGTCCGCTGCGTCCCCGGCCCTTCCCCGCCTCCCCCCACCCCCCAAAGCCTCCGTGACAGCAGCGGCGTGGCCGCCGCCCCCTCTCTGCTGGCCGCTGCCCCCTGCCCCCGCCGCCACCACAGCCGGGCCTCTCAGGTCCTGAACCGGGGCCGCTGCACCTTCCGCAAACCAGGAAGTCGCGGGAGGGCGAAGGGGCGCGCGGGGACGCGTCCGGCGGCTTCACCTGGGCGGCGTGGCTTCGGCCGGAGCCGCGGGGGAGGCGGGGCCGGGGGTCCCAGCGCCTGGGCGGCCCGAGGGCCCTGAGGGCCACGTACCACCCTGCGACCGAGCCGGAGCGGCCGGGCGCACCTGTGTCCTCAGCACGGGACCAGCCGCTCCTGTCCCAGAACAGTCCAAGCTTCAGGGCATCCCGGCCACACCCCCCACACAGCAAGTCCCTGAAAAAGTCCCTGGACGTGCAGTGTTTCCCATCACGTGCACACGGGATCGGGCTCTTCTCATTCCAGACGCAAGTTCGGAGCTCGCGCCGACGCTCCGGCTCCTCCTCGCTCCCGCGGGGCCGGTTGGGGATCCGGGAACCCCAGAGCTGCCCCGCCTGGGCGGGGATGTGCGCGCATGCGCGCCCGCTACGCAGCCCTGTGCGGTGGCCAGGTGACAGGGCGGCACTTGCCTGCACATGGGGGGGACAGACGTCACACACCGCTCACCACACACTACACACATCACACAACACACTCATCACATTCACACACACACTCATATACCACACATTACAAACACCACAGACCACACTCTTCACACATTCTCATACTCCACACATCACACACACCACATAGCACACTCATCACACACACTCATAACCACACATTAAACACACCATACACCACACCCATCACACTCTCATACACCACACATTACACACACGACACAGTACACTCATACACACACTCATACACCACACATTACACACACCACCCATCACACTGATCACACACACTCATATCCCCCACATTACACACACGACACACCACATACTTTTCGACACATTACACACACCACACAACACACTCATCACACACTCATAAAACACACATTACATACACCACACACCACACTCATCACACACTTATACACCACACATTACACACACCACACATCACACACACACTCATACACCACACATTACATATACCACATTCATAACACACCCTCAGAGCACACATTACACACACCACACACCACACGCATACACACATACTCATATACCACACATTATACATACCACACACCACTTATACACACATGCACCACACATTACACACACCTCACACCACACGCATACAACCACTCATGCAGCACACATTACACACACCACACTCATCACACATACTCATACACCACACATTACACACACGACAAACCACACTGATACACACACTCATACACCACATATTACACACACCACACACCAGACTCATACACACACTCATATACTGCACATTACACACATCCCACTCATACACACACTCATGTACCACAGATTACACAAACCACACACCACACTCATACACACACTCATACACCAGAAATTACACCACGCACGACACACACACACACATACACCACACATCACAGACACCACACATCACACACTCATACACCACACATTACACACATCACACTCATACACACACTCATGTACCACATATTACACACATCACACACCACACTCATACACTCATACACCACACATTACACACACCACACACCGCACTCATACACACACATACACTATGCATTGCAGACACCACACTCATCACACACACTCATACACCACACATCGCACACACAACCACACTCATACACCCGCTCATATACCACACATTACACAGACCACACACCAGACTCATGCACACACTCAAACAGGACACATTACACACACCACACACCACACTGATCACACACACTCCTATACCACACATTACACATACCACACAACACACTCATCACACACACTCAAAAAACATACATTACACACACCACACTCATCACACACTTATACACCATGCACTACACACACCACACATCACCCTCAACACACATTCATATAGCACACATTATACACACCACACACCACTTATACACACACATGCACCACACATTACACACACCTCACAACACACACATACACCACACATTACACACACCACACACCAGACTCATACACACACTCGTATACCACACATTACACACATCCCTCTCATACACCCACTCATGTACCACAGATTACACAAACCAAACACCACACTCATACACACACACACACCACACACCAGACACCACACATCACACACTCATACACCACACATTACACACATCACACTCATACACACACTCATGTACCACAGATTACACACATCACACACCACACTCATACACACACATACACCACTCATTACACAAACCACACACTACACTTATACAAACTCATACAACACACATTAGGCGCACCAGATATCACTCATACACACAGTCATATATGACACATTACACACACCACATACCACACTCATCAAACATACTCATACACCACACATTACACATACCACACACCACAGGCATACACACAGTGATACACCACACACAGCACCCACCACACTCATTACATACCCTATACGCCAGACATTACACACACCACACTTATATAAACACTCATACACCACATACACCCCGCTCATACACAAACTAATATACCACACATTACACACACCACACACCACACTCATCACACATCCTCATACACCAGACATTACACACACTACACTTGTACACACACTCATACGCCACACACCACACACCAGACTCATACACACAAACTCATATACCACACATTACACAAACCACACTCCACACTGATACACACACCCATATAACACACATACACATCACATTCATAAACACACTCATGTACCACACATTACACACACCACACACCACACTCATGCACACATACATCACACACAGCACACATCACACTCATCACACACTCATACACCACACATTACACACAACACATACCATAGTCATGACACATACTCATACACCACACATCACACTCATCACACACACTAATATACCACACATTACACACACCACACATCACACTCATACAAACACTCATATGCCACACATTAAAACTATTTAGCAATTTTAATTAGAAAGGGTTCTAATTATACTATAATAACTAGAAAATACTACTGAAGTAGATTTTTGAAAAAAGACAAAACCATGAAATAATTGCAACTTCTACACTTAGTCTTTTTTTTACAGCAATCCAAAAACATACCAAAGACATAGGCCTGTTATACAAATGACCAAAAAGAGTTCTAAAATAAAAAAATAAATATATTTTTAATAAACTATGATACGGGGTAATTTGTAAAGATCACAGATGAAAAAACCATATTTTATATACAATAAAAAACCAAATCATTTTCCTTCCTTAAAAACTATTTTTTAATAAATACATAGAAAAAGATCTTCTGAAGGCATTCAGTATACTTTTAAAAGGAAGCCTTCAAAGATTCAGTCAGAAGAAATATAAAGCCACATAAAATGAAAATGTTATCTTAGGACTAGCAGTAAAAAAGCAGAAGACATCAAATATAAAAAGAAAAAATGTGGGTAAATAAGCAAATAAATTTATAATATGGTATTATATTATAAACAGGAAAGATACTCTATGACAAAATTTTTCATAGATACTAGGAATCAGCTTTCAAGATTTTTTTTTTTTAAAAATTAAAGTCATTGAAATTTTCTACCTCAATCTGTTCAATGAAGCTCAAAGGGGGAGAAAATTAAACTATAAAATCTATAGTAATTAATGTTAAAGATGAGATGTTTTAATAATTTCACCCAGTACCTAACACTGATAATTTCAAATTATTTAAGAAAATCCTCTCTTTAATTTGCTCCTTTCTTCAAATCTGAAGTCTTTCACAAATGTTTAAAAGAAAATGAAAGGAAAAAAATTAGTTTAGGCCGGGCGCGGTGGCTCACGCCTGTAATCCTAGCACTCTGGGAGGCCGAGGCGGGTGGATCGCTCGAGGTCAGGAGTTCGAGACCAGCCTGAGCAAGAGTGAGACCCCGTCTCTACTAAAAATAGAAAGAAATTATATGGACAACTAAAATATATATATACAAAAAATTAGCCGGGCATGGTGGCGCATGCCTGTAGTCCCAGCTACTCAGGAGGCTGAGGCAGGAGGATCGCTTGAGCCCAGGAGTTTGAGGTTGCTGTGAGCTAGGCTGAAGCCACGGCACTCACTCTAGCCCGGGCAACAGAGTGAGACTCTGTCTCAAAAAAAAAAAAAAAAAAAAAAAAAAAAAAAATTAGTTTATATAGATGAATAAGTATTTAAATATGTCAAAATTCAAGCAAAGTGATATTTTTAGCTTTCCCTCCTGCACTGTAAACTTGAAATCAATTCTTATTTTAAAAATCTGACTTAACTAAAATTAATCACTAATTTTGTTTTTCAAACTTATTTTTATGTTTTAATTAATATTGAATAATTTGAATATGAACATGGTCTACTGTAGTGTGGATGATTGGTTTCCAGTCCTTTATAGAAAGAAACCCTCATAACTATAAACAGTTTTTCAAGACTCTCCCATGTGAGATATGTATACTATGTACAATACCATGAATTCTATAATGCTTTAAAAATACACACATAGTTCAAAAAGATTAGCATGTAAACTAGATACATGTACTTATCTAGAAACAGCAGCTGATCTGCCCAAGCATTTAGGGATTCCTTCCAATAACTCAATAACCCTTCAGAAGCATGAGAACCAGTGGGAGGGAATCACTGATTCAGAAGTCAGTTTAGAAAGCATATAACCCATTCGCATTTATTTAATGCTTCATAATTTACAGTAAGGCTTGCACACCAACCCTAAATGACAGGGAAGGTATAAGAGTTCTTACACCTTATTTTACAAATAAGAAGATCAAAGTCTAGAGAGACAAAGGAAGTGGGTCAAGGTTACACGGTTTAGTAACTGAATTCCTATTAGATGGCAGTTCTTATTACTAATTCAATGTTTTTATCTCTTACAACTTATTCACCTGGTCATGGAAGAATAGTGTAATAATTTTTAGGAAATCAGCCTAACATACTTTAACCAACAATTCAGAGAGAGAAACAAATATATTTTGACTTATGTCTCTTTGGACCACCTAAAAACTGGGCTATAAATGTACACAGTAACCATTTTTAGTTTAATAAACAAAAAAAATGGGAAAATGGGCTAAGGATATGCTATTATAAATAGATAAGCCTACTTTGTTATGAATTAGGAAGAGAACTTCCAAATATTGTTAAATGTTCAAGGTGTAATTTTTTTACTTTGTACTTGTCATTTCAAAATTCACGCATCTAATAATCCAATTGTCCAGTGAATTTCTTAATTATCTTAACAAGATCAGGAAAGTTTTAAAATACATTAACACAACTCATTCATTAGTTAAGAGATAAATATTCCATTTTTGGAACATTAATATGATACACAAAGGAATGTGGGAAATATTAACTGAAGATTACTATAAACTAAAAACAAAGTTGAGCAACTGGATATGAAATGTGTTTTAAAGCATATTATTTTGGATTTTAATAGACCATCATGATACTTTTTTTAAGGTGTGATATTAAAATGATGCCTCTTTTTTCTGCCTTATTCCAAAGAACCATAAAAAAAGAAAATTAAAATAGGGATGAAATAGAAAGCTTACAGGTTTGTATCTCAACGCATCTCTGTAGGATCCAAACAAAGCAGCCTGCACCCTAAGAAAGGCCCTAGCTACTCCATCACCCATAGCTGTAGACTGCTTCTTCAGTTTATTTTTCAAGGCCAAGACCTGCATGACAGAGAGGAACAGTTAAATTAACACCTCAGAAATTGGCACAGCAAGGTACCAACCCAATCAGCAGGCAAACTACAGTGTCTGCAGGTCAGCCAAAAATTCATCCTCCTCCCTGATAGCTTATCTGTTTAACTGCAGAGAGCACCTGCTGGTCTGTTAATTGAAAGGAAAGCAGGAGAGGATGGTAAAGTGCTAATGCAGATTGGTTTATGCTCTCTTTTTTCCTCCCAAGGCCTCTTGACATAAATAAGCTTTAATTATTTTACAGTAAACTGCTTGTGAGCCACTTTTCTGCAGACTTTTAGCGATTATATGTGTCTACTTGTTTTGAGATGAAGCTGGCTGGGTGTCGTTCATTTTTGCTATGTAAGGTTATTTGTTACAGGTCTTTCAGGATCACTTACCATTTAATTTTATTTTTGGAAGCCTCATTTGCATATGTAATTTTCCAGTCATTTGTTGAATAGTGTTTGTCATTATTAGATAAAAAAAGGGGAGAGGAGATAAAGTTATTGGGATCATATCATGAGTGGAGAATTGTATGCAAATGTTATACATTGTCTCATTTAATTTTCACAACAGTCTTTTAAGGAAAGCATTCCTATTCCCATTTATGAATGAAAATACAGGGCACAAAGATGTGAACTAATTTGCCCTTACTATGTAGCTAAAAACTGACAAAGCGGTGATTTAAACACAGTTCTGTCCCGTTTTTTCTACTACCACATGCTGGCTTTGGGTTCAATGTCATTGCCTCATGAACCAGTAATCAGATTAAAACACTCCTGTTTTTAAATCAAAGAAAAACTTATCCAGGAATTTGCACAATTTAAAAGACACTTAAATGTTATAATTTTTATACATTTTCCATCTTTTAATGTCAAGTGTTATGTCTTAGAGCAGCAGTCCCCAACCTTCCTGGCACCAGAGACCGGTTTCAGGGAAGACAATGTTTCCAGGGATGGGGCGGAGGAGGGCGGGGCGGAGGGCCGCTCAGGTGGTGATTGGGGAGCAGCTGTGAATAAATATGGAGGACCCTTTGATGGCGGGATCGCCTGGCGCTCACCTGCTCACCTCCTGCTGTGCTCCCCACCCAGCTCCTAAGTGTCAAGGGAGACAATTTTTCGGGGGGCAGGAGGGGGCGGTAGTTGGGGGCGCGTGCACCGCGCTCTGCAGCCTGGCCCCTCACAGGAGGCCGACCAGCACGGGGCAGGGTCCGGGGATTGGGGACAGCAATTTTAGAGAATGCACATTATTTATGAATAGCCCTTACTTAGATTTTTAAGTGAGATTATCCTCCTGATGCAAACTCTTATTTTTTTAAGGGGGAGGAGATATAAAACGTTCCTACACATTCATTTCACCAATTCCTTTCACACAAAATAGAAAACTATAATCTGTACACTTAAAAATATTGATTCTCATATATTCCTCATCAATGCTTAAAATGGAAACGTGAAATTGTGTAATAATTATTTTTTTTAAGGGGAGGAAAAGTGATGAGACAAATTCTGGTTGAATTGCTCCCTCCACCATATTCTTATCCTTATGAAACTAGCAGGGAGCAAGATAATGTCATTTCTCCATATATATATATATATATACACACATACATATACATGCCTGGGAAGGAGTATTGTTATTTCTTTCTGCAAGTAGTCCTGACTACTCATATAGATGATGATTGTAATTGAAGTGTCAACCTAATTAACAACTAAACTTTGAATAATGCTAATGAGAAATGAACACAGCATCAGAGGAAAGACCAGCTCTACAGGTGATAGACCTTCACAGTAGTGACATTTTCCAGTGTAAAGTCACAGTTACTGTGATCTGATCAAAGAAACAGACCCCCATTGGGTCCAATTATAACCATAGTTTTGAAAAAATGATTGAGTTACGATGTTCGTAATCTATGCAGAAAGGCCTTTGCGGTATAGGTCTTCTCCCCATAGCTGTGATCTTTTCAATTTATATCCAAGTTCCATAGATTCAGATGAAAGTTTAGAACCTAATTCATTTAGCCCACAAAGTGCATAAACCAGGATTCATTGAAGAGGGAGTTTTTATTATTAAAATAAATGCACACTTTTTAGATAACCCACATATTCAAACAATAATAAATACAAAAAAATTCTGAATTAATGCCCTTTATTCTGAAATTTGTAATTTTTTAAAGTTTCAAATGCCTTTAATAAAACTAATACGAATGAATATTAATAAACATTTAGTTACTGTCCCCCACAAGGATTATATGGAATATGATTCTAGTCTTTTAAAGTATGATCAAAAGTAAATGGTGGTTTTTTTAAGAAAAATTTACTTTAGGAAATAAAAAACAATAAAAATTGTCATGCCTTCTATCTTTGCAAAAGAAAATTCCTCAAAATGTACTTTTTATAAAACATGAAATTGACAATTCAGTTCTCCACAAATCAAGGACACATATTCTTAGGACAATCACAACACATGTGCTCACAGAGAATGGCATAAAGTCAAACCGTTCTTAGCCTTTATTACGCTAAGTCCTTGACTGAATAACTGCTGCTCGAGTTATACAGGACTATTAGTCACACGGCCACAAGCCCTTCCTAGCAAAACAGAAACATGCAGCCTTCACTTCCAAAATTAGTCAGTCAATGGTGACTCCTGAGCTCCCTATGTGTGGGTAGAAAATAGAAAAGAAAAAGAAAATACTTGTTCTACAACTGTGCTGTCTAATAGGTAGCCATTAGCCACACAAGCACTTAAAATGTAACTCGTCCAAATTAAAATTTGCTGTAAGTGTAAAACAGACATTGTATTGAGAAGACTTAGTACAAAAAAACCCTCATGAATAATTTTTATATTGATTACATTTTCAAGAAATAGTATTCTGAATATAGAGTTAAATCAAATATAACATTAAAATTAATTTTACCTATTTCTTTTTACTATTTAATGTGGCTATAGAAAACTGAAAATTATATATGTGGCTCACATTTTTATTTTGAACAATGCTATTCTACATGACTATATTATCTAATTTTATACAGACAGATATGTGAGGCTACAAATTGCCTAACAAGAAATATAGTTACATTTTTCCTTTGCCTCGTTCTACATTATTTCAACTTTTACAAACTACATAAAAAAAAGTGTTCCCTTGACCTACTCTAGTGAGCTTTGACTGTCCATAGATCTCAGGTTGTCCCTGTTCTTCAGAGACCAGAAAGACAGCTAAGTGCTTCTACAGGCACAACTGAATGCTCAAAAATGGTCTGTAAAAATGATTTTTAAAAATCAGTTTTAGATATAAGGATATTGATCTAATATAAAATGATTGTGTCACCCTTGCTGTTCTCCTGGCCTTTGTATCATCGGAGTAAATTATCACGTTACCATTGCCCTTTGCAGTGCTAATTAGCTTTTAGCAGGTTTTACCTATAAAGAGGATGGTGTCTCTTCTGCACTTTTTCACTACCTGCTCAGGGAAATAGCATTTTCTGCCTTATGTTTAGTTATAACATAATGTGCATCTGCCCATGAAATCCTAAGGCTTATACTCACATAAAACTTTTAATTCTGAAAAGCATTTGGAACCTTAGTCATGTGGCTTTTATCACACAATCCTATTAATACTGAAAACATATCAACTGTTCTCTCTTTTTATTTTTAAGAAAGTAAGTTAGCCTCAACCTTCAATGGCTAAAGATTACTCTCAAAATGACATTTTATTGTTTTTAGACAGTTTTTACTCCATAAATAATTTTTTTAGTCTAATTAGGTATTAAGCTAGACACCCCCCCAGCGCAAAAAAATGTTAAACAGTGAAAAGAAACTTCAGAGTTAAACATCATTGCATTGCTCTTATCAAATGTCTAAATTCCTTTCATACAATGAGAATTCTGACCTCTAAGCAGCCATCCACAGGAGGAACTATAACCTGGATGTTAGCAGAGCTGGAGTTCACCGCAGCATGAATATTACAACTAATTCTCCACTTTTGCCCTCTTAGCTACAAAGTGACTATGAATGAAAGAGGGAATGACATGAGTAAACACAGCACAGGGTGTGAGTTAAGAGTGCCAGGCAGGTGCACACAGTCTGAGTAAAGAACCAACTACACCAACGGAGAGCAGTCGGCAGGGAAGGGCACATGAGGGGGCTGAGTTTTTCAGAGAAGGGATAGATTTCCCCTTACTTGACTTCTAGATGCATCTTTGCAGTAAAAATAAATTAACTCCTAGACCTAGACATTTTAATTTTACTTTTTGAGATCACAAAGAGAAACATCAGGATAAAGGAAAGAAGATTAAAGAAGTGTTTCGAAATACATTTAGATAATCCACACAATCTAAAACACCCCTCATGTTTTCAGGTATCTCCTTTTACATAACTAAACTGTTCTCTAGAAATGACAAACATTTAGAAAAGTCAGACTGTCAAGTAATCATCTGCTTTAAAACAAAGTTATGAAGTTAAAAGCTTTACATTCTCCCACGAAACGTGTTATGGTTATCACATGAATTAGATATTAAGTCTCCACACTTCTTTAACCTTTCTAACTGTTCAGTTTTAAGGAACAAAATTAATACCTCCCTCCTAATATAATAATTTTCTAACAAGTGCCTACTTGAGGAACAAAACAGTAACTTTTTACATTCATTGAATGAAAAGCTTACGATACACTCAGCTACAGAGGGTATCGTCACACTGTTCTTTGCATGTTTAAAGTGCCTGTGAGACCCTCACATGGCATCATCTGCTACTGTTTTCCTTGGGGCGGCACCTTACAATGAAGACAATCAAAACTGTTCCTGTCTCCACCTCAAGCTCAACGCCATGCCAGTCACTCTGCTCACCCAGCTGCCGGAAAAGGAACATGGTAGGTCCCACTCAACACTCCACCCTTTCCTACTCCCCATTTGAAATACATGTGCACAAGGCCTGTCCATTCTACTTCTGATACAGATTTCAAATGTGTCCACTTTTCTCTAAATCCCTGTCACTGTCCAGTTGAAGCAACTCCCATCTTTCCCCTCAACCACCACAAACCATGTCCTAACTGCCCTCCTGCTTCATGTCTCAGACCCAGAACCCAAGACGGTGTTATCTGAACTCCAAGGGGATCACATGATTCCTCTGCTAAAAATCTTCAGTGAATTTCCAACAAAACCCAAAGGTCTTTAAACAAGAACTACGGGTCTTTTATAATCGCCCTTGCCCCCTCTACAACCAACCTCATTTTGCATAATTCTCTCTTTCGTTCGTCTCACAGGTCAGGCTCCACTGCACAGGTCTTCCTCCCAATTCCCGAATCTGCCCAACTCTTCCCCATAGCAGAACCTCTGCACATGTTCTAACTCCCCATCTTTCCCTTCCCACTGAGCTTGGCCTATGCATCCTGATCATTCATTTCACTTCTGGAAAAAGAAGTTCCTGGCACATTGAGCTTGGACCCAAAAGGCTGATTTCAGTTTGTAGACTAGTAAGAATGGCATGTCAGCCGGGCTAGAATTATTTTCATTTCAGCTTACTTGTAAGAGCAGAGATGGCTGTCAGTGCACCGACATCCACTCTCCGTCCTTTGGTAATGGAAATCTTAAGTTTGGACTGGTGCATGGTTAACCACGCTAGGTTAACCCAGCTGTTTCCTAGCCTCCCCTGTGATGTGGCCTGGCCACCTGGCTGGGCTCAGGCACACGGAATGTGAGCTAAGGAACGGGCTACTCCAGGCTGTGCCCCCGAAAGGGATATGAGTAGCCTCTCCCATATTGCCCGCTGTCTTCCGGGGCAAGGCACACAAAGAGGACAGGACAGCTACCTTACATCTAGAGGTGGATGCCGTGAGCTGAGGACGGCAGAGTTGTCCCACAGCTCTGGACAGCTTAGCTCTTACTAGTTATGCAGGAGAGAAATAAATTTCTATCTTGATCTAAGACTGGGTATTTGGGTCTCTGTGTTACAGCAGCTTAGCCCGTACCTAATTAATACACCACCTAAAGGAGAAGCATCACCACAAAGGACATGAGAGAGACGAAACAAGAACAGGCCAAGCACCTGACGGCTTCCACAGCCTCTCACACTGGTGCAACTGACACGGCACCAGGTTCCCGGCAGGTCATAAGGAAAAACAGACCTCAGGACTGCGGTCTTCACTGTTATGCTGGAGACGGAGAACACTTGTGCTCCCAGGAGTTCATGTGCTACTACAGAAGACAATTCCTGCTGCATCTCAGAGGCACACATGTCTTGTTTTCCTGCATTACTGAGTCTGTACCAGGTACAGCCTACCTATTTCACCCTTAGTCTAAATCAAATCCCCCTGTTCCTCTCTCCCACTGCTCCCTGATCCTTCACAACATTTGTCTCAATGTGTTTGTTAACACAGTGGAACCTCCATGACATCAGGGTATATGTTTGTTTATTCACCACTGTATACCCAGTTCTTTGCACAATATAGGCATATAGTAGGTGCTCAGTAAATACTTGTCAAATGAATAAATAAATTAATTACCTGTTTCAGGTACACTTTTACATTTATCCCTTTAGTTTACTCAATCAAAATATCTGTGGTGGATTCCAGGGACATAATTCATTTAAAAGTCCAGCAGGTTATTATGTTATCAGCAAGATTTGGGAACCACTATTGTGATAGTGCTCACAGTATCACACACAAAAATGTTTCTTGAATATAGAAAAGTCAAGAATTTAACAGTAGAAATAAACTGAAGATAATTTTAAAAGCCAAAATTAAGTTGTACCTTTTTGTAAACAGCAGTAAGAACAGAGAGAAGCATGCTATTAGGATAGTAGGGGGGTGGGGAGGGAGACATTGAAAGACAGGCTGGGTAATTCAGCTGGACATGAAGGCCATGAGAAAGCCAAGGAGCACTTCCAACCACTGAAAGGACAAACCATAAATCCACGTTAGAGTGGCAAACGTGCAGAGACACACATGGAGGGTTCCCGAAGCCTGGATCACCGCAGTGGGAAGGACAGGTTCCCTCATTCAGTTGAGAGAAAACAAAAATATTTTAAATGTTCAGAAGTGCAATTAGCTTTGCGGTTTTGCTTTTATTTTTTATTTCATTTTTGAATTTAAGGTTTATATTTTAAAAGCACACACCAAGAAAACAGTAGAGAAAACAGCAAAATCTGTAATAGTTTACCTACAAACAAACAAAAAAAAAAATTTTGTAACTAATCACTTCTCCAAAAATAACTTTAAAAGAACGGTGAGTCTCCACACACACGCACAAGAGTGTGCAGAAGCACAGTGACTGCCACCTCAACACGGTCTCCTTTTCCAGGGACAGGAAGCAAAGGTTGCACTCACAGTCAAAAAGTATACTTTAAATACGCTTCCAGGTTTCCTGTTTTCATTAGGATGAAAGTTAAATGAAAATGTCTTTATAAAATGTTCTAGGAGGTACCTATTAACAGGGACCTTAAAAGCAAACTTCTATTACAAAAGATAAAAGAAGTGCAATTATATTTCCCTTCAATGATCATTTACTGAACGCCTACTGTTTACAAAGCACTATACCGGGGCTGTATGGTAGGGGCAATGCACAACCAGATGCCTGAGTTCTAACAGCTGCAGACTGAGAAAGAAAGAGCACGGCTATGCTTCTCCAGAGCAAACTGAAAGCAATATTTGTCTCCTGAAGTGTCCTCGATAAACTAAATGAAACGTTCTCCAAGCTACTCTAGAAGCTGAATGAAATTGTGTTATCTTTCCAACCTGGCCACCCTAGAAACTTGTGAGGGACTTCACTTACCATTAAACCCAGTCAGGATTATAGCAGAATTGTGGCAAACCTGGAACTAATATTATATTCTCTGGGGCCTTTTTTTTCTTTATAACATATATTATGACAATTTGACATGTTAAACCATCATGTTAGGTTAGAGGAAATATTCAATGAATTGAAATATCTACTGACAATCTGTGTGGTTCTAAGAGCCTAATTTGTTTATATACTTTACTATTTTTAAAACATTTGATTTCAAAATTCTCTGAAAAAACTAATTCATTTCCAAATTTATTCCCAAATTAATAGACTTATTTGAATGTAGATATTCAAAGATCCTATTTAATGTCAGAATTTTGGAGGTTTTCTTCAGTTCTTTGTGCTTTTAATGATTTTTGTAATTCAGAGCAATTTGTGTCTTTCCTTTTCAGATCACAATAAAACCACTAATGTTTTCCCTTCATACAATTCCTGAAAGCTTCACTACAACATGTGAGGTATTTTCTTAATAGGTAACACTAATTTATACTAGGTCTTTTCAATGTTTTACTAATTAAATATGCTTCACACAAAATATAGCTATCCTATAACATACAATGGTCTCCAATAAATGGTATGATAACTCTTAAGTCCATTAGATCTTCTATATACCCTAATAGAAAATAGAAAATTATTTTCCAGTAGTATTATCTACAGATGAAAATGAAGTTCTAAAAACACTGCAGAAAATTCCAATTTAAATCAAATGGATCAGACTGATGTTTCCTTAACAAGATTAGAATGTCAAATAAGCATCTATATTAAATGTTAAGAGTTATTCATTACATTGCATATCATGTTTACATGAGAGGGACCATAGTCTAGTGTTTGGGGTTTAGGTCTGAGGATCAACCTCTATGAACTAAAGCTCTAGATATACCATTAACAGTATACTTTCTGTGCCTTGATTTTCTTATCTAAAATAGAGGTAAGCATATTGACCTAACTCTAAGTAAATTAATTTTTACAATTAGTTAAAATTATTCAAAGACAGTTAAGCAATACAGGTGAAAATTTACTTGTCCCTTGTAATGAATATTCTAATGCATGTAACTTTTTCAGATGTCAATTCTAACTTGCTTTCATCTACAGGACTTAGTTTATAATTGTTTAACTTAATTTCTTATGAAGACAGAATTCCTAAAACTTATTATAATTCTAATTACTGGCTTAATTTTCTAATAAGTGGCTTACCCTATTTATCTCTGAAATAGTAACAACTCTCCTAATTACTTTTTTAAAATGTTAATGAGGATAAATATTAAAATGAGCAGTAATACCTTAGAAATAGAACACTTTAAATTATTATGTAATAGAAATTAAATTTGTGTATATATTTAAAATGGAAGGTTTCAGTAGTGCGTTTTCATAAATTAAAATGAATTCGTTTGAGATCTCAAATGATATAATTAATTCAACTGGTTATTTTTTCCCACCCTCATAAAAATATCATAGTAACACTAACTTTAATTGGAACTGTTACTTAGCCCTAAAATTTACTTTTTTTATTTCAAAACACTCAAACTACAGATGTTTGAAGGTGTCTATTTGGCATAGCCACTAAAAAAGTAAAGTCACAATATATTCATACACAAAAACTACACAAGTATATTTTTAATGGATCTACTGCTTTTAAAAGTTATTCCATGTAATAATAATCAGTATCATTAAAATCACTCCCAATAAAATATGTTTTTTTCTTTTAATGATCTAAATCTATACTGAAATGATAAAATTGAAAAACAAGTGTTCTTGTCAGAAGACAGGAAGAAAGTTTCTTCCCCTCCCTTAAGGAAAACAAAGGATTCCTGAGAGCTTTGCCCTGATTTATTTTTCCAATTTTAAATACCTTAAGAGTAGCGGAACTGCTACTGGCATGGCAGTATTTCTAACAGTCAATACATCTAAAATATTATGTGTGGATATAGGAACGAAGCCATTAAGAAGATGACAGCATGCCACACAGCAGAGGGTCCCCAGGAAGAAAGCAGCAGTAATTCAGGACGACTGTGGCCACGGACCTTCGCACAGCCAAGACCAGCGCTCAGGCCGACACGGTAATGGAGAGCACACGCACAGCAAGGCCCCCGGCCTGCAAGCGCAATTTAAATGCTTTGGGGAAGGGTTTCAGAAGTCCCCCCATGTAAATCTCAGTTAACTTACTAAACAATCAAACAATACCAATACTAATATTTTTCAGGTTTCAAGTATATTTTATTAATCAAATCACAAATAAAAAATTTCGGTAAGCTCGTTTGTGATTTTAACACATCTCCTTTAAAATATTTATAATTGTAACAATATGATGTGATATTTCATCATATTTCCTCTAGAATTATAAGAGATAGCTTTGGAAAACTGAGGAAAAAGCTAAATTTACTAGAGATACATTAAACAATCACTCAAAATATTTTTAGAAAATTGCTATAATTTTAAAACGTCTCATAATTTCAGTAAATGGTCTTAGCTCCATATCAGAGCTATTTTGATTTCTGCAATCTTCAAATTTGTCTATAAGTATATGGCCCTTAATTTCAAGCATATATTTAATCAATCTATACCACTTTTCAGTGTTCCTTTTTAATCTACATTTTTAATATTTCAGTTATGTTTAGTTATACTGTTGCTTATGTAAACTACAAGATGTTCACTTTTGTCGTTTTATATATTTAGACTTCTACAGTATATGTTTAACTTCTCCATATATATTTAAATAAATGTTTTAATTATCAAGCTAATTCTAGGAAGTAGTACTTCTTAATTAAAAAAGAATCAAGAATCACCCATCAAAAAATGAAATTTCAAAGACTGTTTTTCCTCCAGGAATCATCTACCACTGACGCTGACTAATAAAAATTTTAATATCCTATACAGAAAAGCTGAATTTACTTTTTATTCTTCTTTCTTTTTTTTTTAACAATTTTTCTCTTAAGGGATTAACAATGGGAAATACATGGACATAAGGAAAACATTCTTAAAAGCTGAGATTCTATTTTCATAATTATTTCTCTGGCCAGTGAAGAATACTTTGATGAATTTTTAAATTAATAACTATCATCATTTCTAGCAGTTTCTGTAAAATTTTATAATGAGGCAATGTAGTTATAATGAGTTAAAAAGAGAATTTTTCACTGGCATTTGGTGAACAATTTAGATTTGTTCATATGTGGGATCAATTTTACTATAGAAAGAAAAAGTAGTTCAATTTTAATGTGCCTCAAGGTCAGCAAGAATTTTAGGTTATTTATGGGCATTAATAATTTGATTTTGACTTTCAAATCTTATTTTTGCAATCACTAGCCATAAGAACAATCAAGGCAGTATTACTGTATTTTTTGAGTTTGGGATTTTTAAGTTCACTTTCTCAAACTCCTTAATAATGGATTTCAAACCACTTGCAATATTACAGAAAAATATATTGTGAAGGTTTTTTTATTCCCAAATTTTAATATCCTTGAAAAGAATGAATGCTTTGATTTTTAAAAAGGGAAGTTATTTTAACTTAGACCTATGTTATAAAGATGTTTTTAAAAAGCCATTAAAATATACACAGAAACAGTAGTAGTTTGCATTTTTGCCCTGTACTAAGGAATACCCAGGCCAAAAAATGCACTTTTGGAGACTATTTAACATGAAATACAGAATATGTCCCATTACAAGCTCCAGACACACACACACACACACACACACACACACACACACAGCCCCCTCTGTAAGATCAAAGACCAGAAGAGAACTGGCACTTAATTTATCAGCCTTTACAGACAAAAGACAGTTTTCATTATTTCAAAAGAATCAGATGTCTTTTATGACAAACTGGGTTTACAGTTTAATTTACAAATAGAATTCTAAGCAAGGAGTCTTTGCTCTGCTAAAGCAAATGACAAACAGTGTAGGTTTTCATTCTTGCGGCCCTCAGCAGGATAGAAAAGATTAAAATAAAACTGAATTTAGAGAAAACAAATAAATGTTTCAGAAAGTTGAGGGAGATCAAAGCCAGAATTTTCTGACCCCAACTGTACAAGCATTTCTTATTATATTGACCAGTAACATCAGATCATTGATTAAAAGGAAAAGTGCTGGCAGGTGGCAGGGAAGCAGGAGCCGGTGTTGGCCCCCTTCTTCTTCTTGCCTTCAGAAACCCTCTCATTCTTCTGCGAGACATGCCACCAGGCAGACAGAAATGCCTACTTTCCAATATAATGATTAAGATGAGATGAAGAGACTTGCGTTTAAAGAAACTCTGCCTAACACATGCATCCAGCTTTTTAATTATGGGCCTACTTCTACAACAAGGAATATGATGTTGCATCCAGTATCTCCTCAACTGCCAAAAGGTAAAAATATTAAATACAGAATCTACATCAATTCCTCTCATACCCCATGCACATTCCCAATCCTTTTATTTCCGATAGAAAAAGTGGGAAAAGTAACTCTTCGTAATTCAGGGGCCTAGGAGAAAACACGTATGTTCATCACAGAACATCCTTCAGACTCACCACGTCACTCGGGAGGTTGTACAAGTCGTTAAATGGTGATTCCAAAGTGTTGGTGTCAACATTCGACATCACCACATCGTCCGGTGATTTGTTTTTCACTCTCTGTTTAAAAAACACAATTATAAATAAAAATCTTAGTACTCTTTTTCTACAAAATTATAATGCACTTAGGTTATTTTTATAGTTATACTATAGTTAATCTTTGAATAGCCACATATTTATGTATTTAAAACTTCTTTACATATATGTATATACATGGAAAGGAAGAGAAATGAGTTTTTGTAGTAGTACTAATAGTGTCATCATTAGTGATTCTCTGCTAATATCTTATAATTAATATCTAAGATGGCTGTTATCTTAGTCTTACTTTAGAATAATTATGATGTCTTTTACAGGGTAGATTTTTATAATCCTGTGTCCCCTGAGAATCCAGACGCTACATAGATATTATGGTTTTCTTAACACAGAAATTTCTTACCCTAGACTAATATTACCCTAGCAGATTTAACATTCTACTTAATGTGCAGAGATTTGAAATTCTTAATGTATTAGGCTTGGGAAAAGAAAAAAGGAAAATCTAACATTATAAAAGAATATAAATAATTTTGCCTTCTGAGAAAGGAAGTTTGAATACAACCTATTCAAAAGGATTTGGTAAAAATGCTTAAAATAGAACATTTGCTCATCTAACATTAAACATAACTGCCAAAGATATCACAACAAAGACTTATAAAACAGGCACAATTACATCAAATTGTAAAAAATTACATCTTTAAAATTTATCAATTGAACTTCAGTCCCATGATACAGGAATTTGTAGCCATCTCTGTATCTATTTTTAGCGTAAAATATATTGCAGGGATAACATAAACCAATAACTACAACCATTGTACTAAACTACCTTTTAAATTAATAAATATTTTCTCTATATTTCTATATCAATAGGTATATGCTGATGATGAGGAATGATGAGGACTGAAAGTTGAATAAGAAAATAAAAGAGAGGACAGTAATGTGAAATTCATGATTAGTAACACTTTTCACACAAATTTCAATATAAAGAATCACATTTAAGTGCCTATCAGATTTACTATTTTGACTTGTCTTATCTGCTTAAAAGCTTAGTCAATATAGTCAAATTATCTCAATATTTCCATAAATGATAACAAATTAGAATTCTATCAAATTTTTTTTATTTCAAAATATTAAGAGGGTACAAATGTTTTTGTTACACGGATACACTTTACAAGGCTTAAGTCGGGGCTTTCAGTGTGTGCCCATCACCCACATGGTGTTCACTGTACCCGATAGGTAAGTTTTCTACCCCTCTCCCCCTCCCCCCTTCTGTCAAATTTTTCATCCTTAAATACAGGAAATATTTATGGTTCATTTTTCCTATTTAAACTAATATGTATACTTAAACAAATCATATAATTCTATTAGTCTTACATAAATTATAGCAAATAGTATTAATCCTCAGTGATAAATAAGGCGTTCACTAATAAAATATATTCATGAACTCAGAATTTCATAACTGTATAAGTCAACTATCAATAGGTTAATAATTTTAGTATAGTATTTTTAAAGTGATGTTTTATAATGATACTCATTTTTGAACATTATTAAATACCTTAAATTTTAAATTGGCTAAACTGATTATTTTGTTTTAAGTTAGCATGATTGAACTTTCTATGATCCATTTAGAATTTCAAATCTCTGCACATTAAGTAGAATGTTAAATCTGCTAGGGTAATATTAGTCTAGGGTAGGACATTTCTGTGTTAAGAAAACCATAATATCTATGTAGAATCTGGATTCTCAGGGGACACAGGATTATAAAAATCTACCCTGTAAAAGACATCATAATTATTCTATGGCTATAAGAAACCAGCACAAATTCATTAAAAGTAAGTCAAAGCTTACTCTTGTAAGTATAGAGGGTTGCACCTGTAATTTCAGCTGCTTGGGAGGCTGAGGCAGGAGGATCGCTTTAGGCCAGGAGTTTGAGACCAGCCTGGGCAACATGATGAGACCTTGTCTCTTAAAAAAAAAAATTAAGAGTAGGTCAGATCAAGGTAATTTTGGATCTTTCTTCCTCCCTGGATTTACTTAACAAAAAAATCACGGGAATTATGGTAGTTATGCTTTATTTGGATTTTAGAAAAGCACTTTAAATTTTTTCCATGATATTCTTAAAGACAAGATGAAGAAACAGATCATGTAATAGTGTGGTTAAAGTCACAGGTGTTTATACCACTGTTCTTAAATACTTTCGATTACTGGTCGCATGTCCATCTGGAAAGGGCTCTTCAGCATGCTGCAGAGCTCTGCTTTCGGCTCCGTCCCAGCCACCATCTTACACCAGTGATCTGTGTGCAGATAGAGAGGTCAGAGAATCGCACACAGATGGGAGTTACAGATGAAAACCCTAAGCTTGAAATTCAACAGGAACAAATGCCAGCTACACAAACATTCTTTTAAAAAATACCAAACAAACTGACATCAAGTACAGGATAAAGAACCCCATGAGAATGGCATGGGAGAATTAAGATAACTTTAAAATTCTACTGGAAATCACAAAGGGAGACTTACAGGGGAAACAGAACTAGTTCTTACATGGGAAGACTCAGGGTTATAAAGACGTCATCTCTCTCAATTGGTATATATTTTGATAAAGGAGTTCAACCCATTCATATTTTGCGAAATTACTGATATGTTTGGAATTCTTTCTCTAGTCTCTTTTAATTAGGAAGGAGCATGTGAGGGCTTCCAGAGTACTGGCCATGTTTTATTAATATTTGCGGATCTGAATGGTGGTACCAGGGCCATTTGCTTTACGGTAACGTGTTGCATTTCATATTTGTTTTACACTTTCCCGATCACAATCTCTTTCCTCTCTCCAGAGGCAGCTACCATCCATGCTTTTATAGTGATCAGTTCCTAACACTTAGTTTGCATATCTGAATAAGATAGATTAGCTTTTCCTATTTTTTAACTTAGTATAAATGG
This sequence comes from Eulemur rufifrons, assembly GCF_041146395.1. Lineage (NCBI taxonomy): Eukaryota > Metazoa > Chordata > Mammalia > Primates > Lemuridae > Eulemur > Eulemur rufifrons. The sequence continues at coordinate 95,549,649 of NC_090999.1, read as the reverse complement.
AACTAAATAGTAGATATTCTTTTACGTTGGCTTCCTTTGTTCAACATTGTTTTTAAGATTCATCGAGGCTGAAGGCATGTTGCTGTAGTTCACCTTTATTGCTGTTTAGCCATTTCATTGTTTAAGCATAATGTAATGTATTTTCTGATTTACTGTTCATGATTATTTTGGTTGATTCTAGTTTTTGAATATTAAGAACATTGCTACTCTGAACCTTCTTCTGTATGTGGCTTGGTGCACATGTACTTAAGTTTCTCTTGGAGTAAAACTGCCTGGTCACAGGTTATGAGAATCTATAACTTTAGCTGATAACATCAAGCCATTTTCCAAAGTGGTCGTAGTAATATACACCCCTCCTCCCCCAAAGTCTTTGAGCATTCGTGTTCTTCCATATCATTGCTAACTCTTGGTATTGCCAGACTTTTTCATTTTAGCCAATGTTGTAGGTATAATGTCTTTAAAGTTGTCACATGTATACTTAAGTTTATATTCTCAAAAATTCTGAAACTACTCCCAATATGTTTCCTGAGACATGACATGAATATTAGTAAACTTTTATTTTTTCACTTCTCGCTTTGAGCCCCCAAAACCTTACACATTCTCACCCATGTTATCATCCAGAATTTTAGACCCAATTATTTTTTTCAAATAATATTTTTTATAAGCAATGCTTATTATATGTTTTACTTTTTCTGTATCATTACTTCTTCCATGCCTTTACTGTGTTCTGGGTTCACTTTTCTTCTTGATGGAGAATGTTTTTTGGTAATTATTTCAGTGAGGCTCTGTGGGTAGTAAACTTTCAGATTCTAGAAATATCTATATTTCATGAAAATGGTACATAATAAGATATCATTTCATATCACTGGAGAAAAGATGAATTATTTAACCATTGATGGTTTAAAATTAGATCCCTACTTTACTCTTTTTTTTAAATTTCAAAATATTATGGGGGTACAAATGTTTTTGGTAACATGTATCGATTTTGTTATGCTTGAGTGAGGGTTATAAGTGTGCCCATCACCCAGACTGTGTTCCTCGTACCCATTAGGTATATTTTTGGCCATCTCCTCCTCCTCTGCCCTGCTTGATTTCCACTAAGTTTTTCTTCCCTCTGTGCACATGTGTGCTCATCGGTTAGTTCCAATTTAATAGCAAGTACATGTGGTGTTTGTTTTTCCATTCTTTAAATACTTAGGATAATGGTCTCTGGTTCCATCCAAATTGTTGCAAAAGGGCTTAATTCATCCTTCTTCATGCCTGAGTACTACTTCATAGTATACATATACCACATTTTGTTAATTCATTCATGAATAAGCACTTGGGTTGATTCCACATCTTCGCAATTGTAAATTGTGCTGTGATAAACATTTGAGTGCAGGTGTCTTTTTGATAAAATGACTTCTTTTCCTTTGGGTAAATACCCAGTAGTAGGATTGCTGGGTCAAATTGTAGATCTACTTTTAGTTCTTTAGAGAATCTCCATACTGTTTTCCATAGAGGTTGTATTAATTTGTAGTCCCACCAATAATGTATAAGTGTTCCTTTCTCTCTGCATCCATGCCAGCATCTGTTGTTTTGGGACTTTTTGATAAAAGCCATTCTCACTGGAGTTAACTGATATCTCATTGTGGTTTTGATTTGCATTTCCTGATGATTAGTGAAGTGGAGCATTTTTTCATATGTTTATTGGTCTATCTTCTTTTGAAAAGCTTCTGTTCATGTCTTTTGCCCACTTTTGAATGGAGTCATTAGTTTTTTTCTTGTTGATTTGCTTGAGTTCTTTGTAGATTCTGGTTATTAGCCCTTTATTGGATGTGTAGCTTGTGAATATTGTCTCCCATTCTGTAGGTTGTATGTTTGCTTCTTAACTGTACAGAAGCTTTTTAATGTAATCAAATCCCATTTATTTATTTATTTTTGTTGCTGTGCTTGCCAAAGGGGTTGTCTTCATAAATTCCTTGCCTAGGCCAATATCTAGAAGAGTTTTTCCAACATTTTCTTCTAGCATTCTTATGGTTTCACGCCTTACATTTAAGACTTTTATCCATTTGGAATTAATTTTTGTGAGTGGTGAGAGATAGGGGTCCTGTTTCATTCTTCCGCATGTGGCTATCTGATTCTCCCAGCACCATTTATTGAATAGGGCTTCTTTCCCCCAGTGTATATTGTTGTCTGCTTTGTCAAAGATCAGTTGGCTGTATGTGAATGGTTTTATATCTGGGTTCTCTGTTCTGTTGCATTGGTTATGTCTCCATTTTGTGAAAATGCCATGCTGTTTTGGTTACTATAGCCTTGTAGTGTAGTTTGAAGTCTGGTAATGTGATGCCTTCAAATTTGTTCTTTTTGCTTAAGATTGCTTTGGCTATTTGTGCTCTTTTCTGGTTCCAAAGGAAGTGTAGAGTTATTTTTTCTAGATTGTGAAATATGACATTGGTATTTTGGTGGGGATTTCATTGTCTTTTGAAGCAACTTACGTATGGAACTGGAGTCTCTTATCCTAAGTGAAGTATCTCAGAAATGGAAAAATAAGCACCACATGTTCTCACTAATAAGTGGGAGCTAAATGATGGGTGCACACAGGCAAAAAGAGACATTAAAGACACTGGAAACTAACAAGAGGGGAGGATGGGAGCATGATGAGGGATAAAAACTTACCTGTTGGGTACTACGAACAGCAAATGAATGGATGGATACACTGAATGCCCTGACATTCAGCATTACACAGTGTATCTATGTAACAAAACATGTGTACACCCTTAATATTTTGAAATAAAAAAAAAATAAACTCCCACAAAAAACTCAATAAGTCAAACAAACCCATAGAAAAATAGTTGAAAAACTCAAATATAAAATTTACAGAAAAAGAAATACAAATTATTAACTTTATTTCAAGATAAAAATGCAAATTAAAATAAGTCATTTTTTTACCCACAAATTGACAGAGATTAAAAAGTTTTGTAATTTCTAGGGTTATCATGGGTGTGAAGGAAACACGGTCTAAAGACAAATTTTTGTAACCTTTTGAGAGAGAATTTGGCAACATCTATCAAAATCTAAAACATAAACAAAATCTAAACCAATTAAAAACTAACAAGTACAGACAAATATGTACAATATGATCCCATTTGTTAAAATATACTTTATATGTTTATGAACACAGAAAATCTCTGGAGCGATAAAAAGGAACTTCTAGCAATGGTAACTTCTGGAAAGCAGGCCTGATGATGAGGGTGGGAATCTTAACATTTCATTTTATGTTGTACTGTATTGTTTGAATTGTTTCTCTATATATGCTCATTTTGAAAAGGCAATTTTAGTTAAACGAAAGCTTGGTTTGGTTCCACTGTATAACTTGATTTCCCCAAAACTTAATGTTATTTTCATCTATATCATTAGATTACAGCATCCGCAAAAAGTAAAATAATTGTATCCCTTCTGGTGGGAGTCAGAAACAGATTGAATACAACATAGCGAACTTCCTGACAACTGGAACTTCCAGTTGATGGCAGGGCCTGCCTCATAAGCTAGGGAGTTTCCACTGTTTCCACAGTCTTTAAGACCTTAAGTCAAGGATAACAGAGAAAGGATCCTTTATGTATGTGGGAGACTAAACAATCCTTACAATTTTCTTCAACTCTATGATGCTATGATTCTAAAATTTACAAAAATCTGATTCACATTTAGAATTTGAGAAACATGTCTACTCTGTAAGACTTCATATCAAAACAACACAGAAGCCAATTTCAAAGGGCTCTCACTGGCCAAAGATGGGACATTTGGAGATCAAAAAGAAAAATAAGTACAATGGATTCAAACACATAAAGTTTCATGAGTTTATAATGATAATAAAAAGTAAAAATTTCATTGGTCATCTCTGGAGGTTTCTAGGGTAAGAGGGCTCCAGCTACCTGACCCATGGCTTGGGCACCATATACGTAGGGAGTCCAGCCAGTGAAACATCTAGTGGCAGAGTGGCCAAAATGATCTTTACAAAGAGGGAGGGTCTAATATGTGATTTAAAATTGTCTTTCTACAGCATAAATACTTTTGTTTTCACCAAACGTTGCTATACAAACATAAGCCTTTATAATAAAATTGTGTTTATTTCTTGTTGCTTTCTTGGTAGGAGACAGGTGAAGTGGATCAAAGGATCAGGCTAAGTTGCCTATCAGGGTGGGTGGATCCACTATGGAACAGCATAAAGTTCACAAACTCAAGTCATTCATTGGAAGAAAGAAATTAGAGCCAGAGGTGACCGTGAGAGAACAAACCTCTGGGAATTTGCAAAAATGTGGGCTAAGAGCTTAGATGTTCTACAAGCTGTGGAGTGAGTGAGCAAATCTCTAGCTCTTAAGAGGCAGGGCCACGTCACTGATAATGAATGGCAGGACCCTGCTTTTGTGCTTGTCCAAAAACGGCATTGCCCAACATTCAAGGAGATCACGTGTAGTTTCTAGTGTTGAAATGAAAGCCAAGTTTTCTGCATCGGTCCCCTTCGATCTGTTCCCTTTGAGCCTAAGCAGTTCTAATCATTTCAGCCTATCTGCATATGAAAGTGGTTCACTTTCCATTGGTGTTTTAGTTGAACTTCTCTGATTAATTTCCATTATGACTTATTTCTTGTGTAAGGCTGTATTTAAAACAAATATTATTGAAGTTCAGTGCTTCTAACCATTGCCACTGGCATCGAGAGAGTTGAGTGTGCATAGACTTTTGGTCATCTCAGGACTGAAGTCCCAGCTTTCGGACTTAGCTCTGCCTCTCAACTCGCTAGGTGACCTTGAGCACTCAATTGCCTTATCTGCAAAATTGCACAACAAACTTGCACTGCTCACCTCCTATGACTGTTGAGAAGATTAAAAGAGATAATTGATATAAATGAGCTTATTCAGAATACAGTATTATGCAAATAAGGGTTCATAATTGGGTCGGTGATATTTAAACAATAAAGAAATGTGTTTCCTTTGTTAAGGACTATTTGATTTAGCAATGTACCTGAGAAAAGAATTACTTAACCCTGACTGTTCTTCATTTCTCAATGGGTGATCTGGCAATGGTCTAAACAAACACAAAATTGAGAACCCCTTTAAACCTTCCTGGTAGTTAATTTTCCTTCAAGCATTCAAGCTGGCCAATAACTCAAGGAACTTCTAATTTCTCCCCTAAGAACAAACTCTGCACAGAGAACTTCAGCCAAACTACCCTGAGGCTTTTGACGTTTCAAAATTACCTCCTCTGTAAACCAAGAATCTAATCTGTAGAGAGGGCCAATCTCAAATGGCCTCAGGATGTAGTAGGTTCAGTTGAGTAGGAGAAGCACCTTCCCCAGTAGTATCTTCCAGCATCCTCCTGGTTCATACGGCTGCAGTTGTGCTTCTCTGCTGTCCTCAATCTGGTTGAATTCTCCTCCTGTTACAGGGAACAAGGCTGAAGAACCTCCAGGGCTCAACCGTGCAAATGTTAATCAGATTTAGGTAACTAAGGCAGAGCTCTTTATGGTAGAATGGAGGAAGTCACTCCAGTAAAAATGGAAAGTAATTTCAGAGCAAGCTCCTTAACCCCAAAGCACTCTGTGGTTTCAGATGAATAGCTCTGCCCCTGGGGGCTGCCAGGATGGCTCTTGGTGTGACCTTGTTTTCCCAGTCTCTTCTTCCTGAGCATCTAATAGCTATTGCATGACAGTTAGGGACATACTCCCTGAGAACAGAGCCTCACTCTTAGTTCTTCCTTTATTTTTTTTTCCTAGACACATTCCTTCCTCAGGCTTATCTTGGTTCTCCTCTTCTTTCCATTCCTAAGAACACCAAGTGTGACCTATTTATACATTTATTTTTCTTGTCTAGATATCATCAATTATTAATCATATGCCTGATCTGATACACTAAGCAAGTCAGTCAGGGAGCAATGGATTGTATTCTGGTTACTCTAAAAATATATAGTTGGGAAAAATGAACAGTTGGGAATAATTATAGGGCTTTCTAAAAGAATAACTTTCTTTTCATAAAATAGTAAATGCTCATTATAGAACTTGGCAAAAAATATGAATAGCCCTAAAATCCTTTTGTTGGAGATGTACGATTGTGCATTTGGCTATGAGACCCAGATGTAGACAAATGGTGCTTTAGCCCAGAACACCTCCCTCCCCACGTGGTACCCACAGGAGGAAGCTGCACAAAGGAAGACAGGCCGGGACAAGTAACTCCTTGCTATTAGGAGAGGCTTTGGCTCCAAAGCTAAGGTTAGAACTCCAGTACCTGGGCTGGATCACATGGAGTACTCCTTTTTCTGAAAATAATTGGGCCCAAATGGCCTTGAACCAATGCAGGCTAGAAGCTACTCCATATGGGACCCCCAATCCTGAGCCCACGGGGAATGGCAGCTACCCCTATTGGAGCCAATGGAAGAGAGGATTCAGATTAGGGGTCACTTGGGCCACTGCTCTAGATCAGTGACAGGCAGTAGCCCTGGGCCCAGCTGCAGGTGGCGGGAGCAGCTCTGGAAAAAGAGAGGGAGGTGGGACAGAGGAGCAGCCGCACCCCCAAGCCACATGTGCAGACTTGGGAAATAAGGACTCACAGTGACCCAGATCATGGCTGGTGCAGATCTCCCTTGACCTCCTCGGGGTAGGATAGGGGGAGTGTGGGGGGAGGGGGAGGGAGAAAAGGGAGAGGTGTCCCCCAGAGATTTTCACCTTTGATCCTGCAACCCCCCTTTTAGGAAATCTATCTAAGGAAATAATCAGGTGCATGTGAAAAGCTTTGGTTATAAGAATGGTCGATATAGCATTATTCGTGACAATTAAAGTAATTTGGATGTTAAGTATGAAATCATAATTAAATTGTGAGGCTTTTAAAGGCGGGCACTACAGGTACATATCAAAAGCCTGATGGCAAGGCTTTGTTCAAGAAGTTCAGCTCATAGTTCAATAGTATTTATTTTTCTAAATTTCACGATTAATCCATTTTCCCCACAAGTAAAACAATAGCAAAAAGACAGCAAAATGCCTTTTACAGGTCCAAAGAGTAGTGAAAAAGCCAAAAATAATATTCACAGACACTCAGAGCTGGACAGAACTTTGGAGATAATTTAGTCCAATACCCCTCATTGTACAGATAATAAAACTAAGTCCTAGAGAGGGGAAGTGACTTATTTAAGATTAGGTAAGAACCAGAATCCTGTATCTTTGACCGCCCAGCCCAGGCTCCTTCCGTTGCCCTTCCCTGAGGCTGCAGGGCCCTTTGCACTCTGGCCGAGACTTGAATCAGGCCTTCCTGTTGACTCAATCTCTGATGACAGCTGGCTTCAAATACAGATGATCAATTTTAACAAATACAAGACACCCAGTACAATTTGAATGTCAGATAAACAAAAACTATTTTTTTAGTACCAGTATGTCCCATGTGCATAAATATTATTTTTATATAAATGTAGGCATGTATACACACATGCTAAAAATGGTTTGTTGTTTTACCTAAAATTCAACTGAAACATAGAAATTGGGGCATAAGTTTAGACGGGTATATTTTTATTTGCTAAAACTGCAACTCTATATTTACAAAGAGATGAGACAAAGATTGTTAGAGTAAGAAAGGATCGACCATTCCCATTGCCTGATTTTTACAGGTGAGAAAACTGGTGAGCAGAGAGCAGCTGGGGCCTGCCCAAGGCTCCACAGTTGCTTGGTGACCAAGCTGGGACTACAGCTCAGAGTGGGTGGTGCCCAGGGCCCCTGCTAATACACCCCAGTGTGTGCACCTTCCCTCAGGACATTAAGAAAATTCAACTTGTACATTTTTTAAGAATGTAATTCTAAAAGATCTTCTGTGCGGTTCGTTTCCCCTCCACACCTCTCTTAGGCTACAGCAATACAGGGAGGACTTTCCTTGTCGTCAAAATAACATAAAGCAACAAAGGATTCTTGGAAGGTCTTTTAGAATAGTGGCTCTCATACTCCAGCGTGCATTAGAATCACCTCGAAGACTTGCTAAAATATAGATCACTGGGTCACACTCCCAGAGTGTTGTTTTTTCTAATATGGAACCTAGTGGTTTATTTATTACAAAATAAAAACTGAGAGCTGTGAACTTACTACATCCATTTAAAATAAATCACTTATATGAAATACAGATTCTGGCATAGATATAAGACGTGAAAATCAAAATCGGTGGATTGAACCTGCATGTTTCATTTGCTCACAACTCACATACTTATTCTGCAAAAAAGACAAAGAAAATTGCTCATTTGCAAACATGCCTAAAAGCATCCCTCCAAAGAGGCCAAAATAAACGTGCATATATATGTTAAAGTGTCATTGTTCAACACACATTCTATTTCTAGAAAAAATTAACTGCATAGGTTAAAAAAATAAAAACAGTAAACAACATCTTAAGCTATTAAAGCACCAGAACAAAAAAAAAGCCAAAATCACTGTTTTTAATGACAATTAACATATGCAAATATGAAATATTGATCAAAACTCAAAGTAAATACCTGGACTGATACAATGTCCATTGTTGGAGAAATTTTTCTTCAATTTAAATGTCTTTCCTCATCAATTAAAAAAAGATCTTAAAGTGCTAACTTTGTATAAAGTAGGCAAATTTTTCAAGTAATTTGCTATTAAGTAAGCCAATTTTTATAGCGCTAAACAGGAACTAGAATAAAGTGAAACAGGAAGATAGACACGGAGAAAAAATTGACAAGTTGTAGCTGGACCTAGCAGTAGAATGCTATTATACCTTCTTGGCCAATCATTTCAGTTACACACGTGAGCTAACAGATTTAGGTATCTGCTGGTTTCATACACTAACTACTAGGGTTTGCTAAAATTTATACAGCAATCAAGAGGTATATGTAAGGCCGGGCGCGGTGGCTCACGCCTGTAATCCTAGCACTCTGGGAGGCCGAGGCGGGTGGATCGCTCAAGGTCAGGAGTTCGAGACCAGCCTGAGCAAGAGCGAGACCCCGTCTCTACTAAAAATAGAAAGAAATTATATGGACAACTAAAAATATATATAGAAAAAATTAGCCGGGCATAGTGGCGCATGCCTGTAGTCCCAGCTACTCGGGAGGCTGAGGCAGTAGGATCGCTTAAGCCCAGGAGTCTGAGGTTGCTGTGAGCTAAGCTGACGCCACGGCACTCACTCTAGCCTGGGCAACAAAGTGAGACTCTGTCTCAAAAAAAAAAAAAAAAAAAGAGGTATATGGAAAGTCCTAAGGAAAAGAATGCCATTTAAAAACCCATACTACACTCTAATTAAAGCAATTTTAAAAGGTGGTCTACTACATAAATGAATATAAAATGTAATGGATCATACAAAGACCCGAAAACTTGTCCAAAGTTTAATTATTCCTGCCCTCGAGCTGCCCTTACAAGGAAGTACACTTAACCCAATGGTGACGGAGGTGTTTGCTGTCATGTTTTTTCTTTCTGAAAGAATGATCACAGAAGATACAAACAAAAGAAGTCAGCCACTTTGACGGCCAAGGCTTCCTCTGCATTTTTTTCCTACTAGTTTCTTGTGGAGCTGGTGGAGGCCCATGCAATTCAGAATCATCACTACCCGTGACATGTTGTCCCTTAGGTCACTTTCATCATGACTGTGGACGCCTTTGTCTTCATCAGTTTCCTGAGACTCAGCTCTGCCACCGGAGCAGGAGGTGATGCCAGAGCAGTGCCGGACACTGCTTCTTGGTCCCCTATCGGTGGGGAAAGAAGCATCGGTGAAACTGGTTCCTCATCTGCGGAGTGTTTACCAGGAAGGGGCTCCGCTGTGTTCTCATCAGGGTCCATTTCCATTTCACAAAGCGCAGGGTCAGGCTGATGTTTACTATCTAAAGTCCCGCCCGCTGGCATAGTCAAGTTTTGTCCAGAGGATGAAACACGGATAGATTCCTTAGCAAGAGCGGCAAGACCAGCAAGCTAGACGCTTATCTGCCTTTTCCACTTCTACTTTCTGAAGAGGGGCTTCTTCATTTCCTCCACCTTTGGAGAGCAATTTTTGGTCTTTTGATGCCTCTTTTAAGTTTTCCTTCGGCAGCGGTGATGCTGGTGGTTGGGGAGCCCGAGGGTCTGCACTTGCCTTTGGAAGCCAGCTGTCTTTAGCAGGCACTAAGCCAGCTGCGAGAAGGACTGGCTCCTTTCCTGCCATTTCGATCTGCATGTTGGACTTTCCCTTTTATCTTTTCAGGGAAGAGACTTTTGGGGAATTGGCTCCATGTGAGGGGGAGGCTCTATCTGAGCAGGTTCCTGATGAACAACCTTCATCCGAACAGGCCCCGTGTGAGCGGGCTCCCCCACCCAGCATTTCTGGTGCAGGAGGTCTGGGATAGGCACCTACCACGTGCATTTCTAACACACCCTGATGTTGCCGAAGCCACATTAGGGAGCCACCGGTTTAATAGACGCCACCATGCCTATTCTTTGTGAGTTCCCTGATCAAACAAGAGGAAAAAACAAACCCTATGTTTAGTAATATTGTATCTCCATTATAGAAAATCAGATTCTATGTGCTATTAGAGACTGTTTTTTAGGGACAAAACCAGTCTAAATAAATTTGCTGAGCTGAGACCGATGAGACAGGACAGCAGCCATGAATTAAATGATTATGAGGCAAGTTTAGCTAGGGAGGGAAGGCGGGAATAGGGACAATAATTAGTTTCAGGAATGAGGAACCATGTGAACCATTTGAAAATGCGCTGTGGTCAGAATGTTCTGTGACTGTTTCATACCTTTTATTTTTGCCCCCAAACTTAGCAATCCAATTACGTGGCTAACTGCAGCTGAATGAGACATTTTGTTGAGATGATTAAGGCCGATCTGCGAAGTTTTGAGGCCTTTGTTCAATCGCTTTTGTGGGAACTCAGCGCCCTATTTCCACCGTCAGAGCTGGAGGCTCCACTACAGTTTCCCACCCCACAGCCCCCCTTCCAGTCCCTGCCGCCCCCCTTGCTGTTCCCTGAACAATGGCCAGATTGTTACACCTCTCTTGGCTACTGGAGGAAACCACCAAACTGAAGTTGCCAAATCTACCCTTCTCGTCTTTGTCCTCCAGCTGGCCCCTCTAAGACCCTGAGCTCCACGGCCAAGAAGTCCTGTCACATGACGGCATCTCGCCTTGTGCTTTGCATGTAGCAATGCACAAATGGGATGATCATTTGATCTTCCACCAAACGGCATAGCTCATGTCTAAAATCACTGGAAAAAATGCAATAAAAATAAGTCAAGTTACACCTCCGAAATGTAGGGTCTGAGAGTTACAGTCCCAAAGGGTGAGCAGAGAAACTCAGGTGGCCACGGTATAATTCCATGGATAAGGTTTAATTGGAAAATATCCATGGCAGCAAGTAAAGAGCAAAGGAGAAAAAACTTCCCACCAGCCAACTGTGAGGTGGAGAGAGCCGGCCCTGCTCACTGCTTGCGGGTCCCCAGGAACCCATTTCCAGCCTGCCTGAAGGCAGGGTCCCTGGGCCCAGGAAGTCAGGAGCTAAAAGCAGAGGGAAACGCTTCCCTAAATGTACCTTTACAGCCCAGCAGCCCTCCCAGGAAACAAGAGCGGCCCCTCACCCCAGTATACCTTATCGTTCACTATTAAATCAAATAAACAAAATAAAGCTGACTATTAAGACACTTGAACAACTCCAGAGTATAAAAAGTACAGAGATGTCAGCCAATCTAATCATAGTTCTAAATGTTTTCCTTTAATAATAGGAGCCATTTAAAGTTAACAGACTATCTCTCCAAGACAGCACTTTCAAGAAGTACATAGTTCTTAAATTTGCTCCTTAAAACTAGTACTGGATTTCTCTATAAGTGTCCAATAAATATGTGATAAATTTAATTGAATCTTTAAAAACATATACCTCTTTCTATATTATTTTGGAAAAACTGAATCATTTGTTTTAAAACTTGATGTAGAATCATTACGCAAAAAAAATTACATCAACAGGTAACAATTTCAAATATTTTTCATCTCTATAAATATACTGTAAAAATTACATATCCTATTAGATACATTAAATAAGGAGAGAAATATATACTAACATAAAAATCAAATTTCATGACCCTTTAAGAATCCAACTATGGTTAGATTTTGAATAAAGTCACATTATTGATGAATAAAATGCCAGTCATATATTCTGTGATCTAATAACAGATTAAATACCTATTCATTCATGTTTTATTTCATATAATTTGTCCTTTCACTCTAAGTGCCTTTACATAAGAACAAGTTTTCTAAAACTGAATAAAATACAGAGTCAAAGTTATCCAACCCAGACTTCAATATTAAAAACCTACTAAAGAAATCCAATAAAATGTATTTTTATTAATATTGAAACAAAGAATGTTGCCCTCGCATTTTGCAAAAAGAAAAATTGCCCAAAGCTAGAGCACAGGTAGAATTCCATAACCCAGGCTTCCTACAGGGGCATGACTCTCTCCCAAGATGATCCTCAGGAGTTTTAAAATATATCAACAGACTCATGGTATATACAACAACCAATAAGAAAACCAAGCCTAATTCATTAAGGTTGCTCATCAGAAATTGGGTTAAAGTGAAATCTGCACAACCAGCAAAACGAGAAATTTATTTGAAGAAAACTGAAATCATCCAGCATAATGATGCCACTCAGTTGACCCAAGTCTTCTGTTTTAATCCAAGCCTTTTGTTTATTATTTTACAAGCTAACTTTATAAGAATCCTCTCTGAAATCTCACTGATTTTAAGTTCAAGGTGTTTAAAATTCAAGGTGTTTCACTATAGGGATACCTGAAGTGACAAAAATCATTTTGGAATGACGTGGTAAAGGGCAAAAAACGTTGCTAAATTTTACCTCCCCCAACAGGACTGAAAATTAACACTTATTTAAAAACCTATATTCTAATTTAAAAGTTCACAATTACTACATTAAAACCACATTTTGTAAAAGCATACTGGTAAACTGAAACATAACAAAGTTTGTAAAATAAAAATGTTTCAATTTATGACTCATAAGTATGTAAATTTTGACTTCCAAAATATAGGTCTGAACAAGAGATATAAATGATCGAGTTGCCATAAAAAAAAAGTGGTTCATCAAATACTAAAGTTTTTAGTTTTTAAAACTTACCATATAACATCTACCAAATATAACCTATTTCCATGGTTTCATGCTATTGAAAATGGTCACTTACTATACTAATTTAAGTGAAATCATTTCAATGTTACCTTTTTTAAAATGAACACTTAAGTATACTCCAAATATAAAACTAGTCATTGCTTTGTACTATTCAACTGATATTCCTTCAAAACAAAATTGTTTTAAGCCCATTAACATCTAGCAGTGTTTTAAGCAATTGAATAGGCATGTATGTAGAGGGGGAAAGAAACCCACATTTATCAGATTCCCATGAACACGGCAGAAAAATGATCCATCTAGTATAATCACACAATGAAAAGCAGCACAATTCTTACCAGCACACCTCACAGGTAAAGATCTCATATTGACATTGACACATCGCTACTCGCATTATTCTAGTCTCTGCATTGCCTGGCCAGATTCATACTACTTACTGCAACTAGCATTCGGTATGAGGTACTGAGGGGCCGATTTACGTCGCCTAAAAAAGTATTTATTGATAAAAATCCAAGAGGCATATATGAGAGACTTCATCTGATTTTCAACTGAATCAATACTTAATTCAGAAATTTAAGCACTATAAATATTAACAATTACAAATACACAGAATAAACTGCTGCAAATGGGAATGTAATAAATTCCTCACATAATTTTAAAAATTTTGTGGAAAGCATAAAGAAAACATCTGCGTAAACACATTTAATTTATACTCACATTTAGAAGTTTAGATCGGCCGGGCACAGTGGCTCACTCCTGTAATCCTAGCACTCTGGGAGGCCGAGTGGGGTGGATCGCTCGAGGTCAAGAGTTCGAGAACAGCCTGAGCAAGAGCGAGACCCCATCTCTACTAAAAAATTAGAAAGAAAGCAACAAGGCAACTAAAAATATATAGAAAAAATTAGCTGGGCATGGTGGCACATGCCTGTAGTCCCAGCTACTCAAGAGGCTGAGGTAGTATGATTGCTTGAGCCCAGGAGTTTGAGGTTGCTGTGAGCTAGGCTGATGCCACAGCACTCTAGCCCGGGCAACAGAGTGAGGCTCTGTCTCAAAAAAAAAAAAAAAAAAAAAGTTTAGATCAAAAAAGGTAGCAGCAGGATATTTGAAAACTTCAAAATTAACTATAAACTAGCCTCACTTGAGTAAAACTCTAATATTCAAATTAAGTAATAGTCATAAGGAAATGTTTGCAGAAATAGCAATTTTACATAATGAAAAAAACAAAATCCGGTTGTGGAGTTTTTCTTTTTTTAATAGAATTTATTTTTTAGAGTAGTTTTAGGTTCATAGCAAAACTGAGTAGAAAGTACAGAGTAGAGATTTCTCCTATTTCCCCTGGCCCCACACATGCATGCACAGCCTACCCCATTACCAACATCCCCCACCAGAGTGGCACATTGTTACAACTGATGAACATACACTGACACATCATCATCACCCAAGTTAATAGTTTACATTAAGTTTCACTCTTAGTGTTGTACATCCCATGGGTAGGGACAAATTTATAGCGAAATGTATTCAAACACTACAGTATCAAAAAAATCCTCTGTCAAATACTTAGGCATAAATCTAACAAAATATGTACAAGATCTATATGAGAATAACTACAAAATTCTGATAAAAGAAATCAAAGAAGAACTAAATAAATGGAGAGAGATCACATGTCCACAGATAGGAAGACTCAATATCATCAAGGTGCCAGTTCTTCCTAACTTGATCTACAGATTTAGTGTGATCCCAGTCAAAATCCCGGAAGTTGTTTTGCGGATATCAACAAGCTGACTCTAACGTTCATATAGTGGCAGAAGACCCGGAATAGTCAGCACAATTTTGAAAAAGAGCAAAGTTAGAAGACTGACACTACCTGACTTCAAAATTTAATATAAAGATACAGTACTCAAGACAGTGTTATACTTGTGAAAGAACAGACAAAGAAATCAGTGGAATAGAATATAGAGCCTAGAAATGTACTCATATAAGTATCTGATTTTGACAAAGAACCAAAGGCAACGCAATGGAAAAAGATAGCCTTTTCAATAAATGGCACTGTAACACCTGGACATCCACATGCCAATAAAAATGAATCTAGATACACACTTTACACCCTTCACAAAAATTTACTCAACGTGGATCACAGACTTTATTGTAAAATGCAAAACAATAAAACTCCTAGAAGATAACACAGGATAAAATCCACATGATCTAGGGTTTGGTGATGACTTTTTGGATAACGACACCAAAGGCATGACCAGGAAAGAAAGAACTGATAGGCTGGACTTCATTAAAATTTAAAATTTCTGTTATGTGAAAAACATTGTCAACAGAATAAAACAATAAGTCACAGACTAAGAGAAAAATATTTGCAAAAGATATAGCTGATAAAGGAGTGTTATCCGAAAAAATTCTTAAAATTCAACGGTAAGAACATAAACAACCCAGTTAAAAAATGGGCCAAATAACATAACAGACATTTCATCAAAGAAGACACACAGATAAAAAATAAGCATAAGAAAATATCCTGCACGTCACATGTCATCAGGGAAATGCAAAGTAAAACAGCAGTGATTTACCCCTCATGTCTACTGGAACGGCCAAAATCCCGAGTAGTGACCACAGCAAATGCTGGTGAAGATGTGGAGCAACAGTGACAGTCATTCATTTCTGGTGGAAATGTAAAGTGGTACAGGTACTTTGGAAGACAGTTTGGGTGACTTCAAACAAAACTCGGTATTTTTTTTTTAAATGTCTTTTCATACTAAAATTTTGTATTTCATTTTCGTCCTTTATTCTACTAGGATGGTATCTTAGTCTGGGCTGCTATAACAAAATATCTTACACTAGGTCATTTATGAATAATAGAAATTTATTTCTCACGGTCTGGAGGCTGGGAAGTCCAAGACCAAGGCACCCGCAGATGCAGCGTCTGGTGAAGTCTTGCTCTCTGCCCAGCAGATGGCGCCTGTTCCTGCATCCCCACCTGGCAGAACGGAGCAAACCGCTCCCTGCACCTCTTTCATAAAGTTACTCATCCCGAGCCCTAATGACTCGTAGTTACCCCCTAAATCATGATTTAATCACTTCCTGAAGGCTTCACCTCTTAAAACTATCACACTGGGGTTTACGTTCCAAACTACAAGCACGCAATCAGACAACAACATTATTTACCTAATAATGGTAAATGGTAAATTCTGATACTTCATTACTAAAAAGCCATTCTAACGTCTTTCCATCACACCAAAGCCCTTTTGAAAGTGCTAATCTTCTCATACTCTGATCATCAGTTTATTCGCTTTTCCTAGCCAAATGATTCTGAATTTTGCTTGCCTGCTTGCTTCCTTCAAATAGTTATTCTTTCATTAATTTTACAGATGGAGAAATTGAGACAAGTTCAAACCAAGTGCCCAAGATTATGCAGCCAGTAAGCAGGGCACCAGACCTGCTGGGCAGCCTACGGCCTGCCGGGTTTCACGTGGACCACAGCGCCCTGGCAGCCACACCCAAGGAGTGGGCAGGGGCTCACGGCATGGCAGCTTCTCTGGACACGCCAAGTAGCAAAGGGAAAAAAAAGAAGAAGAAAAAAAGGGGGAGAAACTTCAGGGTAGAAAACATAAAATTAAATGGCTCATATGAAGTCACCTGATCTACTGGTTGAATAGTCAGGACTGAAACGCAGATCTCTAATTTTAGAAGATATCATTAGTATAATCACACTACTACCAGCTCTGCAAATAATATTTCAAATAACCAATAAATAAAATCTGACTGCCTGAAGCTACTTTTTAATTATTAGTCATACTCGAAAACCACAATTTAAAATATCTCTCGCCAAGAACAAAGCAAAACTGATCACAAACCACTAGCAACTGAAAAAGAGGTAATCACAATAGCAGAGCAATCACAAAGCAAATTTCTAAATCTTTATAAGTGGAGTTAATAATTCTAATCATTTGTAAATTGCATATAATTTAATGAAAATGAATAATTATACATATGCATGATATATTTCATATTAAAATTACTATATGTCTTTTCCTTATATATGTTTAATATACAGGTAGGTGTATATGTAGCATACACATCATATATATGTAAATATACACATATGTGTGGGTATACAATGTGCCTGTGTGTATACACACACATACACCTATAAAGTGAAAATTTACTGGTAATAAATGACATCAAGAATTATCCTGTTGTAAAGCAGATATTAAATAAATACTTGATGAAGATTTGTCCTATAAGTGTCACTCTATACTTCTTCCTTTTCTTACCTACTCTCAAAGCAGATACCACATCCAACGTGCTTCTTCTTAATGTTTCTAAGGCCCAACCTCACCTCCCTCTTAAGGTCACTGTCCGACTTCAGGAGCTCATCAGCTCTTGCTTTTATTATTCCAATAGTCTTTTAACTATAGTCTTTCAGCTAACAGTCCTGCGTGTCAGATTTGCCCTACCTCACTGCTTCTTTTATAACACCACCAGCGTTATCTTCGCTCAAAACACATTTAAGGAAGAGCAAAAAGTGCAAATTTCACACACGCACTCACAAAAACATTGCTAAAAGCTTACTATGTATATATGTCACTGTCCTGAGAGCTCGATATATTGTAGTGACTGAATCAGATAAAAAACCTGCCCTGAGAAGTTTATTGTCTACAGATCTGAGTAGACTAGAACTAATGGAAACACTTAGCAAGAAAAGTTTGAGGTCAGATAATTAATAGCTTTTACCAGCTTTAGCAGTTATAGGCAATGAATAATCAATAGATTTTTTTTATTCTGAAGGATTAATTGTACATAGAATGAATCTAAAGGATGAAAAAATGAAAGGCCCAAACAGAAGGTAAGTGTTAGCCCTAAAAGTGGTATTAAAAATGAGAGAAAGGTCTAAATGTGAGATACTGAGGGATAATCGACTAGACTTGCAAAGACAAGGGGAAAATGTCAGTTCACTATGGGTGATTAGAATAAAAAACCGAAGCTCTTTAAGGGGAGGGATCCTATGTTGGGACAGGGACAGAAGATAAAAATGCATTTGGTTTTACAAGACAGTTATTGCAAAAGACAAAATTGCATAAAGGTTGAAAATATATACTTTGGAGTCAGGTAGAACTGGGTAAGCCACTTACTAATTCTATGGTCTTGGTTACCCCCTCTGAGTTTCAAAATTCACATTTTCCTCTGTCTACTGTGGATCCGAACTGTACATACCACACAGTACGTGATATTTAAATTAGTTTAAATAAATTGCTCAGAAGGGTGACTAGCTCAAAGTATGTCCTAGAATATATATTGGCTATAATTATTACCATCATCATCATTTAATCTGAATGAAGATAATGTTAGAATTCAGTATATATGATCTAAAAATAATATTCGTGGAAGGGAAAACCTCCTGAACAAAGACAGTGGGCAGCTGAAATGGAGAACAGGGACCAGGAAAAAAGTATGAAGGAGGTAGACTCTATAGGATTTGGGTGAAGAAGATAGAGAGGGTGGGGTGTTCACCAAATCAGCCCTGCATCATAGGAGAAGGAGATCATGGAAAAAGATAGTGAGTTCTGTTTTGGAAATGTTGAATGAACAATGAATTAAATTGTAGCATAAACCCTAAGGAAGCTCATCAGAAAAGAAAAACTTGCCTAACTGCAAAATGAAAAAAAAAAAAAATCTCTAGTATGTGAAAACATACACTAGTAACTATATCAGGTACATTTAAAAATAAACACATTGCCCTCAATGGTAGTTTTACTAAGGAAACAAAAATAATATACATTTTTCTTACTTTTAATGTTGATAATCACTACCAGCATAAAATTGTCATTGTTCTATGTAAAAAATACCTGAGTTAACACTGAAGGGTATAGGAAAAAAAAAAAAAAAACTACTACAATAAACTGAAATCGTCCACAGTCATTTCTGTGGATATCAAAGTTGTAAGAACAAAGCTTATAGGACCTAGAGGAATGACAATTTAATATACCCCCTTAGATAATCCCATAATTGTTAGAGTAAAAATTCTGCTTTGTCAATTTGAAGCCAACTGTTTACTTTGAGAAGACAAATGTGCCAAATCATAAGATAGAAATGTGTGCTTATTTTCATGATAAACGGAGCTATTAGCACCACAAAAGTTGAAAGACGCAAACACTTCTAGTTGTCCTGTCACAGAAGTCTCCAGCGAAACTCCCCCCACCCTTCCCAACAGTGTTTCATGACGACCTCAACAGTCCCCTTTCCACGCTGCCGTCACCGTCACACTGAACACTGGATGAGAATGCAATGTTCAGAACAGCAGTACACACGTCAAATGATACACTAGTAAGTGGAATTATTATCTGTAATTTCAGGTGACATAATTGGTTGCTATGGGTTTTGGGAAGAATTAAAAATCTAAAAATCCTTCCTAGAATCTCTCCCCGAGAGGTTCTGATAACCATTTTGAGCTGCAGCCTCACGAACACGAGGGCATAAGCACACTTCAACAGCCCTAACCAGGAAGAAGCCACGGGGCATCTCTATTCTCTCACCAACCGTTCAGTTCTCAATCTCCAGGAAGAGGCTCTGTGCTTCAGGTTTCAGACCAAATGCTGATACAGGTGGCACCTCCAAGAGACAAAGGAAGAATATGTATAATCCAGATGAAGAGGTTAAAATCCTCTGGACTCCCTTTCAGTCTGACTAAACCTATAAAATCTACATTTTAATAGCCCGTGTCCCAGAGATCACAAGATTTCTTTTTGCATGTGCCCTCCATGGGATTAATGAGAGGAGGGGAGAAGAGCATATGCTTAAATGCCTGGGGGTAACTATCACAAAGGGAGAAATTTCAGTTTATTAACATAATTCCAGCACTCACAGCATATTGCTTGATCTAAATATTCCGAACATAACATGCACTACACAATCAAATCTTTGTAACTAATGTGCTTACAGGCTTTAAGAGGGTAACATTTACCAACGAAATATTGGTCAGAATACTAGCTAACATTTCAACATCTGCTTTAGAGAGAAGCTTCCTTTCCACCTGCTTCTGCAGGCCACAGAGATACACTCTAGTTAACATAGCACTGACAGGGTGATGAGAAGCTCCTGTCAGACGCCGGCCCGCCGGGTGTCTGAGACAAAACGCACAGCCCCAGCTGACTAGTTAGAGAAAGTCTGGGGAAGCGCAATCACAGAGGCACATGACAAGCCTTCATGCCTGACTGATTTGAGAACCAGTGACATGGTTTAAACAGCAATCCGCCCTATCTGTGGTCACAAAACAGCAATAAGTCAACTGATACATGATTTATTCCTCTGCATCACTGACACGATGTTCTGCTAGTCCACCAAGATTCACCTGGGGCTGAACCATCTAGGGCCTGCCTACAGCATGCAGGAAATCAGTGTTCTTGTTCAGGATTACCAGAAACCTTCCCATGTGTACGCGATAACATGTAAGTCAGCAGAATAAAAGCAAAAGTGATTATGTCCCAAATTCCTTAATCTCAAACATGAAAAACTATAGTAATAGGTCCTAACACAATGTCATACTTTAAAATATAGACAGGGAACCCATTAAAATTTTAAAAATGTTAAATATTTTAATATATTTGTTTATATATCTCAAAACTAAATTTTTTAAAGTTTATCTTTATAAAGGTACAAATTATAATTCTTTTAACTACAAACAGCACCTAAAGAACCCTCAAACTAGCTGATTTGCTACCAGAGTATCACCACTAAAACCTGCAGCAAGATATAAGGTTGATGAGTATGATTCTACTATAATCATAAAACATGATGATTGTCAAAGAATAAATAATTGAGGCAAACAAAACTCTAGCATTACCAGTGTTAAGACACTTTAATTTATATGTGTTCTCCCAACAATTAAAATTCTCACTGTGTACTTTAAAAATGAAAAATGAGTAAAACCCAATTCCTTACATTAGCAGGAAGTACATTATAATCTCTATGGGATCTAAAAAATATAAGAATGTAAAAAGCTTAAAAGCAACTATTCCTTCCTTTGATGTTTCAGAGATTTCACTCAACTCCTCTTAAATAGCTTATTTCTAATTTATGCTAAGGCACTCATCCTTGACCTTAAATGTTACTAGGTATAGAATTTTGGGGTTATTTCCATTATGACTGAAAAAATACAATTTTGAGATTTTGAATTGTAGTACTGATATGCTCACTTTTGCTGAAAATTGAAAATACATTTTACATGCTGAAAAATATATGCATTTAAAGGAGTAAGTGTGGAGAAATGATGTAGTAATATCAAAAAGTAAGTACTAGTCAGTGAAGCAATTATTTCTTTTTTCTTACCCATCTTAGGGAGATGTGGAGAAATTCAGTCTGAATCATTTTGCATTTTTATGTATTTCCTTTGCTGCGATCTTTAACTTAGCATTTAAAGTAAAACCATTCTTCTCTCCCCTCCTGTAGTTCCTCATTTTTTAACAGTGATTTTTTTAAGATTATAAAGGATATATATATATGAATATTGTCCTCATGATTAGAAAACTTATACAAACTGTCCTGTAGGCCTAGGAACTAATTCGTATCAGGATTACTTCATGTAACAAATATTAATTAAACACATACTATGTGCCAGGCACTTTCTAGGCACTAAGAATTCAGTCAGCAAAGTCAAGCCCAAGCTCTCTTGGTGCTTATATCCAACTGGGATGAGAAAGATAATGAACATGTTTACCATTCATGACACAGGCAAAATCATCATCTAATACCACACACTGTACAAAGCACCCAAAGGATGAGATGGATTTATAAGGCAGTTGTTTGCCTTGTTATTAAGGAAAATCTCTTGTTTATACCCCACGTCAGACTTGCTTATACCACTGTAACCAAATACAATTTGGTGACGTTCTAAACTGATTCTTTAATTTAGCACTTTATTTCCTCCACATAAGAACAAAGTTGAGATAAGCTACATTAACTTTGACTTTAAATTCTCTCCTTCTCGTTACTTATTTTTCATTTCCTGTAATCAAACTTAAGTGCATCAAAATGCAACAAATTAACGAAGAGACTGACCAAGACCCAATAATAAACTGAAACTATAGTACCAGGTGGACTATGACCTAGAAGGCTATAACTTTTAGTTGGGAAAGAAAATAAGAAATTCAACCTTTTCTTCGATTTCCAAAAGGCAGAACTTTTACCAGCACAAGCTGGTAATCACGACAGAGCATATCAATAGATCTCTGAGTGCCAGTGAGTAGGGGTGAACTGGACGAGGAGACGCCCATCCCCAGGGTTTTCTGCATCTGAAGCCCACCTCGCCTTCTAATTCTACGCCTCACATACAAAGTTAATGGCATTCAACATCAATATATCTCCTATAATCTTAAAGACAGATACTTTTTCAATGGGGAGTTATTTCCCAACACAGAATGCTGACTTATGCTTATGCCCTTGCTTTTCTTTTCCCCAAGCAGGACTTTTTACAAAATAAAATGTGTTAAATGAGACGTAAAAATCTTTATTCTCAGTGGTAGTTTTTCCTTAGAATGTTTGTTTCTATAAAACTCTCAAGGGAATGGTCTTTTTAGAAATGTGACATTTGGTAAATCAAGCTATGAGTTGTCCGTTAATAAAAGAGAAAGGTAAACAGGAGAGAGAGCAGGAGGGAGTAACTGAGTTTGCATCAGCAGCTCTGACGGGAAGGGACCAGGGTCACAGGCCAGCTGTGGCCGGTCGGCCCTAAGGAGACGTGGCGGGAGCAGCCGCTCCCCACGCACAGCGGTCGGGACCGCCGGTCTGCACGCAGGTGAGAGCGCGGATGGTCTAAGGCGCGTCCACAGGAAGAGCAGCCTGACGCAAAGTCTTTTCACAGGGGTTATCTAAATTCAACTGTGCAAAAACACCACGATAGTCCTGGTCTGATATTAGAAAATTTACAATTGTTTTCTTGGATTTCATTCACTGCCTGTGTGCTTTTAGAAACCAAACACTGAATACATTTCAAAACATATTTAGAAAAACAGTAAAATTCTAAAGTAAATAAGTATATATGGAAATACTACTCTGCTACTGATTTTTCTTTCACTTTTGATTGAATTATTTCTACTGATTCATTTTAACTTTCCAAGGGAAGCTGGAGAAAAACTATGTAAGGGATTATTTCCTTTTCACACAGTTATCCAAAATCACAAAGGCGTATTTCTTACTTCTGTTTATCCATATAAATTTTTTCTACAAATTATTAATTTGTAGTAACTATTGAAGCACTGAAAATATTCCTGGTAGAGATACAATTAAGACTCTAAATAAAACGCAAAATTTAGCTATTTTTATAATTTCTTATAATATTCCTCAAGCCTTACAAAATATTTATTACTTTAAATTAAAATCAGGAAATCAAGTACAAGACACCTAAGATTTGAACAGAATTACATACAAGGAATCTAAAATACTATGGTTATTCCATTAAAGTAACTATTTGTGTGAAAACAGCTCCCACTGCTAGTATTCTTCCCCAGCAGCAGGAGCCATCTCCTGAGATAGCTCTTCCACCTGGTAACAGGGGGGCTCAGGACCTAACTACATTTTTATGATCCTACCTACCTATTTTAAATGACAGAAATAAGTTTTCTCATATCATTATCCTCAATTTTCCTTAAGTAAAACCAAATATTAAGCGGGTAAAGGGGCAGATACATAAGGAGGAAAAGGAAATATTATCATTATTCCTTATTTTGCCATGATTTCTCATAAACTCAGATAATTACAAACTATCCTATTTCTCTATACAGAAATCCATAAACAGTGAGACCAAAATAAGTAAAATTCACTATATAAGCAGAATAATTAAAGTAGAAAACAGAAAACTTACACTCTCAGGTATTGTTGGGAGTCCAGTTACATGAGGGGCAATGAAGTAGGAATGCTAAGCAATACAAATAAATCACATAAGAAAAAGAGAATTAAAATTTTGGGGTGTTATATATAATTTGGGATAAAAATAGGAAAAAATATATTGACTGAATTAATAAAGGCCATGGACTGACACTCAGGATTTGTTGAATTTGAGATATTCTTAAATGAGTTAGCAAGTTTATATGAAATTTAACAACGTTCTTATACAAAAAGTTAAGTGTTGTTTAAAAATTTTCACTTTAAAATTGAACAGAATTGAAAGAAGAATCCTGGGAGAGTATTAAGGTAAAAAGAGTACAGTACTGAATGGTTTTTTATATGTATATGTAACATATAAATGCATACATTCTTAATATACATTTAGGTAGACCGGGGAAAGTACATAACTAAAAAAGTCTTTTTTATATATATAAATTATAGAAATATATATATTTCTTCAAATACATTTAGTTTAGTTGACTAGAAAAATAAAGCTTGCTAACCCAAGTATATATCAAAATCTATTGCAATTCCTGAGTTTTTGTGGTAAGTCACAACAAATCTCTTTTGTAAACATCAGCCACTGTATTATTTAGAAAGCAGCAACAGAATATAATTTTTAAATGCTAAAACTTCTTAAAAATATACTTATTCCAAAATATGACCCTCACACATGCACTAAACAAATACAAATTGGCATCAATAGTGTTCAAAGCAGGACATGTCATCGAAATATTTATACGATGAACAAATTGTGTACCTGACTTCATGTTGCCCACAATGTTCCCAGATTTTACCACCCAGAATCAAAGTGCAACTTCATCATTGAAAACTGTTTTATTTTCTGTTCATATCAATCTCCAAAATTATTTTAATATCTTAATAACATAAGGACATATTTAATGCCACCTTATAATTAAAGATTAGAAAAGAAACATTCTAGCCATATTTGAGCACAGTTGAACTAGTCAGAACAAAGCTAGTTAACACAATCATAATATATGATTTTCCAGGGTAGAACAACAATAGGAGATAAATCATAAGATCTTTTGATAAAATATATGACAGAAGGCTCATTCTGGAATATACTTTAAAATTACTATGGAAAATGAAGACTATGCAAAGATTTGGGTTCCATTAGCTACTTTGATTTTGAAGGGGTTTTACTAGTACTATATTTCATAAAACTATGCTTTAAAAAATAGCATAAACAGAAAATATATTCCCAATGATTACTTTTCTTAAAAGAGTCAAATTTACCATTTCCCAAAGGACTAGAGTGAATCTTAAAGACATAGTGAAAGAAGTAATTATTTTTCGAATTTAATAGTGATTTGTAGAAGCCAATGTCCCTTTAACTCACCGGTACCAGAGAAGGCTGATTTTTCACTACTTGCTCACTGGCAATAAATATCTCTTGGTTCTTGAAATATATGAGAGAGAAAACATGAATACTTTCATGGAGAAGCTTACACAACAATTTGCTGTGTATTTGAGACAAATCCATGTAGCCACGTTAGCCATTGAAAAATACTTGAAAAACATTAATTATAAATGTTCTTTTAAAATGCTGATTTGACAATTTTATGCTAGAAAAATCCTAAAGGGAGTATTTTCATACTGTGAGAATAGAGAATGCTATGGATATTTAATGGTTTTGAAATACAGTTTCAGAAAACCACTTACATTAGAGATTAACTTTTCTTAAAATCTCTGATATTATACTGGCCACTATCCACTTGTACAGGAACAAAACCGTCCATAATCAATTTTAATCTGGCTTCATAAAACTACAACCTCTACTAGTAGTTAAAGACAAGTGTTCTGGTCCCAAATTTGCCCCTTACTAACAGAACAGCACTAGGCTTATTACTCAGTAGTCTTTTGTTGAATCAAATGAAACTATTAATGAATTTCACACCAAGATAACCAGCTGATTTTACTAATACTGAAGCGATTGCAGCTTGAGAACAGGTATACCAGATTTGAAAACTATCACAGACTATTAATTCAAAAGTATATAAAAAGTAAGTTTTAATTATAAAAATAACAATCATATATAGAAAGAGTACATAGTCACGCAAACACTTTAAACAAGATTATTTCAGCTACAATGAAAAATATCTTCTCCATATGAGAAGAAACTTCAGTTCACTGCCAACTAACACCTGAACAACTCTTCATGGTAATATTTAGATACTTCCATTTCATATAATTACCCAAACAACTTCCTCACAAGTTGACTCACTCAATTTCTCAAATGGAAAAAAGGGATCATCAAAAGAGATTAACTTTCTTGCCTCACATCACACATTTAGTGACTGTGACTTAAACCAAAATCTTCTAGTCTTAGGTAAAGAGGCCTAGAAGTCTTTGATTTATGATTCTTATTAATAAAGGTGAAGTGCTTCAACACCCAGTATTTTTGAGATATACTTTTTAAGATATTTATTTATCCCTGAGCAAATATGATACTCAAAATTAGAAAGAACACATTTGTCTTTCTCATTAACATATCTCCATTATCTTAGTACCTATATTTTCTTAACTCATTAACAAAGCATTAGAATCTCTTTATAAATACAGTGCTCTCAAAGAAAGATGACTTTTCTTGGTAAAATCTGGGGCTTTTCTTTGTTCTCCTTGCCCTTCACACTGCACTTCCGTTAACCATAAACCTCGCAGTCCTCTGGCTGAGTTTCTCCTTAACTGATCTTCCCTCTGATTCTTTCACTGGATCCCCTATCTTCATCCCCATGGCCTGCTGGAGCAGGGAGACCTCAGCCTCTGCTCTATGCTCTCCATATTCCCTCCTTTAAATTCTATGTCTCCTGATGACTCCCGGATTTGGGTTAAAAAGCCCAGGTTATCCTTAGCTTTCCATCCCCCAATCTCCAAATGACCACTAAACATTTCCACTTGGGCAGTGGCACAACAAAAGAGGATGCAGCCGCAGACATAAAGTGGCAGAGAAGATCACAGGAAAGAAAAAACACTTTAAACTGTATGACAAGAGGTTTCACTGAGGTGGGAATTGAACTAGGTCTAGACTAAAGACAGACAGTCTATAAAGAGGCTTTAGTGCAAAAGGAAAGCATGTTTATTCAAGAAACTGAACAGAACAATGTGACCAGAGCAGAGAATCAATTCAGAAAAAAAATAGTGAGACAGAAAAACGAAAAGTTAGACTGAAGCTAAGAAGTGGATTGTCCTGAAAGCCCAGCCAAAAGTTTGGGCAAATTTTATAGAAAATGGGGAGCTACAAAAGATATTCAGGAGGGGATTTTATATAATTTAAGCAAGTTTAACTTGATAGTCTTGTAGAAAGGACTGGAAGGAGAAACTCTAGATTAACAGCTATTTGAAGTACTAGGCACGTGGAAACTAGGGTGCTAACAGTGGAAATTTACAGAATGGAATGATGTAAGATAACATTATTATTAAATGAAATTACAGGAGAAAATTTAGGCAAGAATGAAGCTATTACCAAAGGAATATAATAAGGATAACAATTTGCTTATCTTGCAAAAATGCAAAAGACCTATTATGACATTATACATTTTGAGTTACTTTTTCCTCTAAATTTCTCTTGCATCATTATAATTTTTTCTTCTTTATTTGAAGTTTATTATTTTTTGGAAGAAACAAAATCCATATAAATAAATTTTAAAGTTCTATACTGTACAACACCAAATTAATGAAGAATATTAATGAAAACATTTGTATTTTATCATGAACTTTGAATATCCAAAAAAAACCAAATGAATTTTTTAGATATAGATGGCACTGTTCATCAAAGTTTCAATTGTACAGTAAATAATCTACACTACCACAAGCCTGCTGTTTCGACAAACTTTAACCATATTTCCAGTGTTTTGTGATCACAGCTAGAAGATGTATTGAAGTATGGAGAAAGAAGAAAGAACTTTTCACCCAGAATTTTTATCACATATGTTATATGCCATTTTTATTCTTACTAAGTATTGTTTTTATTTTAGGAAGGGTAGTGAGTGTGTGTAGGTGTGTATGTATGTGTGTATTCCTTTATTATGCATGGATTTCACCTGAAAAATCAACGTTTCTTACAACCAAAATGTCCTCACAATTTGGTTAATTTCAGTTAATAAATTTTTAAAATTTTGTAACTTAACAGCTATCAAAATACACACCTAATATATCAAGTTATGGTAGTTACCACAGTGCAAAAAGTCTCAATGTTATCATCTAGTAATGTTAGCACTAGCACTGCAGTTTTCCTGGAAGCAGAAGTGACCTGGCAAAGAATTCGTTTCTTGACGGTGCATGTGTTCTTAAGTGAGAAACTGTTATGACTCCAAAGAACAATTACTGATTAAATACTTACCACACTCAAATTGACAGGAGTGTTTGCCTTTGGTACTGGGTGGTTATAAAGTGATTTGAGAGTTTCATTCAAATCATTTTCCTAGAGCAAAATAAAAAGTACATTTTATAAATGAAATACATACTAAGCAAATACAACTAAAACTACTTGACAAAATCTCCCACTGTGCCTTCCCATATTACATGTTTTATATAAATACTTTCCACACAAACATTTCAAATAACTGAGATTGAAATATTTAAATCTAATAAATATGGAAAACTAAATCCCTTTATCCAGAAGAATAATAGCAACGTTTATATTTAGTATAAATACATATCTGGAAAAAGTTATTATAAGAAAAACACTAATGCATGTAAATCAAAACCACAATGAGGTATCACTTAATTCCAGTGAGAATGGCCTTTATCAAAAAGTCCCAAAACGACAAATGCTTGCATGGATGCACAGAGAAAGGAACACTCACACACTGCTGGTGGGACTGGAAACTAGTACAACCTCTGTGGAAAGGAGTATGGAGACACCTCAAAGAACTAAAAGTAGACCTGCCATTTGATCCAGCAATCCCACTACTGGGTATTTACCCAAAGGAAAAAAAGATATTCTATAAAAAAGACACCTGCACTCAAATGTTTATAGCAGGACAATTCACAATTGCAAAGATGTGGAAACAACCCAACTGCCCATCAATACATGAGTGCATTAATCAAATGTGGTTATTATATGTATACCATGGAGTACTACTCAGCCATAAAAAATGGTGAACTAATACCTCTGTATTAACCTGGATGGAACTGGAGACCATTCTTCTAAGTGAAGTATCACAGGAATGGAAAAACAAACAGCACATGTATTCACCAATAAATTGGATCAACACTTATGTGCACATGTGGAAATAACATTCGTGGGAAATCAAACAGATGGGAGGGGGGAGAAGGGGATGGGTAAATTCACACCTAACAGGTAAAACACACACTATCTGGGTGATGGGCATACTTATAACTTTGACTCAAATGGTACAAAAGCACTTTATGTAGCCAAATTGTACCCCTGTAACGTTCCAAAAAAAAAAAATTTTTTTTTTTTTTTGAGACAGAGTCTCACTCTGTTGCCCAGGCCAGAGTGCCATGGCATCAGCCTAGCTCACAGCAACCTCAAACTCCTGGGCTTAAGCCATCCTCCTGCCTCAGCCTCCTGAGTAGCTGGGACTACAGTAGGCAAGCGCCAAGCATGCCTGGCTAATTTTTTTCTATATATTTTTAGCTGTTCAGATAATTTTTTTTTTTTTTTTTTTTTTTTTTTTTTTTTGAGACAGAGTCTCACTCTGTTGCCCAGGCTAGAGTGAGTGCCGTGGCGTCAGCCTAGCTCACAGCAACCTCAAACTCCTGAGCCCAAGGGATCCTCCTGTCTCAGCCTCCCGAGTAGCTGGGACTACAGGCATGTGCCACCATGCCCGGCTAATTTTTTCTATGTATATTTTTGGCTGTCCATATAATTTCTTTCTATTTTTAGTAGAGATGGGGTCTCGCTCTTGCTCAGGCTGGTCTCGAACTCCTGAGCTCAAACGATCCGCCCACCTCGGCCTCCCAGAGTGCTAGGATTAGAGGCGTGAGCCACCGCGCCCGGCCTACTTTCTATTTTTTTAGTAGAGATGGGGTCTCGCTCTTGCTCAGGCTGGTCTCGAGCTCCTGAGCTCAAATGATCCATCCTCCTTGGCCTCTCAGAGTGCTAGGATTACAGGCGTGAGCCACCACGCCCGGCCCAAAATTTTTTAAAAATAGAAAAAACCCACTAATGCTACAAACAGAAATTATCTAAATCATTAAATCCAAGAACAACGAGATTGACTAAAAGCAGCAACACAACTTTTTATTAAATCACAGAGTGCTCTCATTCTCCATTTTCATTTTAAAATTCCAAGCCTAATTTTTAAAGATAGATACAATTTAAGTAAGATACTAATATGCAATGTAGACGTTTTTCTAAATATTTCTTTTCTACATAGCTACCAGTTACTACTTGACCCACAATAAATGGGATTAAATAAAATAAACACAAATCTACTTCATAGGATTTGTATAATAATAATTTACCTTGATGTATACTCTTTTTCTGAATCACACACACAAAACTAATAAAAAATATACAAAGATAGCTTTTCAGAAACATAGTTATTTTTATTCTTTCTTAACTTTTTATGTTTGGAAGAATAAACCAAAGGAACGTGCAGTTGTTCAAAGAAGTTAACAATTTTAAGAAATTTGGATATGAAACATGACTTCTTATGATCTTTGACTTGTATGTGCACTTATATCAGATCTCTATAAATACTTGCAGAAGTATGCACTCAAAACTGCCCATTTGAAATTCTCTTCAGAATGACCTAAAAAGACTAAAAGACAAACAATTTATCTCCTGACCACTTAAACAATGAAATGTACCACAGAACATTGTAGACGATATTGATCCTCTTGTGTGTGCAAAATTCATATGGTTACATTTTAGAATTTCCTTTTAAAAACAGTATACATTAAACAATTTATCTCTTGCCCTTTTAAATAAGGAAATGTACCATAGAAAATTGTAAGGATAACTTGAGCCATGAAGATTATCTAGATATCAATCTAAATAACCTATGGCAGTGGACTAAAAAGAAAAAGAGTATTACAATTACAGATATATTGCTTTTTATTTAATTAATGCTATGAACTTTAAATATTTGTTCGTCAGGCCGGGCGCAGTGGCTCACGTCTGTAATCCTAGCACTCTGGGAGGCCGAGGCGGGTGGATCGTTCGAGGTCAGGAGTTCGAGACCAGCCTAAGAAAGAGCAAGACCCCATCTCTACTAAAAAATAGAAAGACATTATCTGGCCAATTAAAAATATATATAGAAAAAATTAGCCGGCATGGTGGTGTATGCCTGTAGTCCCAGCTACTCGGGAGGCTCAGGCAGGAGGATAGCTTGAGCCCAGGAGTTTGAGGTTGCTGTGAGTGAGGCTGACACCACAGCACTCTAGCCCGGGCAACAGAGTGAGACTCTGTTTAAAAAAAAAAAAAAAAAAATTTGTTCTTCAAATAAGGAACATTAGTGTAGTTTTCTCTATTTTGTCTTCTCAGAAAGCCAAAATTATATAGATTTGTTCATAGCTATTTTCTTTTATGTATTCCAGTATCACTGAAGGTTTCAGAAAGAATAATATGACTTTCAGTATGAAGATAGTATTAATTTATCAGTAAGAGTTACAAAGGTAAAGTATCCAAAATTTGGGCAGCTCATATTTAATACAATTAATGTTGGTTCTACCTGTCCACTCACAAAAACAAAGAACAAGAAATGATCATGAATAATTTAATCAGAATTCTAGTTTTGAATTTTCATTGCAAAAAATAGATTTATTTCCAGTGATTTTCTTAGGAAAATGAATGAATATATAGCTTTAATATAAAATTGTTCAAGTGTAAAATGACCTTTTAATGTACATTTCACAGAATTAAGCAATCAAATGTAGAGAGGGAGGTATTTACACACACACATACACAAACAACTGGACTTTTGACAAACACTACAAACTTGCAATTACATTATACTAATTAACTTTGGTTGCTGAATTAGCAAATTGCTCACTACAGAGGTAAAAGGAGTACTTAATTTGTTAGTAACACAGTTAGATCATTTTTAATAAATAGAAATATGTCTCCTAGTTTTCAAATGACAGAACTGATTATCAGACTTACAGCCCTTGTATAATACTTTGGTCAAAGTCACAAGGTTAGTAAAAGATAGAACGTAATTCCAGGATTTCAGGGTTTGATCAAGCTACATTGTCAAAAAATTGCTGTTACATTTTTATTTAACAATGACTACATTAAGCAACTTCAGGGTTATTTGTAAATACTTTAATTCTAAGGTGACCAGATTTGGAACTACCACCACTTAAGGTACTATTAATCTGAGTAGGGCAACAATGAAATCTAATCCCTCTATTACAGGATATATAGGATTACCTTAAACTTACATATAATTACAGATTGTCCATGCCACATTTCCTCCTTATCTACTCAATTTTACTTAATTTAAAAATATACTGAAGGGGCCAGGCATGGTGGCTCACGCCTGTAATCCTAGCACTCTGAGAGGCCGAGGCGGGAGGATCACTGGAGGTCAGGAGTTTGAGACCAGCCTCAGCAAGAGTGAGACCCCGTCTCTACTAAAAATAGAAAGAAATTATCTGGACAACTAAAAATATATAGAAAAAAATAGCCAGGCATGGTGGCACATGCCTGTAGTCCCAGCTACTTGGGAGACTGAGGCAGGAGGATTGCTTGAGCCCAGGAATTTGAGGTTGCTGTGAGTGAGGTTGACGCCATGGCACTCTAGCCCGGGCAACAAAGTGATACTCTGTCTCAAAGAAAAAAAAAAGAAAGCAAGAAAGAAAAGAAAGAAAGAAAGAGAGAGAGAGATACTGAAGGGTGATTTTAATATTAAAGTGTTACTAAACTATAAGAATTATTATCTATCATCTATATTACTATAATGAACAATTCATTCTAAACAATTTTGATGGATAATACTTAAGGGCAACTGACCTAATCCTAAAATTCTGGGGTTTTGTTTCAAATTAGAATGTTAAAAAAAACATAAAAGATTTCATCTGATTTATCAAAGTCATTGATTTTTATTCTTATAACAGCTTATTTTCAAATATAGTCTGTAAGAATGTTTAGCATAGTGCCTGCCTGTTTCACCACATTGGGCAAACAGTAAATGTCTATACCATTTTAACTGAACTCCATCTACCAAGTCTATTAGATAAATTTAAGTAAAAACTCAAAATACTATGCCCATGAGGATATTTTGCTCCAGATTCACTTAAATTTCTTTAGAACATCGAAACTTTTTAAAATAAGGTAAAGCAATAAATGATAGACAACTATATAGAGTTACATTCTTGGAAATTTAAGCACCTCAAAATAATTAGATAGTACATTACATGTTAGAAAGTAGGAGTAGATTAACCTAGAAATAAAGTGAGAAGCCATATCATGAAGTTCTTATATGTCAGGTTACAAAAAAGTTTAAATTTTATTCTAACAAAAAGGGAAGCTACTAAGAGGCTATAAGAAGTAGAATAATCTGTTTTCAGAGAAAGTTCATTCTTGAAGATCAGAAAAGGGTGGTACTCAAAACAAAGAGTGCACATGAAATGCCCACAAATAATATCTAGAGAAAAGAGAATCAAGAATATAACATAAGGAACACCAAAATTTTCGGTATAGATGAAGGGGAAAAGCCCAAGAAAGAGGCTGAGGACATAGATAAAAAAAAAAAAGGCAATGAGGAACCAAGAAAACACAATTTCAAGAGAAAGTAAACAAACAAATAGGAATTTAAACAGATAACCATAAAATGGAAACTATATCTTAAATGTGAAAATTAGAAAATAGGCAATTATAAAATTAAAAAAATTTAGGCACATATTTCTAAACTATCCGGCCTTTGAATAAACATTCCAATAACCAGGCATTTTCAGGTAGCTAGATTAACTGTGAAAAAATATATTCTGGTTTAATCTTAAATCAGACTACTTATAATTTCTATCCACTGAAACAAATTCTATCATTCAAAATTAGTTTATTTAACGTTCAGACCATTACCTTTATGCATTTTAAATTACAGTTTGTCCATATGTGTGAATTTCTCAGCAGATAAAGATCTATTTAATGTGATTCTTTCATCTAACATTTTGGCAATCCCTTCCAATTTCAGGTTGAGTACTGCTTCTGTCTTCATCACTACAGACAAAAATCTTCATAAGGATTTTGTACCTGCAACATGGTATGAGGTGCCTTGCAAAATAACATAAACCTATTATTTGTCGGCACTCTAAGTTGGATATTTTACCTCATCAGAAGATTGCATTATTTAACCAACATTGTTCTCTGTGTATAATTTGCTTGTGAAACAGTGGGACGGACTCAAATTTCTACGGCACTCCCGGATACATCGGCATGTACTGTCATCATAAAGAACCAAGCACAGTTACACACAATGTGCTCTTTGCAAACATGTCCTTTTAAAGGCTACGTTTCTTTCACGCTTTTTAATAAAAACATCACTTATATAACAGTGGAGCTGCTCTGTAACCTAGCCATGCTGCTAGAAACGCCCAGGAAACAAGGACATTCTCTGTTGCAAATAAGCAACGGCACCTGGAGCAGAGGGTGCAAACTGGCGATTTGCAGGCTGCATCGAACACGTGGGCATATTTTGTTTGATCAACACTGTGGTGCTGCTGTTTAACTAAGCTGCCAACTTCTAAATCTGAGATTATTCATTTAAAAAATCTGGATTTCTTGTTCCTCTTAAAAATCCAAAAAGCTGGCAATACTGGCCACACATTTTCCACTGTTGGAACCAACGCCTAGAGCTGAGTAGCGGCTTCTGTCTTTGCATGTGGCACGTGCTATTCAGATCGCCACACTTAACCCAGCTTCCTGCTGCTGGGCACCTCCCCGGCTTCTGTCACTGAGTCCCCCCTACGTGGTCCCTGTAGGTAACTGAGTTCGCAACCCCTGATATGAAGCAACTGCTCAACAGGAAATCCCACTCACTGCTCACTTTTTCATCTGACAAGAAAACAGTTCAGAGTAAACAAAGCAGTGCAATAATTCCAATATTTTAACTAAATTCCATTGCACACTTTAAGTCAAAATATGTGGCAAAAATAATATTTTCCTTTTTTAGAAAACTATGTCCAAAACTTTTGAAACACATACACACACACACACACACACACACACACATTTACATATTGTAAATTACATAAGCTTAGCCTCCCAGGATAAGAAGTGTTATTTTCGTGTCTTTATTTTGTGGTTTCTCCGAAAATTTTCAAACAATATATCTCCAAAGCAATTTTTTAACTAATATAAAAGCTCTTAAGTCAATCAATTATCAATAAGTTAAAAGGTTTTTCACTAAATTTTATAGTCCCAAGGACGGTCAAAATCTGTTTTCTTACAACCAACCACAAAAATCCTAGGAAGTTAAAAAAAACTCAATATATTATAATAGGTAAATAAGATATTTTATTTGAATTTTTAAAAACTGAAAATATAATTCCATAAACAAATAATTAACTGTGACTCTCATAGTCCTAGAAACATACATAAATGTAAAACAAATACATTATGACCAATTATTTTAAAACAAAGGGGAGGAGATTAGTTAAAATTTAATTGTAAGATTATTTCCTTAATTTTCTGTAAAGAAGTACAGCAAAAGACAGATGTGTATATAAAGTCATGAGTCCATTTTGTAGAAGTAAGAAGACTCCCCCCACGCTTGTACTTCCACCATAAAGCTGATAAAACTTTTACATTCAAAAGTCAAAGGCTATTATTTTGTTTGCATAACAAATTATCTTTTTTTTATTATTATTTCAGCTTATTATGGGGGTACAAAAGTTCAGGTTATATATATTGCCCATGTACCGCCCATCCCCCCCAGTCAGAGCCTCAAGCGTGTCCATTCCCCAGGCAGTGCGCATTGCACTCATCACGTCGTTATACCCCATCCCCTCCCCCCGCCCCCCACCCGCCCGAGTCAGAACGCTGCAAACAAAATAATAACAATGTAATGAAGGTCCTATGAGACATGGGAAAATAAATTGTATGCCAATTAAAAAAAAAAAGTCAAACGTTAAATAAAGGAAAGGAAATGTTTTTTGTCAAATAGTCAGGTAACCACTAAAGTCTAAGCAATCAGCAGGAACCTAACTTATAGTAATCAAATAAAACTAAGGAAACTGCCTTTCTGTAGAAAAACGTCTAATGTCTAGAGGCTGTTTTTCTGTCTGGAAAATCGACACAAAATGTGTAAAACTGAAACATTCTGCTTCCAAGGGATTTGTCCAAAGGAAGAGCGTCAAAGCTCCGAGTTTGGTGTGAGTTAAAGGGGGCAGGGGGAACTACAAAGGCCCCAAACATAAATCTGTCTTCCTTATTAGAGTATTTCATTTTGAACCCTTGGCAACAATTTTATAGTTGTAAAATTATGTTACTCAAATTAGGAAAAACAGTTATTTCTTGCTTTTTGGCTAGCATATTAGAGAAATTCAAAATATAAATAATGGCAAAAGTTAAATTAGTAATACTTTAGGATATTTTTGAAATCTTGTTAAAACTAGGACAGACATGTCATAGAACTAAAGCAGGTAACAGTGGCTCAAAATTATATATCACCTTTCACATTAAATAGGCTTAAGTCTAATATATCTAACAAGTAAACAAAATGAATAGAAATCTAAGAAATATATTAACTTTCAAATATTTTAATGGCAAAAATCCAGGAAAAAAAGAACATACAGTTTTTACAGCACTGTGTACAAAATTTCTCACTTAGAAGTCTAAAGTAAATCTAAATTATAGTACTTTCAGATCTTACAATCATCCAGGAGTAGAGAAAAGTAGCTTTAAAGTAATATATACAAATTTTCTAGCTTAGAACTCTATGGACTAGAGTAGTTTTTGTAAATAATGTATGTAAGTCACTTAGCAGAGCATTTGGCTGTAGTAAAAAAAGCACTAAATGATGCTGCAGTTTATTTACTGTCAATATTAGTATTATCATTAGCATCTTTAACTTAAAAGAGTCTCTGCTATTCAAGAAATTCAACGAACAAAGTTATTTTTTTGCCTGTCCTAATGAAAATATGCTTATCAATTTTTACTGTGCTTTACCTTACTTTGTATTAAAATATCTAAAAATTCCCATAAATGTGTGTCATTTTTCAATATGACTACTCTTTTATAAGGACCTAAAATATTTTAAACTGTTTGATATCAACTCAATTATAAATATTTTTAAGTTTCTAGATCATTAAAACACAAATTCAAAAATCAGAGGATAACTCATAAATGAGGTTTTTCTGAAGAGATATTTCATCACAATAGAAAAAAATTAATATTTAGGATATTGTAAAAACAATAGCACAAATATTGTCTACCCAAGAATTTTAATTCATTTGCTACTGAGAATGAACCCCGAATAAATCAAACCAGTATTATCTCACAATAGAATACCAACAAATGAAGTATGCTTCAAATAAATGCACTAATTTTGCACAAAAGACAGCTTCAAAGGTACTAAATTTTTTAACATTTAAAAGTCATAATATATTTCAAGTGAAGATGTAAGTAACTGATTAAAAGTAAGCTATATTAGAAGGAAAATACTTAGTGCAAAATCTCAACTTATGAGGAAAGAAAAAAGACAAATAAATGAACAACTGTCACATTAAGCACGTGCAAAACTTCTGGGCACTTATGGGGGATCATATGAAAACCGCTATAGACTTTTCACGTTATAAATTGCTTTAAATGCATTTATTCATTTTATAAACTGAGAATAAAGACTATAGTTAATCATATAGTTAGACATCATATAGAAAAACTTATAAATGTACCTTAGCAAGTCTTACAGAAATAAAACTAGAAATACCAAAATGTAAGCATCATGTGTCATAAGTGGCTTTTATTTTCTTTTTTAAAATTCTCTGATCTTCCAAATTTTCTATAGCAAAATATATTACTTTTTTAATAAGAAAACATGGTTAAAGCATTTTGTAATATTTCTCAATAAATTTTAGCCCGATTAAGTATATGAATTCTACGACTAGGGCATTCCTACAAAACTGAATGCAAACCTTACTCTAAGGCTCTGGCCAGTAAATACTCAGAAAACCAGCACAGTTGAGCTTCTCTCATAGACCTATGGAAGCAGCACAGTCTGTAGTAAACAAAACTGGCCTCTAAATTAAGAGACCAGATTACTCCAAAGAATTGTATGAATAGCTCATTAGACAATCTTACCTACCTTTCCACACCCACCCCCTGCAAAAAAAATTACTAGTAATTCTAAGTTTTGGTTTTATAGTGAAATAAAACAAACTTTTTAATACTATATCTTAAGGGTACAGTGAAATTAAATGAATGTTATTAGAAGGGGGGGGGAAGATAGAAAATAAATTCCAGGTGTAATAGCATTTCTCCAACCATCTCACAAAGCATTTTCACAATATTGAACATTGTGTATTGAAATTACAGAAAAATACCAATATCTGGCTCCAAGATTGTAAATTCACCCCACTAGCAATATTTTTTTCTCTTCCAAAAGTCATTCTTCCACACTGTGATCCCAAATTTCAAGGGCACAGAATGAAACTGTCCCGTTCCCATTCTTAATTCTGCTACGCCACACACCATGATCAACTGCCTATGGAGTGCATCTGCGGAAACACACCAGAAAAACAATTTCCCATCCTGCAAACACACTACATGTTTTACCTGACAACATGTGAACTGGCTAAACTCCCACTAATTTTTAATGTCATAACTAACGTTCCACATTTATAGTTTATTACCTATGTAATGATAACATCTCAGAATTTTATAGCAGGGAAAAACTGACTGAAATAATTTTTGCTCATTGCAAAAAGTAGATAAATGCTGAAGTGAATAAAGTTAAAAAAACTGATGGCATATCTAGACTTTTTTATAAGTACATATAATCATGCATTTATATATATTCATTACACATATTAGCTATTTCTTAAAATATATACATATTTTACATACATATAACTTGTTCTTTACATACTATAAATATTACTTTGAAATTTTTCATCATTTCACAAAAGATCATAAACATTTCTCCAAGTCAAGTTATATAAGTATATACATTTTTCCTAATAGCTAAATAGCATTCCATTGTATTATTCATTAATTTATTTATTCAAAAATTATCTATTAATTCTACTGGGAGTCATTATGTGCCAGGCACTACTGTAGATAATGGGAATATATCAGTAAACAGACAAAAACCCCTGTCCCTGTGAAGGTCACGTTCTGGTGGGGAGTGAAGAGATTACGGCACAGAATAGAGATTGGGGAATGTACCGTTATATACCAACCAATTCCCACTGGGGGAAATCCATGCTGTCATCAATTCTTTTTAATTTATTTTTGTTATTTTTTTACATTGACAGATAAAATTGTATGTATTTATTGTGTACAACATACGATATTTAACACATTGACTGCTACACTAGGAAAAAAAATTATTTTCTTGGGGCCATGGTGTTTTATTATGAAAATAAAATAAAAACTTTGAAAACAAAGTGATCCCTTCTAATTTATGAAAAATTTGTTATTTTGTATTGTTTTCTGTGTGTGAGTTATATACAACTTGAAAAATAGTTCACACAGCTCTCAAGGTAAAGAGACACATGAGTTACATGTTTCACAAGGCCCCAGGCACAAAACTAGCGTGAGTTAAATACAACTCTCATGGCAGTTAATGTGTTAAGTATTAATATACATATTGCAGAATGATTAAATCTATCACATTAACATTTTTTTGCTACTATACACTATGTAGTAATAAATAACTTTGTTCACACTTTTCCGCACATTCTTGGGAATAATCTTGGGCTTTAAATTCCTAGAACTTAAAGATTCAATAAAGACTAGCCTGTGCAACGTAGTGAAACCACGTCTCTACAAAAAAAAAAAATTAGCCAGGCGTGGTGGTGCGCACCTGTAGTCCCAGCTACTTGGGAGGCTGAGGCAGGAGGATGGCTTGAGCCCACAAGTTTGAGGCTGCAGTGAGCTATGATTGGACTACTTCACTCCAGCCTGGGTGACAGAACAAAACTCTGTCTTAAAAAAAAAAAGAGTATGAGATTTCAACAATCTGGTAGACATTATTAAGTTTCCCTTCAAAGAGTTATGTCATTTTATAGTTTTACAAGTAGTACATGAAGTATGTTTCCCCTCACACTTATTAAAAAAATATTTTCAATTCTGCCAATCTTAATGTGCTTGTTTCTTTTACCTTCAGTTAGGCTGAACATCATTCACAGGTGTATATGGTGTTGGCATCTCTTCGGTAAGTTCTTAGATGCTTTACTGATTTTCTACCAGGTTCTTTTTCTTATTAATTTACAGGTGCTTATTATATATTATGGCTACTAGCCATCTTTAGTGGTTATAAATATATTTCTACCAGTTTATTATTTGCATTTTACATTTCCTTATTTGTCACCAAACAAATGGTTTCATTATTATGTGCTTAAATACGCCGATCTTTTTGGTTTCAGTATTCCGTATTAGGTATATAAAGGCTCTCGCCATGACAGAAATTTTTTTTCTTCTAGTACATTTAGAGATTTATCCTTCCTTTCAAACAAGTATAATATCTAAATAGAGAAGGACCACCAAACCAGGTGGACAAGTCAAGACTAAAAACTCCATTATTCCTCTCACTAGAGCACTTACAGAGATTGGTCAGAATTATCTTCCAAGAGATACAATGATTATAGCTTACAAACAGATATTTGCCTATCCACAGCAACTTTCTGAAAAAGATGCTGAATTTCATTATTTTGAATTCTTTGTTCACTATTAACACTAGTTAGTTATATGATTGACTAGCTAATCTCTAATTTAGCCATTCTCAAAGAACACCTCATTATGCTATCTTTCAGTACAAAGATTGAGATACACCGTTAAAATCTTAAAATGGCAGTATTTTTGTAATTTACCAGAAAAAAATAAGCTGCAGGATGGAATTTTCTCAATTTAAGGTTTTACTCCATGATTTTTTTTCATAAAGCTTGACATCACCTATTTCTTATCGACCAGAATGGTCAAATGACAAAAAATATATAAAAATTTATTTTAAATAAAAAAAATAATAACCAATAATGTTTATTGTGAAAGATTCTCCTTATAGGTACACATGATTTTACTTTTTTTTTTAATTACATTTTATAATATCTCCATATTTTGTGCAGGTAAAATTATTCCTAATTCAAAGAGTACTGCAACATGCAGGTGTTCCTCCACATATACAAGTTTGAGAACCACACATACAAATAACTTGATTATTGTAATTGCTTTAAAATCTGTTTCCTATAAATTAATGACAAGTATATTGTGGGTATGGAGACTATATTAATCTTTAAGTCATTTAACATATTCATATTTTATGTAAATATTTTGTAGTAATGATGGATTTCCTAAATTTAAACAAAAATTCCTAGGAATGTTAATTCTACAAGCACATTTATAGAAACTATTCTGAACATGCAATAATTAGTTATTAATTATTAACAGGTTCAGTGTTTTCAAAATATTATAAGAGTTCAAAACAAAGAGAAATGTTCAGATTCTTTAAAGAGTATCAGGAAGTCAGTTTGGAGGCAGTGAGGTAAGCTATAAAATGCAGATTCAAATATTACAGAAAAATGATGTCTTCTAAAGTGGGTCGGCAAAAACAACTATCGTCAGAAAGAGGGAATGAATTTGCGTGTGTACGTTGAGAGAGAAAGGGAACATGGGGGAAGAGAGAAGCATGTTCACAACTGATGACTCTCGGTGATGTTTATGTAAGAGTTCATTGTATTATTGAAACTTCACTGTAAATTTGAATTTTTTAACGAAAAGTTTCAAAAATTCACAGAGAAAAATAAGAAGGCATATACAACGTTGGTCTTTCTATTAGGGCAGACCCATCTTGGGTAGAGGACAGGAAGTTACGCTCCCCTTTAAACTGTAGAGCTTTTGAACTCTGAGCATCAAACAATAATGAAAAGGAGCTCTCCTCACCCATTTTCCACACTGCCATCCCCACCGCCACCCCGGCCCCACTGCCCAGCCAACCCACGCCAATCAACCTGTAGTGTGAAGCATAACGTTCTTTTGGATAAAGCACTGGTTTTAAGTACAATTGTTATCCAGATGAAAAAAGTTATGCCTGAACAGAGAATGGAGGTACATTCACATTCCATTACTTATAAAGCAGTTAACCATTCACTTTGAAATAAAGATTGAAAAAAATTCTCTAGGTCTAACAAATGTTTGGAGTAAATTAATAACCTAACTCTCAATGAAAGATATAAACATAGCTAGATAGCAAATGAACAGAGACATCAATTTTATACCAAAGTGTTCTTTGCGATATGTTAATTCATAAAGGAAATGTTATTTCTTTTCCTATAAGCATTCTATAGAATCTGGGTTGCCCAATATTCATATTATAATCTCATTCCCACAGACTGTACAAAGCTGTCAATAAAGCAACAGGGAGCGACAAAGCAACCCTCCACTACTGTGTTTGAAATCCTATTACAAGGAGGAAAAAAGAAACCAAATCAGCAAAATGGTAAGAATCATTTTTTCGGCCCACATGCAACCAAAGAACAAGGAAAAACAGAGACTATTTTCTAACATGTATAGCAAACTAGAGAATGTTGTATTATCCATCTATGACACATCTAGTGAGCAACAGCATCTATATTTTATCACTCGAGTTGGCCTGGCACTAATAAATGTGTGAATGCTTATCCAAGTGTCCCAGCACTTCAGTCATTCCCATCCTTTTGGAAACTCTCATCCTGTCTCCCTCTCAAAAGGGCTGTTTCCTATATAAAAAAAAAAAAAAAAAAAAAAAAAAAAAAAACAACCCACAACTAGAGAGAATTAAATTTGAGAAAAAGAGCAACCCTGAACTTTGGCAGAACTTCGAGGGTTAATTACAATTCTACTTAAACGTGATTATGCTCTGATCCTTGT
The DNA here is from genome assembly GCF_041146395.1 of Eulemur rufifrons. Lineage (NCBI taxonomy): Eukaryota > Metazoa > Chordata > Mammalia > Primates > Lemuridae > Eulemur > Eulemur rufifrons. The sequence continues at coordinate 95,506,652 of NC_090999.1, read as the reverse complement.
CCTTCTATGATGCTAACATTGGCAGAAAAGAAATCCAAGACTCTAGCTCTCCTTTTTTACTACTGGTTTTATTATCGAATTGTTTTTAAGCCTCTTATGGATGAAAGCTGCTTTTAAATACTATCTCCTGAATGTTTATGGAAAGGTATGTCCAACTCTTGGGTTGTTTTCAGAGAAGGAAAACAAGCAAAATAGATTCTTTAGAAAATGAAGAATTTTGAAGTATAATTGAAGATGTAGTGAGTGTTTATAACTGGACATTAGTTACACACGCATTTCTCAAAGGGCTTGTCATTAGAGGAGATATCCGGCATTTACATAAGATTAAGATGTCTTTATCCCCAAACCGGGAATCAAATTATCTCATAGCAGATAAATGAGGTTTGCAGAGATTTCAGCATTATCCACTTTAATTGAAAGAAGAAAACGATCAAGCCTAAAATAAACCACACGTGGAGAGCGTCTCTCTCTCTCTCCTCTCTCCTCCCTCCCTCTCTCTCCCTCCCTCCCTCCCTCCCTCCCTCTCTCTCTCTCTCTCTCTCTCTCTCTGTCACACACACACACACATCTCTGTTCTCCAGGCCTTGCCAGACAGTTAGGAGAAGTGAGCTGCCCGGCCATCTCCTCCGCTCGCCTTTGCTCTCTGCTGCCCGTCACCTCCCTGTGGCCTCTCTGCTCGTTCTCCCTCTAATCCTAATCACTCTTTGCCTCTTAAGCCCAGCCTTGACTCTCTACATATGTTCCATTTTTAATATAGGATATATAATTATTCTAGACTCCAACAGAAAAATAAAAATCATACACATGCGCTGCCGCAGTGGCTAAAGATCTGGAAGGCGTATCAACTTTGGCTGTCAAACTTCCTGTGCCGCAAACAGGCAGGTCCCCTAGCTCTGCAGGGGGACAGGAGCCCCTCTATGCATCGAGAGAGAGAAGCGGGAGGCAGAGCTCTGCTGCGACCTTGGCAGCTTCAGCTCTGCCTCAAGGAGGGACACAGTGGAGAAGCCCGAGGCAGACTGTGGTGAGACAGAGGAGGGCCCAGGGGTCACTGAGAGTGTCCTGTACACTCTGAGTAGGGACGACTCAAAGATGGGGACATACTACTGAGAAAGCAGACAGTGTGCGCTGCAAGCTCCAGAGAACAAGTGAAGGAAGCACAGTGTAATCACAGAAGCACTGAATGTGCCATGAGGAACCCTGAGTTCTTGGCCCGGCTCTGTCACTGTCTAGTTGCATGTCCCCAGGCACACCTGTCCCTTAAACTTTCTGTGTCCTCTCCTCATACTCAAACTAAGCAACACCACCAAACTATCTCTAATTTGCTTTCTGATAGCAAACAGGTCAAAATTGAGGTCACTAGCTACTATGATAAATGTGAAATGGTATATCTGGTGAGTGCTTGAAAGTTTCCAATTTTATATGCCCATGAAGTTATTTATTTACTATATTTCCACACAACAAAAATCTAAGGAACTCTTGAAATGTGTTGATAAATCCGAAGTCGTATTGTTTCAAATACCACTCCAATCTGGCACCGTCACCTGAGGTCAGGCAACGTTACAAATAGACTTTCTGGGTAGCCAGGTGTTTGCTCTGATTTTGCAATAGTATTTCCCATGAAAGGACCGGAACTATATAGACTATAACACTCAAAAGTTATCTTTTCTTCAGTCTAAACAACCCTACTTCTGCCACCTCCGCTGAAAGAGTATTTCTCTGCAATGCAGTGTGCAACAAACTTGTTTCAACAGTATTAAGTCCAGCATTAATAGGTGCAAGCACAGTTCTACTACTTCCTTTCTACAGACTTAAGTCACACTCTGTCTTCTTTTGTTTTCATGGCTCTAAATATTCAGCCTCTACCAGGATTGACGCTGTGTGAGGAAGTGCTACAGACCTAAGGGACAGGCTTCAAGGGTGCTCACCCAGTGCGCTTCAGAACTGGAGGATTCCATTTCCTTTTTCTGGCTTTAGGGTTAGGTTACTGTCTCAGAAAAGACGCTCATGTTAAGATCATAAAAATGAATAAAGAAGACCAAATCCACAAAATGACTACACTCAACATAAGTTTGTATTAATAACTGCACAATGTTTTGTTTTCAGGCTCCAAAATGAGCAAGTATTAGTACATTTTTAGACACACATTACACTCACAGCTTCACGCACAGAGCTGGACAGCACACTTGGACATGTGGAAGTCAACATCCGAATGCTTTGCTCTAACACTGGGCCTGTGGTGGTTCTAGTAGGACCACAGAGACTCAGCACAGAGTTCTGACACTACTGCTCTGGCCCGGGCTGGGACCACCCCAAAAAATCGCCCAGAGATCCAAGGACGTTCACATCTCCGTTGCATAAGACAGTCTACAAAAAAAGTGAATGGCAAAGAGGTCCACACTCTCAATTGCAAGGAAGTGTTAGTAACTCTTTCCTCACGCAAATTAAAATCCAGTAACCCTATCTGGAACTGAAAAGATTATCTCCAGAGTATCACAGTATCTGGCACAACAGCAGACATTCAATACATTCTCGATAAATTTTGCCAAATATTGAATAACCACCTTATTAGTTAACAGAACAAATATTATCAAAACTCATTGCACATCAATGTCCCGTGCTGCTACAGTCAGAGTTATTTAGTTGGGAGAGGAAAAACGGTTTGTAAATAAGATGGCTATCTAATAAAATATCACTGAGCAATACAGGAAGAAATATTTTAAATAGATTTGAGATAATGAATAAATAATTTAAGGGTCCAGAAAAGAAAAAAAAATAAAATAAACTCTCTTATTTTATTCCAAAAACTCAGAAAGTTTTTGCTAGATTGGTCAACAAAAAGAAACTCTACTTGCTGCTTGCCCTAGGAAGAGAAATATCGGGAGGGCCTGGAGAGTTCATAAACATAAGTTTTCTGTCTGCAAGTGAAGATCTGTAGCTTGTAACTTTTTATTTGACTGAAATGGGACATTTCACCCTTTATATAAGTGTTTTCTATTCTCTCACAGGAGCTATATGTTTCTAGTGAAAATTAATATTGCTATTTTAAACTATCCAGCATATTTTTAAAAAACAATAAAACAATAAAAATTAACAGAAATTAAGCAATGAGCACGTATTTTATTAAGACTGTATATGTGTGTATAAGTCTTGAAATCAAATAATGTGATCCTTCAACTTAGTTCTTTAGGATTATTTTGGCTATCCTAGGTCTTTCAGCAATGCATTGTTAAAATACTCCAAGCTTTGGTCACCTTTTACTTAAAATCAAAGTGATGATCACTACTTTGTAATAAATATATAATACAGTGAATTATTAACAGAAATTATCTACTTAAATTAAATGTTGATTTCCATCTCTCTCTCTCTCTCTTCTCCTCTTTTCTTCCCTCCCTTGAAATCTAAGACTTGTATAAGACAAAACAGCCTTTCCATTTATTGAGTTATATTTAAAGACAAAAGAAGAAGACAAGAAAATGAAAATAAGCAGAAGAGGAGGATTTTGCTATAAATTTTTACTGTCTTCCCACTAGTTATTTTTTAAAACTTTGTTATCATAGGATTCCATAATTCAGGTCAATGAGCGATTATCTGGCTAACTTTAGGACCTGTCTGGATTACAATGAGTGCTGTGTACTAAAATAAAATCTTAAGGCTCAGCCCACACTGGCCGACTGAATGGACCCCCTCTTGGGCAAAGGAATATCCTAAAACTAAATTGCCTGCCAGGAGGAGGGAGGTCAGACTTGCCTCATCACACCCCTCCTCCCTTCTTGGGGACATCCTTTGTAACCCATCAACAGGCCTAAGCATATGCAATACAAACCTGCCTGTCCTCAGTGTACACAAAAAACATAGGTCCAGTGGCTTGTCTCTGATTAACAGCTATTTATCTTAGAACATTCCAAGCCTTTAGACAAAGCTTCATGTCTTTAGCCAATTACAAGTCAAAGAATCTTTAAACCCCCCTACAACCTGTAAGCCCCTCCCCCTGCACCCCCCTTCGAGATGGCCCACCTTTTGGGGCCAAAGCATTGTATACCTCCCACGTATTTATTTATGACTTTACCTGTAAACCCTGTCTCCCTGAAATGTATAAATCCCAACTGTAACCCAGCCACACCGAGTCCACTTGCTCAAGGCTTCTTGGGCATGGCTCCAGGTCATGGTCCTCAAATTTGGCTCAGAATAAATGTCTTTAAAATTATTTTACAGAGTTTGGCTTTTTTCCATTAACAGTGTTCACACCCCTTTGCCTTCTCACATATGCTAGCTAACCGGAATGCCACGAGGGAATTGGGGTTCCCAGAGCAGGCTGAGCACCAAACCCACCTAGAGATTATTTTACAGATCTGTTGGGCTTCACCTCAAAACACCTATATCAGTATTTTTAAGAACCCTAAGCAATCCCTGTGCAGCCAGAGTTTGAAGAATCAGAGCGTGAACTTCCTTGTCCTTAATGACTCAGGTCAGAGAGCGCTGGGGAGAAACTGGTAGTGCCCAGAAGAGTGGAGCAGCAAGTCCCATGAAGGAAAGGTAGACTTATGAACACCCTTAGTAATAAATGGTGTCCCACCTGCCCTTCAATCAACTTAGAAAACAGTGATGCAATATACCAAACCAAGTGAGGAGGCAGCGATCTCAGGAAGAAGGAATAACAGGGGCACATTCAAGGCGGATTGAAGGTCAGAGGCAAAGTTGTGGGGCTGATGGCCTCCTGGGGCCCCAGCAGATGGAAATGGTGACAAAGGAGCTCTCAGAGGGGAGCCAGCTTCAAAATGTCACCCTAAGATGAGAAATGAGAACAAGTTTTTTCTTTGTATGTCAATGAGAGTTAAGCAAATATAGATTGTTCTCTTATAGTGTCCTTTCAATGTTTTTGAGCCTGGTAAATATTTCCTTACTCTTCAAAACCAAGTATTTGAATGAAAATTCAGTGCAACTACACAGAACTGAGACCCCAAAATAGTAGTGTTTTACACACAAACAAAATTTGTTTCTTGCATATATAAGTCCGAATGTAGGTAAGCCATGAAGTCTTCATAGCCCTCCTAACCCTACCACTTCGTTGTCCTTAGCAGCACTCAACCTTATGACTCAGGATGGCAGCCAGCACACCAGCTATCACACCTGCATTCCAAATAGCAAAATAAAGAAAAGGACCAAGGAGAAAAGGGCATGTTGCACAAAGCATCTATCTTTTAAGGAAGGATCTCATTACCTAGTACATGATGCTTCTGTGTCATTGGCCACTTGGCCATAATTTAGTTACATGATCACACCCACGACACACAGTGGAGACTGGAAAATGTCATGTCACATTTATTCTGAGCCATCAAACTCTCAGACAAAATCAAACATTTTGTTACTATGGAAGAAGAAGACAGTGGAGAGTGGGAAACAGTCACAGTAGGAACCAAGGTCAGGTCTCCGCTGTGGGTCCCAGGGCACCTTAATCACACAGCTCAGCCCCCAGAGACTCAGAGCAAACCCAGCAGGAAGGACCCTGGGAGAGGTGCAGTAGGAACCTTCACTTCCTGATGAGGAAACTGAGGCCCAGAAGGACTAAGAGATCTTCCCCAGCTCCCTCACCCCTTGACGGCAGCAGGGCCACCTCACAAGACTGGGCTCAGCTTCCCTGTCCAAAACACCGAGCTCGCCCACCAGGAACTCGCATCTCAGTTTCTGGGATTTTGGATCCAACACGGTTATTTCCACTGTTAAAACAAAATCTCAGATGGCTCCGTCCTGGAACATACCTTTTATCACAGTTCTATAGTTCTCAGTCCTGTGTTTTGCTTTGTTTTGTTTTGTTCTTTAAGAAGAAGGTCTTGCTCTGTCGCCCAGACTGGAGTGCAGGGACGTGAACACAGCTCACGGCAGCCTCAGACTCCTGGGCTCAAGGGATCCTCCTGCCTCAGCCTCCTGAGTAGCTATGACAACGGGTGCACACCAGTACCCAGAGCTCATTTATTTGTAGTACTATTACTATTAATATTATTATTTGTAGAGATGACATGTTACTATGTTGCCCAGGCAGGTCTTGAACTCCTGGCCTCAAGTGATCTGTCTCCTAGACCTTCCAAAGTGCTGGAATTATAGGCACCCTCAACTAAGGCAGGTCCAACAGCTGAACTGCAGAGACCTGGGCCACAGGGCGTCTCCCAGGTGTCAGGCTCACCAGACCGGGGTGGGACTGGAAGCCAAGAACATGAGGAGATGGCTCGGGGGCCCCTCTCCCCTGCCTGCCTGTCCCTCTCAGCTCAGCCTCACCTGTTGTGTCCCTAAACCACATTGCACATGGGCACCATGGAGCCTCATCACCCAGAGTCATGACCTTGACCTTCCCATGTTTGGTTAGTGGAACACAACCACAGCTCAACGGTTTCAGGTCAACACACAGATCTACGGAACAAGGTTTCGTAAAGGTGCTCTGGATCCCTGTCCTGTGCAGCATGTGAATGAAATGACCAAAAATGTAAAACCTGCCATGAGGTTGACAAGTCTTTTCAATAGAGATGGTCACGTCGTGTATTCAAGGACCTGCACATGGACTAGTTTAATCACTGTGACGGCTGGGAAAGGGAACACGAGGGAGTAGAAAGAAATCCATTAGCAGCAAGTATGAAGTTTAATGTTCAGTGACAGGAAGGAACAACCCAAAGCGGCCCGCACAGAGGGGAGGACGTAGGTGGTGGGAGGTCACACGTGACACAGGTACAAGCAGAGACACAGCCCCCTGGGAGAGGACTGAAGCCAACGTAACCCTGGGATGCAGCAGGGACACTCAGGACAGAAACCACATGGAAAAACTAAGTATTTGTTCACTTAGTGTTACAAATTGCATTTTGTTCTATACTTTCTAATGGATTTGGAGGGACAGGAGAAGATACAGAGAAGAAAGTCATGAGAGATCTACATTTTTACATTGCAAAAGTTTGACATTATTTAATTTAGGAAAAGTCCTAAGATCTGTTTTCATGGTAAACAAATGGTGGGATGACTGCTTCACAACCATGAAGGAAATAAAACTCCTGGGGAAACTGTTTCTGCCTAGATATTTCCATACAGACACAGGAATGGACAAGAGGAAACGTGCTTAGATTTACTGAGAAATGAAGGGGTCTATGGCGTAAGTACATGTCTACACCACTATGGAGCATGGCCGATCAGGGGGTGTCCCCATGAGTGGTGTCCCCTTTAGGCCAGACCACCTGACTTATGCATCGGCATGGCCCAGGCACCTGGGGGGCAGGGCTCCTAACATTCCGTGCACCCGCACAGAATTCAGTTATGACGACCGAAGACCGTTACCTGGCTCGCTGAGCTCCACCGGCTCAGTTTCACTGGACTCTGAGCTGTAGGAGGTGACTTCAGTTCTGAGTTCTGGCGTCCTGAGCCTGATTCACTGTCGAGTGCTGTTGGCGGATCACATTTTTCTGACAGTAAGTGAAGAAGTCCAGTGCTGGTCCTCCCTCAGTCCCGATGAAACCTATTGGATTTCATTTGTTCCTCACCCACCATGTGTTTGGGTTTCTTCTCCCCAGTCCCTGGCTGTGCCTCTCCTGCCACACCGGCCAGCATGGCAGGGTCCCTCTGCCCCCGGTCCAGGCAGAGGGCAGAGATGGACAGCCGGGAACTGCGCTCCCAGCTGGTGGACACGAAGGAGAAGATTCTGGACCTCAGGGAGAAACTATATATATCGGAATCAACCGCTTTCTCCCTGGCCAACCAGCTGCGGAAATACAGTAAGTTCTGTAGGTTCCCATGCTCAGTGAGGAACGGTTGTGTGTGTTCTCTCTGAGAAAATAAAGTCTCTAGACTTGGTGCTTCTCTTCCCTTTATCAAAATAAATTCCATCCTGATTATATTCCCAGGAAGGGAAAAGGGGGTATTTTAACCCTATTTTTCTGAGGATGGACAAACTGAGGCACACAGAGTTTGGCCACGATTCCAGGTGAGGAGTAGGGTGGGGCATGAGGTAAAATGTCAGTTATTTATTCCTGCAGCTGCCAAGGAAGTGCCTGTGATTTGGGCACAGGCTACACCGGTTTGTCTCAGGAGCCTGTGCACTGTACCAAATCCTGCAGTCACATAACGTCACTGTGGTTGTAATTTCTGGGACTGATGAGCTTCCATTCAATTCAGGCTTGTGTTGAGGCCCAACAGGAAAGCACTGAGCTGCCCCCTGGGGAAGGTTGGGATGGACACAGCCCCTGCTTCAGAGGAGCTTCCAGAGGAGTGTGATCCTAACGGCAGTTGTGACATTCCTTAGTGACCCTGTCCAGGGGGCTGACTCTGGTGGGAGAGAAGCTCTGCTTCCTGGGACACCAGTTCTACTTTGAGTCCATAAAGTCATTTGAAACTTAGCTGGAGAGTAGATGGTGCTTCTGGTTATGTCACGGACACTTTCCCACCGCTGTGTGTCCCCTGAGCTGGGGAACCTTCAGGGACACAGGACGGCCAGCAGGAGCGGGTGGACTGTGACAATCTGAGCTAGGAGACATTGGCCCGCGTGTGAACAAGGGATGAAGAGGACAGCAGCAGCCCCTATGACAAGCAAACCAGTGTGTGGGATGGACCCCACCCCCACCCCAGTGCGCCTGGCCACTGCCAGCCCTTGTCCTGCTCAGGAAGAGAAGCCCGAGCGACTGAGGGGTCCTGGGACAAGGGCACGTGCACAGCAGGATTGGAAGGAATCTCGCAACTCTGAGGCTGAACTTGCATCGTTTTCCTATAAATTATTTTCCAATAAATCAGAGGATTATTTTTAATCAAAAGGAATGAAAGAGAAGAATAAAAATTGAAGCCTGTTATGGAAGTGAAGAGATGAGTTCTGGGAAAGGACAAACTGTGTTTTATTAACACCTTTCCATGTAATCATAACATAAGCATATGAAATACTGTGAAGAGGAAGAAGATGGAAGAAGGCTGAAGACCGTGTGTAGAGCAGGGACCCTGGGAATGTCTCCAGGTGCCAATGCAAGTTGTTTGTCTACGCTGTGCCTCAGTTTCCTCCTCTGTTTACACGGTGCTATTGTAGCACCTATTAATTGGAGTTGCAATGATACATTCATTAATTCCTGTGTCGCTTTTACAGCAGAGCCTGAGAAGAGGAGCCACTGTGAGCTCCCAGTTCTCTCACTTCCAGTGTGACCCGAGCCTCACTAGCGTGTGGGAATTTTCTCTCGGGTCCTCGTGGTCTAACGCCTGATGTTTCCCACAGGTGCATCCAGATGCAATATCTACCTGTGAGAGGCTGGTGCGCTCTTTGCATTCCCAGCACGAGGGCCCAACCAGTCCTGGGGTCCTGGGGGCCTTCCTAGCTGTGCAGGCATCACTGCATCACGCCCCATGCAGTGATTTGCGTCACAGGCTGCACCTTGGTCACGTGGCCCCTGATCAGAGTCAGACCTTTGGGGATATGAACTCTGACTCTCCTCAATCCCAATTCGATTTTTGCTAAGTACCGTTATGTGCTTTTCAACTTCTCTTTCCTCATCTTGCAATAGGGATTCTCAAGGCCATGGCGACGGGAGGGTGAGAATTAAAGATGTAGAAATCCCCACATAGGACCTGGGACTCGGGACACTTTGGTCCCTGGGAGGGACCCTGCTACCTCCCCTGTGGGCAGTGGCCACAGATTCCCACTGAGGCCGGCGTGTGTGTCTTTCTCAGAGTGTGGTGAGTTCAGGGACGTCCTGGAGTCCGTGCTGGGGGTGAGGCTGGACTTCTGGGAGGAGGAGCGGGCAGAGACACCGACCCTGGAGGACGAGCTCAGGTAAGGGTGCTGTGTGCGGGGCGGGCAGGGGACATGTGAGTCTCTGATGTGGGCAGCTCAGCTGGGACATCTAAGAGCCCACCTGGGCCACGAGAATGGCAGGAATGGACGAGGTCAGGACATTTTTCACAGATATTAATAAAACAAGATGAAAACTAAGGATGTATTCTGGCCCACAGCTATGACTCAGAGCCATGTTTTCTCCTTTAAAACAAGAAATTATTAGGGTGAAAGTCACGTAACATAAAGTTAACCAAGTACAGTGACAACTCAGCAGCATTGAGTGTAGTCACACTGCGCATTCAGGTGATGGAAACACTAAAAGCCCCGACTCCACACTGAGCGATATATCCCTGTGACAACACTGCACTTGGACCCCTCACAGTCATACAAGTAAAACTTTACAATGTTGTGCAGTCACCGTCCCATTTACTCTGAATCACACTCACCCTGACTGAATGTGGCTTCTGAGTCTGTTGCCCAAAGAATGTTGTCCCCTTGGCCTGGTCATCCTGTGTCTTTCATGCTTTCGACTGGCCCCAGCTGGACCTGCCACATTGCTTCCTGTGGCTGCATGTCCAGTCGCTCCAGAACGTGCTGGGTGTGTCTTCACGTGGAAAAGGCCCTGGCCACAGTGAGGGACTGAGGGACACCGTTGTGAAGCCGATTCAGGAAGACACCTGGCTCCTCTTACAGGAGAAACAGGAAGGGAGCGTCAAGGATCTCACAGGGGCAGTCTGTGACGCACGGGAGGCTTTCCCTGCTCATTCTTCTCTCTCTTTGCCATAAGTAGGTCACCAAGTATGTGCTAGAATTGTACTTAAAGGGCTTCCTGGGGACATCTTCATAGAACTGTCTGCCATGGCCTATATAATCTATTGTCAACTGTGCCTTTTCATATTTGCTTTTTCTCCCACCATAGGGAAGCCAATAGGGTCATTGAGCAGCAGGCCCGAGAGCTGACCCTATTGAGGCAGGTGTTGCAAGAGGGGAAAGACGGCTCGTTTCTCCTCCAGCAGCACCTGCAGGCCCTCCTCCTCCAGGACAATCCTGACAGCGGGCAGGGCCAGGGCCTCCGTGAGCACCTGGCGGAGGGGCGCAGGCTGGCAGAGCACCTCGCCCGCACGCTCAGCCCAGGTGAGTGGACACAGGCCCTCAGGACTCTGAGCTGCTCCCAGGTGCTGGCTCACAAGACACTCCACTCACAATGTGGCTCTTTACCTGGCTGTCCTGGTTTGCACGTCACATTTATGGCCACGACAGGAACAGGGCTGGCCGGCGGGAGCAGAGGACAGAATGCTCAGGGTGGAGGTCCCAATGTCCCCACTCTGTCCTTCCTCCTGATGCATCATGACCTAGAATTTATCAATTCTTTTTTCATGGGTTTTCCTTGGAGGAAAAAAGAAGATTAGAGGCACCTGGGCTTGGGGAGTCTCCTTCCCACAGGCCTGGTAGCCACTGGGAAAGCCCCAGGTGGTTGAACTCTAGTGAAATCCTTTGTGTGGAGGGTGGGATTTGCGAGGAAGGCAGAATGCTCTTGGTGTATTTCCAACAGCTACCACCGCCCCTCGCACTCCCAGATGCATTAATAGATTTCTCTCCAATCTTCACCATGAGAAAATGGTGGTGTCAGAAGGTAAATCATCCAAAAGGGTTTGGGCACTTTATGACTGCTACTGCCTTTTGTTTTATTTCTCAAATTTCTGCAGACTCATACTCCAGCAATTAGTCAACTATGTCTTAGGTTTTCTTACCATAGACATTTAGAGATATGTGCCGGTGTTCGTAGGGATGGTGTGGAGCTACTCAATGTCTGACTGGACGTTTCTGAAATTCTATGCAGAAAACCACGAAGAGCAGGAGGAGGAGAAGGAAGAAGAACCACCAGCCCCCAGGTAGCAATGAGCAAGCAGGGTCTGGAGGAGGGTGGGTAAAATAGGGGAGGCCCAGTTGCACTGGCCAAGATGTCAAAGTAGCCACAGATTTCACAGCAAAGGTGCATGAAAACTGTTTGTTCTTTGATGACATTCACAGAACCAGTGAAAAATTCCTTCCATTAACAAGGTTGTTCACTGTCTTCAAGGCACTTCCCAGTAACTAGAACAAGTCAGTCTTAGGGATTTCTACAATCATGGAATCTACCTGCTCTCCCTCCCATGGCTGAACTCAGTACGAGATGCCATCTGCTTTCTGCGTGGTTGGCCTTCGGTTGTTGGAAGTGACCCCATAGCAGGGGATATGAGCAGACTGAAATATTTCCACCATGTCACTGCATTGCTAGACGGGGTCCTAGAAGGCACAAGAGCTCCTGGACCTACACTCTCAGGAGCCTGTGCTCACTGTGCCGCTGCGGGAACAGTCAGCACGGTCCACGCAGGAGACTGAGCCACTTCGTGGTTCTCTGTGTGTGCTGCCTGCCAACACTGTACCAAAGGGGACAGTGTTGTGTCCCCTTCCTCAGCAGCTCCTTATGCGGCCAGTGCAAAGAGCACTTGCTCCTCTCTCACTCCTGCCCTCGAGGCACCCACATTCTTCCTTTCTCATAAGAGGATAGTTTTCTTTCTTTTCTAAATGACAGCCCCTTGCACTCTGTGGCCGGTCCTTCATGGCTGTCATCAGCACCGCCTTGGATCTGGTGTCCAGTCCCTCTTGGTTCGGTCCTATTCTTTATCCCACCAGGCTGAGCAGAGAGGAGCAGGAGAAGGAGAAGTTGAATGGAGTCCTGCAGGGCCCGTTGGGTGAAGGCCACACGACTTCTGCCAGTCACCATGACCTGGCTGACACTGACCAGCCTGCCTGCACCGGTGCCATCCTGTTTGCTGAGCAGGGCAGCTCCAGTGCGCTGGATGCAGCTAGTGAGTGCTCTGTTATAAAGAGAATGACTCCAGATTGTTCTGTGGGTAGACTCCGTGCCTGCTGGGCTCCATGGCAGGTTCAGGGTGGTGAACACAGGGCTCACAGAGTGGGGACATTGAAGAAATTGTGACAAACCACAGCCACCACTGACACATGTGCACACAGGTGTCTGCAGGAGCCCATTCTTTGCAGGTGGGACATCTATTGTCTCCTGCAATGTCCTTTCTAAATGCTGATCCCGAACAGCGTACTCTGAGCATTAGTGACTGTCTGAGTGGGTGGATATTCTTGCCTATGTCTTTGGAGATAGTGTTGATGACTCCTCAACTCCAGACCATGGTCTCTCTCTACTCTATGTTGACCTGTCCTTCATAAATGGCCGTCCAACCACCAGAATACAAACACCTCTGGAATGAGTCTGGAATTATCCCTGAAAACAGGGCAGGGCCCTTGACACACTCCATATCCTTGAATAAAAAGTATCCTGTTCTCTAAGTAGCAGCAAAGATCTTTCCTATTTGAGAGTATGGAGATTGCAGCCGTCATCTGATCTCCGTGGATCATCCCATCTGTACCCATAGCAGCCACAGCAGCTGATGGACTAAAGACGGCATTTTGTAGCCACATGTCTAGAGCCACTAGGCAGGCTCTTCCTGTTCACTGGGAAAATATGTTTCACTGTTTGCCAAGACTCAGGACAGAGGACAATGTGACACTAATGGACCAATCCAGGGACACTCTGCCCAGGCACTCTGAACAGGCAGCCTGGCCACTTCTCAGAAGACACAGCCTGAAGTCACCTGGAATATTCCCCATGGAATACTGATCTCACACCAGCAGTACTTTCCCCCATGCATTACACAGGCCCCTGGGTTTGTGTTGACCATGAGGCAAGTACCTCTGGTGCCTGGTCCTGTCTGACTGTATTTGCAGTAACTCAAGGTGACGAGAAGCAAGAGGAAGGACAAGAGCCCGTGGAGCCCTGGTGAGTGTGACAGTCACGGGCTGTGAGCGCCACGGCACCCCCTGGAGATCTCGCTCCAGGGAGCAGTAGAGGGTGCTGACTAGATCCGCCCCACCCAGCCTGCCTGGCAAGAGTGCGTCTGTCGACCTGGTGCTTCTCACACTGGTTTCCACTTCCCACGAATTTCTCCAGTTTAATAAGCTGGAGTCCTGTGACCCGAGATGAGCTAACCAGTCTCAGGTGTCCCTGCACTCATGGTGACCACCTCCCTCTCCCATGGGAGGTGACCGGGAGGACAGGCACAGCTTCTCTCTGCCAGGGTAGCCTTCGGTTGTTGGCAGGGATTCCACAGCAGGTAGTATACCGAGACAAGAAAGAAAGAGAGAAAAATTTCACATCATTTCACAGTACTGGGAGAACAAGGCCTAGAAGGCCCGAGATCTCCTAAAGTCCACGCTGCCTCAGGTGCGTCTATTCCCTGCAGCTGGGCAGGGAGAGCGGGACTCAAACGCACGGCAGCTGCAGCAAGTGCTGCGGGTCGCTGCGCTGCGTGTCCTGATTGCACCGTGCAGGGGAGGGCGGGGTCTTTCCTGGTCACTGTGCCCTGTGGCCGGTGCACTGGGCGCCTGCTGCTTCCTCAGACCCCACGGCAGCCTCCCTGAGCCGCAGTCCTAGGGGGGCTGTTTTCCTCTTCCTGTTTCAGGGGTGGCCTCACCGCCTCTGGGACCTCTGCCTGTGTCCCCTGATCAGGACCAGCCGGGGAGGCCGTGGTGCCCGATCTCTCTGAGCTTAACATTCTCTTCTGTGCACCCCCAGGCTCAGCGGGGAGGAGGAGGAGGTCAATCCCACCCAGCAGACCTCACTGCGTGAGCAGTGTGTCACTCTCTCCAGTGGCCAGGACCTCTCTGAGTCCCGCCGCCCTTCCCACAGTGCTGCCCTGCTGCCTGATGTGGGAGACGTCTGCGCCTGCCCAGGTACAGCTGGTGAGTGTGTCCGGTATAAAGTAGATGAGTCCAAGTGTCCTCCCAGGGAGCCTCCATGTTCTCTGTGCCCCTCACCTGTCGCCAGGTAGAGAGATGCCAGCAGGCCCCGGAAACACACTGATTTGGATGAGGGTGGCCGCCTGAGCGTTAGGCACAGACATCAGGTGTGTCACGCAGCCAGGTGACTCCCGAATCCCAGGCCAAACACGTTACCCTGGGACTCAATGACAAGGTCACGGTGGGCACCACAGAGCTAGGCAGAGTGGGGAGACTGAAGAAACTGTAACCGACTCTCAGCCACCGCTGATGCCTGTGCACAGCAGGGGTCTGCACGAGCCCGTTCTTTCATGTTGGGACTTGTGATCTGTCCTGCAGGTTCTGATAATTGTTACAAAAGCACCAGTGACTGTCCCAGTAGGTTGGTGGTCTTGCCTGTGTCTGTGTAAATGTTACTGTAGTTCCTGGATTCCACGAGCAATCTCTCTGTCCCCTCTAATTCAACTGCTCCTTGCCAAGGGTGTGTCGGAATACCAGAGGAAATACACCCTTCATGGCCACATCTGGAGTTGTCCTTGAAATCAAGGCCTGGGAGCCAATACCCCCACCCCTCTGAGTAGCGCAGAGTCCTGGGCTCTGAAGCTCAGACCTTCCTTCCCACAGACCTCGGTGCGCACTTTCCTGTAGACTCCACACCTCAGTGTGGTCTCCGTGCAAGATAACCACTGTATCTGTGAGGGGAAGCTGGATCTTGCATTAATACCACTTTGAAGGCAGCTAGAACGTTCCCTGCAGTCTCTGGCAAAGCTGATATATTTCACTGCTTCACCAACTCAGGGCAGAGGATGACGTGAGGACAATGGAGCAGGTGTGGGTGGCTCAGCAAAGCCCGCCCGGCCCCTTCCCTAGAAGGCACAGTCGGAAGCCACCAGCCTGGTTCCTTGCAGAATGTGCTGGGCTTTTTCCTTGGGAGAACATTTACATCCTCGTGACTGCACAGGGCTTTGTGTGATGTGCAGAGCAGGAACTGGATAATAAGACGGGTTTGTCTAAATTTCTTTGCAGAGAGTCACAATCAGAACCCTCCTGAGGACGAGGACGAAACAGAGCCGATGCCCTCCAGGTAACTCGCGGTCACGGGCTGTCAGTGCAGTGTGGACATCTGCAGGGCCACACCCAGGACAGCCTGAGTGTGCTGAGTGCGCCTGTGTCATTCATTCAGCAAACTGTGACAGCTCTTTACAGTGTCAGCTGTTTTCTTGGTGGTTCTGCCCTGGTTCCCACTTTCCACTGATTTCTCAAGTTCAGTAGCCTGGTACCGGGCTGACTGGAGGTGACCTGATCACAGATGTCCCTGAACTCAGGGAGAACAATGGGTCTTTCCCACAAGGGGAAAATCAAGATGAGATGCGTACCTTTTTTTGCCAGGTTGGCCTTTGTTGCTTGCCAGGGATTTTATAACAAGGAATGTAACTAGACTGAGCAACATCACATGAGGTCACAGTCCTCAGGGATCGAGGCCCACAGTGCTGACGATCTGTAGGAGTCAGCCGAGCCTCAGGAGTCCCCATCCCTGCCCCGCTGCAAGTGCAGTGGACCCACCTTGCAGCCGAGCCATAGCAAGAGTGACAGTTCTCGCTGTGTGCTGCTTGTCGTGGTGGCACCCGGCAGTGGGAGAGGAGTGTCCTTCCTGGTCAGCACGTCACGTCACCAGTGCCCTGGGCACCTGCCACACTCTCCACCCACACCTGCCCTCCCCAGCCCCGCATCAGCCCCCATTCTGCCTTAGTCAGAAGAGGGGGGGTCTTCTGCCTTTCTCTCTGGAGGGACGTCCCCTCTGCCTCCTGCGACCTCTCCCTGAGGCTTCCGATCAGGAACCCCTGAGATGCTGCGATGTCCGATCCTTCCTTGGCTAACAGGGTGCTCCCCTCCCCCCTCTGCCCTCAGCAGGGAGCTGCGGAAGGAGGACCCCCTGGACGAACTGGGGCAGGATTCCTTGGATGCCTGCTACTTGTGGCCTTCCAAGGGCCAAGACTTCTTGGACACCCGCGAGGCTCCAGACAGTCCTGCATTTGTGACTGATGACATCTGGGCTGCTTGGGAGGCGGAGAGTGAGTCCTCCCATTACGGGGATAAGGAGGCTCCCCGTGGTCTCGCCGGTAGCCTAGATATCTTTGTGCGCGCCCATCAATCTACAGAGATGGGTCTCTGCAGCCACACCCTGTAGGCCACCTCCACTGGGACCAAAGTCTAGTCCCGAAGTGTAAGCACAGACATTAGAGGTGTCAGGGAGCTCTGCACTCTTCCTAGTCCTTAGAGCACAGGAGTGTCACTCGGGCACTCACTGGCAAAGGCAGGCTGTGGGCACCAAGACAGGCCAGGCTGGGGAGAGTGAGGGTGTCCCGGCCACTCTGCCACTTGTGCTGTACGTGCACAGAGTCCTGGGTCAGATGCTTCTTTCGGTGAGACAGTTCATCTGTCCTTCAGTCGTCTGGCTAACTGTCATTCCTCACCAGTGTTTTTTGAGCACCTGCAGCCCGTCAAGGAGGGTGACAGTCTTGCCTGCATGTTTGGCGATGGTGTTCCCAGGGCCCCTGGGCTCTGAGTTCCAGTCCCTGTCCTCCTAGTCAGCTTGTCCTGGGAAGCCTCATCTGAGCACCAGGACGTGAGCCCCACGGGCACTGCCTGTGTGTGGAACTTTCTCTGAAGGCGACGGTTGGCCCTGACGTCCCCACCTCCATGAATGGCCCAGGATCACATGCTCTGAGGAGACCAGAGACTCTTCTTTGTGAGACTTTGTGTGTTGCGTCGCTCAGTGTGATCTCAGGGTCACTCTCATGGCCATGAGCAGCACCCAGGGGGTCTACCGGGCAGGTGGCGGCAGCACCCGAGCAAACAGCGAGGCAGGGTCCCCATGATCGCTAAAGAGACTAACACGGGTAACTGTCTACCCGGGTGTGACCAGTGGACGTGTGTTGAAGGTCTGTCTCAGCAGCCACTGTGCATTCGGTGGCTCAGGAAAGCAGGGCCAGTTCCTTCTCCCAGGACACGACTAGCGCTCCCTGCAGGGTCCTTCTCAGAATGTCCTTAGTTCACCCAGAGACTATGTCCGTCCCTGTGTCTGCCCTGTGTAAAGCAGGAACTGTGGCATGTGACTGTGTCATCTGATTTCATTTGCAGGAAACCTGCAGGATCCTAAGGATGAGGAGGAACAAGAGCCAGGGTCCTCCAGGTGACTGTGACAGTCAAGGCCTCCCCATGGGAACTAAGGTTGTGTTCGGGGGTCTCACCTGCAGATCCAGGGACACAGATCTGCTGAGTGTCCCTATGTGATCTCATCAGCCACCAGGAAGGGTCTGTTTAAGGAACGGTGCTGTTGTCCTTGCTATTCCTGTGTCGATTGCCACTTCCTGTGAATTTCTCATGTTGGGTAATGCAGAGTTAGCCAAGTGAAGTGTCACCGTTCATGGTTTCCACAGTCACAAACACATAGGACCTGCTGTCCCCTGTGTGGTTAAAATCAGGGAGGGATGGCCGGGCTTGGTGGCTCACGCCTGTAATCCCAGCACTCTGGGAGGCCGAGGTGGGAAGATCGCTTGAGCCCAGGAGTTTGAGGTTCCTGTGAGCTAGGCTGACGCTCTGGCACTCTAGCCCAGGCAATAGACCGAGAGTCTGTCTCACAAAAAAAAAATAAATAAATAAATAATCAGGGAAGGAGGCGGCCCTGCCTGCTTCATTGCGGGCCCAGCCTGCTGGCAGGTTCTCCACTGCGAGAAAGGTAACTAGAAGAAAGGAAAGTTCATGTCAAGAAGGCACAGCAACTAGGCACACGATGCCCCAGTTATAAACCTGCCTTTGCAGACATTTCAGAAAAACTGCTGCACAATCAGCAAATGTCTTTCAGGATCTGTTGAAGAGCTGCCTGGGACCTTAGTAACAGCATCTCTTTCAAAGTCCTTCTCCCCTGTCGTTGCCCCCTTTCCACTCTGACGCTTCCCTTCCACCCACCTTAGGAAACAACACGTCCTGCTTCAGGACCAGGTGCAAGAGCTGACCCGGCTTCACCAGAAGCTACGGGATGGGAGAGAGGCCTCCTCCTCCCTCAGTCAGCACCTCAAGGCCCTCCTCGCCCAGGAGAACAGTGACAACCATCAGGAGGGGCTGGCGGAGGGGCACAGGCTGGCAGAGCGTGTCACCCATGCCATTAGCCCAGGTGAGGCGGCCGCTGGCCCTGGTCATACACAGTCCCAGGGTAGGAGAGACTGCAGACCTCCACCAGCAACATGGGCACCAGCATGTCCTTTCACGTCACATCTGGGACCGTGACAAGCTCAGGACTGCCGGCTGGGAAGACAGGACGAAGGCACTGCTGAGAGCCCAGGGTGGGAGGACAGGAGGCAGCTTGTCAGAGTGAAACGCTCTGGACTTCATGAGAGTGTCCCAGGCTGTGTCCTCAGTGCTGTCCTCACTGCACACAAGCAAGTGTTTGATTTCTCCTTCTGGGAATTTTGCTTCTTCACCTGTAAAATGGTGACCGAGCCTTGCATGGCAGCCGTAGCAATGCAAAGTGGGAACATTTACAACTGCTCTTCCCAGAAGGGTAAAGCCCTTAGTGTGTGGGGTTGGATAAGGCCCGTGGGGCAGAGGAACTGCTGGCGGGAGTGTCGGTTGACACTGAAATCCTTTCCGATCATAGAATGTTCTGGCATAAAATAGCAGAAGGCGACTTGGCAGTCCCTGTGGGGTCCTCGGGTGCACAGAGGGACTTGGGACAGGGGTGTCTGTCCTCTCTGGAGAGAAAGGAGTTGGTTCTAGAACACAGCTATGCTGGGACCAGCTTGGGTACAAATGCAGAGGCCAGAGGAACCTGGACAAGCATCTGGTCACCTGGGGAACAGAAGAGGTTTTTAACCCTTCCCCCAACCTCAGACAGTACATGCCACAAAGGTGACACATTGGCTCAAAGAGACTTTGTGTGCTGGGTCACAAAACCCAGCCAGGCCATTTCTTCATAGAAAGACAAGACCTTTCAGTGTGTCGTAAAATCAGATATAGATGTTTATGTCCCCACGCCCAGACAGGACACTGTGTCTGTAATGAGTGACAAAGAATTATGTTATGTCTCACTGGACATTTCTGAATTTGCAGAAAATCCTGAAGATGAGGAGGGTGAGGAAGGACAAGGACCACTGCCCAAAATTGACCACCATGGCAGGTAAAATACGGAGAGGGTTCTAGAAAGAGCCAAGGGGACTGTAGCCACATACACGACGCCAGGGGAAATACAAACGCTGATTGTACCGACTCCATTCACCCAGCCGGCAGTGCCGCAGCCCCGAACACACGGCTGTGGATTCTGGTTCAGGAGCTTTGAGTTTAGTCTGAGCTGAGGTGAACGAGCCAGGCAGGGCCTTCCTGTCCCCACAGACGCCACCTGGTCCCCGTGTGCGGTGGACAGGCAGATGTGGGTCCTACTCACCGTCCACTCAGTGCGTCCTAGGTCACTGCAGGGATCTCACAGCAGGACAGGTCAGCAGACAGCAGACATGTCCTGTCACTCTATTGAGACGAGAGGACGTAGAAAGTACCAAACCTGGGAGTCCACAGTTTCTCAACAGCCGCAATGGCCTCCATAGGTAACAGTTTAAAACATTATGCACAGTTGCCAAAAATGTTCCAGAATTCTCTTTGGAAGTCTTTAAAGGCATACCTGCAGCGAAATCATTGTCAAATCCCTAATAACTTATCATTCACTGACTTCTCATTATACGTTTTCTTTTTGTCCCCCCTTAGTGACTTGGACTTCCTCCTCCAGGTGCAGGCGCGGGAGGCGACCCAGCTCCGCCGCCTGCTACGGAAAGGGAGCGAGGCTTCCTCCATCCTCAGGGGCATCTCGAGGCCGTCCTCACCCACCATCACCCTGAGGACGTCCAGGGGCAGGGCCGCCGAGAGCACCTGGCGGAGGGGTGCAGGCGGGCAGGGGGCACAGGCTGGCAGAGGGCCTCGCCCACTGGCTCAGCCCAGGTGAGTGGCCACAGCCCTGGGGACTCTGAGCTGCTCCCAGGTGCCGGGTCACCAGAGACCTCAACCTCCATTCATACGTCTCCCTGCTGTCCTGGTGTCTATGTCAAATTTGTGGCCCTGTCAGAGTCAGTAGGGTCTGGATGGGAACAGAGAAGGGAAATTCACTGGGTGGGAGGTCGTGGCCTTCCAACTGCCACTGTCATCCCTGTGGAATGTGGCCTCTGGGGCAGGAGGCATAGTGTTAGAGAGCAACGAGCCCTGCACTAGAGTGACAGTCCCTCGAGCTCTTGCCTGTGCACTGGCCGTCATAGCTGGAGGTGAGGGTGGATTTATCCTGCGGGGACGTCTCTTCCCTCATTTGTGATTGGTCACATAATGTGCCGCTTGGTAGCTGTGACTCTTGGATGAGCAGATGCCCGGGACGCACTTGCAGATGGGAGAACAGCTCTCACTGTTTGGGGCTGATCTAGCCAGAGCAGTGTCCCTTTGACAATTGTGAGGGGACAGAGAGCCCCGAGCCTCCTTCTAGAGAGACAGGGCACGTAGCCGAGAAATCCGTTAGAAACCATGCAAACATCTAGTGATCTTGAGACCGAAATAGGTTTTAACTTTTCACAGTAAAATTCAGAGCTCACCATGACAATGATCCACCACGTTGGGGGCATTTTACAGGACGGATCAGCATGTCGTCCCTCCCCACTGCGTCACCGTCCGCAGACAAGACGGGCACAGCTCTCTAAGGATGTCCGAGGTCACACGGGTCATCTGTCTCCAGGCCCAGATGGGCCTCAGCGTGCGTCATGGTGGGAATGGCACTATTTAATCTCTGGACATTTCTGAATTTGTTTGCAGAGAACTATGAAGATGAGGAAGACAAAGAAGATCTAAACTCACTGGCCTCCAGGTGACAATGAATTATCAGGGGCTAGAAGCAAGGGTAGGACATGGCAGGGCAGGGTGGTGTCTAAGGACAGAACGTGAGGCCAAAGTCACCAAGATTTCACACTCGAGGCAAACCCAGCCGACTGGTTGTACTGACACATTCACTGCCTGGAGCTGGCAGAGCCCTGCAGCAAGGGCGTCACCTCCCCCGTGGTCCGTCTCCTTCGTGGCACTAGTAGCGTGAGTCTGACCAAGAGAACTGACCAGTCTCAGCGGCGTCATGGCTTCGATAGATCCCGGGTTCTCCTGTGTGAGGCTGTGACTGGCAGGGCGTGCATGTCTGCTGTCTACACTGTGGCCTAGGGTTGTTGACGGGAATGTCCTCGCAAGGAACGTCACCAGCCCAGTCTCCCATGTCACAAGTTTGAAACACGAGACCTAGAACACACAAGATCTCAGAGAGTGTATAGCGCCTCAGGCCCCGTGTTCCCTGCCCTTCTGTGTGTGAAATTCACCATAATCTGTGCACAGGGGTGACCCAGGGTTTTATGGGTCCTTGTGTGCTGTGTGTCCTGTCTGCACCTGACAGGGCATCTGGGGTCTCTTCCTCCTTAGCTCCTCATCTTCTCAGGGCACTTTGCACTGCCGTGTGGTCTCTGTCTCTCTATATTTCTCTCTCTGTCTCTCTCTGTCTGTCACCCCCATGCTCAAGGCAGCCGAGCTGTGCCCAAGGCAGAGGCAGAGGTGTCCTGCCTCCTTTGCGAAGGGAGGCCACACGTCATTAGACACCCACCTTCTGATACCCATCAGTCCCCGCGGGGTGCTCAGGGGTCTCATCCGTCCTGCCTTCATCTTTGGTTCTTCCTCTCCCCAGTGTGCCCAGTGAACTGCAGGAGGACGCAGGGACTGAAGGACTGTCACAGGCACTGATGGAGCAGGATTTCCCTCCTGGTGGTGCTGACCTGTCTGAATGCCAAGAGCCAATCAGAAGCGCCGCCTCCCTGTCTGCCGAGCATGAGGTCGGCTCTGTTCTGGAGGGAGCGGGTGAGTCCTCCCCTGATAAAGCTGGTCAGTCTCACTGGCGTCCCAGGTGGCCTCGCTGGGCTCAGTCCTCTGCCTGGGCTGAGTGATGTCCCTGCAGGCCGACCCTGGAGACATGGTTGCTTCCCGTCAGGTGCTTGGGCAGAGTTTTCCGCACAGAGGGGAGGTGGGTCTGGGAGCTTTGCCGTCTGCCCAGCCCCTGACCGTTTCTCTGCCAGCCCGGGCACCTGGGATCTCTGCTTCCCCAGGCACACACCTGACAGGTGACATCTTCATATACTCCATGTCTTTCTGTGTTGCCACGGTCACTGGGTGGTCTCACTGACCCGCAGGGACATGAGAGATGGGTGTTCTGGGAGGACGTAGCAAAGAGAGCACTAGGATTGCTCCCACTGAAGCCTCTTCTGCTTTCAGCCCCCACGCAGGAGGCCTGTCCCCAAGGGCCTTGGAGTGGAGACTTGAGCCCCTGCGTGTCACAGGTGCAAGCTGCAAACACACAGCTGCAGCCAAGCACCCTGGTGAGCGACTGTCTGCGGCTGCCGCTGGACCAGCAGTGGGGTCGTGGCTGTGGCTTCGCCACATGGAGCCTCCCCTGCGAGCCCTGGATCCTCGCAGCCAGCTCTGACTCTGGGCACCAGTGGCTAATCCTCCCAGGTGGGCAGGACAGGGGAGCAGGAGGCTCTGAAGTGGGGGTTGCTGTCACCATGCCGGGGGGCGGGGAAGGGATAGTGGGGCCCCTCCATGCTCACTCAGGGCCAGGTGGAAATCCACGGTGCTCTCCCATTGTGAGAAGAGCAAGGTCTTGGGTTTTGGCTCAGACCTGCCCTCAGGTCCTGGCATGACACTTCTTGGTTGTTCACCGTGGCTATGTCACCTGTCTTCTTAGGTCTTCACATTTCACTTCACACACCTGAGAGCCCTGAAACATAATATCTATATTTAATTGTTTATGTGATCATTAACACAATTTCCAAAGTGGCTAATTCAGTACCAATTGTTCAACTAAAACTGTGACCATGTCATATCTAATCCTTCTATCTTGCGGTGATTTGTCACTTACATAGCGATTTCACGTGGATTTTTTTTTAACAATGTTGCTCCTGGGCCCACCCACAGGTCAGTCTCCCGACATATCCAGGTTTTCTTCCAGTTCTTTAATCCTCTTTTTGAAATAAAGGACAACCTTTTTTGTGAACTGTCCAAATCAGTTTGCCCTGTGACCGTCCCACCTAGTTGGTCACCGGCAGGCATGGCAGGGCCGTGTCCTCAGTTTCCTTCTCAGAAGGACCCACTTCTGCTCAGACTGTCTTACCACAGAGCTGCCAGCCCCCACATCCTGTCCTGCCCCTCCTTGCTCTCTGTCCCTCTCCATCTCCCCCTGGAGCCTGTGGGGCTGCCTGGGGCTCCTCTGTCGGACGATGCCCTCATGTGAGAGGTGACAAGCCCCAGGTACCCAGGACTCCATGAGAGTCATGAGCGGTCAGGAGCCCCAGTCTGGCCCCTTGGGGAGGGCTCCTGTGAAGGGCTCAGTGCTCACAGGTCGTGAATCGCAGACTCGTGTCCTGGTAACTTGTATCATCTAAGCCTCTGCTCTTCCCTCTGGTCTGTCTTCCAGTTTTTGGATTCCCAGGAGCCCAGCCAAGACTCCCCCGGCTGGCGCAGACAGTCTTTCCCCTGCTCGCTGGCCCGAGTGCCGTGAAACTGAGGAAGAGGAAGAGAAAGTTGCTGTTGAGCAAGTGGAGAGTGGCGTGCAGTGTCCCAGGCCTGCAGCTGCGGGTGCAGAGGTAACCCCACCTGCGGTCTCACACGCACGCACTCCTGCTGCTCTCTGTGCGAGGTGACAGGTCGTCTCCGGCTGCTCTTTCTCTGCCACGTGTGTTCCCTCCAACAGCCGCTGTAACATCCGTCTGGTCTCGATGGTCAAGTTGATCATTGACTTTGCAAGGCCAGCCAGGTGCCTGGAATGCACCTGCCAGGACTCAAGTGTTTTCCTTCTTTTCCACCCTTGGGAACCCATAGCTCCCTAGCAATGGTCCCCGCCGTGACTCACTGCAACCTCTGAATGAGAACAGTTCAAAGTGAGCACATCCTTGGCTCCTGACCTAAAGGAATGTAGAACCTGGTCTCAGGCAGGAGACCTGCACTGGCCTTGTGAGATTTGTGTCCAGCCCCAGAGGTGCAGGGCTGTGTGACGGGGGTGCAGTATCCAGGGAATCAGTGTCCAAGCATCGTGGACTCATTTGAGCTGACACTAGCTGAAGGACACTCAAGGGACCCTAAAGTGACATCAGTGCGGAAGTAGTTGCACAGGGTAGGACATCAATCCTCACAGACCATGGGGTGCTGAGGCATCTGCTCTCTCTGCATTTCATTCCCGTTTCTACCTCTGCAAGTCCAGGCAAGAGTCCCTGCTCTCTCTGTGTAATTCCATTGGAAATCTTCCTTCTTCCTTTCTTTGCCGACCCTCTCTAGGAAAATACTTTTACTGTTTCTACATCCTGATCCCTGTCCCAGCCAGGGTGACCCACAGCCTCCAGTGACTTGTTCATTTCTCCATTGGACCCTTTCTCTCCTCCTTCCAAACAGTGTGGAAAGCGTCAGAGGCCTGGGTTCTCGTTCCGGGGTTGTCAGTAACAGGTCATGTGGCTTTAGTGGACTCTCAGCCCTTGGGCACCACGCTCTCCTTGTCAGTCCAAGGGGGACTGGACGTGGATGAGTCCGAGGTCCCTGCTGGCTCTCGCAGCCAGGGCTCTGCCCACAGCCGCCCACCCTTCCCTGAAAGTCTGGGACGTGGAGTTATAAGAGGGCCTGTTTTTCTGCAAGGGGCCTCTGCCCCTGCATCCGTCTGTCTCTGAGTGTGGGGGTTGACACTGAGCATGTCCCTCACTAGCAAGTGTGAAAAGCCATCACTTTTCTGCAAACAAAGGAGGAAAGTGGCTGCTAGAACTAGGTCCTGGTAGGGCAGGGACAAGGTCCCTATATTCTACCCCTCAGGGTGACCTTAAGTTCAGGGAAATTTCCTTCTCCCCTGTGACTGTCACTGGCCAGTTCAGCCCAGCCTCCCACAAGAGCCCAGTGTGGTCCTGGGTCCATCTCTTTCTGCCACCCCTCCTGACTCAGCCACCAGCAAGACTGACAGACTCTCATTTGATTTTTTTTTTCTTTTTTCAGACACCAAGGTCTGCTGGAACTATGAAAAATCTAAAAGTGTTTCAGAAAAAGTAGCATTTCTACTTGAAAAAAAAAAAAAAAAACTACAAATTTGACATGGATATAATTTGGAATAAATATTTTTATATCCCTATTTATTTCTATACAGTACCTTTTCCCATGTTTTACCCTGTATTTATCATAAAGAGAAAACAGAAATTTTATGTTAAAACATTTTCTTTGACCTCAAATAAAGTTATTTAAAATAAATGGAAATGTGCTTGTGAGCCTACCATGCCCGTGCTTCTGGCCCCTCCTAGCTCATTCCAGCTGCTGCGACAAAACCCCATGAACCGGGGGCTCATGACCAATGGAAATTCATTCTCTCCCAGGTCGGAGGCTGACAGGTCCAAGAGGGACCAGCAGGCTCGCTGTATGGCGAGGACCCCTGTCCTGATTTGTCGATGGCCCTTTCTCTCTGTGTCCCCAAGTGAGATTTATGAATATTAAAGAGCTTCACCATTAGAAGGTAGGCCTTTCAGAATATTAGATTCTATGGAACTAAAGCTTAATGACAGGATTTTTTTTTTTTTTTTTGAGACAGAGTCTCACTCTGTTGCCCAGGCTAGAGTGAGTGCCGTGGCGTCAGCCTAGCTCACAGCAACCTCAAACTCCTGAGCTCAAGGGATCCTCCTGTCTCAGCCTCCCACTACAGGCATGCACCACCATGCCCAGCTAATTTTTTTTTCTATATATATTTTTAGCTGTCCATATAATTTCTTTCTATTTTTAGTAGAGATGGGGTCTCGCTCTTGCTCAGGCTGGTCTCGAACTCCTAAGCTCAAACGATCCGCCCACCTCGGCCTCCCAGAGTGCTAGGATTACAGGCGTGAGCCACCGCGCCCGGCCATGACAGGATTTTATTCACAAAGCAATACTGGCACGGACAAATAAAGCTTGATATAGCTCTAAATTAGTAGTGGTGTTTTCATTGAACAATTAATTTTAAGGTGGGAGTGCCTAAAAAATATGTTTTTCTGGGAAATGAGCATGCCTGGTGAATTTTACCCTGTCTCTGATGATGCTTGAAAGATCTGCTCTTCTGGATGAAGAACAGAAATAAATTATGTCAATGTATCATGAAATAGAGAATTCCATGATAATTCTGTTATATCTTTCCATGTATTTGTATCTAATTTTTGTTGTTAATGTTTTATAATATTCAGTGTACAGATATTTCACCTCCTTTGTAAAATTTTTCCTCGGTATTTTATTCTTTATGGTGCCATTGTAAATGAAATAGTTTTATTAATTTATTTTTCAGATAGTTCATTGTTAGTGAGTTTGAAAAAAACCCTGGTAATCAAAGACTCATGGGACCAACTGTTTGTTTTGTTTTTGATAAAGATCTTGAGGGAGGTTTAAAATGCTGGTTCATTATATGCAAAGGAATACCAGACATTGGCTTGCCACATTGAAATTGCATGGTGCAATATGTAGTACTTTTCCCTCCTCTGGGTTTCTTAGAAATACTAACAAGTTGGATAGCTACCCATATTTGCAAAGTGGTTAACAATGAACTTCTAACTTAAATACCTCTAAAATTTATAATATTACTGTCACTTTAATGTTGGTTTACTGCTCAAAGCTTCTTTAGATATCAATGATGTTTTAAAAATACTTTAAAAATATTTAATTAAATACATAATTGCAATGGTTACAAAATGTACAGGAAAAGTGTTTATCCTAATATTGGGGCCAAAGTGTTAAGCAACTCTGTTATGGAACAAGCTATGCCTGGAGGGGTTTGCTTGGGAAAGTGGTGGTTTATAGCAGAACACCTGATTCTGTGTGTTTGTGACAAGGGTGTTTCCTTTCTGTTTTTTTCCCCCCTTTTTATAGGCAGCCACAATAGTGACATATTTAATATTGATGAGTTGGACCTCCTGGTAGTTATACTATATCCTTTTGAATACAAATGTTCTTTAATTCACATGGAAAACACATAGAATTTGGAGATTAGCATTTTAATCAACTCTAATCTCTGTATTTTCTGCTTCCCCCATTTCTCCTTTTTCTGTCAAAAAAAAAAAACAAAAAAAAACTTCCATAAACCAACTTTGGAAATGACAGCTAACGTCCTCTCTTGACAACCGTGGTCTGCGTGCAACATAAAAGCAGCACCATGTGGAGTAACCCCTCCTAAACCATATGTTCAAGCGCATTAACAGCGTTCAGGGGGATGATCAATTATTTAAGAAACAGAACAATCCATTCATGGCACAAATCTTTACTGAAGGGCCATGCAGAGGCAGGCACGGATTGTGAATGCGGTCGTGATATGATGGCCCCTCTCTAAACCAGAATTTGGCTTCAAGTCCCCCCCGCCCCGTGTAAAATTTTCTTCTGTTTTCTTGTGGCAGGTGCAGGAGCTTTGAAGTTCGCAGTGCATCCTCCAGCTGCTGAGTTCTTCGGGCGGGGACGATGCATTCGATTCAGAAAGGTTTTTCTTGCTCAGGTACCATGAGGAGTCCAGCGGGGGCCCAGGGGGCTGTGACAGCTACAGGCTGCGGCGGTTGGGGGGGGGTTGGCCATTGGAGGGCGCCGCGCGCTGCACTGAGCATGTTCACGCCCTGCTGGCCCTGAGCCGCAGCTGGAGCGCCAGCGATAGCAGCTGCCGGGCATTCTGCAAAGCTGCCGCCCATTCTGCAAAGCTGCCGCGCATTCTGCAAAGCTGCCGCAGATGGCGTGGGCCTCTCCTGCCAGAGCCTGGCCGCGCGGCCTGACTTGCCCGGGAGACTCCCGAGGCCCGGGCCCTGGGCGAGGAGGGTGCGGCGGCGCAGTGGCGGGATTGCAACATGGGGAGCCAGGATGGGAAGCTGAAGAAGGGCACAGGGGATGCCTCCCACGAAGGCGGCGGCGCCGAGGATGCTCTGGGGTACAGGGATGTGGAAGCCACAAAGAAGGGGAGCGGGGACAAGAAGGCGCTGGGCAAGCACGGCAAGGGGGGAGGGGGCAGCAGTGGGGAGCCCGGCAAGAAGAAGAGCAAATGGGACTCCAGAGCCTGGTGTTTTCCAACCTGCGAATCAGGAAGAACCTGTCCAAGGGGAAGGGTGCTGGGGGCTCCCTGAGGATGTGCTGGACACCCAGGCCCTGCAGACCGGGCAGCTGGACAGCGCTCACTCCCTGCTCACCAAGACCCCGGACCTCAGCTTCCGGGCGGAGGAGACGGGCCTGTGGGATACCCAGTGTGTGGACTGACTACAAGTAACACTGGGGAGAAGAGCTGGGGTTACCGTTCCCCCCTCACTGAACAGCAGTCCTGGCAAGAGTTCCTGCCTCCACCTCCTGTGTCTTCCTCAGCTCCCTGCTCTGCAGGGCAACAGAGACTCTTTATTAATAATTTGGTTTGACCCCCTAAGAACAGCAGGTCTAGGCTGACCGTCACTTCCCACCCGGCAGAGCTCCAGCTGCCGGGGCGCCCTGCAGACCAAGCTTAGCCCGGCGGCCTCGTGTTCCTTCCCTCCCTTTGCTCCTGGCGGCTTGTGGTTCCAACGAACCTTTAGTTACCTTTAGTTTGCTTTTCATTCTCCTTCCCCCTCCATCCTGTTTCCTGCTCTTGCCTCTCACCTCCCCAGAAAGCCATTTTTTCCCGATTCCTTGAGCATTTGTCATCCCGTAGGTATTTTGGGAGCACCTGCTGTGGGCCAGGACCTGTTCCTGGCCCTGGGGACACAGAGGGGAGCTAGGTCTGGTCCCTGCCCAGGGAGTTTGTCATCTAGTGAGGGAAAACAAAACAACAGAAAGTAAATTTTCACATGGATAAAGTAATGGAGAGTGTTAGGAGATGTCAGGAAGGAAGTAAACAAGGGCGTAAGTTGTAACATTTTAACTGAGGCTTGAGGCAGTTCAGGTCACTGAAGGGGCCTTGGTGGGGTCTGGGCATTTCCAGCTTCCACCCTCTGTCCCTGGACGTCGCCGACTGTTGTCTGCTCCCTGGGGTGGTCCAAATCCCAAATTTCCAGACCCTCAAAGCAAACCGAAAAGTGGCCCGCAGGGGCGGCCTGTGAGATCGCAGCACCTGAAACTTGCCCCAGGCAGCCCGATGGGGAATAACTCTGATGGAAACTTATTAGCTTAGAATATTTTTTATTGCTACACCTATTTTAACAAAAGAAATACATTTGTGTATAAAAAATTATAAGCAAAAGGAAGATATTAAAACATCTATAATCCCACTGTGATGTAATCATTTTTATACCTCTGTTTATCTTCTCCTAGAACTTTTCCTCTGTGTGTGTGTGTATAAAATAAAATGAGCAAAACTGTATATAAGTTTTCGTCATCTGCTGTATTCACTTGGTAACATTTCTTGGCCATCTTTCTGTCACCTGCCACGTCATTTGTTCACAGCGACATAGCTTTATGTACCCTCATTTTAATTGATTTCGTTGTTGGATATTCAGGTTATTTGCTGCTCAGAACAATACTTTGATGGAATATCTTTGTAGCTGTGCCTCTGTGCAGTCCTGCTATGGATCGTTCAGTCAAAGCAGTTGCCCACATTTACTGCTTTTAACACGCAGCTTGGCCGATTCTTCGAGACGCGTGAGCGCCTCACGACCTGCCTTGTGTCTGGCGCAGACAAGGGCGCTCGCGGGGACGCGGCTGTGGGAGATGGATGCGAGTCCACTCGTCATTTCTGCGGTTGGACTGGGGCAGCGATGAGCTTATTCCTACATCAAGACAGAGGAAAATGCGTCTTTTCAGGCTCCGAGCGCTAACTGCTTTAGGTCCTCCTTTACGGGGGGAGAAAAAGAAACAAACTGAAGGAAACCTGGGTGGTTAGAAAACTCCAAAGCCACCCTATCTGTGGGACTTTTGTTTAGCCGCCCCCCCCCCCCAAATCCCAATGAATTTTACCTCTGCTGAGGCTATTTTAATGGAAAGGGAAAATGAGAAGTCTCAGTTTTCTCCTAATTGTTTTCTGGCTACTATGTCTATGAGAGATAGGAAAACACTGTTCTTTGCAAATTTTTTTTCATATTAGGGCAAAGCTGGGCCTGCTTATTTGTTTCCCTGTCAGTCTGATAATGGTGAGCAATGAGAGCATCCAGGGTGGAGGGAAGGTCAGCATGTGAGAGAAACCATTAGCCACCATTGGCTCAATAACCACCCCGATCCTCTTGTATGTTGGGATGAAGAGAAATTCGAGAGATCACCTTTGAAGAGATACTCAGAGAGCAAGAGGAACTTCAGCCACCAATCCAGAGAACATCAGGGCCACAGCCCGGGTGCGAGCGACAGAAAGAGCCGGCGTGGACGCAGCCAGTCGGCAGAAGTCCCCACACTGGGGGGTTATATAGCGAAGGGAGAAGTGAAACAGCCTCACACGTGCACAGAACACATTGCGGAGAAGTCCTTTGAACCTAAGCTGGGCTACTGTGTCACGCTGTCAGAGACCCCCAAGGTCACAGAGAACTGCGCTGACACTGAGGACCTGCTCCAGCTAACCGGGTGCCCGTGAGGGACGTGGCCTGCTCCCGAGCTCTCGGGCCAGGTCTGCACAGGAGCTGCTTGTCAGAGCAAGGGAAAGACGTTTCTCAAAAGCTGCGTCTTTTTGTCCCCTCCTTCTCTCATTATTCCTAGAAATGACAGCAAACACTGCCTATTTTGCAAAAGGGCCACGCAGCTGCTTGATTTGTAAATATTAGCGAGGCATAGTGGGACTGGGGGAGGGGGAAGCCAGAGCTCCGTATTTTCGACAGGACACTGGACACTGTGGAGGCCCCGAGAGAGAGGGTCAGGCTCCCCGGGGCTAGACGGGTCTTCTGATTCCCTGTTGCTCAGTAACAAACCACCTAAAACTTGGTGGCTTAAAACAACACTATGTTGCTGGCAAATCTGCAATTTGATCCGAGCTCAGCGGGGCAGCTTGTCTCGCTCTCTGGGCAGAGGCCGAGGGTGACTGACGCTGGGCTGTGGTCATCTGAGGGCTCACTGGTTCAGCATGTCGGGGGCTGTTGCTGGTGGCTCCCGCTTGGGCCATCAACCAGGCGGTTCGAGGTGGCCCTGCACGTGGCTGCTGGGCTACCTCGCGTTGTGCTGGCGAGAGTCTAGGAGACAGGGGATGACAGCTGCCAGCGTCCTGAGGCATGGGCACCCCCTCTGCTGCGCTCCAGCGGCCAAGGAGCCTCACAGAGTCCAGACTCGAGATCAGGGTCACATGCAGACCCCTACCCTCCCTGGGAGGGGTGTTAGAGATATTGGGCGGGGTTTTATAGCAGCAACGGTGGGTTAGCTCCCAATCACAGAATCACAGAGTTTTCTTCTTGGAAGTCACTGAGATCATTTCTGATGACCCCTCACATTCAGCAGGAACCGCATAGGTGAGCTGTGGTCTGTCCTGGATTGGAAAGTGGCGTGATTGTCACCAAGCCATCCTACACCGAGGACCCAGAGGCATCAGAAACATACACAAGAACATGAACAAAGCTCTTCCACGTGAGACCCTCAGGCCCTCGGCCAGGTCCCCGGCAGGTGCCCTCAAAGAGGCTTCACATACTCAATGCCCTTCAGGGTGGGGCACGCGCAGAGCAGGAGCTGGTAGAAGCGTAGCCCCCAGCGCCCCGGGAAGAATAGAGAAAAGTCTAGTAGGATGGAGATGACTTTCTGTCTCTTCTCTTCTCCTTAGTCAGACAGGGAAATTCCAAAGAGAGTCCCTCCCTGTGCTGAGGGCCGTGGGGCTGGGGGAGGCGAGAGAAGACTGGAAAGTCCTGGGTTCTGCCAGGCGGCTTCTGGGCCTTCCCACTTCTCCCAGTCCGAAGTGCTCAGCGTGTCAGAGCACCATACTTTGGGGTCTTGTTCTCTGTGCCCAAACCCCCTGACCCCCAAATTTGATATTTTAGTGTAGGTGAATTTGCTTCTATCTTTCTTCTCAGAATTTTACCTTTAGTATCCACTAAATCCACAAGTCATTCCCGCTGGGGATTACTGAAAGCACAAGGGCCTGGGAGATAGGAAGGAGTTGGAGTAGAAGACAAGGTAAGGAAATGGGTTTGGCAGTGAAATTTAGGGACAGAGACCGGGGACTGAGGAGGGTAGGGCCAGCCTTGAAATCCCCCTCAGCCTCTGATGGGGGCCAGGGTGGCGGGGAGCAGCCCCCAGGGCAGCTTTTGGGTGAAGCGAAGGCAAAGAAAGCTCAGCCAGACACCCTGGCACTGGGGAGAGGCCCTGAGAAACACCCTCGCCCTGGCTCGGTCACCGGGAAGGGCCAGAGCCGGCTCCTTGGATGTCCCCTCTGCTGTTTCTCTGGCTCCACGTGGTCGGAATGAGTCGGGACTTAACAACTCTGAGTCACAGTCAGGGAGCTGTGGACCCACACACGCTGACTTAGCAACAGACATGGAAGGGGCAGGCAGGGAGGGAGATTTCCTGCCCTGCCCTGATCTGGAACAAGGCAAACTGAATATAAATATCAATACAGAAACATGTTGCAACTAAAGGAAAGAAAAAGCCTGAAAGTTTTTAACAGATAAAACATGATAAATGGGGAAAAGTCATGATAAATGGAAATTAATTGTAAAATAAGTATTTCTTATGATAATTTAAAGTTATGAAACATTATTTGTAGACTCTT
Source organism: Eulemur rufifrons (assembly GCF_041146395.1). Taxonomy (NCBI): domain Eukaryota; kingdom Metazoa; phylum Chordata; class Mammalia; order Primates; family Lemuridae; genus Eulemur; species Eulemur rufifrons. The sequence continues at coordinate 95,473,338 of NC_090999.1, read as the reverse complement.
TCTTACCCATAATATGTGTGTGTTAATTTTAGTGAATGTTAAAAAAGAAAACACGTTCCCTTTCTGCCTCGGGCTCTCGGGCTGTGACCAAGGCGGAGGGTGCTGGGCACAGCGAGCTGGGACAGCCCAGCCCCCGTCCTCACGGAGCCCTCCGGTCCTCACCGAGCCCCCTGGTCCCCACCGAGCCCCCCCCTCCTCACCGAGCCCCCCCAGTGGGAACCCGGAGGCTCCGCCTGGACGGAGGACTGAGAGTTCCGGTCAAGGCTGGCAGGATCCCAGGGACCTTTTTCTTAAACCGCCCCTGCATTTCCCGTGATTCCTGCCCTTGCTTGTGCGGGGTGTCCCCTTCTTGGGGCCTTCAGGGTGCTGCCTCCAGCCGTGTGCTGCGCAGGGCGCGGCCAACAGCGGACAGGCCAGACCAGGGAATCTGGTGTGACGGATGATGCAAAGTGCTGCATTTACGTCCTGTGGAAGAGAGGGTCTTTGTCACGTCAGTCTGAAAAGATGGAGCCGCCACAACGATTTCCGCAGGTGCCCACGCACTCTCGCTGCCCCTCTGTCCCGGGAGCCCTTCATGGCGGGCTGGCTGGGCCCGGCGCCGGAGGACGGTCAGACAGGTACAGGGTGGCCCCAGGCAGGAGGACGAAGGGGCAGGCCCAGCGACAGAGCTCTCTGTCAGCCCCTCGGGATGCTGATGAGGCAGAGCGGACGGAAGTCAGCCTCTCCTGTTGAAGGTGAGGCCTGTGTTCCTTCCGGGACGTCAAGGATTTTCTTTGGGTTCTAGCCGGGGAGCGCAGCTATTCGTACACCTGTGACCGAATAACGGTCCTCCTCTGTCGGGGACGGTCCTCTTCCTCAACCGAGCGCAGCTTCGGGAGGGACGCACACAGAGCGTGAGGGAGGAAGAGACACCCGCCCAGCCAGCCAGATCAGCCGAATCAACCCTGACGATCAAGGGTGACAGACGTGGCAGCCAGGTCGCCCTCACATCCCACATCAGGGATTTTGGAACCCCTGGGAGTTCACAGACATTTTCTTAGGGAGCCTGACTGTTCTCAATGAGAATGTTTAAGTTTGTGTTTTAATGTCAAAGATAAACTCCAACTCTATTCCTGAGCCTGTTCTGGAACATCTAGGTGAAATTCTTAGCGGCATTTTCAGGGCCTCCACTGGGGTTTTGTGTTCCTAAGCCTTATCGATCACCAGCTCATAACAGAACAGCAGAGGGAGATGGGAGAAGGCCAGGGGACGCCCAGGTGCTCTGCAAATGCCAAGCCGGCAGTCCTGCCTGCAGGAGAAGCGAGTCACAGCGGAGTGTGTGTCTGGGTGGGCACCACGAACTGAAAAGAAGTGCAGAGTTGAGGCTCTGTGCACACTGAGAGTCTCTATTTGTGTCTGCAAAGCAGCGTCTGCCGCATTAGTGTTCTCAGTTCTGGTTTTATACATATTTTTGTAGTTTTTCATACCTATGTACTTTCTGGGTTTTATAGTTGCATAAGATCTCTATAAAGAATACAAACCTAGATTTATATATGTGCTTTTTAATGAAATACACACATACAAATATAAAGGCAAACTAAATCAATACCAGATAACTGTCAGGAATTTTTTGTTCTCAACCATAACAAAAAATAAGCGTGTTCCTCCGTTTGGCACTAAAATGATGCAAGCTCCTCCTTTAGGCGAGTGCAGTCCCCTCCAGGATGTGCACAGTCCTCAGCCTCATGGCATGACCCCTTGGGAAGATGCACGACTTTTTCCTGAATGTGTCACATGTAAGTCATGTGATGCCTGCAACACAGTCAGATCAACATTGCAAAGAAAACAGGATAAGCAGAGAATGCACTCAGAAGACCATAATCTTAGAAGCCAAGGAAAGTAGACCAATGTGGCAGACATTGTGGATTTTTTATCGTGGTAAAATATACATAAAATATTTATAATTTTAACCATTCACAGTTTACACTTCAGTGACATTCACATCCACATTGTTTCGTAGCCATCAGCACTATGTATACCCCACTATTTTTCATCCGACCCAACAAAAATTCCATACCCATTAAACAATAGCTCCTCACCCTTCCCTCCCCCAGCTTCTGGCAACCCCTGTTCTTCCTGTCTCTGTGAAATTGCCTACTCTGGGTCCTGCATGTAAGTGGAATCATACAGTATTTATCCTGTTGTGATGAGCTTATTTCACTTAGAATGTTCTCAATGTTCTTCCATGTGGCAGTCTATATCAGAATTCCAATCCTTTTTATGACCCAATAATATTCCATTGTATGGATGCACCACATTCTGTTTATCCTCTCACCCATCGACAGACACGTGGGCTCTTTCCACCTGTGGCCACCGTGAATACTGGTGCTGTGGGCAAAGGTGTGTGAGTGAGTGCCTATTCCAGTCTCTGATTTCAATCCTTTTACACACAAGAGTGAAATTTCTAGATTGTCTGGCAATTCTATGTTTAACCTTTTGAGAGACCACCCAGTTGTTTTCCACAGTGGTTGGACCATTTTGCATTCCCATCAACAATGAACGAAGGTTCTAATTTATCTACATCTTTGCCGACATTTGTTATTTTCATCTTTTTTATTATAGCTATCCTAATGGGCATGAAGCAGTGTCTCACTGTGGTTTTGATTTGCATTTCCCAAATAACTAAGGATATTAAACATCTTTTCATGTGCTTATTGGCTATTTGTATATCTTCTTTGGAGAAATCTCTATTCAAGTCCTTCATGTGCCAAATATTGCTTTGCCATATTCCAAATGGCCCCTCTTCTTCTCTGTGAAGGTGATGTTTTCCTTAGCTCAGGGCAAATCCTAAATGCTAGTCACAGCAATCCATTCTCCTTGCTGATTGTTTCGTGATTGGCAAGTTCTGGACAAAGAGATTAAAGAAGAAGTTTGCTGGGAGGTTTCTGGGAAAATTTTTCCCACAATTAAAAAGTACACAAGGAAGAGGCAGTCCCTTTTCTTCTGGACACTTGTTTTGGATGAGATATCTGGAATTGTGCAGCCACCTTACCACCATGAGGACAATTGTCCTAAAGACCAATCCAATCTGCATAAGACAGGAGAACAGAGAGACCTCTGATCCCCAAAGATGTTTTTGAATTTCCAGATTATCTAAACTTGGAGCTGCCCCACCTTGGGACATCTTGTCATATGTAATCATACATGACTAACTGACCAGGACATAGGAGTCAGGGGTTTCTGCTCCTTATAGCCAAAAGACATCCTAATGAGAATATAAAAAATTTTCTTTGAAATGTATGCAATTACACACATAAACACTCACTTATTCACCAAATATTTGTGGCTCTGTCAATTTGATCTTTATTATACTCTACTAGCTCACAATCTTCTCTGAAAGATAAGCAGATGCAGTGTAAAACCTGACATGATTAAGTATCAATGCAAGTATCACAGCCAGTCAGTGGTTCAGAGGGAGGAGTGAGGTTTCAGGTTGAAGTGGGATCTAGGTCAAAGTGGGGGTCATACCTGGGCCAGACCTTGAAGATAGTAAGGAAGGAAGATGGAGGTGGGAATTTTCTCCCCCCTTTAGTGACTTTTCTTTTTGTAAGCAGAAAAAGTGCCCCTACACCACAGATTGAGCTCAGGAGCTTCTGGGAGTGATTGAAGCAATCCCTCTCTAATCTCACCCTCCCTGCATTTCTTCAAGTACAAGCTGTTTTCAAAATATTCTAGCACATATCTTTGCAAACTGTTTTCATCACCTGGAACTTGCTATCTCACCTAAAAGGAATGTGAATACTCAGTTCAGAGTTTTCCTATGTGACAGGCGGAGGTGCAGGAGCCAAGCTCTGAGAAGGGAAGCAAACCACCTGGTGGCCCTGGGAAAGATCTTCAAGCTCCCAGTCATGGGTGGGCCCCTTCTGTCCCTACAGTGCGCTGATTAACACAAAAGAAAAGAGGTCAACAAAACCCAAAGTAGCCGCTTTTGTTTGCTCAATGTGTTTGGACCCTGGAGGGGTTAGAGAGAAAGGAGAGGAGGTGTCCCTTAGCTGGGAGTGCCCAGTGTCCCCTCCCCTTGTTATACACTGCAGGACAGCATTCTGCTTTTGCGAGTCAGCCCAGAGAAGCCACGTCCTGCTAGCTGTAAACCCTGCTGTTGTACATAAATAGATATCATCCCTGGGGAGAGCCGGAGCTGGGGCTGGGGCTGGGGCTGGGGTGAGCAGCTTGATCCATACTAAGAGGCAATGGGCCTCCAAGACAGAGAAGAGAGCGGGGCACAGACCGCCAGGCCCGGGTCTGTGCCAGATCTGCTGTGAACCCCGGAGTAGTCACTTAATCTTCCTGGTTATTCACCATGAAAATGGGAACCAGAACGCTCAGCTCATGTAGTTGCTATAAGCAGTAAATAAAATAGCTTCTGTAGGGCTATCATTGGCAATGGGGTAGTAGCAAGTGGTGGGAGGAAGTGTTACTGGTTTTGGACTTACCTTCACAAAGGCATTAGATTTAGGCATTTAATTGCATTTTTAAATGAGATCATCCACACAGTCATTGTGTTTTGTGTGTGTGGAGGGGAGGGAGGGATGGGTGTTACAACTATGAATTTGTTAAATGTGAAACTTCAAAATACACTATAATTTTTATGACCCTATCCTGGATATACACACATACGTGTGTGTGTCTGTGTGTGTGTGTGTGTGTGTGTGTGTGAGACTCTTGATCAACACAGGTTTGGACCGTGCAGGTCCACTTACATGTGGATTTCCTTCTGCATCTGCCACCCCTGAGACAGCAAGGCCCACACTCCTCTTCCTCCTCCTCCTCCTCAGCCTGCCCACCATGAAGACATGAGGATGAAAACCTTTATGATGATCCACTTCCACTTAATGAATAGTAAACATATTTTCTCTTCCTTAATATTTTCTTAATAACATTTTCTTTTCTCTAGCTTACTTTATGGTAAGCATACAGTATATATACATATAACATAGAAAAAATATGTATTAATCAACTGTTTGTGTTATTGGTAAGGCCTTTGATCAACAGTAGCTTATTAGCAGCTTTGTCTAGTCAAAACTTACAAGCAGGCCGGGCACAGTGGCTCACGCCTGTAATCCTAGCCCAGCACCCTCCCGAATTATCCATTCGCCTTACTTGTTTTTGGTTTTCCCGTAGCACTTATCACCTTCTAGGGTACCATATGTTTTATTCATTTATTACTTTTATTGCTTATTTTCTGCCTCATCCCTCCTCCTCCCAACCCTACCAAGCCCCCCAGTCCTGCACACCCACCCCCAGGAGAGAAATTCTGTGAGGGTGGCGCATTTTGGTCTGTTTCTTTTCATTGATGTATCCCGGGGACCCAGAACACTGCCTGGCACAGATTAAATATTTAATAAATATTTGCAGACAAGTGACTAATTCTGTGGAAGGTCAGGGTGGACACTGTCTCAGGAAAGGGAAGAAATTTCACAGTGTCCACACTTCCAAATGCCCCAGAGAGACCAAGGTGTGAGCTGAGACCAGACCGCCACCAGCCCCGTGGAGAGAGCAACACCAGTGGCACATTTGGACAGGAAGCAGATTGTGGGGTGATGGGGTGAACAAGTCAGACATAAGTGCCGGCAAAACAAATGTCAACAACTCATTCGAGAAATGCAGGGGTGACAGAGTGCGAATGATCTGAATGCTAACTTGAAGGGAACACCAGATCAAGAAAAAAATGTTTCCTGTTGTTTTCACTGGCCCATTTTTTTCTGTTTCCAAATTAATTTGTGCCCATTGCAGAAGAATTGGGTACTATAGAAAATCCAAAGACAGAAATAAAATTCCTACCTAATCCTGTCACCCAGATAAAATCACAGTGAATTCTATCTTGGTTATTTTATTTATTTATTTTTTTCAGGTATAGACATTTATAGTAGCTCTGTTGTTTGTGAGATTATTTTTACAAAAATGATATAGCTATACATGATATGCCTACTTGGTATTGATGTGTCTGTTTTGTAGCTTTGTTTGCTTAAACTTTTATTAGAAATAATTGTTCATGCTTTTAAATTTTTTTACGATGTAATTTTGAGTGGCTACAAATAATTTCAGTAAGTGTGTAATCAACTCTCTGGATGTGTAAGTTCTATTCATTTTTTTAAAATATTATAAACCACACAGTAGTAAGCATGATTTTTTTTCTTTTGTTAAGAAGAGAAACTAGAGAGAGGAGAGGTTGAAGAAATAAAAGAAAATGGAAATAACGGAAAAGGTCCTGAAGAAATCTGGATGAGAGGAGATGAACACATAAGTCGAATAAGACTTGGTGTTGGATGCTCAGACTGTCACCACGTGGACCATGGATCAACACCAGTGCCACGAAAGTGAGGTCGCCAGGTGCTTGTGCCACAATGTGACACAGCAAACCCCGTGGCATCCCTACAGCAGGGTGGCAATAAAGAGCACAAAGACCCAGGCTCACCAGAGTGGGTGGGGCTGGGCCGTGGTGTTTCTGCTGAGGTCCCCAAAGGGGTCTGATACTCACTGGAGTCTGAGGGCCACAGCCCTGTGAGACTCGCTTGCAAAATATGTGAAACTGGAATCCAATCAAGCTTTCTAAAACTTCCCGTCTACAGGCTACATGGGGCGTAGAAGAATGAGTTACAGGTCACTGTGAAGAACCAGACAAATCCAGAAAGTGAGTGTCATGTATACACAGGACACCCATGAGGTCTCTGCCACAAGGCAATGGCATGGGAAAGAAATAGAGACGGGGAAGTCGCTTAGGATTTTTAAAATATTTAAGTGATACAAGAACCGAATGCAAACTGTGGACCTTGTTTGAATTCTGCCTCAAGCACAGCCATTGTAGAAGACATTCCTGGGGGACAGTGAGGGAAATTTGGGTGTTAGGCTGGTGTTAGACGCTGTTAAAGAATCGTTGTTAATTTTGTTTGGTGCAGTAATGGCATTGCAGCTGTGTAAGAAAATGTCGTCATTGTGTAGAGTCACATACCAAAGTGTTCAGAGTGAAATGTTACGACATCTGGCCCTTGCTTTGTAATAATATTTCCGCACAGAAAAGGACACAGGAACAAACACGGAAAATGTGAACAGACCCATGTAGGCGACGGCAATGGGAGGGCTCCTTTTGATATTTTAGTTGCTTTTATATATATTTGAAAATGTTCATGATAAATGGTGAAAATGTATGTGGGCTGTCAGCCTCGGCTGGGGGGAGCCGGCCGTGCCCGGCATGAGGAAGCCCCGGAGGGCGGCGGCGGAGAGCTTGGGGAGGAAGACATGCGAGGGACGTCAGGGGGGCGCTGAACTGTCCCTGGCAGAGCCCTGCTCAGGAGGGCGCAGAGCGGAGGTGGCGCCGTGTCTTGAAGGGGCTGGAGCCTGAACACAGCTGCCGCGGGCGGGAGGTCGCGAGGTGAGCCTCGGCGCTGGGGGAGACGGCGCGCGAGGGGCGCCAGGGGCGCGCGGGGGGCGCGCGGGGGGCGAGGCGAGCCTTGGCGCTCGGTGAGACGGCCGTGAGGGGCGCGCGGGGGGCGCGCGGGGGGCGCGAGGGGCGCGCGGTGAGCCTCGGCGCTGGGGGAGACGGCGCGCGAGGGGCACCAGGGGCGCGCGGGGGGCGCGCGGGGGGCGAGGCGAGCCTTGGCGCTCGGTGAGACGGCCGTGAGGGGCGCGCGGGGGGCGCGAGGGACGCGAGGGGCGCGAGGTGAGCCTCGGCGCTGGGGGAGACGGCGCGCGAGGGGCGCCAGGGGCGCGCGGGGGACGCGCGGGGGGCGAGGCGAGCCTTGGCGCTGGGTGGGTGAGACGGCCGTGAGGGGCGCGCGGGGGGCGCGAGGGACGCGAGGGGCGCGAGGTGAGCCTCGGCGCTGGGGGAGACGGCGCGCGAGGGGCGCCAGGGGCGCGCGGGGGACGCGCGGGGGGCGAGGCGAGCCTTGGCGCTCGGTGAGACGGCCGTGAGGGGCGCGCGGGGGGCGAGGTGAGCCTTGGCGCTCGGTGAGACGGCCGTGAGGGGCGCGCGGGGGGCGAGGTGAGCCTTGGCGCTCGGTGAGACGGCCGTGAGGGGCGCGAGGGGGGCGCGAGGGACGCGAGGGGGGCGAGGTGAGCCTCGGCGCTGGGGGAGACGGCGCGCGAGGGGCGCCAGGGGCGCGCGGGGGGCGCGAGGGGCGCGAGGGGCGCGAGGTGAGCCTTGGCGCTCGGTGAGACGGCCGTGAGGGGCGCGTGCGGGGCGCGAGGGGCGCGGGACGCGAGCCCCCCCGGAGCGCGGTTCCGAGAAGGTGGGGGCGGGCCCAGCAAATCAAAATGTCCATGTTCGAAGAGCAAAGGTGGTGAGGAGGGCCCCATGTGGCTCTGGAAGTCCCTTTCTGAGTCATGACGGAGCCGCATCATGGAGCTTGCTGGTCCTGCTCCACCGCAGCTTGGGGGTGAGGGGTTCTGAGGTGGCTGTGGCCAGCCGGGCTTGTGGTGTCCACATCCGTGTGTCTGTGTTTGTATGTGGTGTGTGTGGTGTGTGGTGTGTGTGTGTGTGTGTGTGGTGTGTGGTGTATGGTGTGTAGTATATGTGTGTGGTGTGTGGTGGATATATGTGTTTGTATGTGGTGTGTGGTGTGTGTGGTGTATATGTGTTTGTATGTGGTGTGTGGTGTGTGTGTTCGTATGTGGTGTGTGGTGTGTGTGTGGTGTATGTGGTGTGTGGTGTGTGTGGTGTGTGTGGTATGTGGTGTGTGTGGTGTATGTGGTGTGTGGTGTGTGTGGTGTGTGTGGTATGTGGTGTGTGTGTGGTGTGGCATGTGGTGTATGTGGTGTGTGGGGTGTGGGGTGTGCTGTATGTGGGGTGTGGTTTATGTGGTGTGTGTGTGGTGTGTGTGGTGTGTGGGGTATGTGTGGGGTATGTGTGGGGTGTGGAGTGTGTGTGGGGTGTGTGGTGTGTGTGTTTGTATGTGGTGTGTCATGTGTGTGGTGTGTGGTGCGTGTGGTGTGTGGTGTGTGTGTGGGTGTGTGGTGTGTGGGGTGTGTGTGGGGTGTTTAGTGTGTGTGTGTGGTGTGTGGTGTATGTGGTATGTGGTGTGTGTGGCTGGTGTGGCGTGTGGTGTATGTGGTGTGTGTGGTGTGTAGTGTGTGTGTGGTGTGTGGTGTGTGTGTATGTGGTGTGTGGTGTGTGGGGTGTGTGGGGGGTGTATAGTGTGTGGGGTGTGTGTGGTGTGTGTGTGTTTGTATGTGGTGTGTGGTGTGTGTGTGGTGTATGTGGTGTGTGGGGTGTGTGTGGGGTGCGGTGTGTGTGGTGTGTAGTATGTGGTGTATGTGGTATGTGGTGTGTGTGGCGTGTGGTGTATGTGGTGTGTGTGGTGTATGTGGTATGTGGTGTGTGTGAGGTGTGGGGGGTGTGTGTTTGTATGTGGTGTGTGTGTGGTGTGTGGGGTGTGGATGTGTGTTTGTGTGCGGTGTGTGGGGTGTGTGTGGTGTGTTTGTTGTGTGTGTGTTGTGTGGAGTGTGTGTGTGGTGTGTGTGGTGTATGTGTGCGGTGTGTGCGGTGTCTGTGGTGTGTGGTGTGTGTGGTATGTGGTGTGTGGGGTGTGTGTGTTTGTGGTGTGGTGTGTGTGTGTGGTGTGTGTGGTGTGTGGTGTGTCTATGTCTATGGGTTACTTCAAGCTGTACAGAGAGAAGCTGAGTTTGGTGCCTCGCAAGTCCCGCTGGCCCCGACAGCCTTTCCAAGAGGAGAGAGAGATTATTTACCCAGCACTGATGGAATGACATTTAGGGGGCAGGACCTTACAGGCCACAGCCCTGGGGTGTCGCCGGTGGGGTCTCCTAGGAGAGCAGCGCAGACCGGCTCGGAACCGCTCATCACAACGCACGGTGGACCACGACTCGCGTGGACCCGTATTTCCATTTATCTCAATGCTTGCAGGGCACAGACCTCTTTAAGAACCTGATACAAAGCTGTTACTTGTTTTTCTCTTTTCCTCCTCAGGAAAAATGTAGAGATGCTGCTGTATAAAAATCCACACAGAATCTTAGGGAATTCACGAATACCCCTTGAGGCCAGCTGGTGGATCGCTGGGGCTCTCTGTGGAAGAGGTTTTGGAAAAACTCTATGGGAGGAGTCAAAGAAGTGGCAGGCCTGTCCCCAGCGCTGGAGGAGGGTTCTGGAGAAGGTGTCAGCTGAGCTGCGTCTTGGAGGATGACCAGAACTTGCATTCTTGACCCCATGGGGTCAGGCATGCACAGCCTCGGAGTCCAGGGCAGAGCCTGGGGACTGAGAGCTGCTGCCTCTGGCTGACCCCAGCCCTGAGCACGCCTGTCGCTGTCACTGTGGGTGCTGCTCCCTGCGGCGGTGCAGCCAGGCGCAGCCAGGAGCACTGGGCCCTGCCGTCACCACGTGGGAGTGTGTGGTTTTCATAACCTGACAGATCTGACAAGAAGGGCGCCTGGGCAGGACAGAGGCATGGATGTCTCTCCTGAGAGGCGTCCCTGCAGTGTGACAACATCTGTTTTGATTTGGGTCCTAGGTGTGGATTTATTTAACAGATGCGGCCTTTCAGCCTTTCCGTGGGTTCAGCTTTTTATTCCCCCACCAGGCACCGATTTGGAGAGGCTTGGCTGGCTTTCTGTGCTTGTTTGGCTTTGAGGAATGGAAAATGTGGCTCTTTTAACATCTCTCCCTGCCGCAGGTGGTCTGGGGTGGGGGCAGGAGTGGCCACAGCCTCGCAAATAGCTGCTGGTCTTTTCCTATCTTTGTTCCTCTTCCTCATTACTGGCTGACAGCCACAGTCCCCTGGGGTGGGGTCAGAATGTTGGCGCAGTGGACCTGTCTGCTTCGGGCCACATTCAAAAAGCCCACACGGCCGTCTGGCTCCTCCTCGGCCGCTGTAGGATGAGCTGCTGGCTGCAGGGACGATGGGGGCCGGGCTATTCAAGTGAAAAATTTGAATCAGCTGGCAGGCGTTACTTCTCTTTGCAGCGAGCAAATCCTGTCTGTGTGTATGCACATGTGCCCAAGCACATACACTCCTCGTAATTTAACTTCTGATCTTCCTATTTTAAATAAGCAGGTTCGAGATTTTCCAATATGTGGCATTGATAGATGATTGCAGAAATTATAGCTAAAATCATAGCTCCATTCTCATAACAATTTTTAAAGTTCTCCATAGCTGGGCATTCTAATAACCCTATTCTGCAGATAAGCTAATGGACGTTCCTGGATGTAATTTGTCACTATCCCACGACTGAAAAACAGCATATACTGTGCTAAAGCTATTCACCTGTAATCTAACTCATACAGTTTGAGGAGAGAGGTTCATCTTTGCAGTTTAGATACTTAATCTTCAAAATCAGAAAATCTCTCACTGTACAAACTGTCGGTGATTTTCAGCTGGTCTGAAATAGAAGCAGCTGAGGTCAAACTGCATCCCCAGATTAAACAAGTAAAGAATATTAATAGGTAACTTTTTTTGAGCTTTTACTATACACTAGATACTAATCTAAGATCATTATGTTAATTAACGTACTCATTTAATCCTCCTGGCAACCTTGTTCTATATGTTTTACAAATAATGAAAGAAAGACATAAAGAGGTGAAGTAATTCGCCCAAAGACACACAGCTAATAAGCGTCCGGCCTTGAACCCAAGCAGTTTGAGTTCAGAGTTCAGGAGCCCTCGGTAGTTGGGTTCATCAGACAAACCAATAATTTAGAAAAGTAGGACTAAGAGTAATTTATCCTGCTCAGGCCCTGGAGACCATGAAGATATAATGATTTTAAATTCAGATGTACCAAATAGCCTCAACGTGTATAAAACAAAATTTGACCAAGCTAACTACAAAAGGCTAGACAAATTCACAATTATAATGGAAATTCTTCTACATCTTTACTATTTTTTTGTTTTTCGAACAGCATCAAACAAATAATAATAATAAAGATGCAGAAGAACTGGCAAAAACAAGGAATAAACTTAACCTATTTAGTATGAATATATGTATACATACATAAAACAGAGTACTAAATGATAACCATATGCAGCAATATTTTTCAAAATACAAAAATTTACCATGAGCTGGATTTTTTATAGCAAGTGTCAACAAATTTTGAAGGATTGAAATCATCCAGAGTATATTCTCTGATCACAAACCAATTAAACTAGAAATAAATAACAAGGAAGATAAATAGAAAATTACCATTAGCTTAGAAATATATAACTGTACTTCTAAAAGATCAATGAGTCAAAGAAAAAGATCACAATGTCAATATGTGAATTGAATGGTATTACATATATTAATAAAACTTATGAGATGTACTTAACCCAGGCATGGAAGAAAATTATAGCTATAAATGCATATGTTACAAAAGAAAAAGTTGAAAATCAATAAGTTTATATCATCAGAAGTTAGAATATAAACAGCAAATTAAATCCAAGGAAATTAGAAGAAATGACATATTTAGATGAAAATAGAAATCAATAAAATAGAAAAATATATATAAAATAGAGAAGGTCACCAAAGCCAAGAGTTGGTTCTTTGAAAAGTCTACCAAAATGGAGCAAATTAAAAACAAAGAAAACATAAATAAGCAATACCAGAATTTAAAAACGTGATACTACTATTGATCCTACATTATTAAAAGCAAAAAGATAATAACAGAATATTATGAAGAACTTTATTTGAAATTTGAAAATTTAGAGGAAATAAACAAATTAATAGGAAAACAAAACTTACCGAAGATGAAGTAGAAAATTTTAGTGGTCCTACATCTATTAAATAAATTGATTTTTTTAAATGAAAAACTTTCCCCAGGAGATCTGTTTCTGTTTAGCATGTAGAAAGCTACAAGAGAATGTCATTCTTGCCATAACAATGAGCCAGATAATCTGCAAAATGACAACTTTTGAGCTCATGAAAGACCTGAATTTTCCAGGCAAACAGGTAGAATGAATTTCAAACAGTGATGAATCCCTTTAAAGAGAAATAGTTCAAACTATTACTGTCTTACCTTTAGCAGAATCCAAAGGTGGTCACCACAAGAGTGGGTAAGAAAAAAGCAGATAAAATTTTAACACATTCATAAAGGCCAAGTGCAGACTATCCTAACTACTCAGACCACCTGGAGTTCCGCACACTAGGGGAACTGTGCTCAGGCTCTTATCCATGGCCCCTGCTGCATACACACAATATTGGGGGCAGGGCAGAGGGCTAGAGACAGCCACACTTAGCGGTGCAGGCTTGCTGGAAGTACTCAGTTGCTACTAGGAGACAGGCACAAACCCTGCCCATATCCCAGATCCTTCTATCATAAGAAGCATAAGCCTTAAGTCACTGGAGGAGGAAACTCTCCCATCCCCAGAGAATTGGCAGATTCACTGCTTGTGAGGGAGCAGCGCCTCTGGAAGAGGAGCAGAAAGCCCTCACACCACTTGGTCCCAAAGACCCACCACAGATGCAAGGCACAGCTTGGTTGGCTTGGGGTGGGGAGGGTGGAATAGTTATGTTGAGAAAGCTCCACTCCCAAAGCCCCGCTACACAGGGTCTGCTAAAGACAGAAGCTGGATGAGAAGACCAGGAATGCCTCGTGCCTCCACCATGAGCCTCACACCAAGGAACATACAAGGACACTCTACTGCTAGGGAAGAAGCAAGGAGACCCATGTGCTGCTTGCATCCTGGAAACACTGAAAGCTAAGAGACAAACAGGGACATTGAGAAAAATCCACTAGCCCCACAGATTCTACAATATGGTAAAAAACAAAACAAAAACACCAGCGATCCACTGGAGGGGATAGAAGTCTAGGTGCCCCAAAGATGACTATAGCAACTGAGCTAAACCACTGACGAGGTTCTCTCTCTCTCTCTCTCTCTCTCTCTCACACACACACACACACACACACACACGTGGACTGACAGGAGAAGAGATAACCTATTTCCTGACATAAATATTATTTATCTTGGTCTCTACTGTTTTTCTAAATAAATTATTAACCATTCAATCCAAATTTACAAAACATACAAAAACAAAACAAATGAAAAACAAGAAACCTCACTGTGAAGAAGATAAATCAACCAACAGAAACAGACTAAGAAATGACGCAGATGTTGGAATTATCAGCCAGGACATTATACTAGCTGTGATGGAGAAGTGAAAAGATCTACTGGGAAAGGTGGAAGACTTGCATGACCAGATGCAGAATTTTAGCAGAGAGCTGAAAATTAATTTTTTTTAGTCAAATGGAAACGCTAGGAATGAAAAAAGGAACCTACTGTATTAAAGATGAATTCCTTTCACAGCTGTAAAAGGGAACTGGATATTGTTGAGGAAAGAATCAGTGAATTTAAAGATGAGTCCATGGAAATGATTAAAACAGGGCAAAGGGAGAAAAAAGCCCAGAGCTGTGAGACAGCATCAAATGGAATGAAAATATATCATTGGGATCCTAGAAGGAGAGGAGATGGAGAAACAGATATAAGAAATAGTTTGAAGAGATAATGACTGAGAATTTTTTAAATTAATAAAAAATGACAAAGCACAACTACAATAAATTAAAAGAATCTCAGGTAGGATTTCACACACACACACACACACACACACACGGAGTTGAGTCAAACTTCTGAAAATCAAAGCTATAGGAAAAATCTGGAAGGCAGTGAAAGGAAAAAGTAATGTTAAATGCAGTGGAACAAAGATCTGAATATCAAGCAGATTTTTGTCAGAAAACAGGCAAACCAGAAGGCAATGCAACCTCATCTTTAAGGCACTGAGAGAAAAAAGTCAACTCAGAACTCTATACCCAGTGAACACATCTTTGAAAAATGAAGGCAGAATAATTTTTTTTCAGATAACAAAAACTAAGAGAATTCATTGCCAGGAGACTTGCACAATGAAAAATATTAAAGGAAGTTCTTGAGGCAGCAGAATGATACCAGATGGAAATGAAGAGCTCTGGTAATACACAAAGAAATGTAGAGCTCTAGAAATAGTGAAAATAAAGGTAAATATAAAACTGTACTGTTTTATAAGAAATATATTTTGCAATATACTTAAAATATTTTGTCTAAAGCAAAATTGTAACAATGAGTATTGGAATTTATAACATATGTAAAAGTATTACAAAAATAGCTCAAAGTATGGAAGGCAGAAAATGGAAATATAGTGTTGCCAGGTTCTTACCTTATACCTGAAGTGACTTCATATTATTTGAAGTAAACTTTGATAAGTTAATGGTGTACGTGGTTATCCCTAGAGTACGAACTAAAAAAATTAGAAAATAGGTATAACTAATTGTCCAATAGTGGATATACAGTAGAATCATATAATTTTAACACAAAATAGCAGAAAACAAAAAAAAGGAATAAAAAACAGGCTAATATCAACAAGATAGTTGACTTAAATCCACACGTATCAATAATTACATTAAATACAGGTAGACTAGATGGCTCAAATTAAAAGGCAGAGATTGTTTAATTAGATAAGGAAAAGCAAAACCCAATAACATACTGTCTATAAGAAATCAATTTAAATATAAAGAAATATGTAGGTTAAAAACAAACAGATGAGAAAGGATATGCTATGCTAACACTAATCAAAAGAATGTGGAAGTGGCTATATTAATATTAGAAAGTTTAGATTTCAGAACAATGAATATTACTATGGATAGAAAGAGACATTACATAATAATAGAGGGGACAGTTTATAAAAAAGATGTAATTCTGTATATCACATAACAATAGAGCTTCAAAATACATGAATGAAAAAGCTGATAGAAGTGAAAGTCATATTTGGAGATATTAATACTCCTCTGTATGTAATTAAAAGAATAAGTAAACATTAAGTTAATAAAAACATAGAAGAGCTGAGCAAGACTATTGACCAATTTGAGCTAAGTGACATTTATAGGATGTTCTGCTTGACAATAGCAGAATACACATTCTTTTCAAGTATGCATGGAACACTCACTAAGATGCATTATATTCTGTGCTGTGAAATAAATCTCATAAATTTAAAAGAATTGAAATCTAATGAATTATCTTATTTGATAACAATAGAATTAAATGAGAAATCAGCAATGAAAATATATCTGAAAAATCCCTAATCATTTGGAAATTAAACATAAGTCAAAGGGGCACTTAAATGGGGAAATAAGAAAAGAATTGAATTGAATGAAAATTAAGACAAAACATATCAAAACTAGGCTGGAGGCAGTGGCTCACACCTATAATCCTAATACTTTGGGAAGCTGAGACAGGAGGCTCTCTTGAGGTCAGGAGTTCAAGACTAGCCTGAGCAACATAGTGAAACCCCATCTCTACAGGAAATAAAAAAATTAAGAGGGCATGGTGGTGCACGCCTGTGGTCCCAGCTACTTGGGAGGCTGAGGCAGGAGGATCACTTGAGTCCAGGAGTTTGAGGCTGCAGTGAGCTATGACAATGCCACCACACTCTAGCCTGGGCAACAGAATCAAAAAAAAAAAAAAAAAAAAAAAAAAGCACACCAAACTGGGATATAGGAAACAGATAAAGCCACATGAAGAGGGATATCTATGGCATTAAATAGTTATATTAGCACAAAGTTTTTAAACACATGATCTAACCTTCTACCTTAAGAAACTTCAAAAAGAAAAGCAAATTACCCAACCAAGCAGAGAGAAGGAAGTAAGAACAGAAATAAAGGAGTTTTGAAACAGAAAAACAATAGTGAAAATCAATAAAACCAAAACTCAATTAATTCATTAGTTTAAAAAATGATAATTATATCGTTAAATCTCCAGGCAGACTGATCAGAAACAAAAAAAGTTATATAGAGAAAGGACACAAATCACTAATGTCAGGAATGAAAGAGAGGACATCACTACAGATCCAACACATAATAAAAGATTAATAAGAGACTATTATGCACAACCATATGAAAATAGATTCAACAACTTAGATGAAATGAACAAATTTCTTTAAACATGCCCAATTACCAAACTCAATCAAGAAAAAAGTAAATAACCTGAATAGCCCCATATCTACTGAAAAAAATAAACTCATATTTAAAACCTTATCATTAGGAATGCTCCACACCCAGATTGCTTCACTGGTGAATTCTACCAGTTCTTTATTATTACTAAAGAAATAATACCAATTCTACATAAAATCCTCCTGAAATAAAAGAACAGAGAACACTTCCCAACTCATTTTATGAGGTCAGCATTACTGTGATACCAGAAATAGACAAAGACATTATGAAAAAAAAGAAAACTGTGCACTAATATCCATGATGAAAATAAATGCAAAAATATTTAACAAAATATTACCAAATTGAATCCTGCAATATAATGTTTTTTTTTTTTTATTTTAGCTCATTACGGGGGTACAAAAGTTCAGGTTATATAGGCGGGTACAAAAGTTCAAGCATGTCCATTCCCTAGACAGTGCATCCTGCAATATAATGTTAAAATACCAAGTTGAGTTTATGCTAGGAATGTTTGGTTGGCTCAATATTCAAAAATTAATCATTGCAATTCACCCTATTTAAAAAGATAAATTCACATGGTAATCTCACAGATGCAGAAAAAACACTTGACAAAATTTAGCTTCTGTGCGTGATAAAAATTCTCAGAAAACTAAGAATAGAAGGGAACTTCTTCAACCTGACAAAAGGCATTTATAAGAGACCTACAGCTAATCCCATGTTTAATGGTGAAAGACAAATGCTTCACTCTGAAGATTGAATAAGAAAAGGACGTCTGCTTTCACCAATTCTGCACAGCATTGTGCCCGAGGCCTTTGCCAGTGCAGAAAGCCAAGGATGAGAAACAAAAGGCCATGCAAATTGGAAAGGAAGAAATAAACCTGTCTTTAACCACAGATGGCATTCTCTTCTATGCAGAGAATCTGAGAGAATCTATAAAAAAGCTAGGATTAACAAGTTGATTTAGCAAGGTCATAAGATAAGGGGCCCATACTAAAATCAATTTTATTTCTGTATACTAGCAAAAAACAATTGGAAATTGAAATTTTAAAATACCACTTATAGTAGCATAAAAACGTGCACTATTTGGAGATAAATCTTACAAGATGTACAAAACTTGGATGCTGAAAATTGTAAAACATTGCTGATTGAAATGAAAGAAGATCTAAACAAATCTAGAGATATATCATGTTTATGGATAGGAAAACTCAATATTATCAAAATATCAGTTCTAAATTGAGTTATAGATTCAAAGCAAACTCAATCAAAATCCTAGCAGGATTTTTTTTTTGGTAGAAATTAGCAAGGTGATCGTAAAATATATTTGAAAAGTATAAAGTTAGAAGACCAGAACATCTGATTTCAAGTTTTACTATGAAGCTATAGTAATCATGAAAGTGTGGTTTTGGAATAAGGATAGATATATGGGGCAATATAATTGAATAGTAACTAGAAATAGATCCATACATATATATAATCCATTGACTTTGTTTAACAAAGGTGCTAAAGCAATTCAATGGAGAATTGAGTCTTTTTGACACACTTAAAAAAAACCCTGAACACTTTCTTCACCACGTATAAAAAAATTAACTCAAAATCATAGGTCTAAATAGGAGCCAAAACTATAAAATTTCTAGAAGAAAATATAGGAAAAACATTATGACCTTGAGTTAGGCAACATATTTTTAGATAAGACACTAAAAGCATGAACCATAAAAGAAAAAAATCTGTAAATTAGACTTCATCAAAATTTAAAATTTCTGCTCTTTGTGGTTAAGAGAATGAAAAGATATACCGGGAGACAATATTTTCATAACACATATCTAATAAGGACTGGAGTTCAAAATATATAAATGACTCATTCAATTCAATTATAAGAAAGCAATACTATAAAAATGAGCAAAAGATATGAAAAGATACTTCACTAAAGAAGATAAATGTGTTGCCAGTAAGCATATGGAAAAATGCTTTCAATTACTTTTCATTAGAAAAAAGCATAATAATCCCCCCAAAACCAAAATGGCTATTTTTTAAAACCTTAACAGTACCAAGTATTGGTGAGGATGCAGAACACCAGGAACTTTCATACATTGCCGTGAGAATGCAAAATAGCACAGCCACTTTGGAAAACAGTTTGATCATTTCTTATCAAATTAACCACATGCTGCCCAAATGATCCAGCAACCCCATGCCTAAGTATCTGCCACACATAGCTATTTATTCCTGTCTATGGCCACATACAGACCTGCACGTGAATGTTTTTAGTCACCTTTTCAGAACAGCCCAAGCTGGCAGCAACCCAGATGTGCACGTACTGCTGAATGGATGAGCAAACTGTGCACGTTCATTCACTCGCCTGTTCCTCGGCGATAGAGAGGAGCAAACTGCAGACAAGCAGCAACTACGTGTGTCCTGTAAGTTATGCTGAGTGGAAGAAGCCAGACTCACAAGGCCACCCACTGCCGGATTCCATGGATGCTGCATTCCAGAAAAGGCAAAATGACGAGGCAGAAAGATGCGCAGTGCCTGCCAGGGACTGCAACTGAAGGGAGGGGACTGACTACAAAAGGGCACGGGGCACTTTCTGGGGCAACAGAAATGTTCTAGATGCTGATTCACAACTGCATACATTTATTAAAACTCATTTACTACACTGCTGGTGGGACTGCAAATTAGTACAACCTCTGTGGAAAATAATCTGGAGATACTCAAAGAGCTGAAAATGGAAATACCATTTGATCCAGCAATAGCACTATTAGGCATCTACCCAAAGGAAAAAAAGACATTCTATAATAAAGACATCTGCACTCGAATGTTTATAGCAGCACAATTCACTATTGCAAAGATGTGGAAACAACCCAAGTGCCCGTCAATCCATGAGTGGATTAATAAAATATGGTGTATAATTTATTAATCGGAATTAAATGGAATACTACTCAATTACAAAAACAATGGTGATCTAGCACCTCTTATATTCTCCTGGACAGAGCTTGAGCCCATCCTCCGAAGTGAGGTATCATAAGAACGGAAGAATAGGCTCCACACGTACTCGCCATCAACTTGGCACTAACTGGTCAACACTATGGTGCTCAGACGGTAGTAATATTCTCCAGGGATTAGGGGGTTGCCAGTGGGTAAACTCACAACTAATGGACATGTTGAGCATTGTAGGGAGGAAGGGCACACCTCTAATCCTCGCTTGGGTGAGGCAAAGTCATAACTTGTAACCAAAATGTTTGTACCCCCATAAATCCTGAAATAAAAAAAAAATCAACTCACTTACTTGTACATTTAAAAAGAGTGAATTTTATTCTTTGTAAATTATACCTCAAAAATTGTTATTTTAAAAAACACTTTAAAAATCCTTTCCACAAAGAAAACCACAGCCCTAGATGACTTCACTGCCAAACTGTACCATATATTTAAGAAAAAGTAATGCTACCTACAGAGAATAAAACCCTTCCAAAGAGTAGAAAAAGGGTGAACTTCTCTTATCTTATTTTTTCAGACCAATGTAACCTTGATTCAAAAACCCACAAAAACAATATTAAAAAAGCATATTTATAGACTAATCTCACTTATAAATTGTGCAACAATCTCAAATAAAATATTAGCAAACAAAAATGAGCAATACAGAAAAAAAAGATAATATATCATGATGCAGTTGGGTTTATTCCAAGAATGGAAGACTAGCCTAACATTTGAAAATCAATCAATGCAATTCACACGTTAACAGAATAAAGAAGCAAAATTATACAATTATTTCAATAGATGTAGAAAAAGCACTGGATAAAATTCTATATCCATTGTTAATTTTTAAAAACTCTTAGCAAACCCAACAAGTGAAGGCAAATTTCTTAACCTGATATGGTTATCTTTTTAAAAACCTACAGAAAATATTATCCTTAATGGTAAAATATTAAAAACTTTCTCTCTGAGGTCAGGATAAGGATGTCTGCTATCACACTTATATTTAAAATTTTACTGGTGGTTCAAACCAATACAATAAAGCAATGAAAATAAATATAAAGTATAGGATTGAAAGGCAAAATTACAACTATCTTTTCTATTTTTTTTGCAAATAATGTGATTGTGTATGTAGACAAATTATTTAAACCTACAGATTATTGCAACAAATTGCCACATACAAGATCAACATAGAAAATTTATAAAAAAAATTATATTCCTGTAGCAGCAACAAACATAAAATAAACTTTAAAAAATAGATACTGTATACAATAGCATCTAAAATCAAATAGGACTAACTCTGATGACAGATGTTCAAGGCAAGGAAATAATATTGAGAGAAAACTAAAGAAGACCTAAGTAAATGGAAGAACGCACAATGATCATGGACTAAAATATATCAAGAATTAGAATGAGACAAAAGGTATGGAGAAAACTTAGTACATACATTATCCTCAAATTGATTGATAGAGTCAGTAAAATCCCAATCAAAATTCCCTCAGATTTCTGTGGGTGTGTGTTTGTATGGAAATTGACAAGCTGATTCTAAAATTCATAAGGAAATGCAATGACCAAGACATCTAAAGAAATACAATGTGGGGAACCTCCTGTGTAAGATATCAAGACTTATTATAGGCCGGGCACAGTGGCTCATGCCTGTAGTCCTAGCACTTGAGAGGCCGAGGCGGGTGGATTGTTTGAGTTCAGGGGTTCGAGAACAGCCTGAGCAAGAGCAAGACCCCGTCTCCACTAAAAATAGAAAGAAATTATCTTTTATATATATAAAAATATATATAGAAAAAATTAGCCGGGCATGGTGGCACATGCCTGTAGTCCCAGCTACTCAGGAGGCTGAGGCAGAAGGATTGCTTGAGCCCAGGAGTTTGAGGTTGCTGTGAGCTAGGCTGATGCCACGGCACTCTAGCCAGGGCAAAAGGGCGAGACTCTGTCAAAAAAAAAACAAAACAAAACAAAAAAAAACTTACAAGCAAATTTTTGACTGCACAGGAGGTTGGCACTCCTAATCCCTGCATTGTTCAAGTGTCAACTGGGGGGGTGTGCGTGTGTGTGTGTGTGTGTGTGTGTGTCACCATTCCTGGAAATACTGTAGGTTTGGCTATACATATTCCCAGGAGCCTTAAAAAGTGGCAATTGTATGGGACTCTCGTGACTCCTGGGAGGCCCCTGTATGTGTGCGATATTCGTCTCCTTTTCTTCCTTCTTCTATAATGCAGAGACCCAGCAGACAGAGCCATCCCAAAGCCTATAGGACTGGGGAAAAGGCCGTTAGAGGAGGGCAGGCTGATTGTCAGGGATATTTCAAGACCCATGGAAACCGGAGCACCATTGTGAGGTGTGGGTACATTTTGGAAAAAATTGGTGAAGAAAGCCACCTGTCTGTGCAGGTCTCCATTTTCTCTGCGAGAGTCTGCTTAATCGGTGCTATGAAAATGCAATTATGACTGAGCTGCTAAATTGCAGCCCACGCCAAGCCTGTTCTCCACTGAGAGCTGGAGATGTTTCTGAGCTAAATGAACCATTGCTCACATACATATTCTCACAAACAAGCCCCAGGCACTGGAGCCATCTACCAACCCAAAGTTCACCTCTTCCTAATTTTTTTTTTTTTTTTTTTTGAGACAGAGTCTCATTCTGTTGCCCAGGCTAGAGTGAGTGCCGTGGCGTCAGCCTAGCTCACAGCAACCTCAAACTCCTGAGCTCAAGCGATTCTCCTGTCTCAGCCTCCCAAGTAGCTGGGACTACAGGCATGCACCACCATGCCCGGCTAATTTTTTCTATATATATTTTTAGCTGTCCATATAATTTCTTTCTATTTTTAGTAGAGATGGGGTCTCGCTCTTGTTCAGGCTGGTCTCGAACTCCTGAGCTCAAACGATCTGCCCACCTCGGCCTCCCAGAGTGCTAGGATTACAGGCGTGAGCCACCGCGCCCGGCCTTCCTTATTTTTTTTAAAAAAATAAACTTTTGTTGACATGTAACAGGTACATCAAAAAATGCACCAGCCATAAGGGTACAACTCAGTGCGTTTTCTGAGTGAACACGCCCGCCTCACTCCACCCAGACGAGTACAGAGAGCATTTCCAGCCTGCTGGAGTCCTCGTGCCCGCCCAGGCGGTGCTTCTCCCTCCCCAAAGTGACACATCCTCACTCCTGAGACCTTGGACTACTGTTGCCTGTTTTTAACCTTTATATGAATGAAATCGTGCAGTATGTGCGCTTCGGTTCCTGGCTTATCCTGCTTGGCCTCGCGTTTGTGTGACTTGCTCGTGCCCCTGCAGGAAGCGGTGCTTCCATTGCTGCCCAGGATTCCATCCTACGGTTACACCACCAGTTATCTGTCCTACCGTTGAGGGACATTTGGGTTGTCTCTGGATTTTAAGGTGTTATAAATACTGCCAAAAGAAAGCTTTTTTGTTTATGCCTTTGGGGAGGGGGACAGATATACCCAGGACTAGAATGCTCGGCCGAAGAGTGTGTTCAGCTTCTGAAAAATAGTCACCCAGTGTGGTTGAATCCGTGGACACTCCCACCAGCAGACCTGAGGTTTCTTCTGTTCCACATCTTACTGCCTTTGGGTATTGTCAGTCTTTTTCATTTTAAGTATTCTGGTGCTTGTGAGGGGGTATCTCATTATGGCCTTAATTTGAATTTCCCTGATGGTTGATAAGGTTTATCCCCTTTCATATGTTTATTAGCTACTTGGAGAATCTCCTTTGTAAAGTGCCCATTCAGATCTTTTGCCAATTTTTCTCCTGAGCCATCTACCCCTTTCACATTGACCCATGGGCGTTCTTCATGCGCTCTGCACTGGAGCCTCTTAGTTACATGATGCAGGTAGCTTCTTTTCATTCTTTTCAATGATCTGTTTTGATGAACAGAAGTTGTAAATTTTAATATAGTCCAATTTATAAATCTTTTCCTTTATGGTTAGTGCTTTTTGTGTTCTTCTCTACCTCAAAGTCACAGAGACATTCTCCAGTGTGATCCTCTGGAAGCCTTATTATTTGACCATTCCTATTTTGATCTGCAGCCCACCTACAATTGCTTTCTGTGTATGATAGAGATCATTATTTTTCGCATATCAAATTGACCCAACATTGTTTATGTTTTTTAAAAAGTCCTTTCTCAATCGTTTTACTTACCGTCTTTGTCATAAGTCACGTGTCCACATAATGTGGGTCTGTCTCTCCATTCAGTGCCACTGGTCCATCCACGCGTTCCTGTGGTAGCACTGTGCTGTCTTGTTTATAAGCCTTGGTATCTAGCAGTGCATGTCCTCCAACTCTTTGCATCTTTTTTGTCTCAGCAATTCCTAGCCCTTTACATTTCCACATAAATTTATATTAACAGAATCAGCTTGTCAGTTTCTACAAAAGATCCTGCTGGGATATTGATTAGAATTTCATTCAATCTACATAGACCACTTGAGAAACAATGAATAACTCTAAATGTTTAGTCTTTGAATCCATGAATATGGTATGTTGTGCCATTTATTTAGTTTTTAAACTTCTCTCAGGAATGTTTTATAGTTTTCCATAGAGAAGGTTTACACATCTTGTGTTGAATTTATTCCTAGGTATTTGATCTAAATGAAATTGTTTTTTAAACTTCATTTAATAATTGATACTATGTAGAAATATAATTGTGTAATTAACCTTGTATCCAGAGACTTTGGTAAGTTCCTTAATTAATTCTAATAGTTTATGTACAGATTCATTTGGATTTTCTGCATACAATATGTCAATTGTGAATAATGACAGTTTTATTTCTTCTGTGCTAACTCATGCGTTTTATTTCTATATTTCTTTATATGTTTTCTTGCACTGACTGGGACCTCTAATACCATGTTTAATAGAAGTGCAGATGGTGAACAGATTTGTCTCATTTTCAACCTCGAGGGGAAAACTTAATTTTATCATTTAGTATCATGTTTACTGCATTTTTAATCAAATAAAGTTCCATTCTATGGCAAGCCTGTTAAGAGTTTCTTTTTTAAAAATTAAGAATAAGCATTGAATTTTACAAAGCGCTTTTCCAGTTTCTATTGAGATGATTGTATGTTTTTTCTACATCAAATTATTATACCTTGATTGATTTTCAACTGTGAAATTAATATTGCAACTTGATCTTGATATATTGCCTTTTCTATCTAGTGTTAGATTTCATTTGCTAAATTTTGTGTAGGGTTTTTGAATCTTTGAGTGAGAGAGAGTGACTATCATTTTTCTTTCTTGCGGGCAGACCGGGAAGATCACTTCTGGCTATCGGGGATGGAGCAGATTCGAAGCCGGCTGCCTGGGCTTGTGGGGGTTAGTGTCCAGTTCGTCTCGCTCCCACGCTGGGGTCTTAGAACTGAAAGCTGGCAGTGTTTGGCAGGCACCCTCCTTCCTGACATGTTCTGAACATCAGTTTTTGTCCCCCTGTCCCAGGAGAGTGCCAAAAGGTCTGCTGAGCTTCTCAGCTCAACAACCTCTCTTTTGTTCTGACTTGGCTGTGGCCCTGCAGGGCGGTGGGGGCGCAAGCCTGGGACCACCTCTCTCGGGCTTTCTCTCTGTGGCCTTGCACATTCTAACTGTCTCGGCCATTGTCCTCTGCCTTCACACATATTTTTGTTTCTGCCTTTCCCCGTTTTGTCCAGCCCTTCTAATTGTTTTCAGTGGAAAATTTGGTCCAAACAAGGTCAGCTATGGCTCCTCTTGGCTTCCGATCCTCAGACCCGCCAGTCCAGGCCGCCACCCTCACACGCACGTGGTCTGATTCTGCAGACGAGCAATGCGTCGTCCGTGGCTGACCTCTCTGCTGCCAGCCTGTGCCCCCTTACCCGACCTACAGGCCGCCGAGAGAGCCACCTTTGGAAACTATTGCCTTGCACACATCACCCTGCTACTTAAAAGCCTGCGATGATTTCAAGCAGCCTACAGCAAAGAAGTCTTCTTTTCCAAGCCCTGAACTTGAGAACTCCAAAAAGATGGCTCCCCTGCACCCAGCGCTGCCACGCCAGTGCCCTCGCCTTCCTCCGCCTCCCGGAGCCTCTCTCCTTCCTCGCTCCGGGTTTGCTCCGGGTTGACTGGCAGTTCTCGGGGTGCGCTGGAGGCGCTTCTGTCTCTGAGCCTTCCCCCCTCCGCTCTCCTGCCTGCAACACCCCCTTCTCCCAGTTGCTTTAGTCCTGCCTTCCCCTCATGACCTATTTGTGTCCCCTAGCCCACGGAGTCGTGACTTCCACACACTGACACTCTTCCTCGCAGGGCCTCCGGAGTGCGTCCCTGTCGCCTGTGAGTGGCAAAACTGCAGCTCTGTGTCATTCGCGGATGCGTCTGTGTATTGCCCGCTCTTAACCCCCAACCAGGTGGATCCTCCTCGCAGAAGTCACCCCGTAACCACGTCTGTGGCTCATGGCCGGTGAAGACAGAAGCTCAGCGGGCAACACAGGTGCCCGGTGGACGGTGGCGACCGCGGCAGCCGTCAGAGCCGACCGCGGGCACGTCCGGTCTCCCCTGTCCGAGCAGAGGGTGGCTGCCGTCCCGTCCTCTCTGAAGGGAAGAGGGACCCGCTGCCGGCTTCGGCCCACGCGGTGGGAGCAGAGGAGATGCGGGTCTGTTCAAGGTGCAAGGGGCAAAAGCCAGCGTGTGGGCTGCCTCCTCTCTTTTGTATTCGGACGGGAATCTTGGAAATATGTCCTCGTCACCCTGGCAACCTCGCTGGTCACACAGAATGAGTGAAAAATGGACTTTTAACCCCACAGGGCACCGAGAGAGGGTTTGGTCCTGTCCGTGGCCAGGACCTACCGCGCCTAAGACGCGGCTCTCGCTTCCGTCGCGTCGCCCGACACCGCCTTCCCCACAGACCAGGAGGAAAATCCTGTCCTTGGAGTGTCGTGAACATCTGCCTCAAGAGAGACGGAGCAGAATGAGAGGCAGTAGCTGCAAACTCCCTCACAGGGCAAACAGCTCGCAGTCACAGAACAATCCTTCTGTTCAGGTGAGTCTGCAGGACAATAGTGATGACAGTCACCTTGGCACATTTGCTCTGGCCCGTTGCGGTGCTTGGAATCTCCGCGACAGCGAGGCGAGGTGGGCACCACTTGCTCCCGTCTTGCAGGCAGGAGCCGGAGCTCCGCGAGGCCGGGTGGCTCGCAGGGGGCCATGCGGCTGCCCGGGACAGGTCAGCTCCGGACTCTGTGCGCCCTCCCCCCGGGGACTTCCGTACGTGCGCCGGGAGTCAGACGGCAGCACAGAACAGTCCTGGAGTCCAAGGTTCTCTTACGAAATCATGAGCAGATAAGCACATAAAAAAATCAACCAGTAAACTCAACATAATTAGCTGTTTATGATTTTGACCATATATTAATTTATCCCTCCTTCCATTTTTGTTTTGCTACCTCTTCTCAGCAAATAATTATTAAGAGTAGGAAGCACAAAATTTCAAGAAAACATCATAGGAGGAATTTTAAAATAGAGAATGTTTTCTCTGTTAGTTGAATTTTAGTTTAATTGGAGGGCGAAGTCTCTCTATTGTTCCATTCTAGCCCAGGGTCCCCTCGGTAGAGGCCAGGGGACTATGGGAGCACCGTTTAGGAGCCACTCGTGAGGTGCCTCCCTCATTGCCATCCCCCTCCCTCATTGCCATCCCCCTCCCTCATTCCCACCCCCCTCCCTCCCCATCTGACCTCGTTCCTTCCCCCCCCACCTCCCCTCCAGCTCCGGGGGAGGCAGTTGGGCCATTTGGTGGGAGTCAGCCCTTGGCTTCTTGGAGACCATCTACGTGAGTGGGCAGCTTGGACGGAGACTATTTTGTGATGTTAAACCCTGCGGATGCCCCAACTGGGCTTGGGCCGTGACCTCGTTTCACAAATACCGTGAGGGTCAGAGCGTCTGTGAACTTCCGGCCCGAGAGGAGCGTAGACGGCCTGGCCTCCTTCCTGCCTTGCTCTCAGCTCTCTCAATAACCTCACTTCATGCACCTGTCCATTACGCGGCATCTTGTGGCAGTTTTCATGTTAGGTCTTTAGAGAGGCCACCACATTTGGTGTCCCGGAGCGCAGGCTCTGCCGCCAGGCAGACAGGCCTCCACCTTCCTCCCGCCTCTCACTCTCCACGTGGTGAGGGCGCTGCCCGCCCTCTTCTCGCAAAGCCACTAGTCCCTCCCGTGGTAACCCGCTGATCCATCGGCCCTTCAGTCCATTGATCCTTGAATAGATTAATCCACTGGGGAGGGCAGAGCCCTCATGATCCCGTCGCCTCTCACAGGCCCCACCTCTCATATTGTCGCACTGGGGGTTAAGTTTCAACGTGACTTGCAGAGGGACGTTTGAACTATAGCACCATGGAAACAGCTCTGGCCTCCACCTCAACTTGAGCCTCACCCGATAGTCCCTCTTATTAAAAGCACCGAGTTTCTCTGCCAGGGCTGGGGACGAGCCCAGGGAGCCGGCTGACAGGAGCGGAAGGCTGTCGGGGTGCCAGGGAGTCAGAGGAAGCCGTTGGGCCCAGAAAGGCAGCAGCCCACCCTAGAAAGGCATCGACTTGCGATTCTGATTTGCTCCATCTGCTTCTGTGTGACATTTGGCAAGACACTTCCCCTCGCAGAGCTTCGATGGCCCCGTCTGTACAATGGGGACACCTCATGCTTTGTTGTTAGACTTAAATGAGATAATGCAAGACCCTCCTGAAGTGTGAGTCCCTCTTCCCTTGGAAAGAGGAAGGATGCCACCTAAATCCCAGTGGCCCTGGGCAGCTAACACGTGACTCCCACTGAACAGCGCAAATCGACAAGAAGGCAAGAGAAGCCGGGGGAGGGCCGGGGGGATGCCAGGTGCCAGTGAGGAGACACTTCAGAAGGGCAAGGCCAGGCCGTTTCTGCCTAAGAAAAGGCCCGGTGTGTTGGCCCAGTGGTTAGTTCTCCTGATCCCCTGTCCTCCCTCGAGCCTGGGCTCTGCACCCTGCCTTCCTCTTCCTCCAGCCCAGTGTAAGGGACAGTTGCTTCCACACGGAGGGACTCAGCCACCATTGTCTGAGCCTCCATGTCTCTGAAACCCCGGGACCATCAAGTCTTCTAGAGCAGTCCTTGCTGTATGTGGCAGCCAAGCCCTGTCTAGGCTTGGCGCCCTCTGTCCTTCCTCAGCCTGGGCTTCCTGTTTGTTCCTTCGTCATTACGCCCCATTCCAGCGGGAGTCCCCAAAATGCTAGAGAAGAGCACAGATCCCGAGTGGAAATCGCATGCTCTCCGCTGCCCGCTCGGGCGCTGACAGTGGGCACCTGTGGGCCCTGCCCCCCCCACCCCTCCCCACCTCCTCGTCCCGCTGCCCCCCTTCCCTCTCCTTGCTTTGCTGCACACACAGCGCACACCAAACCTGGTTTTCAGGTCCGCAAAGCTCCCATACAATCTGTGTTGCTCGTGGTCTAGTTCTGGTTTGGGGGCTTGTTAGTTCTCTGTCACCTATGTAGGGAAAGAAGAAAAGCCACATATTATCATCATTCTGATCATCTACTGGGCATTCGGTAGATGTTTGGACAAATGAATTAAGTGCTTGTCTCATGAGATTAAATAAATCATTATTTTATTCATTCTCCTCTGCGCCTTGCTGGGTTCTGGGCCCATGGCAGACACTTGTCCAGGATACCAGGGGGGCTGAGAACCCTAAGTTGCTGCCCTGTCAAAGAAGCATGTAGCATCCAACATGCAGAGGTGCGGAGCTTGGAGGTGAGGCTTTAGCCTGAACGATAGCAGCCTTGGAAATGTCACATTGGGAAGTATGTTTCAGCTGCCCAGGCTGACACGACTCACTCTGAGAGACGCCTTCTGGGGATGTATTTTGGGGCCCAGACCCAGCTTCCCTGTAGCAGTTCTGCTCTCTGCAGGTGGAAGGCAATGCTGGGCTGGCAGAGTGTTTCTCTGATACCCCTGGGTGACTGTGGTCTATGTCGCATGGACGGTCCTCTCTCCCAGCTGGGTAGCATCTGGGTGTCCCTGAGGTGTCTCTGGGAGCTGCCAGGCAAACTCTGGTCGGGAGCTGCTGCTGCCCGACTCCACGTGCTGCGAGTGGTGCTGTCCTCAGAGGCTGTCCGGACCGAGCTGTTTCCACTGTGCTGGCAGAGCCGCGCCCAGGCTCTATTCATGGGGCGTTGCTCAGAGGTATTGTCACTGAGACCACAAATAAGGGATTTCTCTAAACCTGCCATACACTTGCTGGCACCGTCTTCTCAAAGCCCAGGCCTGTGACTGCCGCTCACCGTCCCCGAGATGTGGCTGTTAACACGGGTGAAGAGGACAGACACGCAAGTGGCCTGCAAATTTGGGGGTCGGAGCCCTGGTTCTTGACAATGCTCTGTGTGGTCCCAGGAGAGTCCCCTCCTCCCTCGGTCTCAGTACCCCCGTCCATTTCTGTGATTCTTCCATCCTGAGCATTTGCATTTTCGTGTTTAAATGCTAACTGGAAGCCAGGCAGCATTGCATGTGGGAGACTCTGAACCCCGCATCATGAGGCCCAGCCCCCAGAAACTGTGCTCACTGCCCTCTGCAGGCAGCCCCAACACCGCCTGCTGGGCTAGGCACTTTTCACTTGGAATCTAATTGCCACTAGAAAACCCACAGGCAGGCTCGCCATCCGAATCTGGGTTTTCTTTCTGTCCTTTTCTGCAAGGCTGCAGTTTTCCTATTTACAATCATGCCCTTTTCTTTTGAAGCTGATTCCCTTTAGGGCTGTGATGACAGGATTGCCTCCGACCCTCTCACACAGCTTCACTGTCCCTGGGTTTCTGGTCTTCAGCTGGGTGTGCAGGGGAGGTGGCGGGAGGGGCGAGGAGGGGAGGGGAGGGAGAGTCGGCCCCTCCTGCTCCCACCTGGCGCTTCACCCACTTCCACATCCACCTCTGCTCTCCCCGGCTCTCAGCTAAAGGAGCCCTCAAGAAAGAGTCTGGCAAAGCCACCCCTTCCCAGCTGTAAGCGATAACTCCCACGAAGGGTTTTCAAAAGGGTCAAGGCCTCAATTTAGTAGAAAGTATCTCTGATTATGGAATTTCAGGCCTTGGAACATGTAATGAGTTTGTGTGTGTTGGGGGGTATGTTTGTGTGTGTGTGTTACGGTGTGGGGGGTGGGTGTTACGGTGTGGGGGGTGGGTGTTACACTGTGGGGGGTGTGTGTTACGGTGTGG
The DNA here is from genome assembly GCF_041146395.1 of Eulemur rufifrons. Lineage (NCBI taxonomy): Eukaryota > Metazoa > Chordata > Mammalia > Primates > Lemuridae > Eulemur > Eulemur rufifrons. The sequence continues at coordinate 95,442,277 of NC_090999.1, read as the reverse complement.
GGGGTGGGTGTTACACTGTGGGGGGTGGGTGTTACACTGTGGGGGGTGGGTGTTACGGTGTGGGGGGTGTGTGTTACGGTGTGGGGGGTGTGTGTTACGGTGTGGGGGGTGGGTGTTACACTGTGGGGGGTGGGTGTTACACTGTGGGGGGTGGGTGTTACGGTGTGGGGGGTGGGTGTTACACTGTGGGGGGTGGGTGTTACGGTGTGGGGGGTGTGTGTTACGGTGTGGGGGGTGGGTGTTACGGTGTGGGGGGTGGGTGTTACACTGTGGGGGGTGTGTGTTACGGTGTGGGGGGTGAGTGTTACACTGTGGGGGGTGTGTGTTACGGTGTGGGGGGTGAGTGTTACACTGTGGGGGGTGAGTGTTACACTGTGGGGGGTGTGTGTTACGGTGTGGGGGGTGGGTGTTACACTGTGGGGGGTGGGTGTTACGGTGTGGGGGGTGTGTGTTACGGTGTGGGGGGTGGGTGTTACACTGTGGGGGGTGTGTGTTACGGTGTGGGGGGTGGGTGTTACGGTGTGGGGGGTGGGTGTTACGGTGTGGGGGGTGTGTGTTACGGTGTGGGGGGTGTGTGTTACGGTGTGGGGGGTGGGTGTTACACTGTGGGGGGTGGGTGTTACGGTGTGGGGGGTGTGTGTTACGGTGTGGGGGGTGGGTGTTACGGTGTGGGGGGCGGGTGTTACGGTGTGGGGGGCGGGTGTTACGGTGTGGGGGGTGTGTGTTACGGTGTGGGGGGTGGGTGTTACGGTGTGGGGGGTGGGTGTTACGGTGTGGGGGGTGGGTGTTACACTGTGGGGGGTGTGTGTTACGGTGTGGGGGGTGTGTGTTACGGTGTGGGGGGCGTGTGTTACGGTGTGGGGGGCGTGTGTTACGGTGTGGGGGGCGTGTGTTACGGTGTGGGGGGTGTGTGTTACGGTGTGGGGGGTGGGTGTTACGGTGTGGGGGGTGGGTGTTACACTGTGGGGGGTGGGTGTTACGGTGTGGGGGGTGTGTGTTACGGTGTGGGGGGTGTGTGTTACGGTGTGGGGGGCGGGTGTTACACTGTGGGGGGCGTGTGTTACGGTGTGGGGGGCGTGTGTTACGGTGTGGGGGGCGTGTGTTACGGTGTGGGGGGCGTGTGTTACGGTGTGGGGGGTGGGTGTTACGGTGTGGGGGGTGGGTGTTACGGTGTGGGGGGTGGGTGTTACACTGTGGGGGGCGGGTGTTACACTGTGGGGGGCGGGTGTTACGGTGTGGGGGGCGGGTGTTACGGTGTGGGGGGCGGGTGTTACGGTGTGGGGGGCGGGTGTTACGGTGTGGGGGGCGGGTGTTACGGTGTGGGGGGTGGGTGTTACGGTGTGGGGGGTGGGTGTTACACTGTGGGGGGTGGGTGTTACGGTGTGGGGGGTGGGTGTTACGGTGTGGGGGGTGTGTGTTACGGTGTGGGGGGTGGGTGTTACGGTGTGGGGGGTGGGTGTTACGGTGTGGGGGGTGGGTGTTACGGTGTGGGGGGTGGGTGTTACGGTGTGGGGGGTGGGTGTTACGGTGTGGGGGGTGGGTGTTACGGTGTGGGGGGTGGGTGTTACGGTGTGGGGGGTGGGTGTTACGGTGTGGGGGGTGGGTGTTACGGTGTGGGGGGTGGGTGTTACGGTGTGGGGGGTGGGTGTTACGGTGTGGGGGGTGGGTGTTACGGTGTGGGGGGTGGGTGTTACACTGTGGGGGGTGGGTGTTACGGTGTGGGGGGTGGGTGTTACGGTGTGGGGGGTGTGTGTTACGGTGTGGGGGGTGTGTGTTACGGTGTGGGGGGTGGGTGTTACACTGTGGGGGGTGTGTGTTACGGTGTGGGGGGTGTGTGTTACACTGTGGGGGGTGGGTGTTACGGTGTGGGGGGTGGGTGTTACGGTGTGGGGGGTGTGTGTTACGGTGTGGGGGGTGGGTGTTACACTGTGGGGGGTGGGTGTTACACTGTGGGGGGTGTGTGTTACGGTGTGGGGGGTGTGTGTTACGGTGTGGGGGGCGGGTGTTACACTGTGGGGGGTGTGTGTTACGGTGTGGGGGGTGTGTGTTACGGTGTGGGGGGTGTGTGTTACACTGTGGGGGGTGTGTGTTACGGTGTGGGGGGTGTGTGTTACGGTGTGGGGGGCGTGTGTTACACTGTGGGGGGTGTGTGTTACACTGTGGGGGGTGGGTGTTACACTGTGGGGGGCGGGTGTTACACTGTGGGGGGTGTGTGTTACGGTGTGGGGGGTGGGTGTTACACTGTGGGGGGCGGGTGTTACGGTGTGGGGGGTGGGTGTTACGGTGTGGGGGGTGGGTGTTACACTGTGGGGGGCGGGTGTTACACTGTGGGGGGTGTGTGTTACACTGTGGGGGGTGTGTGTTACACTGTGGGGGGTGTGTGTTACGGTGTGGGGGGTGTGTGTTACACTGTGGGGGGCGTGTGTTACACTGTGGGGGGTGTGTGTTACACTGTGGGGGGTGGGTGTTACGGTGTGGGGGGTGAGTGTTACACTGTGGGGGGTGTGTGTTACGGTGTGGGGGGTGTGTGTTACGGTGTGGGGGGTGTGTGTTACACTGTGGGGGGTGTGTGTTACACTGTGGGGGGTGTGTGTTACGGTGTGGGGGGTGTGTGTTACGGTGTGGGGGGTGGGTGTTACGGTGTGGGGGGTGGGTGTTACGGTGTGGGGGGTGGGTGTTACACTGTGGGGGGTGGGTGTTATGGTGTGGGGTGTGTGTATGTGTGTGTTATGGCGTGGCTGTTGTCTTAATGGTGTGTGTGTGTGTTTTGTGGCATGGGATGTGGGCTGTGTGTGTCACGGTGTGGGCTGTCGTATGTGGTGTGGCATCGGGTGTGAGTGGGTTGATGGGGTGGGCGGGCGCAGGAGATGGACGTGGCAGGGAGAAGGTTTTCTTTAGCTCCGGAAGTCAAAATGTTTTCATCCATTAAACATTCATTGTGTCCTTGTGTGCCAGGAATGATGTAAACACTTGGAATTCAGAAATGAAAGCCAGAAACCCTACCCTCATTCTGTGCCCAATTGTAAGACCACTATAGCCTCTTGGGACATTTAGCGTTTTTTTGTTTGTTTGTTTGTTTGTTTGTTTGTTTTAAATTTACATCTTAATTGCTTTACTTGGGAACAGAATTCTGCTTTCTGGAATCAATAGAGCACTTAGAAGTTCTGCTTCCTAGCCAGGCACAGTGGCTCACTCCTGCAATCCCAGCATTTTGAGAGGCCAGGGTGGGAGGATCATGTGAGGCCAAGAGTTTGAGACCAGCCTGGGCAGTAGAGTGAGACCCCTGCCACAGCACAGCCTACATGCTAAGTGCAAACGGAAAGTAGCCCCCTACCCTCAGGAACTAAGAGGAATGTGGTGGTCCTGCCCTGCTTTCTGCTTCCTGTCACCAGATAACCTGTGTCCCCAAAGCTGCCTTTCATCTCTTGTTAAGCAGCTAGCTGTCAAATCTCCATGTTCTCCACCCCTTCCCCATGTGAGAGAAGCTCTTAGAGGGACCCTGGGAAAGAATGTCCCGGCCAGCGGCCAGCCTTCCTCTCTGCTCGCTCTCTTCGAGGCTGCTTGGCCTCACCTGGGCCGTGGTCACTCTCGCTCCGCCCTGGTTTGCTGACGCAGCGTGTCAGGGGTGAGTCTGCCGAGTGCCTAATCTCAGGCCAAATGTTGGAGTCCGGCTCAGTTCCCAAAGTCCAGTCCCTGGAGTGAAAACAGAGCGGCAGTGGGGCAGACGGCAGCAGGAGGGGGCGCTCTCTCCAGAGGGAGGAGCACGCAGCCCTTCCGGAAGGGCAGCTAGGGCGCAGGCAGCACGACAGGGCATGGCTTCCCCCCAGAGCCAGCTGAGACGCGTGCATTTCCAGACCGGAAACAGCGGTGGTCACCTTCCAGCCTCACTGCCGTCAAACACCAGCCATTCGGCCCTCACTGAGCCCGGCGAGGCAGACACCTGGCCAGGGAAGGAAAGGGGGCTCAGGTGTGTGTCTGCAGGGAGCTGCGCAGCGTAGGTTCCAGGATGCTCTTCCCCGCACTGCGCAGGAGCTAAGGGGTGGGGGCGGGGTGAGGGGTGCTGGTGCTTAGTGTAGGGACAGGTACCAGGCACCACTCTGCCCCGCACCACTCCACGCACTGAGGCACGCAGTGGAGTTTGGGTATTCAGTAAATGCCCGGATGGGAGGATTTCGCTTTTGCACCATCCCGCACGCGGTGTCAGTGCTCTAATGAGGTCAACCCGGCTGGGGCCCTTCCTGCAGGGGGTCAGAGGGGGGACAGTCGTGTGTGGGGAGACGGGTTGCAGGCTTGGGGGTGGCGCGCGGACTGGGAGTGTTGGAGCAGGAGTCGAGAGGGACCGGCAGCCGCGCCCCCGAGCCCTGGCTTGAGCTCCTTCGAGGACGTATTAACTCAGGTATTGATCCGGTCACCATTCCCTGGGGCCAGCCACGTTGTAGGCACCGAGGGCAACAGAACGAGCAGGAAAATGCCAGTCCTCTAACTCAGGGCTTGTAACTTTTCTGATCATAATCCACAGTCAAACGTAAAAAATACATTTTTCATGGTGATCCCGCACACACATACACACAGTCACACACGGAGACACAAACACACACAGACTCACACAGACACATACACAAACACACACACACAAACACATTCACACACAGAGACACACAGAGGAAACAAAAGTTGTACAAAACAGGCCGATCCATACTATCAATATGTGCGATGCATCCTGATATGTTCTATTCTCTTCTTTTTCTTTCCTTAAACACTGACCACAACTCACTGCACCCATTTCCTGATGGACTAACGGGCCGGAGAAGTGCGAAGAGGCCGCGGAGCCGCACGTGAGAACCAGCTGAGAACCGGGAGACCCGCACGTGCAGCTCTGAGCTCTGCCGTGGAGGTTTCTCCTGAGCCGGGGGCTGCGGCTGGGGAGGCAGGGAGGGGCACCTGGATCAGCCGGAGCAGGGGACGAAGGGTGACCCGGGCCATTAGGCAGAGGAGGTCAGGCTGAGCCCGGAGAAGAGGTTGGAGGCGGCCGGGAAGACGCCGTGGCGGAGCGCGTTAGCGTGCCGAGGGCGACGCTGCGTCACTCCACGCTGTGACCCACGGCGCGTCTAGCCCTTCTCCAGCCCTGGGCTTCGGCGTTTGTGGAGTATTTCTTATTTGGGCTGCGTTTAGGCCGAGCGAACGAGTCACACAGGGGTCATTATATTGTGCATAACACGTACCGTGCATCGGCCCTCCAGCTGGTGTCGAGCTACACAGTCCCGCACCGCGTGAAAACGTTCTGTCAAGGCAGACCACACGTATGTCAGTGGTCACCAAGGTTAAAACGGAGATGAACGATTTCTGTCGCCTAGTGACTCAGTGGCGGTGGAGCGCGACGCATTACTCCCGCGCGTAGGGAGGCGGGCGCGAGCAGCCCCGCACTGCCAGGGCTATGAAAGCAAAGCGCTTGCAATACGCAGGGTGTGCGACACTTGATAAAAATAAACAACTAGGTTACTCGTTTGTATATTTATTAAACTTCTATCCTTTTTTTTAGAGTATACTCATTCTATTGATATAAAAAAATTAAATGTAAAACAGCCCCGGGCAGGTCCTTCAGGAAGCATCCAGAAGGCATTGCTATCACAGGGCTGGCAGCCCCAGGCCTGCTGTCACCCCTGAAGACCCTCCAGAGGGACAAGGTGTAGAGTAGACGACAGTGATATCGATGATCCTGATCCTGTGTAGGCCTACTGTGTGTTTATGTCTTAGTTTTTAACCCAAAAGTTTAAAAAGTAAAAAAAAAAAAAAAATGTTAAAAAAGCTTATGGCATAAGGATGTAAAGAAAGAAACTTTTTGTATAGCTTTACAATGTGTGTTTTAAACTAAATACTATTACAAAGGAGTCAAAAGTTAAAAAAATTAAAACATAAAATAAAAATGTTACAGTAAGCTAATGTTAATATATTATTGAAGAAATAAATTTTTTTTTTATACATTTAGTGTAGCCCAAGTGTGCAGTGTTTCTACAAAGTCTACAGACTTTATAAACACTGGGAACGTCCTAGGCCTCCCCTTCACCCACCACTCACTCACTGGCTCAACCAGAGCGATTTCTAGTCCCGTGAGCTCCATTCATGGTCAGTGCCCTACACAGGTGTCCGTTTTTCATCTTCAGTGCTGTGTTCTTACCGCACCTTTTCTGAGTTTAGATATATTTAGATGCACAAATACGTACCATTGTGTTACAGTCGCCTACAGTGTTTAGTACAGTCACAGGCTGTGCAGCTTTGCAGCCCGGGAGCAGTAAGCTGTCCATGTAGCCTAGGTTTGGAGTAGGCTGCACCGTCTGGGGTTGTGTAAGTAACTCTGTGATGTTTGCACAGCAATGAAATCACCTAACAAAAAGCACTTCCCAGAACATAGCCCCATCATTGCACGATGCCTGACTGTGTCGAGCTGTACATGGTGTGGTTCGTGTTGTACACTGGACGCTGCATTGTACCTCAGACTGCATATTGTAAGTTGTATAATGAGCGCATTGATTCAGATGTACTTGATCTTCTTAAATGCACTGATGTTATATAATAATCATACTATATTGATTTTGTTATCACTGTCACCATTAAAAAGGACCTGAGGAAGAACTGCCCCCCAAGCCATCCTGCCTGCCAAAACCATCTGTCCACCTTGGGCTTGGTGGACAGGGGTCTTGCGTGAGGCCCTGTTAGTGATGAGGTCCCATCTCTCCTGAGATCAGGATCAGGTGGGTTCTGAATGTTGCAATCTGAATGTTGCCCTGAGGCCGTTGCAATCCTGGGAAAGGGGGCTTTGCTCGCTCTGCAGGGGGAAGCCCAGGCAAGGCAGCCTCCATGGCCAGGGGAGCAAGCCACTCCTTCTCTGGGTGGGGGGCTGGGGTGGGAGAAGTAGGCGGTGCATCTGGAGAATGCGGCAGCAGGTGCCCCCCCAGGGTGCCCCAACTCTCCCATAGCCCTGCCTGCTCTCCCTCTGGACTCCCTGTCTTACGGATGGCTTCTCTCCCCTGCCCCCACCAGGGTTAGGCCGTCGCTCCCTTTGTCCTCACAGAGCACTCAGTGTCTCCATGCCACTCCTCTAGCACTGTTCATAATACTCTCAAACTTAAAAAAAAATATCTAAGACCCTGTATTATTGACTGGATTGCGGGTGCTTTAGGGCAAGGCAATGAGGTTTACATCTGTCTGTATTCGGATGTGTGCCCCCAGCAGAAAACAGCTCCTCATACGCCCTCCTTTTTTGGTAAATTGTTAAATTAAAAACCGTGCACAAGGTGTGTTGTGGCAGTGGCCACAAGCAAGGCAACAAACAACAATGACATATGCCTATCATAGGCAAGAAAGAAAGCACCAAGAAAGGGCACGGCGAAGGCTTGCCTTTACCAACTCAGGCGCTGCAGGAAGACAGCCAGTGCGAGAACCCAGCGGGGGTAGGTGGCGCTCAGGAGACACAGCTTTCTGTCCTCCAGGCAATGCATAACACAGGCAATGGCTACTTACTTCCTTTCTGATTTCCTTAAGCTATTTTTGTTTTATTCCCAAACATGACATCTCTTGTCTCCCTTTCTCATGGAGTTAGTTAAAAACAACAACAGCAGCAATAGATAGTAAAGAGAATTACTAAAGAGGTAGGTGTTTGCCCCAGGCTGTGAAAATTGAGAAGAAAGAGTAGTACTATTAATATCAGTAGTTGTCAGTGAGAGCTATCACTTGAACAGCTCTCACAAAATCTCCACTTCTCAAAACAGCCCTTCAGTGTAGACATTATCCCCATTTTTAAGAGGAGGAAGTGCCAGCTCAGGAAACTACCCTCACAGGCTGGGAGATGTCCACACCGGATCAAGGGGTGGGGGCTCACCACACCCCCACGTGCCTACAAGCACACACTAGCTGATGTGGACTCTGGAAATTAATTCATTTTTAAGGTTAGCATATGCAAAAATTATCAAGATAGCAAAATGCTACCAGTGCTTGGAAAAAAAAAACAACATGGAATGTAATACTTGTTCAATGCAAATCAAAGCCACTTTTTCTACATCTGCTGTTTTACCAGATCGGATTTAGCCAGGACTTCACCTTGGAGTGATCTGCTCCACTCATGAAGCAGAGGCAGGGGTGGGGAGTGGAGGGCCTGTCCCCTGTGTCAATGCACCTGCCACTCCAGGCCCTGAGGACAGGTGAGCCCAGCCTCTGTAAGATCTCACCGGCCTCCAGGATTTAAGAGCACCAAAGAGGGGCCAGGGGACCAGGGGACTTTAGAAGTCTCAAGGCAAAGAGACGCTTACAGCTCCGCCAGGTCAGAGTGGAACCAGGCTCCCCCGGTGGGTTCAGGCCCCTCATGCTCTGCTGAGGCGTGGGAGCACAAGGTGACTCTGAGGCCGAGTGGAGAGGAGTAAAAGAAGGAAATGTGGCCCCCACGGATCCTGCCAGGGCATGGGAGAGGCTTCTGTGCACAAGCCTAGGAAAGAAAGAATATGAGAAACTTAGGTTCCAACATGTGCTCTGATGGGGACTCAGCACTCAGCATATGGTGCCACCAACATTTATTTGTCATCTACCACGTGCCAGGGCCTGCGCCAGCTGCTGGGAGCACAATGGTGTAGAAGTTGGTCCCTGCTCTCCAATCAGGGAGACAGATAAACGACTAAGCATGATTTGCTATCTGCTAAGATAGCGCCACGCAGAAGGGGCTACAGGTGACCAGAAAAGGAATTCTTGGCCCAAACCAGAGGATTCTTAGAGGAAACGACTCATGAATTGAATCTCAAAGACTGGCAAAGGCAACCGAGCAGAGACAGTGGGAAGAGCACCCCAGGCATGGGGACGGGGGTCTGAGCAAAGGCCCGGCAGCACATGGGGAGAGGTGTCCGGGCGGCTCTGGTTGCCACAGCAAAGAACCGCAGACTGGATGAGTCACACGGCAGAGATGCGTTGTCTCCCAGTCCTGGAGGCCGGCAGTCTGGGATCAAGGTGTCTGCAGGGTGATTTCATCTGAGGCCTCTCTCGTTGGCTTACAGCTGTCATCCCTCTGTGTGTGTCTGTGTCCTCAGTGCCTCTTATAAGGACACCAGGCACACCGCATTAGGGCCCATCACCAAGGCCTCATTTTGACTTCATCACCTCCTCAAAGACCCTGTCTCCAAATACAAATCACATCCCGAGGTACAGAGAGTTACGGCTACAACATACAAATTTCGAGGAGGGGGACATAATTTAGCCCATGACAGTGGGGAAGTACAGGCGGCTGGTGCCCCCAGGGGAGCTCAGGTCAGCAGCTCAAGGGACATGCAGAGAGCTCTGACTTTGCTCTGCGGATGGCAGGGCTTTGACGGTCCCAGAGCCGCAAACTCAGCTCTTGCACGCGGCAGCTGTTGAACGTGGGTGCGCTGCTTCACCTCGCAGCCATAGATCTCCCGTTTGTAAAACCGGGTAAAACTGTCTACCTCATTGGGTTTGTGGTAAAAATTAAAAGGAAATGTTTCTAAAGCCATCGCACAGAGTGTGACAAGCGATGGGCATGCCGGGTGGCAAATGTGAGGAGAGTGCAGGTTAACAAGGCCCAGCATCCAGGTGGCTGTGAAGACATGGCGGTCACGCCACAGGGCAGGCAGCGCCGACGTGCCAGGCCCGGGGTGGCCCGCATGGCCGGCTTCGGAGGCGCCGTGTGACCGCGCAAACCGCGGGCGCCGCTCCATCTGCCCTCATGGGCGGCTTTGGAGCTGCCCTGTGACCGTGCGGACAGTGGGAACTGCTGGGGCACACCTCGTGGCAGTCTTCAGAGCCGCCGTGCGAGGCGCAGAGGGCGTGCACCACTTGTGCCACCGATAGGGCCGGCTTCGGAGCCGCCGTGTGACAGCCCACACCGCGGGCCCCGATTCGGCGGTCCTCATGGTCAGCTTCGGAGCCGCCGTGTGACCGCGAACACCGCGAGCACCGCTCGGGCACACCGCATGGCCCTCTTCAGAGCCGCCCTGTGAGGCGCAGACGGCGGGCCCCGCTCCGGCGGCCCGCATGGCCGGCTTCAGAGCCACCGTGTGACCACGCATACCGTGGGCCCTGCTCGGGCGGCACGCATGGCCGGTTTCGGAGTCTCCATGTGACAGCACAGACCGCGGTCCACGCTCGGGCGGCACGCATGGCTGGCTTCGGTGCCGCCGTGTGACCGCCCACACTGCGGGCCCCGCTCAAGCGGCCTGCATGGCCGTCTTAGGAGCCGCCCTGTGACGGCACCGCTCGGATGGCCCGCATGGCCGGCTCGCCGTCCTGTGAAGGTGCACACCGCGGGCCACGTTCGTGCGGACCACATGGCCGACTTTGGATCCACCGTGTGACCGCCCACACCGCGGGCCACGCTCGGGCGGACAGCATGGCCGGTTTCGGAGTCTCCATGTGACAGCGCAGACCGGGGGCCACGCTCGGGCGCCCCGAATGGCCGGCTTTGGAGTCGTCCTGTGATCGCCAAGACTGCGGGCCCTGCTCGGGCGGCCCGCAGGGCCGGCTCCTGAGGTGCCCTGTCACCGCGCAGACCGCGGTCCACGCTCGGGCGGCACGCATGGCTGGCTTCGGTGCCTCCGTGTGACAGCGCAGAGGGCAGGGCAGCCCGCATGGCCGGCTGAGGAGCCGCCGTGTGACCGTCCACACCGGGCGCCACGCTCAGGGAGAACGCATGGCCGGCTTCAGACAGGCCCTGTGACCGTGTGACCGCCCATACCGCGGGCAAGGCCCGCGCGCCCCTCATGGGCGGCCTCGGAGCCGCCTTGTGACCGCCCACAGCATGGGCCATGCACGGGAGGCCCACATGGCCAGCTTCGGATCCACTGTGTGACCGCCCACACCGCGGTCCACACACGTGGCGCCCCCATGGCCGGCTTGGGAGCCGCCCTGTGACCGCCCAAAGGGCGGGCCCTGCTCGGGCAGAACTCAAGGCCGGCTTCGGAGACGCCATGTGAGGGCGCACAGCAGGGGAACCGCTGGGACGGCCTGCAGCGCCCTCTTCATAGCTGCCTTGTGACCGCTGCCTTGTGTTGCGACTGTGTGGTATATGAGTATGTGTCGAGTGTGATGTGTTGGGTGTTTAATGTGTGGTGTATGAGTGTGTGATGAGTGTGGTGTGTGGTGTGTGTAATGCGTGGTGTATGCATGTGTGTGATGAGTGTGATGTCTGGTGTGTGTAATATACGGTGTATGAGTGTGTGTATGACTGTGATGTGTGGTGTGTGCAATGTGTGGTGTATGAGCGTCTGTGATGAGTGTGGTGTGTAGTGTGTGTAATGTGTGGTGTATGCGTGTGTATGAGTGTAGTGTGTGCTGTGTGATGCGTGGTGTATGAGTGTGTGAGAAGTGTGATGTGTGGTGTATAAACTGTGGTGTATGAGTGTGTGTATGAGTGTGATGTGTGGTGTGTGCAATGTGTGGTGTATGAGGGTGTGTGATTAGTGTGCTGTGTGTAATGTGTGGTATATGAGTGTGTGATGAGTGTGATCTTGGTGTATATAATGTCAGGTGTATGAATGTGTGATGGGTGTGGTGTGTGGTGTGTGTAATGTGTGCTGTATGAGTGTGTAATGAGTGAGATGTGTGGTGTGTGTAATCTGTGGTATATGAGTGTGTGTGATGAGTGTGGTGTGTGTTGTGTGTAATGTGTGGTGCATGAGTGTGTGGGATGACTGTGGTGTGTGTTGTGCGTAATGTGTGGTATCTGAATGTGTGATCAGTGTGGGGTGTGGTGTGTGTAATGTGTGGTGTATGACTGTGTGTATGAGTGTGGCATGTGGTGTGTGTGATGTGTGGTGTAAGAGTGTGTGTGATGAGTGTGGTATGTGGTGTGTTTAATGTGTGGTGTATGAGTGTGTATGAGTATGATGTGTGGTGTGTTATGTGTGGTGCATGAGTGTGTGTGTGACTGTGATGTGTGGTGTGCGCAATGTGTGGTGTATGATTGTGTGTGATGAGTCTGGTGTGTGGTGTATGAGTGTGTGATGAATGTGGTGAGTGGTGTGTGTAATCTGTGGTGTATGCATGTGTATGAGTGTGGTGTGTGTGATATGTGGTGTATGAGTGTGTGTGATGAGTGTGGTGTGTGGTGTACGAGTGTGTGTATGACCATAGTGTGTGGTGTGTGTGATGAGTGTGATATATGGTGTGTGCAATGTGTGGTGTATGCGTATGTATGAGTGTGGTGTGTGGTGTGTGTGATCTGTGGTGTATGAGTATGTGTGATGTGTGGTGTGTTTAATATGTTGTGTATCAGTGTGATGAGTGTGGTGTGTGGTGTGTGTAATGTGTGGTGTATGAGTGTGTGTGATGAGTGTGGTGTGTATAGTGTGTAAAGTGTGGTGTATGAGTTTGTCATGAGTGTGGTGTGTGGTGTGTGTAATGTGTGGTGTATGCCTGTGAATGATTGTAGTGTGTGGTGTGTGATGTGTGTAATCTGTGGTGTATAAGTGTGTGTAATGAGTGTGGTGTTTGGTATGTGTAATGTGTGGTGTATGAGTGTGTGATGCATGTGTTGTGTGTTGTGTGCAATGTGTAGTATATGAATGTGATGTGTGGTGTATCATTGTGGGTGTATGAGTGTGGTGTGTGTGTGTAATGTGTGGTATATCAGTGTGTGTGATGAGTGTAAGGTGTGGTGTGTGTAACGTGTGGTGTATGAGTATGTGTGATGAGTGTGGTGTGTGTAATGTGTGATGTATGCCTGTGTATGATTGTGGTGTGTGGTGTGTGTGATGTGTGGTGTATTAGTGTTTGATGATTGTGGTGTGTGGTGTGTATAATGTGTGGTGTATGAGTGTGTATGAGTTTGGTCTCTAGTGTGTGTCATGCCTGTGGTGTGTGGTGTGTGGTGTGTGTAATGTGTAGTGTATACATGTGTGTGTATGTGTGGTGTGTGCAATGTGTCGTGTATGAGTGTGTGATGACTTTGGTGTGTGGTGTGTGTACTATATGGTCTATGAGTGTGTGTGCTGTCATGTGGGTGTGTAATGTGTTGTGTATGAGTGTGCATGATGAGTGTGGTGTCTGTTGTATGTAGTGTGTTGTGTGTGATGAGTGTGTTGTCGGTTGTGTGTAATGTGTGGTATATAAATGTTTGAAGAGTGTGGTGTGTGTTGTGTGTAATGTGTGGTGTATGAGTGTGTGTGATGAGTGTGCTATGTGGTGTGTGTGATGTGTGGTGTATGAGAGTGTGTGATGTCGAAAAGAGTATGGTGTGTGGTGTGTGTAATGTGTGGTGTTTGTCTGATGAGTGTGGTGTATGGTGTATATAATGTGTGGTGTATGAGTGTGTGTGATGAGTGTGACGTGTGGTGTGTGTAATGTGTGGTATATGAAGTTGTGATGAATGTCGTGTGGTGTGTGTAATCTGTGGTGTATGACTGTGTTTGATGAGTGTGGTGTGTGTTGTGTGCAATATGTGGTGTATGAGTGTGTGAGTATGGTGTGTGGTTTGTGTAATGTGTGGTGTAGGAGTGTGTAATGTGTGTCATGTGTGGTGTGTGTAATATGTGGTGTATAAGTGTGTGTGATGAGTGTGGTGTTTGGTGCGTGTAATGTGTGCTGTATGAGTATGTGATGAGTGTGTTGTGTGTAATGTGTAGTATATGAATGTGATATGTGGTTTATGATTGTGCATGTATGAATGTGGTGTGTGATGTGTGCGTTTTCGGTGTGGTGTGTGTTGTGTGTAATGTGTGGTATATGAGTGTGTGTGATGAGTGTGATGTGTGGTGTGTGTAATGTGTGGTGTATGAGTATGTGTGATGAGCATGGTGTGTGATGTGTTTAATGTGTGGTGTAAGAGTGTGTGATGAGTGTGGTGTGTAGTGTGTATAATGTGTGGTGTATGCCTGTGTATGATTGTGGTGTGTGGTGATGTGTGATGTGTGGTGTATTAGTGTATGATGATTGTGGTGTGTGGTGTGTATAATGTGTGGTGCATGAGTATGAGTGTGGTCTCTAGTGTGTGTCATGACTGTGGTGTGTGGTGTGTGTAATGTGTGGTGTATATGTGTGTATGAGTGTTATGTGTGGTGTGTGTAATGTGTCGTGTATGAGTGTGTGATGACTGTGGTGTGTGGTTTGTGTAATGTGCGGTATATGAGTGTGTGTGATGAGTGTGGTGTGTGGTGTGTGTAATGTGTGGTGTATGAGTGTGTGTATGAATGTGGTGTGTGTTGTGTGAGATGTGTGGTATATGAGTGTGTGTGATTAGTCTGATGGTTGGTGTGTGTAATCTGTGGTATATGAGTGTGTGTGATGAGTGATCTGTGGTGTGTTTAATATATAGTGTATGAATGTGTGATGAATGTGGTCTGTGGTGTGTGTAATGTGTGTGAGTGTGTGTGATGTGTGGTCTGTGTAATGTGTGATATATGAGTGTGGTGTGTGGTGTAAGTAATGTGTCGTATATGAGTATGTGTGATGGGTTTGGTGTGTGCTGTGTGTAAGTTGTATATGAGTGTGCTGTGTGTTGTGTGCAATGTGTGGTGTATTAGTGTGTGTGATGAGTGTGGTGTGTGGTGTGTGTAATGTGTGGTATAGGAATGTGTGTGATCACTGTGATCTGTGGTGTGTGTAATGTGTGGTGTATGAGTGTGGTCTCTAGTGTGTGTCATGACTGTGGTGTGTGGTGTGTGTAATGTGTGGTGTATACGTGTATGTGTGTATGACTGTTATGTGTGGGGTGTGCAATGTGTCGTGTATGAGTGTGTGATAACTGTGGTGTGTGTAATATATGGTGTATGAGTGTGTGTTATGTATGTGATGTGTGGTGTGTGTAATGTGTTGTGTATGAGTGTGTGATGAGTGTGGTGTGTGTAGTGTGTTGTGTATGAGTGTGCATGATGAGTGTGTTGTGCATTGTGTGTAATGTGTGGTATATAAATGTGTGAAGAATGTGGTGTGTGTAATGTGTGGTTATGAGTGTGTGATGAGTGTGGTGTGTGTTGTGTGTAATGTGTGGTTTATGAGAGTGTGTGATGAGTGTGGTGTGTGGTGTGTGTATATGTGGTTATGAGTGTGTGTATGAGTGTGGTGTGTGGTGTGTGTAGTGTGTGGTGTATGAGTGTGGTGTGTAGTGTGCGGTGAGCGGTGTGTGACGTCTGTCCCCCCCATGTGCAGGCAAGTGCCGCCCTGTCACCTGGCCACCGCACAGGGCTGCGTAGCGGGCGCGCATGCGCGCACATCCCCGCCCAGGCGGGGCAGCTCTGGGGTTCCCGGATCCCCAACCGGCCCCGCGGGAGCGAGGAGGAGCCGGAGCGTCGGCGCGAGCTCCGAACTTGCGTCTGGAATGAGAAGAGCCCGATCCCGTGTGCACCTGATGGGAAACATTGCACGTCCAGGGACTTTTTCAGGGACTTGCTGTGTGGGGGGTGTGGCCGGGATGCCCTGAAGCTTGGACTGTTCTGGGACAGGAGCGGCTGGTCCCGTGCTGAGGACACAGGTGCGCCCGGCCGCTCCGGCTCGGTCGCAGGGTGGTACGTGGCCCTCAGGGCCCTCGGGCCGCCCGGGCGCTGGGACCCCCGGCCCCGCCTCCCCCGCGGCTCCGGCCGAAGCCACGCCGCCCAGGTGAAGCCGCCGGACGCGTCCCCGCGCGCCCCTTCGCCCTCCCGCGACTTCCTGGTTTGCGGAAGGTGCAGCGGCCCCGGTTCAGGACCTGAGAGGCCCGGCTGTGGTGGCGGCGGGGGCAGGGGGCAGCGGCCGGCAGAGAGGGGGCGGCGGCCACGCCGCTGCTGTCACGGAGGCTTTGGGGGGTGGGGGGAGGCGGGGAAGGGCCGGGGACGCAGCGGACAGGGGTCCGCCACCGCCGCCGTCACCGCCGCGGCTGTGAGGAGCCTCCTTCCCGGCGGCGCGACCCTGGCGCCCGGGGCAGCGGCTTCCAGGCCGGCGCGGGGGCGGGACGCAGCCGGGCTCCGACATGTAACCACGGACCGCGGGACCAAGTGAGTGGGGGCCGGCCGCGTGGGGGGTGGGCGTCCCGCGGCGGCCCCTTCCCGCCCCGCGTCCCGGGTCCGCTCGGCCCCTCAGCGCCCGGTGGGCTCCCGGGGCGCCGGCGTCGGCGGGCAGGGTGGGGGTGCGGCCCGACCCCCGATCCCGGCCGCCGGGACGGCGCCAGGCCGCAAAGTCTCCTCAGCCTCGCGTCCCGGCCGGCCGGGTCGGCGCTGCCCCTCGCGGGGCGGTGGGAGCGCCGGGTCGCCGCCCGCGTCTGGGGGTGGGGGAGGGGGAGGGGGAGGGGGAGGGGGAGGGGGCGGCCGCGGGCACCACCCGCTGAGGGGATCGTGTCCGTCCCCGAGTGTGTCAGGCGCGACGGGTCGTGCCCTGTGAGGTGTCCGGGAGGGAGGCAGCGTTGAGGTGGAGCGGTTATTATTTGAAATGCTCTCTGAGCATTAAGATCACCGTTTCTTTCTTAATTGTGTTGATCAATTTCGTCTTGGCTGTTTTCTTCTGCTGTTTCTTCTCATTAAATTGGTCTCTGACGTTTGTTTACGAGGCGCAGGGTCTGCACGGTGCCTGCAAAATACCACGCAATTAGATGGTATTTTGTGTGTGCGCTAAAGTGTTCGTCAGTGGCTATGTTACTTCAGGAGATTCGGTAAAAAGCGATTTTAATAACGATGGTGATTTTGTTTCTAGGTGTCTCAGAGGCGTGAGTTGTGTATTTTTCTCCTGAAACTTACTTTGGAAAGAATTCCTTCTTCCCTCACCCATCCTTGCCCCACCCCCACCAGAGTTCCATGAATATCATGTATATTTATATTACTGTGAAAGGCCTTTTAAATTTCACAGAAGTATAACTGAATCAATATTTAACTTTTACACCTAAGAGGAGTACTAAAGGGTATTAGGAAAATAGAAAAATTGTGTAATTTGGAATTGTTTTCTTCATTGTTTGACATCATGGTGGAAAGGGGGAGTGAAGTACACCTGTGAGGCTGGAGAAGGAATCAGAGTTGAGATTTTTTTCCCATTGAAACCAGTTAATAGTGGGAGGGCTGAGGAAATGTGTATTTGTGAATTAATTTATATGGCTTGTCTTTTTCTATGTTTCTAGATTTATGTCTTGTAATAAAAATTTTCTAAAAATCAATATTTATTTAGAAGTCAGAGCTGGCTTTAGTTTCTTAAAGGAGGTACCTGTTAAAAACAGCCAATGTGTAATACAAAGACACTAAAGTCTTGTTAGCAGGAATAACTGAAAGATGTTAACACTTTGGACTTGTGGTATCAGACTAGGCTTACTGTTTTACCCTCTGACGGAAAGAGAGATAAAACAGAACTCTGTTTTGAAAAAAAAAGTCTTAATGGATTTCAATTTACAATTTGAAATTTAACCAATGAATAGGTTAAACGAGTGGCAAGTTAGTAAAAAGACAGTCCGTAAGTTCTGACTGATGCAAATCAGCCTTAACAGTTTGTAGCGGGAAAATTTAATCTGGGGGCTGATGTCCAGTTTCCCCAATGATAATTGGTATGAAAGAAGTCTTTTTTTGTTATCTTTGGAGTCTCTGAATAGTTTGCTACTTTAAACATGCTTAAGTACCATAAATACATCTCAAGGAAAGTATATGCAAAGTATCCCATTCGTGACCTTTACAAATGTCCTATGGTGATCTATGAATAGAACATGGCAGGTGGAGCCAGGTATTCGTCATTTACACTCAGATTGCAAGTCCTTGGAAGAAAGGCTGAGAGCTTGTGTTAAGCTCTGTTGGCAGGATCTAAAAACACTTAGGGACACACTGGCCTTCCAATTTTGGATGCAATAAGATCAAAGCGATGATTTGCATTCATACAGCACTTAATTTATAATGTAATTGCCCATATATTATTTGACTTGCAATACAATTATTCTGTGAAGTGGACAAGGCACTGTATTTTTTTTTTTTTTTAGGTAAGAAAACAGTCTTTTTTTTTTGTTGTTGTTGAGACAGAGTCTCATTTTGTTGCCAGGCTCGAGTGAGTGCCGTGGCGTCAGCCTAGCTCACAGCAACCTCAAACTCCTGGGCTTAAGCGATCCTACTGCCTCAGCCTCCCGAGTGGCTGGGACTACAGACATGCACCACCATGCCCGGCTAATTTTTTCTCTATATATTTTTAGTTGGCCATATAATTTCTTTCTATTTTTAGTAGAGACGGGGTCTCGCTCTTGCTAAGGCTGGTCTCGAACTCCTGACCTCGAGCGATCCACCCGCCTCGGCCTCCCAGAGTGCTAGGATTACAGGCGTGAGCCACCGCGCCCGGCCAGAAAACAGTCTTAGAGGTTAAATGCTTTGCCCCAAGTCTCAGATCTCATCTCCTAAATATCAGTAATCTTAAATTTCTAATCTGAGAAAACATTTTCGTTGTTATTTCTGCTATACTGTAGTCATATAGTTACATTGACTATGTAGAGGTAAGAACAAGATTAGTCTTAGAATTAAGAAAATACAAGCTTTATGGAGATGCTTATTTGTTATAGGAAATAAATATAACAAAGTTTTTTTTTTTTTTTTATGGCCAATCCAGAAAGAAACTTTGACTTGGTGTTGAAAGTGAAATGTCATGCCTCTGAAAATGAAGGTATGTGTGTTCTGTTAATTCTTCAGATAACTGATTGAGTCTGTCAAAGCAAGTGTTAACATTGTGGAGTACTGGAACATGATAGTACCAGGAAAATAATAGTACTAACTGTGTACTCTGCATTGAGTGTCTCAGGTTTCTGGTAATAACATAGATGCTAGGTCTTTGCCTTGGGGATATAGAAATCATGAATGTTATCTCTGCAGCTTGAATTTCAGGTGTGTGTTAAGCCCATATAACTTACAACTCAACTTTACTGTGATTCATCGATAAAGTTACTGTTAGTTTTGGGAAAGGGTTTGTCTTTTCATTTTCTTTCATTTGTGTTTGAAAATGTAGGATCTTTTTAAAAACATTAAGGTAGATTCTCTGCCAGTATCAATGGGAGCTACACCAATTCCCTTCTGATGTTTCTGGAATGCAGAATGTAGACTGAGTGGCCCCTTGGGCTGGATTTACTTCAGTGACACAGCACTTTCAGAGAGAGAAACAATGGCGTGACATTACTTGGAAGGGTTTCAGTTGTCAGTTCCGTATGAGGTCCTGAAAAGATGAGAGTATAGTACTTTAATATCATGATTTTTATAATTTCCCCCCACATTTGCTGTATTGTACATGTGCATGTGTATGTGTGTGGGCATGGGTAGCAGACAAGAATGAGGAATGTCTCCTTGCTTATTCTTCTAATGTTTCTTTGCATGGTGCATCTTCATGGATATCTCCAGTGTAGGACCTTCCTTGTAGTGCACTCAGATCACGGATAGCATGATGGTTAAGTGTGGGGTTTTGTGGAGACTAGTGGGCTATCCTAAAGCCTTGGTGGAAAGTTTGCTGACACTCTTAGCTCCAGAAACCAGCCAGCAATTATCTTCTCTTAAGCAGTTTAGAGCTGTACACCTTAAAATAGAGGAGCCCCACCCAGCTGTGGTGAAGTGGGCATGGCTAATTTTAGATAGGAAGTCACCCACGTTTCTGGCTCCACCGGCCCTGCCTGCTGCACCTCTGGCCCATTTGAACGGCTGCTGTCCTCAGGTATGTCCACAGGCAGAGAGTGATCCTAAGTTATAGGGAGTATTTTCTGATTAAAGAAGTTATTTTGTGTTGTCCTACATGGAGTAAAGTTTGTCTATTTGCGTTCTTTCCAGGCCCAACGAAGTCCTCTTTGCAGAATGGGTACTCAAATGGATATATTATTTTTTCAGCTCCAGTTTAAATCTATTCTATAGTGTATTTGTTATGAATTAATCTTGAAAATAACAACCATAGCATTACCTAAGGTGTGTGGAATAATGCTCACCTGATGTTGTTTGTAAAATAGGCTAACTTCATTTGGCAAACATGGATTTTCCATAATTTTAAATTCATGCTAAAGTGATCTTGAAAGATAGATCAGTCTGCCTTATATAACATTCAATCTTTTAGATAGGCCCCGTCTATGCCTATTTTTTTGAGTGTTCTTATCATAAAAGGGTGTTGAATTTTGTCGAATGCTTTTTCTGCATCTATTGAGAGTATCATATGATCTTTATTTTTGCTTCTATTTATGTGATGAATTACATTTATAGATTTGCGTATGTTAAACCATCCCTGCATCTCTGGGATGAAGCCCACTTGGTCGTGATGGATTATTTTTTTGATAAGCACTTGGATTCGATTTGCTAGAATTTTATTGAGAATTTTTGCATCTATATTCATAAGAGAAATTGGTCTATAGTTCTCTGTTTTAGTTGCATCCTTTCCTGGTTTTGGTATTAGGGTTATGTTGGCTTGGTAAAAAGTGTTGGGGAGAATCCCATCCTTCTCTATATTGGAGAATAGTTTATGTAGGATGGGCACCAGTTCTTCTTTGTAGGTATGGTAGAATTCAGGTGTGAACCCATCTGGTCCAGGGCTTTTCTTTTTGGGAAGGTTTTTTATTGCTGTTTCGATTTCAGATCTAGATATCGGTCTATTTAGGAATTCTACTTCTTCCTGGTTGAGCCTGGGAAGGCTGTGTGTTTCTAGGAATTTGTCCATTTCCTCCAGGTTTTCTAATTTGTGTGCATAAAGATTTTTGTAGAATTCATATATGGTATCCTGTATCTCTGTGGCATCAGTCGTGATTACTCCTTTTGTGTTCCTGATGGAGGTTATAAGAGATTTTTCTTTTCTGTTCTTGGTTAGTCTAGCCAGAGGTGTGTCAATTTTGTTTATTTTTTCAAAGAACCAACTTTTGGTTTTATTAATCTCCCTTATGGTTTGATTGTTGTCCTTTTCATTTAGTTCTGATTTAATCTTAATAATTTCTCTCCTTCTGCTGGGTTTGGGATCGGTCTGTTCTTCCTTCTCCAGCACTTTGAGTCTATTCATTAGATTGTCTAATTGTAAGTTTTCACCCCACAGCCAACATCATACTGAATGGGGAAAAACTGAAAGCATTCCCACTTCGAACTGGAACCAGACAAGGCTGTCCACTGTCCCCATTACTTTTCAACATAGTATTGGAAGTCCTTGCAAGAGCTATCAGGCAAGAGAGCAGAATCAAGGGAGTCCAAATAGGGACAGAAGAGATCAAACTCTCACTCTTTGCTGATGATATGATGTTATATCTAGAAAACCCCAAGATTTCAACCAAGAGACTCCTGGAATTGATTAATGAATTCAGCAAAGTCTCAGGATACAAAATCAATACACACAAATCAGAGGCATTCATATACGCCAATAACAGTCAAACGGAGAACCAAATTAAGGACTCAATACCCTTCAAAATAGCAACAAAGAAAATAAAATATCTAGGAATATATCTAACTAAGGAAGTAAAGGACCTCTATAGGGAGAACTATGAAACTCTGAGGAAGGAAATCGCAGAACATGTAAATAGGTGGAAAACCATACCATGCTCATGGATCGGTAGAATCAACATTGTTAAAATGTCTATACTGCCCAAAGTTATCTACAGATTCAATGCAATCCCTATTAAATTATCAACATCTTTTTTCACAGACATAGAAAAAATAATTTTACGCTTTGTATGGAATCAGAGAAGACCCCGTTTAGCAAAAGCAATATTAAACAACAAAAACAAAATGGGAGGTATTAATTTGCCAGACTTCAAACTTTACTACAAGGCTGTGGTTCTAAAAACAGCCTGGTACTGGCACAAGTGCCGAGACACAGACCAGTGGAACAGAACAGAAAATCCAAATATAAAACCATCCTCATATAGCCATCTAATCTTTGACAAAGCAGAAAAAAACATACTCTGGGGAAAAGATTCCTTATTTAATAAATGGTGCTGGGAAAACTGGATATCCACATGTAGAAGACTAAAACAGGACACACAGCTCTCACCCCTCACAAAAATCAAATCACGGTGGTTAACAGACTTAAACCTTAGGTCAGAAACTATTAGAATTCTAGAAGAAAACGTAGGTAAGACTCTTACAGACATTGGCCGAGGTAAAGAATTTATGAGGAAGACCCCTAAGGCAATCACAGCAGCAACAAAAATAAATAAATGGGACCTGATCAAATTAAAAAGCTTCTGCACAGCCAAAGAAACAGTCACAAGAGTAAATAGACAACCTACAGAATGGGAAAAAATTTTCGCATACTACACATCAGATAAAGGACTGATAACAAGAATCTATTTAGAACTCAGGAAAATCAGTAAGAAAAAATCGAACAACCCTATCAAAAAGTGGGCAAAGGACATGAATAGAAATTTTTCAAAAGAAGATATAAAAATGGCTAACAAACATATGAAAAAGTGTTCAACATCTCTAATCATCAGGGAAATGCAAATCAAAACCACAATGAGATATCACTTAACTCCAGTGAGAACGGCCTTTATCAAAAAGTCCCAAAACTATACATGTTGGCGTGGGTGTGGAGAGACAGGTACTCTCATACACTGCTGGTGGGACTGTAAACTAGTGCAGCCCCTGTGGAAAGCAATGTGGAGATACCTTAAACAGATTCAAGTAGACCTACCATTCGATCCAGCAATCCCATTACTGGGCATCTACCCAGAAGAACAAAAGTCATTCTATAAAAAAGACACCTGCACCCGAATGTTTATAGCAGCACAATTCACAATCGCAAAGATATGGAAACAACCCAAATGCCCATCGATTCATGAATGGATTAGCAAAATGTGGTATATGTATACCATGGAATATTACTCAGCTATTAGAAATGATGGCGATATGGCATCTCTTTGGTTCTCCTGGAGTGAGCTGGAACCCATTCTATTAAGTGAAGTATCCCAAGAATGGAAAAACAAGCACCACATGTACTCACCAGCAAACTGGTTTCCCTGAGAGCACATTTGGGATTCACACCAATTGGGTATTGGACAGAGGTCGGGGCTGGGTGGAAGGGATGGGTGTATACCTACTTGATGAGTGCGATGCGCACTGCCTGGGGAATGGACACGTTTGAAGTTCTCTCTGGGGGGGATGGGGTGGGGGGAGGGGAGGAGTGCACACCTACATGATGAGAGTGATGTGCACTGTCTAGGAAATGGACACAACTAAAGCTCAGACTCGGGGGGATGGGGAGGCATGGGCAATGTATATAGCCTGATCTTTTGTACCCCCTTGATGAGCTGAAAAACAAACAAAAAAAAAAAAACAAAAAAAAAAAACAACATTCAATCTACGCACGAGTAAGAGAGATTGTAACCTTTTCATAAAGACTTGTGAGTGGTTTCCTCCCTCCTTCCTCCCTTCACTCTTTCCTACTGTTCATGAACTAGTTTGTATCTTCTATGCCTGCCATGCTTTTATTACTTTCCTGCTTTCTGCTGTTACTGTTTAAATCACTAGTTTTTAGAAACATCTTCATGTGTATTTTAAGTTTATCCAGCTTAGTAAAATTTGAAATACAATAAATGATTAAAGTAAGCAATTTTGGCTTCTCTAGGTTGCGATTAATACATTTTATATGGCTGATTGGCACAAAATTCTAAAGATTTTTTTTAAAAGCTAAACTCAACCATGCAAAAACCAGTAACCTTTCTTCTTTTGAAGAAGGACTTAAGTAGTATGATCACTAATATTTTAGTGTCTAACAAGTTACAACTTTTTGTGCCCTAAAAATTAATGCTATCTGTAGGTAAAAGTAAAATTTTATGTTGAATTGAGTGTTTATGTAATGTTTTCTCAATTTTCTGTTTTATTGCTAAATCTTAAATGGATAAAGTGCATAAATTATTTAAAAAGTTATTGGAATGTTCCTATTTAACTGTCAATACTTATTTGTTTATTTATTTATTTTTTGAGACAGGGTCTTGTTCTGTCGCCCAGGCTAAAGTGCAGTGGCATCATCATAGCTCACTGCAACCTCAAACTCCTGGGCTCAAGTGTTCCTCATGCCTCAGCCTCCTGAGTAGCTGGGACTACAGGTGTGTGCTACCACACCCGCGTAATTTTTCTGTTTTTTGTAGAGATGGGGTCTCGTGCATGCTCAGGCTGGTCTCGACCTCCTGGCCTCGAGCACTCTTCCTGTCTTGGCCTCCCAAAGTGCTAAGATTACAGGTGTGAGCCACTGTCCCCAGCCCTTAGACTGTTATTTTCATCTGCATTCAAAGCTGGGTCACTAACTGTGTCCAAGTTTAAGCCACAGGACTGGCAAGAGAAATACTTAAGGCAAGAAATTTCTTAGGCAAGGCAGGGGAAAATTTGATATGTCACTTTCCTTGCTAAGAACTTAGTCACACGGTGATACTACTTAGCTATAAGGGAGATTGGAAAATGTCATCTCTAACTTTATGACCAACTGCTGAGGAAAAAGGGAAAATACATTTAAGTAGCTCAACGGTCATTTGGCCGCTCATGCCTGTAGTGAATGGGCATCTTGTATGATCTTAGGAGCTCACCCCAGTCCAAGCAGCTTGGACACCTTATTGGCCCAAACTTGTTTTTTGTTCTTCCTTTTGTTTTTCGTCCTTCACCTCTGATGCAAACACTTTCTTATCTAATTTCTAAACCTAAGCTGCTGTACATATCAATGGATTTAAAAAGAGACACCAGGGAAGAATGGTGGGAATGGAGTTACTCTTTGTGCTAATTCTAGCTCAGCTGGCCAAAAATGGCCAGTTACATTTGTAGTAGAAAAGCACTTAAAACTATGAACGAGCTTCATAAAAGTGTCACATATTAGCTAAAAATTAGTTCTTACAGTAAAAACCTTGACTGGTCTCCATCATGCCAGAGCATTCTCTTTTGTAGCCTTCCTTTATCTTTCTCCCATATTTTCTTCTTCCTTTTCTTCCCTTGTGCTTCATTTATTCTCAGAATGATTTATTTCTAACATTAATCTTTCTTAAATTTTTAGAAGTTGGAAAGTTAATATATTTTATCATAAGCCAGATCAAATTTAAATTTTTAAAGGAAGCATTGAAATTCTTGATTTTCGGTTTGTTGGAGGAAGTGACTATATAGAAGTCCTTTCAAAGGAGAGTGTTTTGTTATAATGTATTCTTGTTTCCAAAGTTAAGTTACTCTATAAAATCATTAACTTTTCTATTAACTATGATAGTAGTCTAATGCTGATAGATGTATTAATATATAGTATATTTATGAGTATAGATATGCATATTTACTGATGGAAATTTGAAAAATAAAGGCATGCATATACAAGAAAATATAAATCACGCCTAATCCCATATTCTAGAAATTACCATTGTTAAATGTTTCCTTCATGTCTTGAACGTACATACAATATTGATTTTTAAGAGTCATGGTTAATTGGTTGTCTTTTTTCCATCATTTTACTGAGGCATAATTCATGCACAGAAAAGATATTTAATGATAGGCATGATAGATCTATTTAATCTTAGGTTTTGTACCATTCTGTTAACTATTATACATATATAGATTTAACTAAATTTATTTTCTTATATTTTTCTGTTTTATCAAATGTTCCTTTTAATTTTGTTAAATTTTTTATACATTTTTTTTCTACAGAAGTAGGAATGAAATATTTAACATTTCCTGCCAGTCATTGCTTATGCATTTTGTTCCAGAGTCTTCAATTTAGATGGCGTTCTTTGCCAGGCTTAGATTTTCATGTGACTCTTAAAAGAATAGCACATGCTTCTCCAAATCAGACATCTGCTATGTATAAGCACTGATTTTTATTTTTCCTCGTAAGAATAAATTTATTTCTTTTGTGAAGTTTGTTGGTCATGACCTATTGAAGTTGTCAGGCTAATCATCATTATAGGTTAAAAAAGAGCATGTTTATATTTCTCCTAAAATTTGGGGAATCAATTTATGTTACTGTATGGACTATGTAACCCATGATTTATTCTTGAATTCTGAATACTATAGTCAGTGGTTGCACTCTTACCTCTCACTAATTCCTATCCATTGTAGCCTTTTGAACTATTCTGATGATTCTGCACAGTTTATTTTTTAAATTATTCATGTTATATATTATGGACAATTTTGGAAAAAGGAAAAAGATGATTCTTTTTATACCAATAACATAAAAATATCTATTTTTGTGCATTTCCTTTCAGATTTCACTATGAGCTTATTTAATATGATTATAATCATATATAATGTTTTCACTTAATAATTTTCAACATTAGTTGTTTCCATGGATGTGAATTATAAGGTTATATTTTAAGAACTGTAGTCCTCCCCACAATGATTGTAAATATTCATGAACTCACCCATAACTTAACATACTTAAGGGAATTCTTTTTCTACTGACATCATATGACCAAATTTAAATTTGTTTAATGTGTTTAACATTTTACAGGTTAAAAAAATAAGTATGGTTTGTTTTATGTATGACTTTACTTGTGTTTTAAAGCTTTAATCGAATATCTGCTTTTGGTTTACTATTTGTCTTTTGTTCAATATTAAAAACTTGTAAAATATATAAATATTAAGGGATGTGAAAAGATATGACAGTTTTCTTTTGACTTCTGCATTTTGACCAGTTCCTTCAGTGATAAACACAATAGTAAACTTTCTAACGAGAAATATCTAATATAAAAACTGCAAATAAAAAACGGTCTATTGTAATATTTTTGAATGTATCCTTTAGTTAGATTTTTAAGTGCAGGAGATTAGAATGTCATAAATAAGCCTGTGTATTATTTTAAGAGAGCATATAGAGGAAGGGGTTGTATGTTAGTAAAATACATTTACTGACCCTTGTGTGAATTTCTTCACTGCTTCTAACAACAAAGGCTAGGTGTTCAAAATTAATGTTTGGAATGAAGAAGGCTTTTAAATCATCATATCTTTGCTGTGGCTAGTTAGAAGTCTTAAAACAGTATTGCCAATAGGTTCTATTTATTCCCCTTTATTCTTCAGTTACAAATTGTGAGCACTAGCAGAAAAAAATATTAATATGTTCTTGATCGGAGCCTTAGAATTGTGTGTTTTAAAATTGGTTGTATATATCCTGATTTCTGTCTCACTTCATCCTAATTAAAAAGATCATCTGTGTGATGTTGTAAAACTCAGGGCTAGTTGTCTCCCAAGTATGGCTTTATAGAAATGGTACAACATTACCGAAGGCTACAGGGAAATTCTCCAAGCGGTTTTGAAAATCTCATGAAGTTTATATTTTACTGAACAAATAATGACATACTTGCATGCAATTGGAATTTCATAGAATGTATAGTCCTTTGAGCATAATAACAGATCATTATTGTTTTTCATGTGATTTTCACACCCTATTATCAGTTTTCTTAAGAGTGTGATATGAAGGATTTTTGGAAGAAAATTTATTTTAGGAAAGTATTTTGCAAAGTAAAGATTAGTGAGACTATAAAATTTTATTGTATTAAAGATAAAGCCTTTTGAATGATGGGCTGATTGATACTAATGAGTATTTGTGATGAGTGATGCTCCTTGTCTTACCTCATTTCTAAGGACTCATTTGCCCACCACCACCCAGAAGAAAAGTTGTAATTTTCAAATTAATAGTAAGAATAAGATAAAGGAAGAAAAGATACAAAATAATATGATGAACTTTGGGCACTAGGGAGCCTATTAATTACTAGAGAGTTTTTTTTTTTAGGTTTATAAAAATTAAGAAGAAAACCTGTTCACTTAAAACTGTGTTTGTTAGATGTTCAGCATTTGAAATTCAGTTATTTCCTAACAAAACACTTTGTATTATTGACACTGGTAGTAATTTATTTGCTTTTTCACAATTCCTATGGTTATTTCAAAAACAAAATTTAGATATCATGGATATTTTGTTTTGGCACAAAGGAGCAAAAGTTCAATTATGGTTATCTAATGGCAAAATTATAGCAGGACCAGGAAATATGTTCATATATATTACATAGAAATAAATATTCAATCTAATGTTTCTTATTACCCCTTATACTGCACTACAACACATATTATGGTAGTGTGATACTTAGCTCAAAATTAACTACAATTCTTTACAGCTTAGCCAGTAAGGTTTTTTTTGTAGAAATTATATTTTTTGTTTTGTACTTAGAAATATATTACCCAATATATTGATAGCTCTAAGAGAGAAATCTAAGAAAAAATACCAGGAGTATTTTGTACAGTACTTTATTGGGTGAGAATGACAACAGGAGAAGCCATTAAATAGAATTGGTTGTGGCTGCTATTAGTTTCTAAAGCATCATGATTTGTTATCTAAGCGATTTTAGATTAATTGGGGAGATAGGCTAGAGTTGAAGAAAAGGACTCAGTCATCATGCCCAGCTTTTTTCTTTTACAGTTTTAGTAATAGTATTTTGATAATTTATGGAATATTTTATAAGTACTTTTAGTCTTATGAAAGCTATGGTAAACTACTTTCGATTTTCTAGTAAGGGATTAGCATACGCTGAATTGCTTTATCTGTAAGGTATTACAACTTATTTTGGTTTTTGATGCATGATTTAGTTTATATATGATATACTCAGTTTTAGAACATTGTTCTAGCGTCAAGAACCAACCAATTGGAAAGATGAAACTAATGCTACATATAAATATATTATTTTGTTTTTCTTCAAGAAAATTATCACATAAGGCTTAATGTTTCATAATGCTTCTGAATTTTAGGGTGTCTCAAAATCAAGTTGGACAGCACTTTACCTTTGTACTGAAGACATTGAAAGTAAACAGAGATTTGGATTCTCAGACTCACATCAGGAGGCAAAATTTGTTTATGCATCCTTAAGTGAGTATTTGTAGTAAAAAAAAAAATGAGATACAAAATAGATTTACTCTCTCTGTCTTTCATTTGTACTTTGTTATGCTTGGAATGAAAAAAAATCCTATACTCCTGTAATTTTGTTTTTTCTTACTTGTATTCTCTAAATCAAAGTAAGTTGAAAAATAATCTTCCTTTCTATATAAAGAATCAGGTTTAACGATTTATCAATAAAATAGTGGAATTTTTCTTGAAAGAACTGCCTCTTTTAAAGATTAGTTTCTGCGGATTTATTTTTGAAAATTAAGTATGAAGATATGGGTTCAAATAACATATGAGTGTGACATATTAAATAGGATGCAAATAGCAGTTAAATTAACATGAGCCCTTGTCTGTCACTAAACCAGAATCTGGATTTTTAAGAGTGAATTGCTGCTTTAAGGCAGAGATTGTCTTGAATGGATGATGCTGGGCAGAAGCGTTTCGAGGTTTTTATTTGGCTACTGAGTGTTTTAAATATTTTAGAAGATGTTGTTAACCTTATGAATTTTAGGAAGTTTTGTATAAAAACCATATCTGTAATTCCTTTTGAGAAATGGGGATGTGTAATTCCAGTCCTGCACTCCCCCTCGGCAGCAATAGGGTGGAACTAATGGCAGGTGTGTCATAAGCCGGCTGGATTCCGCAGGTCCTGTACCTGTGCTGCCCCAGCTGCCCACGTTACCTGCCCTGATCCAGTGGGCAGTTGAGAGTGTGTCTCCTGCCTGTGGACCTAGAGTCTGGGCTGCTGGCTGTTGAGAAGGAAGATTTCTGAAGGTTAGGGTCCCTGTAATACGCCCTGATGAATCAGAAGTCCAGGTACAGTCTGTGGGAATAAGGTTATAATATGAATATTGGGCAACCCAGATTCTATAGAATGCTTATAGGAAAAGAAATAACATTTCCTTTATGAATTAACATATCGCAAAGAACACTTTGGTATAAAATTGATGTCTCTGTTCATTTGCTATCTAGCTATGTTTATATCTTTCATTGAGAGTTAGGTTATTAATTTACTCCAAACCTTTGTTAGAGCTGGAGAATTTTTTTCAATCTTTATTTCAAAGTGAATGGTTAACTGCTTTGTAAGTAATAAAATGTGAATGTACCTCCATTCTCTGTTCAGGTATAACTTTTTTCATCTGGATAACAATTGTACTTAAAACCAGTGCTTTATCCAAAAGAACGTTATGCTTCACACTACAGGTTGATTGGCGTGGGTTGGCTGGGCAGTGGGGCCGGGGTGGCGGTGGGGATGGCAGTGTGGAAAATGGGTGAGGAGAGCTCCTTTTTATCATTGTTTGATGCTCAGAGTTCAAAAGCTCTACAGTTTAAAGGGGAGCGTAACTTCCTGTCCTCTACCCAAGATGGGTCTGCCCTAATAGAAAGACCAACGTTGTATATGCCTTCTTATTTTTCTCTGTGAATTTTTGAAACTTTTCATTAAAAAATTCAAATTTACAGTGAAGTTTCAGTAATACAATGAACTCTTACATAAACATCACCGAGAGTCATCAGTTGTGAACATGCTTCTCTCTTCCCCCATGTTCCCTTTCTCTCTCAACGTACACACGCAAATTCATTCCCTCTCTCTGACGATAGTTGTTTTTGCCGACCCACTTTAGAAGACATCATTTTTCTGTAATATTTGAATCTGCATTTTATAGCTTACCTCACTGCCTCCAAACTGACTTCCTGATACTCTTTAAAGAATCTGAACATTTCTCTTTGTTTTGAACTCTTATATTTTGAAAACACTGAACCTGTTAATAATTAATAACTAATTATTTCATGTTCAGAATAGTTTCTATAAATGTGCTTGTAGAATTAACATTCCTAGGAATTTTTGTTTAAATTTAGGAAATCCATCATTACTACAAAATATTTACATAAAATATGAATATGTTAAATGACTTAAAGATTATTATAGTCTCCATACCTACAATATACTTGTCATTAATTTATAGGAAACAGATTTTAAAGCAATTACAATAATCAAGTTATTTGTATGTGTGGTTCTCAAACTTGTATATGTAGAGGAACACCTGCATGTTGCAGTACTCTTTGAATTAGGAATAATTTTACCTGCACAAAATATGGAGATATTATAAAATGTAATAAAAAAACAAAAGTAAAATCATGTCATGAAGGAAAACCTTAAATTGAGAAAATTCCATCCTCCAGCTTGTTTTTTTCTGGTAAATTAGAAAAATACTGCCATTTTAAGATTTTTAACGGTGTGTCTCAGTCTTTGTACTGAAAGATAGCATAGTGAGGTGTTCTTTGAGAATGGCTAAATTAGAGATTAGCTAGTCAATCATATAACTAACTAGTGTTAATACTGAACAAAGAATTCAAAATAATGAAATTCAGCATCTTTTTCAGAAAGTTGCTGTGGATAGGCAAATATCTATTTGTAAGCTATAATCATTGTATCTCTTGGAAGATAATTCTGACCAATCTCTGTAAGTGCTCTAGTGAGAGGAATAATGGAGTTTTTAGTCTTGACTTGTCCACCTGGTTTGGTGGTCCTTCTCTATTTTAGATATAACTTTATACTTGTTTGAAAGGAAGGATAAATCTCTAAATGTACTAGAAGAAAAAAAATTTCCGTCATGGTGAGAGCCTTTATATACCTAATACGGAATACTGATACCAAAAAGATCGGCGTATTTAAGCACATAATAATGAAAACATTTGTTTGGTGACAAATAAGAAAATGTAAAATGCAAATAATAAACTAGTAGAAATATATTTATAACCACTAAAGACGGTTAATAGCCATAATATATGATAAGCACCTGTAAATAAGAAAAAGAACCTGGTAGAAAATCAGTAAAGCATCTAAGAACTTACCGAAGAGATGCCAACACCATATACACCTGTGAATGATGTTCAGCCTAACTGAAGGTAAAAGAAACAAGCACATTAAGATTGGCAGAATTGAAAATATTTTTTTAATAAGTGTGAGGGGAAACATACTTCATGTACTATTTGTAGAACTATAAAATGATATAACTCTTTGAAGGGAAACTTAATAATGTCTACCAGATTTTTGAAATCTCATACTCTTTTTTTTTTTAAGACAGAGTTTTG
This sequence comes from Eulemur rufifrons, assembly GCF_041146395.1. Classification (NCBI taxonomy): domain Eukaryota; kingdom Metazoa; phylum Chordata; class Mammalia; order Primates; family Lemuridae; genus Eulemur; species Eulemur rufifrons. The sequence goes on along the minus strand of NC_090999.1, from coordinate 95,410,441 downwards.
TTCTGTCACCCAGGCTGGAGTGAAGTAGTCCAATCATAGCTCACTGTAGCCTCAAACTTGTGGGCTCAAGCCATCCTCCTGCCTCAGCCTCCCAAGTAGCTGGGACTACAGGTGTGCACCACCACGCCTGGCTAATTTTTTTTTTTTTTTGTAGAGACGTGGTTTCACTATGTTGCCCAGGCTAGTCTTGATTGAATCTGTAAGTTCTAGGAATTTAAAGCCCAAGATTATTCCCAAGAATGTGCAGAAAAGTGTGAACAAAGTTATTTATTACCACATAGCGTACAGTAGCAAAAAAATATTAATGCGATAGATTTAATCATTCTGCAATATGTATATTAATACTTAACACATTAACTGCCATGAGAGTTGTATTTAACTCACGCTAGTTTTGTGCTTGGGGCCTTGTGAAACATGTAACTCACATGTCTCTTTACCTGGGGAGCTGTGTGAACTATTTTTCAAGTTGTATATAACTCACAGAAAACAATACAAAATAACAAATTTTTCATAAATTAGAAGGGATCACTTTGTTTTCAAAGTTTTTATTTTATTTTCATAATAAAACACCATAGCCCCAAGAAAATAATTTTTTTTTCTAGTGTGGCAGTCAATGTGTTAAATACCGTATGTTGTACACAATAAACACGTACAATTTTATCTGTCAATGTAAAAAAATAACAAAAATAAATTAAAAAGAATTGATGACAGCATGGATTTCCCCCAGTGGGAATTGGTTAGTATATTACGGTACATTCCCCAATCTCTATTCTGTGCCGTAATCTCTTCACTCCCCACCAGAACGTGACCTTCACAGGGGCAGGGGTTTTTGTCTGTTTACTGATATATTCCCATTATCTACAGTAGTGCTTGGCACATAATGACTCCCAGTAGAATTAATAGATAATTTTTGAATAAATAAATTAATGAATAATACAATGGAATGCTCCTTAGCTATTAGGAAAAAAATATATACATATGTAACTTGACTTGGAGAAATGTTTATGATCTTCTGTGAAATGATGAAAAATTTCAAAGTAATATTTATAGTATGTAAAGAACAAGTTATATGTATGTAAAATATGTATATATTTTAAGAAATAGCTAATATGTGTAATGAATATATATAAATGCATGATTATATGTACTTATAAAAAAGTCTAGATATGCCATCAGTTTTTTTAACTTTATTCACTTCAGCATTTATCTACTTTTTGCAGTGAGCAAAAATTATTTCAGTCAGTTTTTCCCTGCTATAAAATTCTGAGATGTTATCATTACATAGGTAATAAACTATAAATGTGAAACGTTAGTTATGACATTAAAAATTAGTGGGAGTTTAGCCAGTTCACATGTTGTCAGGTAAAACATGTAGTGTGTTTGCAGGATGGGAAATTGTTTTTCTGGTGTGTTTCCGCAGATGCACTCCATAGGCAGTTGATCATGGTGTGTGGCGTAGCAGAATTAAGAATGGGAATGGGACAGTTTCATTCTGTGCCCTTGAAATTTGGGATCACAGTGTGGAAGAATGACTTTTGGAAGAGAAAAAAATATTGCTAGTGGGGTGAATTTACAATCTTGGAGCCAGATATTGGTATTTTTCTGTAATTTCAATACACAATGTTCAATATTGTGGAAATGCTTTGTGAGATGGTTGGAGAAATGCTATTACAGCTGGAATTTATTTCCTATCTTTTCCCCCCTTCTAATAACATTCATTTAATTTCACTGTGCCCTTAAGATATAGTATTAAAAAGTTTGTTTTATTTCACTATAAAACCAAAACTTAGAATTACTAGTAATTTTTTTTGCAGGGGGTGGGTGTGGAAAGGTAGGTAAGATTGTCTAATGAGCTATTCATACAATTCTTTGGAGTAATCTGGTCTCTTAATTTAGAGGCCAGTTTTGTTTACTACAGACTGTGCTGCTTCCATAGGTCTATGAGAGAAGCTCAACTGTGCTGGTTTTCTGAGTATTTACTGGCCAAAGCCTTAGAGTAAGGTTTGCATTCAGTTTTGTAGGAATGCCCTAGTCGTAGAATTCATATACTTAATCGGGCTAAAATTTATTGAGAAATATTACAAAATGCTTTAACCATGTTTTCTTATTAAAAAAGTAATATATTTTGCTATAGAAAATTTGGAAGATCAGAGAATTTTAAAAAAGAAAATAAAAGCCACTTATGACACATGATGCTTACATTTTGGTATTTCTAGTTTTATTTCTGTAAGACTTGCTAAGGTACATTTATAAGTTTTTCTATATGATGTCTAACTATATGATTAACTATAGTCTTTATTCTCAGTTTATAAAATGAATAAATGCATTTAAAGCAATTTATAACGTGAAAAGTCTATAGCGGTTTTCATATGATCCCCCATAAGTGCCCAGAAGTTTTGCACGTGCTTAATGTGACAGTTGTTCATTTATTTGTCTTTTTTCTTTCCTCATAAGTTGAGATTTTGCACTAAGTATTTTCCTTCTAATATAGCTTACTTTTAATCAGTTACTTACATCTTCACTTGAAATATATTATGACTTTTAAATGTTAAAAAATTTAGTACCTTTGAAGCTGTCTTTTGTGCAAAATTAGTGCATTTATTTGAAGCATACTTCATTTGTTGGTATTCTATTGTGAGATAATACTGGTTTGATTTATTCGGGGTTCATTCTCAGTAGCAAATGAATTAAAATTCTTGGGTAGACAATATTTGTGCTATTGTTTTTACAATATCCTAAATATTAATTTTTTTCTATTGTGATGAAATATCTCTTCAGAAAAACCTCATTTATGAGTTATCCTCTGATTTTTGAATTTGTGTTTTAATGATCTAGAAACTTAAAAATATTTATAATTGAGTTGATATCAAACAGTTTAAAATATTTTAGGTCCTTATAAAAGAGTAGTCATATTGAAAAATGACACACATTTATGGGAATTTTTAGATATTTTAATACAAAGTAAGGTAAAGCACAGTAAAAATTGATAAGCATATTTTCATTAGGACAGGCAAAAAAATAACTTTGTTCGTTGAATTTCTTGAATAGCAGAGACTCTTTTAAGTTAAAGATGCTAATGATAATACTAATATTGACAATAAATAAACTGCAGCATCATTTAGTGCTTTTTTTACTACAGCCAAATGCTCTGCTAAGTGACTTACATACATTATTTACAAAAACTACTCTAGTCCATAGAGTTCTAAGCTAGAAAATTTGTATATATTACTTTAAAGCTACTTTTCTCTACTCCTGGGTGATTGTAAGATCTGAAAGTACTATAATTTAGATTTACTTTAGACTTCTAAGTGAGAAATTTTGTACACAGTGCTGTAAAAACTGTATGTTCTTTTTTTCCTGGATTTTTGCCATTAAAATATTTGAAAGTTAATATATTTCTTAGATTTCTATTCATTTTGTTTACTTGTTAGATATATTAGACTTAAGCCTATTTAATGTGAAAGGTGATATATAATTTTGAGCCACTGTTACCTGCTTTAGTTCTATGACATGTCTGTCCTAGTTTTAACAAGATTTCAAAAATATCCTAAAGTATTACTAATTTAACTTTTGCCATTATTTATATTTTGAATTTCTCTAATATGCTAGCCAAAAAGCAAGAAATAACTGTTTTTCCTAATTTGAGTAACATAATTTTACAACTATAAAATTGTTGCCAAGGGTTCAAAATGAAATACTCTAATAAGGAAGACAGATTTATGTTTGGGGCCTTTGTAGTTCCCCCTGCCCCCTTTAACTCACACCAAACTCGGAGCTTTGACGCTCTTCCTTTGGACAAATCCCTTGGAAGCAGAATGTTTCAGTTTTACACATTTTGTGTCGATTTTCCAGACAGAAAAACAGCCTCTAGACATTAGACGTTTTTCTACAGAAAGGCAGTTTCCTTAGTTTTATTTGATTACTATAAGTTAGGTTCCTGCTGATTGCTTAGACTTTAGTGGTTACCTGACTATTTGACAAAAAACATTTCCTTTCCTTTATTTAACGTTTGACTTTTTTTTTTTAATTGGCATACAATTTATTTTCCCATGTCTCATAGGACCTTCATTACATTGTTATTATTTTGTTTGCAGCGTTCTGACTCGGGCGGGTGGGGGGCGGGGGGAGGGGATGGGGTATAACGACGTGATGAGTGCAATGCGCACTGCCTGGGGAATGGACACGCTTGAGGCTCTGACTGGGGGGGATGGGCGGGACATGGGCAATATATATAACCTGAACTTTTGTACCCCCATAATAAGCTGAAATAATAATAAAAAAAAGATAATTTGTTATGCAAACAAAATAATAGCCTTTGACTTTTGAATGTAAAAGTTTTATCAGCTTTATGGTGGAAGTACAAGCGTGGGGGGAGTCTTCTTACTTCTACAAAATGGACTCATGACTTTATATACACATCTGTCTTTTGCTGTACTTCTTTACAGAAAATTAAGGAAATAATCTTACAATTAAATTTTAACTAATCTCCTCCCCTTTGTTTTAAAATAATTGGTCATAATGTATTTGTTTTACATTTATGTATGTTTCTAGGACTATGAGAGTCACAGTTAATTATTTGTTTATGGAATTATATTTTCAGTTTTTAAAAATTCAAATAAAATATCTTATTTACCTATTATAATATATTGAGTTTTTTTTAACTTCCTAGGATTTTTGTGGTTGGTTGTAAGAAAACAGATTTTGACCGTCCTTGGGACTATAAAATTTAGTGAAAAACCTTTTAACTTATTGATAATTGATTGACTTAAGAGCTTTTATATTAGTTAAAAAATTGCTTTGGAGATATATTGTTTGAAAATTTTCGGAGAAACCACAAAATAAAGACACGAAAATAACACTTCTTATCCTGGGAGGCTAAGCTTATGTAATTTACAATATGTAAGTGTGTGTGTGTGTGTGTGTATGTGTTTCGAAAGTTTTGGACATAGTTTTCTAAAAAAGGAAAATATTATTTTTGCCACATATTTTGACTTAAAGTGTGCAATGGAATTTAGTTAAAATATTGGAATTATTGCACTGCTTTGTTTACTCTGAACTGTTTTCTTGTCAGATGAAAAAGTGAGCAGTGAGTGGGATTTCCTGTTGAGCAGTTGCTTCATATCAGGGGTTGCGAACTCAGTTACCTACAGGGACCACGTAGGGGGGACTCAGTGACAGAAGCCGGGGAGGTGCCCAGCAGCAGGAAGCTGGGTTAAGTGTGGCGATCTGAATAGCACGTGCCACATGCAAAGACAGAAGCCGCTACTCAGCTCTAGGCGTTGGTTCCAACAGTGGAAAATGTGTGGCCAGTATTGCCAGCTTTTTGGATTTTTAAGAGGAACAAGAAATCCAGATTTTTTAAATGAATAATCTCAGATTTAGAAGTTGGCAGCTTAGTTAAACAGCAGCACCACAGTGTTGATCAAACAAAATATGCCCACGTGTTCGATGCAGCCTGCAAATCGCCAGTTTGCACCCTCTGCTCCAGGTGCCGTTGCTTATTTGCAACAGAGAATGTCCTTGTTTCCTGGGCGTTTCTAGCAGCATGGCTAGGTTACAGAGCAGCTCCACTGTTATATAAGTGATGTTTTTATTAAAAAGCGTGAAAGAAACGTAGCCTTTAAAAGGACATGTTTGCAAAGAGCACATTGTGTGTAACTGTGCTTGGTTCTTTATGATGACAGTACATGCCGATGTATCCGGGAGTGCCGTAGAAATTTGAGTCTGTCCCACTGTTTCACAAGCAAATTATACACAGAGAACAATGTTGGTTAAATAATGCAATCTTCTGATGAGGTAAAATATCCAACTTAGAGTGCCGACAAATAATAGGTTTATGTTATTTTGCAAGGCACCTCATACCATGTTGCAGGTACAAAATCCTTATGAAGATTTTTGTCTGTAGTGATGAAGACAGAAGCAGTACTCAACCTGAAATTGGAAGGGATTGCCAAAATGTTAGATGAAAGAATCACATTAAATAGATCTTTATCTGCTGAGAAATTCACACATATGGACAAACTGTAATTTAAAATGCATAAAGGTAATGGTCTGAACGTTAAATAAACTAATTTTGAATGATAGAATTTGTTTCAGTGGATAGAAATTATAAGTAGTCTGATTTAAGATTAAACCAGAATATATTTTTTCACAGTTAATCTAGCTACCTGAAAATGCCTGGTTATTGGAATGTTTATTCAAAGGCCGGATAGTTTAGAAATATGTGCCTAAATTTTTTTAATTTTATAATTGCCTATTTTCTAATTTTCACATTTAAGATATAGTTTCCATTTTATGGTTATCTGTTTAAATTCCTATTTGTTTGTTTACTTTCTCTTGAAATTGTGTTTTCTTGGTTCCTCATTGCCTTTTTTTTTTTATCTATGTCCTCAGCCTCTTTCTTGGGCTTTTCCCCTTCATCTATACCGAAAATTTTGGTGTTCCTTATGTTATATTCTTGATTCTCTTTTCTCTAGATATTATTTGTGGGCATTTCATGTGCACTCTTTGTTTTGAGTACCACCCTTTTCTGATCTTCAAGAATGAACTTTCTCTGAAAACAGATTATTCTACTTCTTATAGTCTCTTAGTAGCTTCCCTTTTTGTTAGAATAAAATTTAAACTTTTTTGTAACCTGACATATAAGAACTTCATGATATGGCTTCTCACTTTATTTCTAGGTTAATCTACTCCTACTTTCTAACATGTAATGTACTATCTAATTATTTTGAGGTGCTTAAATTTCCAAGAATGTAACTCTATATAGTTGTCTATCATTTATTGCTTTACCTTATTTTAAAAAGTTTCGATGTTCTAAAGAAATTTAAGTGAATCTGGAGCAAAATATCCTCATGGGCATAGTATTTTGAGTTTTTACTTAAATTTATCTAATAGACTTGGTAGATGGAGTTCAGTTAAAATGGTATAGACATTTACTGTTTGCCCAATGTGGTGAAACAGGCAGGCACTATGCTAAACATTCTTACAGACTATATTTGAAAATAAGCTGTTATAAGAATAAAAATCAATGACTTTGATAAATCAGATGAAATCTTTTATGTTTTTTTTAACATTCTAATTTGAAACAAAACCCCAGAATTTTAGGATTAGGTCAGTTGCCCTTAAGTATTATCCATCAAAATTGTTTAGAATGAATTGTTCATTATAGTAATATAGATGATAGATAATAATTCTTATAGTTTAGTAACACTTTAATATTAAAATCACCCTTCAGTATCTCTCTCTCTCTTTCTTTCTTTCTTTTCTTTCTTGCTTTCTTTTTTTTTTCTTTGAGACAGAGTATCACTTTGTTGCCCGGGCTAGAGTGCCATGGCGTCAACCTCACTCACAGCAACCTCAAATTCCTGGGCTCAAGCAATCCTCCTGCCTCAGTCTCCCAAGTAGCTGGGACTACAGGCATGTGCCACCATGCCTGGCTATTTTTTTCTATATATTTTTAGTTGTCCAGGTAATTTCTTTCTATTTTTAGTAGAGACGGGGTCTCACTCTTGCTGAGGCTGGTCTCAAACTCCTGACCTCCAGTGATCCTCCCGCCTCGGCCTCTCAGAGTGCTAGGATTACAGGCGTGAGCCACCATGCCTGGCCCCTTCAGTATATTTTTAAATTAAGTAAAATTGAGTAGATAAGGAGGAAATGTGGCATGGACAATCTGTAATTATATGTAAGTTTAAGGTAATCCTATATATCCTGTAATAGAGGGATTAGATTTCATTGTTGCCCTACTCAGATTAATAGTACCTTAAGTGGTGGTAGTTCCAAATCTGGTCACCTTAGAATTAAAGTATTTACAAATAACCCTGAAGTTGCTTAATGTAGTCATTGTTAAATAAAAATGTAACAGCAATTTTTTGACAATGTAGCTTGATCAAACCCTGAAATCCTGGAATTACGTTCTATCTTTTACTAACCTTGTGACTTTGACCAAAGTATTATACAAGGGCTGTAAGTCTGATAATCAGTTCTGTCATTTGAAAACTAGGAGAAATATTTCTATTTATTAAAAATGATCTAACTGTGTTACTAACAAATTAAGTACTCCTTTTACCTCTGTAGTGAGCAATTTGCTAATTCAGCAACCAAAGTTAATTAGTATAATGTAATTGCAAGTTTGTAGTGTTTGTCAAAAGTCCAGTTGTTTGTGTATGTGTGTGTGTAAATACCTCCCTCTCTACATTTGATTGCTTAATTCTGTGAAATGTACATTAAAAGGTCATTTTACACTTGAACAATTTTATATTAAAGCTATATATTCATTCATTTTCCTAAGAAAATCACTGGAAATAAATCTATTTTTTGCAATGAAAATTCAAAACTAGAATTCTGATTAAATTATTCATGATCATTTCTTGTTCTTTGTTTTTGTGAGTGGACAGGTAGAACCAACATTAATTGTATTAAATATGAGCTGCCCAAATTTTGGATACTTTACCTTTGTAACTCTTACTGATAAATTAATACTATCTTCATACTGAAAGTCATATTATTCTTTCTGAAACCTTCAGTGATACTGGAATACATAAAAGAAAATAGCTATGAACAAATCTATATAATTTTGGCTTTCTGAGAAGACAAAATAGAGAAAACTACACTAATGTTCCTTATTTGAAGAACAAATTTTTTTTTTTTTTTTTTAAACAGAGTCTCACTCTGTTGCCCGGGCTAGAGTGCTGTGGTGTCAGCCTCACTCACAGCAACCTCAAACTCCTGGGCTCAAGCTATCCTCCTGCCTGAGCCTCCCGAGTAGCTGGGACTACAGGCATACACCACCATGCCGGCTAATTTTTTCTATATATATTTTTAATTGGCCAGATAATGTCTTTCTATTTTTTAGTAGAGATGGGGTCTTGCTCTTTATTAGGCTGGTCTCGAACTCCTGACCTCGAACGATCCACCCGCCTCGGCCTCCCAGAGTGCTAGGATTACAGGCGTGAGCCACTGCGCCCGGCCTGACGAACAAATATTTAAAGTTCATAGCATTAATTAAATAAAAAGCAATATATCTGTAATTGTAATACTCTTTTTCTTTTTAGTCCAGTGCCATAGGTTATTTAGATTGATATCTAGATAATCTTCATGGCTCAAGTTATCCTTACAATTTTCTATGGTACATTTCCTTATTTAAAAGGGCAAGAGATAAATTGTTTAATGTATACTGTTTTTAAAAGGAAATTCTAAAATGTAACCATATGAATTTTGCACACACAAGAGGATCAATATCGTCTACAATGTTCTGTGGTACATTTCATTGTTTAAGTGGTCAGGAGATAAATTGTTTGTCTTTTAGTCTTTTTAGGTCATTCTGAAGAGAATTTCAAATGGGCAGTTTTGAGTGCATACTTCTGCAAGTATTTATAGAGATCTGATATAAGTGCACATACAAGTCAAAGATCATGAGAAGTCATGTTTCATATCCAAATTTCTTAAAATTGTTAACTTCTTTGAACAACTGCACGTTCCTTTGGTTTATTCTTCCAAACATAAAAAGTTAAGAAAGAATAAAAATAACTATGTTTCTGAAAAGCTATCTTTGTATATTTTTTATTAGTTTTGTGTGTGTGATTCAGAAAAAGAGTATACATCAAGGTAAATTATTATTATACAAATCCTATGAAGTAGATTTGTGTTTATTTTATTTAATCCCATTTATTGTGGGTCAAGTAGTAACTGGTAGCTATGTAGAAAAGAAATATTTAGAAAAACGTCTACATTGCATATTAGTATCTTACTTAAATTGTATCTATCTTTAAAAATTAGGCTTGGAATTTTAAAATGAAAATGGAGAATGAGAGCACTCTGTGATCTAATAAAAAGTTGTGTTGCTGCTTTTAGTCAATCTCGTTGTTCTTGGATTTAATGATTTAGATAATTTCTGTTTGTAGCATTAGTGGGTTTTTTCTATTTTTAAAAAATTTTGGGCCGGGCGTGGTGGCTCACGCCTGTAATCCTAGCACTCTGAGAGGCCAAGGAGGATGGATCATTTGAGCTCAGGAGCTCGAGACCAGCCTGAGCAAGAGCGAGACCCCATCTCTACTAAAAAAATAGAAAGTAGGCCGGGCGCGGTGGCTCACGCCTCTAATCCTAGCACTCTGGGAGGCCGAGGTGGGCGGATCGTTTGAGCTCAGGAGTTCGAGACCAGCCTGAGCAAGAGCGAGACCCCATCTCTACTAAAAATAGAAAGAAATTATATGGACAGCCAAAAATATACATAGAAAAAATTAGCCGGGCATGGTGGCACATGCCTGTAGTCCCAGCTACTCGGGAGGCTGAGACAGGAGGATCCCTTGGGCTCAGGAGTTTGAGGTTGCTGTGAGCTAGGCTGACGCCACGGCACTCACTCTAGCCTGGGCAACAGAGTGAGACTCTGTCTCAAAAAAAAAAAAAAAAAAAAAATTATCTGAACAGCTAAAAATATATAGAAAAAAATTAGCCAGGCATGCTTGGCGCTTGCCTACTGTAGTCCCAGCTACTCAGGAGGCTGAGGCAGGAGGATGGCTTAAGCCCAGGAGTTTGAGGTTGCTGTGAGCTAGGCTGATGCCATGGCACTCTGGCCTGGGCAACAGAGTGAGACTCTGTCTCAAAAAAAAAAAAAAATTTTTTTTTTTTGGAATGTTACAGGGGTACAATTTGGCTACATAAAGTGCTTTTGTACCATTTGAGTCAAAGTTATAAGTATGCCCATCACCCAGATAGTGTGTGTTTTACCTGTTAGGTGTGAATTTACCCATCCCCTTCTCCCCCCTCCCATCTGTTTGATTTCCCACGAATGTTATTTCCACATGTGCACATAAGTGTTGATCCAATTTATTGGTGAATACATGTGCTGTTTGTTTTTCCATTCCTGTGATACTTCACTTAGAAGAATGGTCTCCAGTTCCATCCAGGTTAATACAGAGGTATTAGTTCACCATTTTTTATGGCTGAGTAGTACTCCATGGTATACATATAATAACCACATTTGATTAATGCACTCATGTATTGATGGGCAGTTGGGTTGTTTCCACATCTTTGCAATTGTGAATTGTCCTGCTATAAACATTTGAGTGCAGGTGTCTTTTTTATAGAATATCTTTTTTTCCTTTGGGTAAATACCCAGTAGTGGGATTGCTGGATCAAATGGCAGGTCTACTTTTAGTTCTTTGAGGTGTCTCCATACTCCTTTCCACAGAGGTTGTACTAGTTTCCAGTCCCACCAGCAGTGTGTGAGTGTTCCTTTCTCTGTGCATCCATGCAAGCATTTGTCGTTTTGGGACTTTTTGATAAAGGCCATTCTCACTGGAATTAAGTGATACCTCATTGTGGTTTTGATTTACATGCATTAGTGTTTTTCTTATAATAACTTTTTCCAGATATGTATTTATACTAAATATAAACGTTGCTATTATTCTTCTGGATAAAGGGATTTAGTTTTCCATATTTATTAGATTTAAATATTTCAATCTCAGTTATTTGAAATGTTTGTGTGGAAAGTATTTATATAAAACATGTAATATGGGAAGGCACAGTGGGAGATTTTGTCAAGTAGTTTTAGTTGTATTTGCTTAGTATGTATTTCATTTATAAAATGTACTTTTTATTTTGCTCTAGGAAAATGATTTGAATGAAACTCTCAAATCACTTTATAACCACCCAGTACCAAAGGCAAACACTCCTGTCAATTTGAGTGTGGTAAGTATTTAATCAGTAATTGTTCTTTGGAGTCATAACAGTTTCTCACTTAAGAACACATGTACCGTCAAGAAACGAATTCTTTGCCAGGTCACTTCTGCTTCCAGGAAAACTGCAGTGCTAGTGCTAACATTACTAGATGATAACATTGAGACTTTTTGCACTGTGGTAACTACCATAACTTGATATATTAGGTGTGTATTTTGATAGCTGTTAAGTTACAAAATTTTAAAAATTTATTAACTGAAATTAACCAAATTGTGAGGACATTTTGGTTGTAAGAAACGTTGATTTTTCAGGTGAAATCCATGCATAATAAAGGAATACACACATACATACACACCTACACACACTCACTACCCTTCCTAAAATAAAAACAATACTTAGTAAGAATAAAAATGGCATATAACATATGTGATAAAAATTCTGGGTGAAAAGTTCTTTCTTCTTTCTCCATACTTCAATACATCTTCTAGCTGTGATCACAAAACACTGGAAATATGGTTAAAGTTTGTCGAAACAGCAGGCTTGTGGTAGTGTAGATTATTTACTGTACAATTGAAACTTTGATGAACAGTGCCATCTATATCTAAAAAATTCATTTGGTTTTTTTTGGATATTCAAAGTTCATGATAAAATACAAATGTTTTCATTAATATTCTTCATTAATTTGGTGTTGTACAGTATAGAACTTTAAAATTTATTTATATGGATTTTGTTTCTTCCAAAAAATAATAAACTTCAAATAAAGAAGAAAAAATTATAATGATGCAAGAGAAATTTAGAGGAAAAAGTAACTCAAAATGTATAATGTCATAATAGGTCTTTTGCATTTTTGCAAGATAAGCAAATTGTTATCCTTATTATATTCCTTTGGTAATAGCTTCATTCTTGCCTAAATTTTCTCCTGTAATTTCATTTAATAATAATGTTATCTTACATCATTCCATTCTGTAAATTTCCACTGTTAGCACCCTAGTTTCCACGTGCCTAGTACTTCAAATAGCTGTTAATCTAGAGTTTCTCCTTCCAGTCCTTTCTACAAGACTATCAAGTTAAACTTGCTTAAATTATATAAAATCCCCTCCTGAATATCTTTTGTAGCTCCCCATTTTCTATAAAATTTGCCCAAACTTTTGGCTGGGCTTTCAGGACAATCCACTTCTTAGCTTCAGTCTAACTTTTCATTTTTCTGTCTCACTATTTTTTTTCTGAATTGATTCTCTGCTCTGGTCACATTGTTCTGTTCAGTTTCTTGAATAAACATGCTTTCCTTTTGCACTAAAGCCTCTTTATAGACTGTCTGTCTTTAGTCTAGAACTAGTTCAATTCCCACCTCAGTGAAACCTCTTGTCATACAGTTTAAAGTGTTTTTTCTTTCCTGTGATCTTCTCTGCCACTTTATGTCTGCGGCTGCATCCTCTTTTGTTGTGCCACTGCCCAAGTGGAAATGTTTAGTGGTCATTTGGAGATTGGGGGATGGAAAGCTAAGGATAACCTGGGCTTTTTAACCCAAATCCGGGAGTCATCAGGAGACATAGAATTTAAAGGAGGGAATATGGAGAGCATAGAGCAGAGGCTGAGGTCTCCCTGCTCCAGCAGGCCATGGGGATGAAGATAGGGGATCCAGTGAAAGAATCAGAGGGAAGATCAGTTAAGGAGAAACTCAGCCAGAGGACTGCGAGGTTTATGGTTAACGGAAGTGCAGTGTGAAGGGCAAGGAGAACAAAGAAAAGCCCCAGATTTTACCAAGAAAAGTCATCTTTCTTTGAGAGCACTGTATTTATAAAGAGATTCTAATGCTTTGTTAATGAGTTAAGAAAATATAGGTACTAAGATAATGGAGATATGTTAATGAGAAAGACAAATGTGTTCTTTCTAATTTTGAGTATCATATTTGCTCAGGGATAAATAAATATCTTAAAAAGTATATCTCAAAAATACTGGGTGTTGAAGCACTTCACCTTTATTAATAAGAATCATAAATCAAAGACTTCTAGGCCTCTTTACCTAAGACTAGAAGATTTTGGTTTAAGTCACAGTCACTAAATGTGTGATGTGAGGCAAGAAAGTTAATCTCTTTTGATGATCCCTTTTTTCCATTTGAGAAATTGAGTGAGTCAACTTGTGAGGAAGTTGTTTGGGTAATTATATGAAATGGAAGTATCTAAATATTACCATGAAGAGTTGTTCAGGTGTTAGTTGGCAGTGAACTGAAGTTTCTTCTCATATGGAGAAGATATTTTTCATTGTAGCTGAAATAATCTTGTTTAAAGTGTTTGCGTGACTATGTACTCTTTCTATATATGATTGTTATTTTTATAATTAAAACTTACTTTTTATATACTTTTGAATTAATAGTCTGTGATAGTTTTCAAATCTGGTATACCTGTTCTCAAGCTGCAATCGCTTCAGTATTAGTAAAATCAGCTGGTTATCTTGGTGTGAAATTCATTAATAGTTTCATTTGATTCAACAAAAGACTACTGAGTAATAAGCCTAGTGCTGTTCTGTTAGTAAGGGGCAAATTTGGGACCAGAACACTTGTCTTTAACTACTAGTAGAGGTTGTAGTTTTATGAAGCCAGATTAAAATTGATTATGGACGGTTTTGTTCCTGTACAAGTGGATAGTGGCCAGTATAATATCAGAGATTTTAAGAAAAGTTAATCTCTAATGTAAGTGGTTTTCTGAAACTGTATTTCAAAACCATTAAATATCCATAGCATTCTCTATTCTCACAATATGAAAATACTCCCTTTAGGATTTTTCTAGCATAAAATTGTCAAATCAGCATTTTAAAAGAACATTTATAATTAATGTTTTTCAAGTATTTTTCAATGGCTAACGTGGCTACATGGATTTGTCTCAAATACACAGCAAATTGTTGTGTAAGCTTCTCCATGAAAGTATTCATGTTTTCTCTCTCATATATTTCAAGAACCAAGAGATATTTATTGCCAGTGAGCAAGTAGTGAAAAATCAGCCTTCTCTGGTACCGGTGAGTTAAAGGGACATTGGCTTCTACAAATCACTATTAAATTCGAAAAATAATTACTTCTTTCACTATGTCTTTAAGATTCACTCTAGTCCTTTGGGAAATGGTAAATTTGACTCTTTTAAGAAAAGTAATCATTGGGAATATATTTTCTGTTTATGCTATTTTTTAAAGCATAGTTTTATGAAATATAGTACTAGTAAAACCCCTTCAAAATCAAAGTAGCTAATGGAACCCAAATCTTTGCATAGTCTTCATTTTCCATAGTAATTTTAAAGTATATTCCAGAATGAGCCTTCTGTCATATATTTTATCAAAAGATCTTATGATTTATCTCCTATTGTTGTTCTACCCTGGAAAATCATATATTATGATTGTGTTAACTAGCTTTGTTCTGACTAGTTCAACTGTGCTCAAATATGGCTAGAATGTTTCTTTTCTAATCTTTAATTATAAGGTGGCATTAAATATGTCCTTATGTTATTAAGATATTAAAATAATTTTGGAGATTGATATGAACAGAAAATAAAACAGTTTTCAATGATGAAGTTGCACTTTGATTCTGGGTGGTAAAATCTGGGAACATTGTGGGCAACATGAAGTCAGGTACACAATTTGTTCATCGTATAAATATTTTGATGACATGTCCTGCTTTGAACACTATTGATGCCAATTTGTATTTGTTTAGTGCATGTGTGAGGGTCATATTTTGGAATAAGTATATTTTTAAGAAGTTTTAGCATTTAAAAATTATATTCTGTTGCTGCTTTCTAAATAATACAGTGGCTGATGTTTACAAAAGAGATTTCTTGTGACTTACCACAAAAACTCAGGAATTGCAATAGATTTTGATATATACTTGGGTTAGCAAGCTTTATTTTTCTAGTCAACTAAACTAAATGTATTTGAAGAAATATATATATTTCTATAATTTATATATATAAAAAAGACTTTTTTAGTTATGTACTTTCCCCGGTCTACCTAAATGTATATTAAGAATGTATGCATTTATATGTTACATATACATATAAAAAACCATTCAGTACTGTACTCTTTTTACCTTAATACTCTCCCAGGATTCTTCTTTCAATTCTGTTCAATTTTAAAGTGAAAATTTTTAAACAACACTTAACTTTTTGTATAAGAACGTTGTTAAATTTCATATAAACTTGCTAACTCATTTAAGAATATCTCAAATTCAACAAATCCTGAGTGTCAGTCCATGGCCTTTATTAATTCAGTCAATATATTTTTTCCTATTTTTATCCCAAATTATATATAACACCCCAAAATTTTAATTCTCTTTTTCTTATGTGATTTATTTGTATTGCTTAGCATTCCTACTTCATTGCCCCTCATGTAACTGGACTCCCAACAATACCTGAGAGTGTAAGTTTTCTGTTTTCTACTTTAATTATTCTGCTTATATAGTGAATTTTACTTATTTTGGTCTCACTGTTTATGGATTTCTGTATAGAGAAATAGGATAGTTTGTAATTATCTGAGTTTATGAGAAATCATGGCAAAATAAGGAATAATGATAATATTTCCTTTTCCTCCTTATGTATCTGCCCCTTTACCCGCTTAATATTTGGTTTTACTTAAGGAAAATTGAGGATAATGATATGAGAAAACTTATTTCTGTCATTTAAAATAGGTAGGTAGGATCATAAAAATGTAGTTAGGTCCTGAGCCCCCCTGTTACCAGGTGGAAGAGCTATCTCAGGAGATGGCTCCTGCTGCTGGGGAAGAATACTAGCAGTGGGAGCTGTTTTCACACAAATAGTTACTTTAATGGAATAACCATAGTATTTTAGATTCCTTGTATGTAATTCTGTTCAAATCTTAGGTGTCTTGTACTTAATTTCCTGATTTTAATTTAAAGTAATAAATATTTTGTAAGGCTTGAGGAATATTATAAGAAATTATAAAAATAGCTAAATTTTGCGTTTTATTTAGAGTCTTAATTGTATCTCTACCAGGAATATTTTCAGTGCTTCAATAGTTACTACAAATTAATAATTTGTAGAAAAAATTTATATGGATAAACAGAAGTAAGAAATACGCCTTTGTGATTTTGGATAACTGTGTGAAAAGGAAATAATCCCTTACATAGTTTTTCTCCAGCTTCCCTTGGAAAGTTAAAATGAATCAGTAGAAATAATTCAATCAAAAGTGAAAGAAAAATCAGTAGCAGAGTAGTATTTCCATATATACTTATTTACTTTAGAATTTTACTGTTTTTCTAAATATGTTTTGAAATGTATTCAGTGTTTGGTTTCTAAAAGCACACAGGCAGTGAATGAAATCCAAGAAAACAATTGTAAATTTTCTAATATCAGACCAGGACTATCGTGGTGTTTTTGCACAGTTGAATTTAGATAACCCCTGTGAAAAGACTTTGTGTCAGGCTGCTCTTCCTGTGGACGCGCCTTAGACCATCCGCGCTCTCACCTGCGTGCAGACCGGCGGTCCCGACCGCTGTGCGTGGGGAGCGGCTGCTCCCGCCACGTCTCCTTAGGGCCGACCGGCCACAGCTGGCCTGTGACCCTGGTCCCTTCCCGTCAGAGCTACTGATGCAAACTCAGTTACTCCCTTCTGCTCTCTCTCCTGTTTACCTTTCTCTTTTATTAACGGACAACTCATAGCTTGATTTACCAAATGTCACATTTCTAAAAAGACCATTCCCTTGAGAGTTTTATAGAAACAAACATTCTAAGGAAAAACGACCACTGAGAATAAAGATTTTTACGTCTCATTTAACACATTTTATTTTGTAAAAAGTCCTGCTTGGGGAAAAGAAAAGCAAGGGCATAAGCATAAGTCAGCATTCTGTGTTGGGAAATAACTCCCCATTGAAAAAGTATCTGTCTTTAAGATTATAGGAGATATATTGATGTTGAATGCCATTAACTTTGTATGTGAGGCGTAGAATTAGAAGGCGAGGTGGGCTTCAGATGCAGAAAACCCTGGGGATGGGCGTCTCCTCGTCCAGTTCACCCCTACTCACTGGCACTCAGAGATCTATTGATATGCTCTGTCGTGATTCCCAGCTTGTGCTGGTAAAAGTTCTGCCTTTTGGAAATCGAAGAAAAGGTTGAATTTCTTATTTTCTTTCCCAACTAAAAGTTTTAGCCTTCTAGGTCATAGTCCACCTGGTGCTATAGTTTCAGTTTATTATTGGGTCTTGGTCAGTCTCTTCGTTAATTTGTTGCATTTTGATGCACTTAAGTTTGATTACAGGAAATTAAAAATAAGTAACGAGAAGGAGAGAATTTAAAGTCAAAGTTAATGTAGCTTATCTCAACTTTGTTCTTATGTGGAGGAAATAAAGTGCTAAATTAAAGAATCAGTTTAGAACGTCACCAAATTGTATTTGGTTACAGTGGTATAAGCAAGTCTGACGTGGGGTATAAACAAGAGATTTTCCTTAATAACAAGGCAAACAACTGCCTTATAAATCCATCTCATCCTTTGGGTGCTTTGTACAGTGTGTGGTATTAGATGATGATTTTGCCTGTGTCATGAATGGTAAACATGTTCATTATCTTTCTCATCCCAGTTGGATATAAGCACCAAGAGAGCTTGGGCTTGACTTTGCTGACTGAATTCTTAGTGCCTAGAAAGTGCCTGGCACATAGTATGTGTTTAATTAATATTTGTTACATGAAGTAATCCTGATACGAGTTAGTTCCTAGGCCTACAGGACAGTTTGTATAAGTTTTCTAATCATGAGGACAATATTCATATATATCCTTTATAATCTTAAAAAAATCACTGTTAAAAAATGAGGAACTGCAGGAGGGGAGAGAAGAATGGTTTTACTTTAAATGCTAAGTTAAAGATAGCAGAAAAGGAAATACATAAAAATGCAAAATGATTCAGACTGAATTTCTCCACATCTCCCTAAGATGGGTAAGAAAAAAGAAATAATTGCTTCACTGACTAGTACTTATTTTTTGATATTACTACATCATTTCTCCACACTTACTCCTTTAAATGCATATAATATATTTTTTAGCACGTAAAATGTATTTTCAATTTTCAGCAAAAGTGGGCATATCAGTACTACAATTCAAAATCTCAAAATTGTATTTTTTCAGTTGTAATGGAAATAACCCCAAAATTCTATACCTAGTAACATTTAAGGTCAAGGATGAGTGCCTTAGCATAAATTAGAAATAAGCTATTTAAGAGGAGTTTAGTGAAATCTCTGAAACATCGAAGGAAAGAATAGTTGCTTTTAAGCTTTTTACATTCTTATACTTTTTAAATACCATAGAGATTATAATGTACTTCCTGCTAATGTAAGGAATTGTGTTTTACTCATTTTTCATTTTTAAAGTACACAGTGAGAATTTTAATTGTTGGGAGAACACATATAAGTTAAAGTGTCTTAACACTGGTAATGCTAGAGTTTTGTTTGCCTCAATTATTTATTCTTTGACAATCATCATGTTTTATGATTATAGTAGAATCATACTTGTCAACCTTATATCTTGCTGCAGGTTTTAGTGGTGATACTCTGGTAGCAAATCAGCTAGTTTGAGGGTTCTTTAGGTGCTGTTTGTAGTTAAAAGAATTATAATTTGTACCTTTATAAAGATAAACTTTAAAAAAATTTAGTTTCAAGATATATAAACAAATATATTAATATATTTAATATTTTAAAAATTTTAATGGGTTCCCCGTCCATATTTTAACGTATGACATTGTGTTAGGACCTATTACTATAGTTTTTCATGTTTGAGATTAAGGAATTTGGGACATAATCGTTTTTGTTTTCATTCTGCTGACTTACATGTTATCGCGTACACATGGGAAGGTTTCTGGTAATCCTGAACAAGAACACTGATTTCCTGCATGCTGTAGGCAGGCCCTAGATGGTTCAGCCCCAGGTGAATCTTGGTGGACTAGCAGAACATCGTGTCAGTGATGCAGAGGAATAAATCATGGTATTAGAAGCGTGTATCAGTTGACTTATTGCTGTTTTGTGACCACAGATAGGGAGGATTGCTGTTTAAACCATGTCACTGGTTCTCAAATCAGTCAGGCATGAAGCCTTGTCATGTGCCTCTGTGATTGCGCTTCCCCAGACTTTCTCTAACTAGTCAGCTGGGGCTGTGCGTTTTGTCTCAGACACCCGGCGGGCCGGCGTCTGACAGGAGCTTCTCATCACCCTGTCAGTGCTATGTTAACTAGAGTGTATCTCTGTGGCCTGCAGAAGCAGGTGGAAAGGAAGCTTCTCTCTAAAGCAGATGTTGAAATGTTAGCTAGTATTCTGACCAATATTTCGTTGGTAAATGTTACCCTCTTAAAGCCTGTAAGCACATTAGTTACAAAGATTTGATTGTGTAGTACATGTTATGTTCGGAATATTTAGATCAAGCAATATGCTGTGAGTGCTGGAATTATGTTAATAAACTGAAATTTCTCCCTTTGTGATAGTTACCCCCAGGCATTTAAGCATATGCTCTTCTCCCCTCCTCTCATTAATCCCATGGAGGGCACATGCAAAAAGAAATCTTGTGATCTCTGGGACACGGGCTATTAAAATGTAGATTTTATAGGTTTAGTCAGACTGAAAGGGAGTCCAGAGGATTTTAACCTCTTCATCTGGATTATACATATTCTTCCTTTGTCTCTTGGAGGTGCCACCTGTATCAGCATTTGGTCTGAAACCTGAAGCACAGAGCCTCTTCCTGGAGATTGAGAACTGAACGGTTGGTGAGAGAACAGAGATGCCCCGTGGCTTCTTCCTGGTTAGGGCTGTTGAAGTGTGCTTATGCCCTCGTGTTCGTGAGGCTGCAGCTCAAAATGGTTATCAGAACCTCTCGGGGAGAGATTCTAGGAAGGATTTTTAGATTTTTAATTCTTCCCAAAACCCATAGCAACCAATTATGTCACCTGAAATTACAGATAATAATTCCACTTACTAGTGTATCATTTGACGTGTGTACTGCTGTTCTGAACATTGCATTCTCATCCAGTGCTCAGTGTGACGGTGACGCAGTGTGGAAAGGGGACTGTTGAGGTCGTCATGAAACACTGTTGGGAAGGGTGGGGGGAGTTTCGCTGGAGACTTCTGTGACAGGACAACTAGAAGTGTTTGCGTCTTTCAACTTTTGTGGTGCTAATAGCTCCGTTTATCATGAAAATAAGCACACATTTCTATCTTATGATTTGGCACATTTGTCTTCTCAAAGTAAACAGTTGGCTTCAAATTGACAAAGCAGAATTTTTACTCTAACAATTATGGGATTATCTAAGGGGGTATATTAAATTGTCATTCCTCTAGGTCCTATAAGCTTTGTTCTTACAACTTTGATATCCACAGAAATGACTGTGGACGATTTCAGTTTATTGTAGTAGTTTTTTTTTTTTTTTTCCTATACCCTTCAGTGTTAACTCAGGTATTTTTTACATAGAACAATGACAATTTTATGCTGGTAGTGATTATCAACATTAAAAGTAAGAAAAATGTATATTATTTTTGTTTCCTTAGTAAAACTACCATTGAGGGCAATGTGTTTATTTTTAAATGTACCTGATATAGTTACTAGTGTATGTTTTCACATACTAGAGATTTTTTTTTTTTTTCATTTTGCAGTTAGGCAAGTTTTTCTTTTCTGATGAGCTTCCTTAGGGTTTATGCTACAATTTAATTCATTGTTCATTCAACATTTCCAAAACAGAACTCACTATCTTTTTCCATGATCTCCTTCTCCTATGATGCAGGGCTGATTTGGTGAACACCCCACCCTCTCTATCTTCTTCACCCAAATCCTATAGAGTCTACCTCCTTCATACTTTTTTCCTGGTCCCTGTTCTCCATTTCAGCTGCCCACTGTCTTTGTTCAGGAGGTTTTCCCTTCCACGAATATTATTTTTAGATCATATATACTGAATTCTAACATTATCTTCATTCAGATTAAATGATGATGATGATGGTAATAATTATAGCCAATATATATTCTAGGACATACTTTGAGCTAGTCACCCTTCTTAGCAATTTATTTAAACTAATTTAAATATCACGTTCTGTGTGGTATGTACAGTTCTGATCCACAGTAGACAGAGGAAAATGTGAATTTTGAAACTCAGAGGGGGTAACCAAGACCATAGAATTAGTAAGTGGCTTACCCAGTTCTACCTGACTCCAAAGTATATATTTTCAACTTTTATGCAATTTTGTCTTTTGCAATGACTATCTTGTAAAACCAAATGCATTTTTATCTTCTGTCCCTGTCCCAACATGATATCCCTCCCCTTAAAGAGCTTCAGTTTTTTATTCTAGTCACCCATAGTGAACTGACATTTTCCCCTTGACTTTGCAAGTCTAGTCGATTATCCTTCAATATCTCACATTTAGACCTTTCTCTCATTTTTAATACCACTTTTAGGGCTAACACTTACCTTCTGTTTGGGCCTTTCATTTTTTCATCCTTTGGATTCATTCTATGTACAATTAATCCTTCAGAATAAAAAAAATCTATTGATTATTCATTGCCTATAACTGCTAAAGCTGGTAAAAGCTATTAATTATCTGACCTCAAACTTTTCTTGCTAAATGTTTTCATTAGTTCTAGTCTACTCAGATCAGTAGACAATAAACTCCTCAGGGCAGGTTTTTTATCTGATTCAGTCACTACAATATATCGAGCTCTCAGGACAGTGATATATATACATAGTAAGCTTTTAGCAATGTTTTTGTGAGTGCGTGTGTGAAATTTGCACTTTTTGCTCTTCCTCAAATGTGTTTTGAGTGAAGATAACGCTGGTGGTGTTATAAAAGAAGCAATGAGGTAGGGCAAATCTGACACGCAGGACTGTTAGCTGAAAGACTATAGTTAAAAGACTATTGGAATAATAAAAGCAGAAGATGATGAGCTCCTGAAGTCGGACAGTGACCTTAAGAGGGAGGTGAGGTTGGGTCTTAGAAACATTAAGAAGAAGCACGTTGGATGTGGTATCTGCTTTGAGAGTAGGTAAGAAAAGGAAGAAGTATAGAGTGACACTCATAGGACAAATCTTCATCAAGTATTTATTTAATATCTGCTTTATAACAGGATAATTCTTGATGTCATTTATTACCAGTAAATTTTCACTTTATAGGTGTATGTGTGTGTATACACACATTTGTGTATATTTACATATATATGATGTGTATGCTACATATACACCTACCTGTATATTAAACATATATATGGAAAAGACATATAGTAATTTTAATATGAAATATGTATATGTATAATTATTCATTTTCATTAAATTATATGCAATTTACAAATGATTAGAATTATTAACTCCACTTATAAAGATTTAGAAATTTGCTTTGTGATTGCTCTGCTATTGTGATTACCTCTTTTTCAGTTGCTAGTGGTTTGTGATCAGTTTTGCTTTGTTCTTGGTGAGAGATATTTTAAATTGTGGTTTTCGAGTATGACTAATAATTAAAAAGTAGCTTCAGGCAGTCAGACTTTATTTATTGGTTATTTGAAATATTATTTGCAGAGCTGGTAGTAGTGTGATTATACTAATGATATCTTCTAAAATTAGAGATCTGCGTTTCAGTCCTGACTATTCAACCAGTAGATCAGGTGACTTCATATGAGCCATTTAATTTTATGTTTTCTACCCTGAAGTTTCTCCCCCTTTTTTTCTTCTTCTTTTTTTTCCCTTTGCTACTTGGCGTGTCCAGAGAAGCTGCCATGCCGTGAGCCCCTGCCCACTCCTTGGGTGTGGCTGCCAGGGCGCTGTGGTCCACGTGAAACCCGGCAGGCCGTAGGCTGCCCAGCAGGGATTAGGACAGTTCACAGCCTGAAGCTTCTTGTCTTGAAAATGAAGAAATTGGGCAACAGTGATCTCTTGGGTCCCTTCTAGTTGTTAAATGCGGTGGTTCTTTTATCGTACAGTTTATTTTTTTAGTAATTGCCAAATTATGTAATCTTTGTATACTCTGTTTGGATATACAAACCCATTGTCCTCTGAATGTAGAGTTTGGGGGTTTGTAAAGAGAGAGGATAGACAGCTAAATTTGGGGAACGTTGTAGTGTTAGGCTCCTTAATTTTGGTGGGAAAGTGGAAGAGTCTTCTCCAGGAAAAGCAAAACTGTTGAATTGACTTGAGAACTAGAAAGCAGTAAATTTAGTAACAGGGAACAGTCATGTAGGGGAGGAAACGTGTGTGAGGGCAGTGCCATTTGTGTACAGTGGGACAGCTACAGATACCGAAAGAGTTGAGAAGAGGTTAGTGTGACAGTCACAGTGGTATGTGAAGGACAACTAGAACGTGAGCTTCTTGAGGGCAGAGATCTTTGTCTGTTTTGCTCATTACTGTATCCCCAGGACCAGTAATAATCCCTGGCACACGTCTGGTGCCCTGCTTACTGGCTGCATAATCTTGGGCACTTGGTTTAAACTTCTCTCAGTTTCTCCATCTGTAAAATTAATGAAAGAATAACTACTTGAAGGAAGCAAGCAGGCAAGCAAAATTCAGAATCATTTGGCTAGGAAAAGCGAATAAACTGATGATCAGAGTATGAGAAGATTAGCACTTTCAAAAGGGCTTTGGTGTGATGGAAAGACGTTAGAATGGCTTTTTAGTAATGAAGTATCAGAATTTACCATTTACCATTATTAGGTAAATAATGTTGTTGTCTGATTGCGTGCTTGTAGTTTGGAACGTAAACCCCAGTGTGATAGTTTTAAGAGGTGAAGCCTTCAGGAAGTGATTAAATCATGATTTAGGGGGTAACTACGAGTCATTAGGGCTCGGGATGAGTAACTTTATGAAAGAGGTGCAGGGAGCGGTTTGCTCCGTTCTGCCAGGTGGGGATGCAGGAACAGGCGCCATCTGCTGGGCAGAGAGCAAGACTTCACCAGACGCTGCATCTGCGGGTGCCTTGGTCTTGGACTTCCCAGCCTCCAGACCGTGAGAAATAAATTTCTATTATTCATAAATGACCTAGTGTAAGATATTTTGTTATAGCAGCCCAGACTAAGATACCATCCTAATAGAATAAAGGACGAAAATGAAATACAAAATTTTAGTATGAAAAGACATTAAAAAAAAAATACTGAGTTTTGTTTGAAGTCACCCAAACTGTCTTCCAAAGTGCCTGTAACCACTTTGCATTTCCACGAGAAATGAATGACTGTCACTGTTGCTCCACATCTTCACCAGCATTTGCTGTGGTCACTACTCGGGATTTTGGCCGTTCCAGTAGACAGAAGGGGTAAATCACTGCTGTTTTACTTTGCATTTCCCTGATGACATGTGACGTGCAGGATATTTTCTTATGCTTATTTTTTATCTGTGTGTCTTCTTCGATGAGATGTCTGTTATGTTCTTTGGCCCATTTTTTAACTGGGTTGTTTATGTTCTTACCATTGAATTTTAAGAGTTTTTTCGTATGTTTTTTTGGATAACAGTCCTTTATCAGCTATATCTTTTGCAAATATTTTTCTATTAGTCTGTGACTTATTGTTTTATTCTGTTGACAGTGTTTTTCACATAACAGAAATTTTAAATTTTTTTTTTTTTTTTTGAGACAGAGTCTCACTCTGTTGCCTGGGCTAGAGTGAGTACCGTGGCGTCAGCCTAGCTCACAGCAACCTCAAACTCCTGGGCTCAAGCGATCCTCCTGCCTCCCGAGTAGCTGGGACTACAGGCATGTGCCACCATGCCCGACTAATTTTTTCTATATATATATTTTAGTTGGCCAGATAATTTCTTTCTATTTTTAGTAGAGACAGGGTCTCGCTCTTGCTCAGGCTGGTCTCGAACTCCTGAGCTCAAACAATCCACCCGCCTCTGCCTCCCAGAGTGCTAGGATTACAGGCGTCAGCCACCACGTCCGGCCAGGAATTTTAAATTTTAATGAAGTCCAGCTTATCAGTTATTTGTTTCCTGGTCATGCCTTTGGTGTCATTATCCAAAAAGTCATCACCAAACCCTAGATCATGTGGATTTTATCCTGTGTTATCTTCTAGGAGTTTTATCGTTTTGCATTTTACAATAAAGTCTGTGATCCACGTTGAGTAAATTTTCGTGAAGGGTGTAGAGTGTGTATCTAGATTCATTTTTATTGGCATGTGGATGTCCAGGTATTACAGTGCCATTTATTGAAAAGGCTACCTTTTTCCATTGTGTTGCTTTTGGTTCTTTGTCAAAATCAGATAATTATATGAGTACATTTCTAGGCTCTATATTCTGTTCCACTGATTTCTTTGTCTGTTCTTTCACAAGTATAACACTGTCATGAGTACTGTAGCTTTATAGTAAATTTTGAAGTCAGGTAGTGTCAGTCTTCTAACTTTGCTCTTTTTCAAAATTGTGCTGACTATTCTGGGTCTTCTGCCTCTATATGAACGTCAGCTTGTTGATATCCGCAAAACAACTTCTGGGATTTTGACTGAGATCACACTAAATCTCTAGATCAAGTTAGGAAGAACTGGCACCTTGATGATATTGAGTTTTCCTGTCTGTGGACATGTGATCTCTCTCCATTTATTTAATTCTTCTTTGATTTCTTTTATCAGAATTTTGTAGTTATTCTCATATAGATCTTGTACATATTTTGTTAGATTTATGCCTAAGTATTTGACAGAGGATTTTTTTGATACTGTAGTGTTTGAATACATTTCGCTATAAATTTGTCCCTACCCATGGGATGTACAACACTAAGAGTGAAACTTAATGTAAACTATTAACTTGGGTGATGATGATGTGTCAGTGTATGTTCATCAGTTGTAACAATGTGCCACTCTGGTGGGGGATGTTGGTAATGGGGTAGGCTGTGCATGCATGTGTGGGGCCAGGGGAAATAGGAGAAATCTCTACTCTGTACTTTCTACTCAGTTTTGCTATGAACCTAAAACTACTCTAAAAAATAAATTCTATTAAAAAAAGAAAAAACTCCACAACCGGATTTTGTTTTTTTCATTATGTAAAATTGCTATTTCTGCAAACATTTCCTTATGACTATTACTTAATTTGAATATTAGAGTTTTACTCAAGTGAGGCTAGTTTATAGTTGAGATAATTTTGAAGTTTTCAAATATCCTGCTGCTACCTTTTTTGATCTAAACTTTTTTTTTTTTTTTTTTTTTTTTTTGAGACAGAGCCTCACTTTGTTGCCCAGGCTAGAGTGCTGTGGCGTCAGCCTAGCTCACAGCAACCTCAAACTCCTGGGCTCAAGCAATCATACTACCTCAGCCTCTTGAGTAGCTGGGACTACAGGCATGTGCCACCATGCCCAGCTAATTTTTCTATATATTTTTAGTTGCCTTGTTGCTTTCTTTCTAATTTTTTAGTAGAGATGGGGTCTCGCTCTTGCTCAGGCTGTTCTCGAACTCTTTACCTCAAGCGATCCACCCCACTCGGCCTCCCAGGGTGCTAGGATTACAGGCGTGAGCCACTGTGCCTGGCCGGTCTAAACTTCTAAATGTGAATATAAATTAAATGTGTTTAAGCAGATGTTTTCTTTATGCTTTCCACAAAATTTTTAAAATTATGTGAGGAATTTATTACATTCCCATTTGCAGCAGTTTATTCTGTGTATTTGTAATTGTTAATATTTATAGTGCTTAAATTTCTGAATTAAGTATTGATTCAGTTGAAAATCAGATGAAGTCTCTCATATATGCCTCTTGGATTTTTATCAATAAATACTTTTTTAGGCGACGTAAATCGGCCCCTCAGTACCTCATACCGAATGCTAGTTGCAGTAAGTAGTATGAATCTGGCCAGGCAATGCAGAGACTAGAATAATGCGAGTAGCGATGTGTCAATGTCAATATGAGATCTTTACCTGTGAGGTGTGCTGGTAAGAATTGTGCTGCTTTTCATTGTGTGATTATACTAGATGGATCATTTTTCTGCCGTGTTCATGGGAATCTGATAAATGTGGGTTTCTTTCCCCCTCTACATACATGCCTATTCAATTGCTTAAAACACTGCTAGATGTTAATGGGCTTAAAACAATTTTGTTTTGAAGGAATATCAGTTGAATAGTACAAAGCAATGACTAGTTTTATATTTGGAGTATACTTAAGTGTTCATTTTAAAAAAGGTAACATTGAAATGATTTCACTTAAATTAGTATAGTAAGTGACCATTTTCAATAGCATGAAACCATGGAAATAGGTTATATTTGGTAGATGTTATATGGTAAGTTTTAAAAACTAAAAACTTTAGTATTTGATGAACCACTTTTTTTTTATGGCAACTCGATCATTTATATCTCTTGTTCAGACCTATATTTTGGAAGTCAAAATTTACATACTTATGAGTCATAAATTGAAACATTTTTATTTTACAAACTTTGTTATGTTTCAGTTTACCAGTATGATTTTACAAAATGTGGTTTTAATGTAGTAATTGTGAAGTTTTAAATTAGAATGTAAGTTTTTAAATAAGTTTTTAATTTTCAGTCCTGTTGGGGGAGGTAAAATTTAGCAACGTTTTTTGCCCATTACCACGTCATTCCAAAATGATTTTTGTCACTTCAGGTATCCCTATAGTGAAACACCTTGAATTTTAAACACCTTGAACTTAAAATCAGTGAGATTTCAGAGAGGATTCTTATAAAGTTAGCATGTAAAATAATAAACAAAAGGCTTAGATTAAAACAGAAGACTTGGGTCAATTGAGTGGCATCATTATGCTGGATGATTTCAGTTTTCTTCAAATAAATTTCTCATTTTGCTGGTTGTGCAGATTTCACTTTAACCCAATTTCTGATGAGCAACCTTAATGAATTAGGCTTGGTTTTCTTATTGGTTGTTGTATATACCATGAGTCTGTTGATATATTTTAAAACTCCTGAGGATCATCTTGGGAGAGAGTCATGCCCCTGTAGGAAGCCTGGGTTATGGAATTCTACCTGTGCTCTAGCTTTGGGCAATTTTTCTTTTTGCAAAATGCGAGGGCAACATTCTTTGTTTCAATATTAATAAAAATACATTTTATTGGATTTCTTTAGTAGGTTTTTAATATTGAAGTCTGGGTTGGATAACTTTGACTCTGTATTTTATTCAGTTTTAGAAAACTTGTTCTTATGTAAAGGCACTTAGAGTGAAAGGACAAATTATATGAAATAAAACATGAATGAATAGGTATTTAATCTGTTATTAGATCATGGAATATATGACTGGCATTTTATTCATCAATAATGTGACTTTATTCAAAATCTAACCATAGTTGGATTCTTAAAGGGTCATGAAATTTGATTTTTATGTTAGTATATATTTCTCTCCTTATTTAATGTATCTAATAGGATATGTAATTTTTACAGTATATTTATAGAGATGAAAAATATTTGAAATTGTTACCTGTTGATGTAATTTTTTTGCATAATGATTCTACATCAAGTTTTAAAACAAATGATTCAGTTTTTCCAAAATAATATAGAAAGGGGTATATGTTCTTAAAGATTCAATTAAATTTACCACATATTTATTGGACACTTATAGAGAAATCCAGTACTAGTTTTAAGGAGCGAATTTAAGAATTATTTACTTCTTGAAAGTGTTGTCTTGGAGAGATAGTCTGTTAACTTTAAATGGCTCCTATTATTAAAGGAAAACATTTAGAACCATGATTAGATTGGCTGACATCTCTGTACTTTTTATACTCTGGACTTGTTCAAGTGTCTTAATAGTCAGCTTTATTTTGTTTATTTGATTTAATAGTGAATGATAAGGTATACTGGGAACCTCCGGAATTCTTTAAACAGTTGGGTACCATCTATTCACTTTCTTTTTAATCTTTTACAAGGTGATGTATATCCTGCAGTTTCAGTCTTATTGTGTCATTATCAGACAGTTTTTTCCCATTAAAATTTCTATCTTTTGGGCTTTTTTATTTTACCAAAAATTGTCTTATGATTAAAATACCAATATAGCTATTTACATATTTAATATCTAAGACTGAGCTGAGTAATTTTTTGCATTCTATTTGGCAATTATAACCAATTTTTTCCTATCATTATAGTCAAAATATCCTCTTATCCCACCTCTATTAGTGAAGACAGTTTCAACACACTTTATTAGGTTTGTAACAACTTCTAAATATAGTTGTTCAAGGACATGAAATTAATGTTCTTTTATATCTTTGTTTCATTTATTTTTATGAAATTATGAGTAAAAGATGGCCAGAAATCTCTTTGTAAAGTAAAAATTTTCTTTTAAAATCAAGGATAAAAACATTTTGTTCTCATTTGAAAACTAGACTTCAGGGATGAACTCAAGGCAGATTAAGGCCTGTAAGTCGTTAGGAATAAATTAGTAGAGGCTACAATGGTGAGGGTTATCATATTTGTTTTACTATACAAAGGACTCTAAACAAAATGTGGAACCAGTTTCGTAAGATCATGTGGTTGCGGGCACTGGGTCATTTCTTTACACTAATGTGCCTCATGTACATTTGTAGCCACATTGTATGGAGGGTTAAGTATCGCTGGTGTACTTGGACATCTTACTGCTGTGCCTAATAAGCCTCTTAGTCTATGTCCTATATTATTTTATTTTTGAATAAAAAGGTAAATTCATTTTTTATATTTTCTCTTAATGTTTTAGCTTACAATATTATGAGATAATAGGAGACAGAAAGAGGCACAATTTTATATACCATATATGACTTCCCATGCCCATTCAGAAAAAAGTAGCAAAAGCCTGATTTGGAGAGAAAAAAATAGATAAAATATTGTTACTAATCCAAATATTTAAAAAAAATAAATTATATATATATTTTTTTGCTTATGTGGAGTTCTCACTTGAGGGGCTCTTAGTTTATTGATTTGGAATGAATATGATTTTCTGTTCTTATTGAATGGTCCCTTGAACTGAATTTAATGTTCAGCTATTATTAGACTTTTTAAACTAAAAGCAATTTTGAAAGAAGTATACATGTTATGTTAATACCAATTTCCTTTATTCAGAGTTCAGTGTTAATGTCATCACAGAATATTTTGAGGCCACATAGCTGTCATCCCAAGCTATTTATAGACTAACTCACCCCTTAAAAAAATATATCAGGTTTCTAGATTATCTTTATAATTTCTATCATAAGGACAACTTAAAAATGAAGGTGAAATCAAAATTATGACATAATTTTTCTACACAAATGTCATTAATTATATTTCTGTTTATAAAATAGGTTTTTATAGTTATACTAAAGTTAATCTTTGAATAGCCACATATTTATGTATTTAAAACTTTTTAACATATATGTATATACATGGACAGGAAGGGAAATGAGTTTTTGTAGTAGTATTAATAGTGTCATCATTAGTGATTCTCTGCTGATATCTTATAATTAATATCTAAGATGGCTGTTCTCTTAGTCTTACTTTAGAATAATTATGATGTCTTTTACAGGGTAGATTTTTATAATCCTGTGTCCCCTGAGAATCCAGACTCTACATAGATATTATGGTTTTCCTAACACAGAAATTTCTTACTCTAGACTAATATTACCCTAGCAGATTTAACATTCTACTTAATGTGCAGAGATTTGAAATTCTAAATGGATCGGAGAAAGTTCAATCATGCTAACTTAAAACAAAATAATCAGTTTAGCCAATTTAAAATTTAAGGTATTTAATAATTTTCAAAAATGAGTATCATTATAAAACATCACTTTAAAAATATTATACTAAAATTATTAACCTATTGCTAGTTGACCTATACAGTTATGAAATTCTGAGTTCATGAATATATTTTATTAATGAACGCCTTATGTATCACTGAGGATTAATACTATTTGCTATAATTTATGTAAGACTAATAGAATTATATGTTTTAAGTATACATATTATTTTAAATAGGAAAAATGAACAATAAATATTTCCTGTATTTAAGGAGAAAAATTTGACAGAAGGGGGGAGGAGGAGAGGGGTAGAAAACTTACCTACCGGGTACAGTGAACACTACGTGGGTGATGGGCACACACTGAAAGCCCCGACTTAAGCCTTGTAAAAGGTATCCATGTAACAAAAACATTTGTACCCTCTTAATATTTTGAAATAAAAAAATTTGATGGAATTCTAATTTGTTATCATTTATGGAAATATTGAGATATTTTGACTAAACTTTTAAGCAGATAAGACAAATCAAAATAGTCAACCTGATAGGCAATTAAATGTGATTCTTTATATTGAAATTTATGTGAAAAGTGTTACTAATCATGAATTCCATATTACTGTCCTCTCTTTTATTTTCTTATTCAACTTTCAGTCCTCATCATCAGCATATACCTATTGATATAGAAATATAGAGAAAATATTTATTAATTTAAAAGGTAGTTTAGTACAATGGTTGTAGTTATTGGTTTATGTTATCCCTGCAATATATTTTACGCTAAAAATAGATACAGAGCTGGCTACAAATTCCCGTATCATGGGACTGAAGTTCAATTGATAAATTTCAAAGGATGTAATTTTTTACAATTTGATGTAATTGTGCCTGTTTTGTAAGTCTTTGTTGTGATATCTTTGGCAGTTATGTTTAATGTTAGATGAGCAAATGTTCTATTTTAAGCATTTTTACCAAATCCTTTTGAATAGGTTGTATTCACACTTCCTTTCTCAGAAGGCAAAATTATTTATATTCTTTTATAATGTTAGATTTTCCTTTTTTCTTTTCCCAAGCCTAATACATTAAGAATTTCAAATCTCTGTACATGAAGTAGAATGTTAAATCTGCTAGGGTAATATTAGTCTAGGGTAAGAAATTTCTGTGTTAAGAAAACCATAATATCTATGTAGAGTCTGGATTCTCAGGGGACACAGGATTATAAAAATCTACCCTGTAAAAGACATCATAATTATTCTAAAGTAAGACTAAGATAACAGCCATCTTAGATATTAACTATAAGATATTAGCAGAGAATCACTAATGATGACACTATTAATACTACTACAAAAACTCATTTCTCTTCCTTTCCATGTATATACATATATGTAAAAAAGTTTTAAATACATAAATATGTGGCTATTCAAAGATTAACTATAGTATAACTATAAAAATAACCTAAGTGCCTCATAATTTTGTAGGAAAAGAGTACTAAGATTTTTATTTATAATTGTGTTTTTTAAACAGAGAGTGAAAAACAAATCACTGGACGATGTGGTGATGTTGAATGTTGACACCAACACTTTGGAATCACCATTTAACAACTTGTACAACCTCCCGAGTGACGTGGTGAGTCTGAAGGATGTTCTGTGATGAACATACGTGTTTTCTCCTAGGCCCCTGAATTACGAAGAGTTACTTTTCCCACTTTTTCTATCGGAAATAAAAGGATTGGGAATGTGCATAGGGTATGAGAGGAATTGATGTAGATTCTGTATTTAATATTTTTACCTTTTGGCAGTTGAGGAGATACTGGATGCAACATCATATTCCTTGTTGTAGAAGTAGGCCCATAATTAAAAAGCTGGATGCATGTGTTAGGCAGAGTTTCTTTAAACGCAAGTCTCTTCATCTCATCTTAATCATTATATTACAAAGTAGGCGTTTCTGTCTGCCTGGTGGCATGTCTTGCAGAAGAATGAGAGGGTTTCTAAAGGCAAGAAGAAGAAGGGGGCCAACACCGGCTCCTGCTTCCCTGCCACCTGCCAGCGCTTTTCCTTTTAATCAATGATCTGATGTTACTGGTCAATATAATAAGAAATGCTTGTACAGTTGGGGTCAGAAAATTCTGGCTTTGATCTCCCTCAACTTTCTGAAACATTTATTTGTTTTAATCTTTTCTATCCTGCTGAGGGCTGCAAGAATGAAAACCTACACTGTTTGTCATTTGCTTTGGCAGAGCAAAGACTGCTTGCTTAGAATTCTATTTGTAAATTAAACTGCAGACCCAGTTTGTCATAAAAGACATCTGATCCTTTTGAAATGACGAAAACTGTCTTTTGTCTGTAAATTAAGTGCCAGTTCTCTTCTGGTCTTTGATCTTACACAGGGGGGTGTGTGTGCGTGTGTGTCTGTAGCTTGTAATGGGACATATTCTGTATTTCATGTTAAATAGTCTCCAAAAGTGCATTTTTTGGCCTGCGTATTCCTTAGTACAGGGCAAAAATGCAAACTACTACTGTTTCTGTGTATATTTTAATGGCTTTTTAAAAACATCTTTATAACATAGGTCTAAGTTAAAATAACTTCCCTTTTTAAAAATCAAAGCATTCATTCTTTTCAAGGATATTAAAATTTGGGAACAAAAAAACCTTCACAATATATTTTTCTGTAATATTGCAAGTGGTTTGAAATCCATTATTAAGGAGTTTGAGAAAGTGAACTTAAAAATCCCAAACTCAAAAAATACAGTAACACTAGCCTTGATTGTTCTCATGGGTAGTGATTGCAAAAATATGATTTGAAAGTCAAAATCAAATTATTAATGCCCATAAATAACCTAAAATTCTTGCTGACCTTGAGGCACATTAAAATTGAACTACTTTTTCTTTCTATAGTAAATTTGATCCCACATATGAACAAATCTAAATTGTTCACCAAAGGCCAGTGAAAAATTCTCTTTTTAACTCATAACTACATTGCTTCATTATAAAATTTTGCAGAAACTGCTAGAAATGATGATAGTTATTAATTTAAAAATCCATCAAAGTATTCTTCACTGGCTAGAGAAATAATTATGAAAATAGAATCTCAGCTTTTAAG
Organism: Eulemur rufifrons; assembly: GCF_041146395.1. NCBI lineage: Eukaryota > Metazoa > Chordata > Mammalia > Primates > Lemuridae > Eulemur > Eulemur rufifrons. Next base: position 95,376,080 of record NC_090999.1, on the reverse strand, counting down.
AATGTTTTCCTTATGTCCAAGTATTTCCCATTGTTAATCCCTAAGGAGAAAAATTGTTAAAAGAAAAAAGAAGAAGAAAAAGAAGAAAAAAAAGTAAATTCAGCTTTTCTGTATAAGATATTAAAATTTTTATTAGCATCAGTGGTAGATGATTCCTGGAGGAAAAACAGTACTTGAAATTTCATTTTTTGATGGGTGATTCTTAATTCTTTTTTAATTGAGAAGTACTACTTCCTAGTAGAATTAGTTTGATAATTAAAACATTTATTTAAATATATATGGAGAAGTTAAACATATAATGTAGAAGTCTAAATATATAAAATGACAAAAGTGAACATCTTGTAGTTTACATAAGCAACAGTATAACTAAACATAACTGAAATATTAAAAATGTAGATTAAAAAGGAACACTGAAAAGTGGTATAGATTGATTAAACATATGCTTGAAATTAAGGGCCATATACTCATAGGCAAATTTGAAGATTGCAGAAATCAAAATAGCTCTGAGATGGAGCTAAGACCATTTACTGAAATTATGAGATGTTTTAAAGTTATAGCGATTTTCTAAAAATATTTTGAGTGATTGTTTAATGCATCTCAAGTAAATTTAGCTTTTTCCTCAGTTTTCCAAAGCTATCTTTTATAATTCTAGAGGAAATATGATGAAATATCGCATCATATTTTTACAATTATAAATATTTTAAATGAGATGTGTTAAAATCGAAGTTTTTTACTTGTGATTTGATTAATAAAATGTACTTGAAACCTGAAAAATATTAGTATTGGTATTGTTTGATTGTTTAGTAAGTTAACTGAGATTTACATGGGGGGACTTCTGAAACCCTTCCCCAAAGCATTTAAATTGCGCTTGCAGGCCGGGGGCCTTGCTGTGCGTGTGCTCTCCATTACCGTGTCGGCCTGAGCGCTGGTCTTGGCTGTGCGAAGGTCCGTGGCCACAGTCGTCCTGAATTACTGCTGCTTTCTTCCTGGGGACCCTCTGCTGTGTGGCATGCTGTCATCTTCTTAATGGCTTCGTTCCTATATCCACACATAATATTTTAGATGTATTGACTGTTAGAAATACTGCCATGCCAGTAGCAGTTCCGCTACTCTTAAGGTATTTAAAATTGGAAAAATAAATCAGGGCGCAAAGCTTTCAGGAATCCTTTGTTTTCCTTAAGGGAGGGGAAGAAACTTTCTTCCTGTCTTCTGACAAGAACACTTGTTTTTTAATTTCATCATTTCAGTATAGATTTGGATCATTAAAAGAAAAAAACATATTTTATTGGGAGTGATTTTAATGATACTGATTATTATTACATGGAATAACTTTTAAAAGCAGTAGATCCATTAAAAATATACTTGTGTAGTTTTTGTGTATGAATATATTGTGACTTTACTTTTTTAGTGGCTATGCCAAATAGACACCTTCAAACATCTGTAGTTTGAGTGTTTTGAAATAAAAAAAATAAATTTTAGGGCTAAGTAACAGTTCCAATTAAAGTTAGTGTTACTGTGGTATTTTTATGAGGGTGGGAAAAAATAACCAGTTGAATTAATTATATCATTTGAGACCTCAAACGAGTTCATTTTAATTTATGAAAATGCACTACTGAAACCTTCCATTTTAAATATATACACAAATTTAATTTCTATTACATAATAATTTAAAGTGTTCTATTTCTAAGGTATTACTGCCCATTTGAATATTTATCATCATTAACATTTTAAAAAAGTAATTTGGAGAGTTGTTACTGTTTCAGAGATAAATAGGGTAAGCCACTTATTAGAAAATTAAGCTAGTAATTAGAATTATAATGAGTTTTAGGAATTCTGTCTTCATAAGAAATTAAGTTAAACAATTATAAACTAATTCCTGTAGATGAAAGTAAGTTAGAATTGACATCTGAAAAAGTTACATGCATTAGAATATTCATTACAAGGGACAAGTAAATTTTCACCTATATTGCTTAACTGTCTTTGAATAATTTTAACTAATTGTAAAAAATAATTTACTTAGAGTTAGGTCAATATGCTTACCTCTATTGTAGATAAGAAAACCAAGGCACAGAAAGTATACCGTTAATGGTATATCTAGAGCTTTAGTTCATAGAGGTTGATCCTCAGATCTATACCCCAAACACTAGACTATGGTCCCTCTCATGTAAACATGATATGCAACGTAATGAATAACTCTTAACATTTAATATAGATGCTTATTTGACATTCTAATCTTGTTAAGGAAATATCAGTCTGATCCATTTGATTTAAATTGGAATTTTCTGCACTGTTTTTAAAACTTCATTTTCATTTGTAGATAATACTACTGGAAAATAATTTTCTATTTTTTATTAGGGTATATAGAAGATCTAATGGACTTAAGAGTTATCATACCATTTATTGGAGACCATCGTATGTTATAGGATAGCTATATTTTGTGTGAAGCATATTTAATTAGTAAAACATTGAAAAGACCTTAGTATAAATTGGTGTTATCTATTAAGAAAATACCTCACATGTTGTAGTGAAGCTTTCAGGAATTGTATGAAGAGAAAACATTAGTGGTTTTATTGTGATCTGAAAAGGAAAGACACAAATTGCTCTGAATTACAAAAATCATTAAAAGCACAAAGAACTGAAGAAAACCTCCAAAATTCTGACATTAAATAGGATCTTTGAATATCTACATTCAAATAAGTCTATTAATTTGGGAATAAATTTGGAAATGAATTAGTTTTTTCAGAGAATTTTGAAATCAAATGTTTTAAAAATAGTAAAGTATATAAACAAATTAGGCTCTTAGAACCACACAGATTGTCAGTAGATATTTCAATTCATTGAATATTTCCTCTAACCTAACATGATGGTTTAACATGTCAAATTGTCATAATATATGTTATAAAGAAAAAAAAGGCCCCAGAGAATATAATATTAGTTCCAGGTTTGCCACAATTCTGCTATAACCCTGACTGGGTTTAATGGTAAGTGAAGTCCCTCACAAGTTTCTAGGGTGACCAGGTTGGAAAGATAACACAATTTCATTCAGCTTCTAGAGTAGCTTGGAGAACGTTTCATTTAGTTTATCGAGGACACTTCAGGAGACAAATATTGCTTTCAGTTTGCTCTGGAGAAGCATAGCCGTGCTCTTTCTTTCTCAGTCTGCAGCTGTTAGAATTCAGGCATCTGGTTGTGCATTGCCCCTACCATACAGCCCCGGTGTAGTGCTTTGTAAACAGTAGGCGTTCAGTAAATGATCATTGAAGGGAAATATAATTGCACTTCTTTTATCTTTTGTAATAGAAGTTTGCTTTTAAGGTCCCTGTTAATAGGTACCTCCTAGAACATTTTATAAAGACATTTTCATTTAACTTTCATCCTAATGAAAACAAGAAACCTGGAAGCGTATTTAAAGTATACTTTTTGACTGTGAGTGCAACCTTTGCTTCCTGTCCCTGGAAAAGGAGACCGTGTTGAGGTGGCAGTCACTGTGCTTCTGCACACTCTTGTGCGTGTGTGTGGAAACTCACCGTTCTTTTAAAGTTATTTTTGGAGAAGTGATTAGTTACAAAATTTTTTTTTTTGGTTTGTAGGTAAACTATTACAGATTTTGCTGTTTTCTCTACTGTTTTCTTGGTGTGTGCTTTTAAAATATAAACCTTAAATTCAAAAATGAAATAAAAAATAAAAGCAAAACCGCAAAGCTAATTGCACTTCTGAATATTTAAAAGATTTTTGTTTTCTCTCAACTGAATGAGGGAACCTGTCCTTCCCACTGCGGTGATCCAGGCTTCGGGAACCCTCCATGTGTGTCTCTGCACGTTTGCCACTCTAACGTGGATTTATGGTTTGTCCTTTCAGTGGTTGGAAGTGCTCCTTGGCTTTCTCATGGCCTTCATGTCCAGCTGAATTACCCAGCCTGTCTTTCAATGTCTCCCACCCCACCCCCGTACTATCCTAATAGCATGCTTCTCTCTGTTCTTACTGCTGTTTACAAAAAGGTACAACTTAATTTTGGCTTTTAAAATTATCTTCAGTTTATTTCTACTGTTAAATTCTTGACTTTTCTATATTCAAGAAACATTTTTGTGTGTGATACTGTGAGCACTATCACAATAGTGGTTCCCAAATCTTGCTGATAACATAATAACCTGCTGGACTTTTAAATGAATTATGTCCCTGGAATCCACCACAGATATTTTGATTGAGTAAACTAAAGGGATAAATGTAAAAGTGTACCTGAAACAGGTAATTAATTTATTTATTCATTTGACAAGTATTTACTGAGCACCTACTATATGCCTATATTGTGCTAAGAACTGGGTATACAGTAGTGAATAAACAAACATATACCCTGATGTCATGGAGGTTCCACTGTGTTAACAAACACATTGAGACAAATGTGAAGGATCAGGGAGCAGTAGGAGAGGGAAATAGGGGGATTTAATTTAGACTAAGGGTGAAATAGGTAGGCTGTACCTGGTACAGACTCAGTAATGCAGGAAAACAAGACATGTGTGCCTCTGAGATGCAGCAGGAATTGTCTTCTGTAGTAGCACATGAACTCCTGGGAGCACAAGTGTTCTCCGTCTCCGGCATAACAGTGAAGACCGCAGTCCTGAGGTCTGTTTTTCCTTATGACCTGCCGGGAACCTGGTGCCGTGTCAGTTGCACCAGTGTGAGAGGCTGTGGAAGCCGTCAGGTGCTTGGCCTGTTCTTGTTTCATCTCTCTCATGTCCTTTGTGGTGATGCTTCTCCTTTAGGTGGTGTATTAATTAGGTACGGGCTAAGCTGCTGTAACACAGAGACCCAAATACCCAGTCTTAGATCAAGATAGAAATTTATTTCTCTCCTGCATAACTAGTAAGAGCTAAGCTGTCCAGAGCTGTGGGACAACTCTGCCGTCCTCAGCTCACAGCATCCATCTCTAGATTTAAGGTAGCTGTCCTGTCCTCTTTGTCTGCCTTGCCCCGGAAGAGAGCAGGTAATCCGGGAGAGGCTACTCATATCCCTTTTGGGGGCACAGCCTGGAGTATCCCGTTCCTCAGCTCACATTCCGTGTGCCTGAGCCCAGCCATGTGGCCAGGCCACATCACAGGGGAGGCTGGGAAACAGCGGGGTTAACCTAGCGTGGTTAACCATGCACCAGTCCAAACTTAAGATTTCCATTACCAAAGGACTGAGAGTGGATGTTGGTGTATTGACAGCCATCTCTGCTCTTACAAGTAAGCCGAGATGAAAATAATTCTAGCCCAGCTGAAATCAGCCTTTTGTGGTCCAAGCTCAATGTGCCAGGAACTTCTTTTCCCAGAAGTGAAATGAATGATCAGGATGCGTAGGCCAAGCTCAGTGGGAAGGGAAAGATGGGGAGTTAGAACATGTGCAGAGGTTCTGCTATGGGGAAGAGTTGGGCAGATTCGGGAATTGGGAGGAAGACCTGTGCAGTGGAGCCTGACCTGTGAGACGAACGAAAGAGAGAATTATGCAAAATGAGGTTGGTTGTAGAGGGGGCAAGGGCGATTATAAAAGACCTGTAGTTCTTGTTTAAAGACCTTTGGGTTTTGTTGGAAATTCACTGAAGGTTTTTAGCAGAGGAATCATGTGATCCACTTGGAGTTCAGATAACACCGTCTTGGGTTCTGGGTCTGAGACATGAAGCAGGAGGGCAGTTAGGACATGGTTTGTGGTGGTTGAGGGGAAAGATGGGAGTTGCTTCAACTGGACAGTGACAGGGATTTAGAGAAAAGTGGACACATTTGAAATCTGTATCAGAAGTAGAATTGACAGGCCTTGTGCACATGTATTTCAAATGGGGAGTAGGAAAGGGTGGAGTGTTGAGTGGGACCTACCATGTTCCTTTTCCGGCAGCTGGGTGAGCAGAGTGACTGGCATGGCGTTGAGCTTGAGGTGGAGACAGGAACAGTTTTGATTGTCTTCATTATAAGGTGCCGCCCCAAGGAAAACAGTAGCAGATGATGCCATGTGAGGGTCTCACAGGCACTTTAAACATGCAAAGAACAGTGTGACGATACCCTCTGTAGCTGAGTGTATCGTAAGCTTTTCATTTACTGAATGTAAAAAGTTACTGTTTTGTTCCTCAAATAGACGCTTGTTAGAAAATTATTATATTAGGAGGGAGGTATTAATTTTGTTCCTTAAAACTGAACAGTTAGAAAGGTTAAAGAAGTGTGGAGACTTAATATCTAATTCATGTGATAACCATAACATGTTTTGTGGGAGAATGTAAAGCTTTTAACTTGATAACTTTGTTTTAAAGCAGATGATTACTTGACAGTCTGACTTTTCTAAATGTTTGTCATTTTTAGAGAACAGTTTAGTTATGTAAAAGGAGATACCTGAAAACATGAGGGGTGTTTTGGAATGTGTGGATTATCTAAATGTTATTTCGAAACACTTTTTTAATCTTCTCTCCTTTATCCTCATGTTTCTCTTTGTGATCTCAAAAAGTAAAATTAAAATGTCTAGGTCTAGCAGTTAATTTATATTTACTGCAAAGATGCATCTAGAAGTCAAGTAAGGGGAAAATCTATCCCTTCTCTGAAAAACTCAGCCCCCGCATGTGCCCTTCCCTGCCGACTGCTCTCCGTTGGCGTAGTTGGTTCGTTACTCAGACTGTGCGCACCTGCCTGGCACTCTTAACTCACACCCTGTGCTGTGTTTACTCATGTCATTCCCTCTTTCATTCATAGTCACTTTGTAGCTAAGAGGGCAAAAGTGGAGAATTAGTTGTAATATTCATGCTGCGGTGAACTCCAGCTCTGCTAACATCCAGGTTATAGTTCCTCCTGTGGATGGCTGCTTAGAGGTCAGAATTCTCATTGTATGAAAGGAATTTAGACATTTGATAAGAGCAATGCAATGATATTTAACTCTGAAGTTTCTTTTCACTGTTTAACATTTTTTTGCACTGGGGGGGGGGTGTCTAGCTTAATACCTAATTAGACTAAAAAAATTATTTATGGAGTAAAAACTGTCTAAAAACAATAAAATGTCATTTCGGAAGTAATCTTTAGCCATTGAAGGTTGAGGCTAACTTACTTTCTTAAAAATAAAAAGAACAGTTGATATGTTTTCAGTATTAATAGGATTGTGTGATAAAAGCCACATGACTAAGGTTCCAAATGCTTTTCAGAATTAAAAGTTTTATGTGAGTATAAGCCTTAGGATTTCATGGGCAGATGCACATTATGTTATAACTAAACTTAGGAAATTAAGGCAGAAAATGCTATTTCCCTGAGCAGGTAGTGAAAAAGTGCAGAAGAGACACCATCCTCTTTATAGGTAAAACCTGCTAAAAGCTAATTAGCACTGCAAAGGGCAATGGTAACGTGATAATTTACTCTGATGATACAAAGGCCAGGAGAACAGCAAGGGTGATACAATCATTTTATATTAGATCAATATCCTTATATCTAAAACTGATTTTTAAAAATCATTTTTACAGACCATTTTTGAGCATTCAGTTGTGCCTGTAGAAGCACTTAGCTGTCCTTCTGGTCTCTGAAGAACAGGGACAACCTGAGATCTATGGACAGTCAAAGCTCACTAGAGTAGGTCAAGGGAAAATTTTTTTTATGTAGTTTGTAAAAGTTGAAATAATGTAGAACGAGGCAAAGGAAAAATGTAACTATATTTCTTGTTAGGCAATTTGTAGCCTCACATATCTGTCTGTATAAAATTAGATAATATAGTCATGTAGAATAGCATTGTTCAAAATAATAATGTGAGCCACATATATAATTTTCAGTTTTCTATAGCCACATTAAATAATAAAATGAAATAGGTAAAGTTAATTTTAATGTTATATTTGATTTAACTCTATATTCAGAATACTATTTCTTGAAAATGTAATCAATATAAAAATTATTCATGAGGGTTTTTTTGTACTAAGTCTTCTCAATACAATGTCTGTTTTACACTTACAGCAAATTTTAATTTGGACGAGTTACATTTTAAGTGCTTGTGTGGCTAATGGCTACCTATTAGACAGCACAGTTGTAGAACAAGTATTTTCTTTTTCTTTTCTATTTTCTACCCACACATAGGGAGCTCAGGAGTCACCATTGACTGACTAATTTTGGAAGTGAAGGCTGCATGTTTCTGTTTTGCTAGGAAGGGCTTGTGGCCGTGTGACTAATAGTCCTGTATAACTCGAGCAGCAGTTATTCGGTCAAGGACTTAGTGTAATAAAGGCTAAGAACGGTTTGACTTTATGCCATTCTCTGTGAGCACATGTGTTGTGATTGTCCTAAGAATATGTGTCCTTGATTTGTGGAGAACTGAATTGTCAATTTCATGTTTTATAAAAAGTACATTTTGAGGAATTTTCTTTTGCAAAGATAGAAGGCATGACAATTTTTATTGTTTTTTATTTCCTAAAGTAAATTTTTATTAAAAAAACCACCATTACTTTTGATCATACTTTAAAAGACTAGAATCATATTCCATATAATCCTTGTGGGGGGCAGTAACTAAAGTTTATTAATATTCATTCGTATTAGTTTTATTAAAGGCATTTGAAACTTAAAATAATTACAAATTTCAGAATAAAGGGCATTAATTCAGAATTTTTTTTGTATTTATTATTGTTTGAATATGTGGGTTATCTAAAAAGTGTGCATTCATTTTAATAATAAAAACTCCCTCTTCAATGAATCCTGGTTTATGCACTTTTTGGGCTAAATGAATTAGGTTCTAAACTTTCATCTGAATCTATGGAACTTGGATATAAATTGAAAAGATCACAGCTATGGGGAGAAGACCTATACCGCAAAGACCTTTCTGCATAGACTATGAACATCGTAACTCAATCATTTTTTCAAAACTATGGTTATAATTGGACCCAATGGGGGTCTGTTTCTTTGATCAGATCACAGTAACTGTGACTTTACACTGGAAAATGTCACTACTGTGAAGGTTTATCACCTGTAGAGCTGGTCTTTCCTCTGATGCTGTGTTCATTTCTCATTAGCATTATTCAAAGTTTAGTTGTTAATTAGGTTGACACTTCAATTACAATCATCATCTATATGAGTAGTCAGGACTACTTGCAGAAAGAAATAACAGTACTCCTTCTCAGGCATGTATATATATGGAGAAATGACATTATCTTGCTCCCTGCTAGTTTCATAAGGATAAGAATATGGTGGAGGGAGCAATTCAACCAGAATTTGTCTCATCACTTTTCCTCCCCTTAAAAAAATAATTATTACGCAATTTCACGTTTCCATTTTAAGCATTGATGAGGAATATATGAGAATCAATATTTTTAAGTGTACAGACTATAGTTTTCTATTTTGTGTGAAGGGAATTGGTGAAATGAATGTGTAGGAACGTTTTATATCTCCTCCCCCTTAAAAAAATAAGAGTTTGCATCAGGAGGATAATCTCACTTAAAAATCTAAGTAAGGGCTATTCATAAATAATATGCATTCTCTAAAATTGCTGTCCCCAATCCCCGGACTCTGCCCCGTGCTGGTCGGCCTCCTGTGAGGGGCCAGGCTGTAGAGCACGATGCACGCGCCCCGGACTACCGCCCCCTCCTGCCCCCCGAAAAATTGTCTCCCCTGACAGGTAGGAGCTGGGTGGGGGGGCACAGCAGGAAGTGAGCAGGTGAGCGCCAGGTGATCCCGCCATCAAAGCGTCCTCCATATTTATTCACAGCTGCTCCCCGTTGCCTGCAATCACCGCCTGAGCCCCCCCCCCCGCCCCCGCGCCCTCCTCCGCCCCATCCCTGGAAACATTGTCTTGCGTGAAACCGGTCTCTGGTGCCAGGAAGGCTGGGGACTGCTGCTCTAAGACATAGCACTTGAAATTAAAAGATGGAAAATGTATAAAAAATTGTAACATTTAAGTGTCTTTTAAATTATGCAAATCCCTGGATAAGTTTTTCTTTGATTTAAAAACAGGAGTGTTTTAATCTGATTACTGGTTCATGAGGCAATGACATTGAACCCAAAGCCAGCATGTGGTAGTAGAAAAAACAGGACAGAACTGCGTTTAAATCACAGCTTTGTCAGTTTTTAGCTACATAGTAAGGGCAAATTAATTCACATCTTTGTGCCCTCTATTTTCATTCATAAATGGGAATAGGAATGCTTTCTTTAAAAGACTTGTGAAAATTAAATGAGACAATGTATAACATTTGCATACAATTCTCCACTCATGATATGATCCCAATAACTTTATCTCCTCTCCCCTTTTTTATCTAATAATGACAAACACTATTCAACAAATGACTGGAAAATTACATATGCAAATGAGGCTTTCAAAAATAAAATTAAATGGTAAGTGATCCTGAAGGACCTGTAACAAATAACCTTACATAGCAAAAATGAACGACACCCAGCCAGCTTTATCTCAAAACAAGTAAACACATGTAATCACTAAAAGTCTGCAGAAAAGTGGTTCACAAGCAGTTTACTGTAAAATAATTAAAGCTTATTTATGTCAAGAGGCCTTGGGAGGAAAAAGAGAGCATAAACCAATTTGCATTAGCACTTTACCATCCTCTCCTGCTTTCGTTTCAATTAACAGACCAGGAGGTGCTCTCTGCAGTTAAAAAAATAAGCTATCAGGGAGGAGGATGAAGTTTTGGCTGACCGGCGGACACTGTGGTTTGCCTGCTGATTGGGTTCGTACCTGGTACCTGGCTGTACCAATTTCTGAGGTGTTAATTTAACTGTTCCTCTCTGTCATGCAGGTCTGGGCCTTGAAAAAAACTGAAGAAGCAGTCTGCAGCTACGGGTGATGGAGTAGCTAGGGCCTTTCTTAGGGCACAGGCTGCTTTGTTTGGATCCTACAGAGATGCGTTGAGATACAAACCTGTAAGCTTTCTATTTCATTACTATTTTAATTTTCTTTTTTTATGGTTCTTTGGAATAAGGCAGAAAAAAGAGACATCATTTTAATATCACACCTTAAAAAAAGTATCATGATGGTCTTTTTTTTTTTTTTTTTTTTTTGAGACAGAGTCTCACTCTGTTGCCCGGGCTAGAGTGAGTGCCGTGGCGTCAGTCTAGCTCACAGCAACCTCAAACTCCTGGGCTCAAGCGATCCTCCTGTCTCAGCCTCCCGAGTAGCTGGGACTACAGGCATGCACCACCATGCCCGGCTAATTTTTTCTATATATATATTTTTAGCTGTCCATATAATTCTTTCTATTTTTAGTAGAGATGGGGTCTCGCTCTTGCTCAGGCTGGTCTCGAACTCCTGAGCTCAAACGATCCGCCCACCTCGGCCTCCCAGAGAGCTAGGATTACAGGCGTGAGCCACCGCGCCCGGCCCATGATGGTCTTTTAAAATCCAAAATAATATGCTTTAAAACACATTTCATATCCAGTTTCTCAAATTTTTGTTTTTAGTAATCTTTAGTTAATATATGCCACATTCCTTTGTGTATCATATTAATGTTCCAAAAATGGAATATTTATCTCTTAACTAATGAATGAATTGTGTTAATGTATTTTAAAACTTTCCTGATCTTGTTAAGATAATTAAGAAATTCACTGGACAATTGGATTTATTAGATGAGTGAATTTTGAAATGACAAGTATAAAATAAAAAAATTACACCTTGAAGATTTAACAATATTTGGAAGTTCTCTTCCTAATTCATAACAAAGTAAGCTTATCTATTTATAATAGCATATCCTTAGCCCATTTTCCCATTTTTTTTTGTTTATTAAACTAAAAATGGTTACTGTATACATTTATAGCCCAGTTTTTAGGTGGTCCAAAGAGACATAAGTCAAAATATATTTGTTTCTCTCTCTGAATTGTTGGTTAAAGTATGTTAGGCTGATTTCCTAAAAATTATTGCACTATTCTTCCATGACCAGGTGAATAAGTTGTAAGAGATAAAAACATTGAATTAGTAACAAGAACTGCCATCTAATAGGAATTCAGTTACTAAGCCCTGTAACCTTGACCCACTTCCTTTGTCTCTCTCGACTTTGATCTTCTTATTTGTAAAATAAGGTGTAAGAATTCTTACACCTTCCCTGTCATTTAGGGTTGATGTGCAAACCTTACTGTAAATTATGAAGCATTGGACAAATGCGAACGGGTTATATGCTTTCTAAACTGACTTCTGAATCAGTGATTCCCTCCCACTGGTTCTTATAACTCTGAAGGGTTATTGAGTTATTGGAAGGAATCCCTAAATGCTTGGGCAGATCAGCTGCTGTTTCTAGATAAGTACATGTATCTAGTTTACATGCTAATCTTTTTGAACTATGTGTGTATTTTTAAAGCATTATAGAATTCATAGTATTGTACGTAGTATACACATCTCATATGGGAGAGTCTTGAAAAATTGTTTATAGTGATAAGGGTCTTTTTCTATAAAGGACTGGAAACCAATCATCCACACTACAGTAGGGCATGTTCATATTCAAATTATTCAATATTAATTAAAACATAAAAATGAGTTCGAGAAACAAAATTAGTGATTAATTTTAGTTAAGTCAGATTTTTAAAATAAGAATTGATTTCAAGTTTACAGTACAGGAGGGAAAATTAAAAATATCACTTTGCTTGAATTTTGACATATTTAAATACTTATTCGTCTACATAAACTAATTTTTTTCTTTTCATTTTCCTTTAAACATTTGTGAAAGACTTCGGATTTGAAGAAAGGAGCAAATTAAAGAGAGGATTTTCTTAAATAATTTGAAATTATCAGTGTTAGATACTGGGTGAAATTATTAAAATATCTCATCTTTCACATTAATTACTATAGATTTTATAGTTTAATTTTCTCCCCCTTTGAGCTTCATTGAACAGATTGAGGCAGAAAATTTCAATGACTTTAATTAAAAAAAAAAAAAATCTTGAAAGCCAGATTCCTAGTATCTATGAAAAATTTTCTCATAGAGTATCTTTCCTGTTTATTGATCATACAATATTATAAATTTATTTGCTTATTTGTACACATTTTTTCTTTTTATATTTGATGTCTTCTCCTTTTCTACTGCTAGTTCTAGGATAATATTTTCTTTTTATGTGCCTTTATATTTCTTCTGACTGAATCTTTGAAAGCTTCCTTTTTAAAGTATACTGAATGCATTGAGATGATTTTTTTCTATGCATTTATTTTCAGGAAAAATAGTTTTTAAGGAAGGAAAATGATTTGTTTCTTATTGTATATAAAATATGGTTTTTTCATCTGTGATCTTTACAAATTACCCCCCCCGTATCATAGTTTATTAAAAGTATTATTTATTTATTTTATTTTAGAACTATTTTCAGTCATTTGTATAACAGGCCTATGTCTTTGGTATGTTTTTTGATTGATGTAAAAAAAAGGACTAAGTGTAGAAGTTGCAAGTATTTCATGGTTTTGTCTTTTTTCAAAAATCTACTTCAGTAGTATTTTCTAGTTATAGTATAGTTAGAACCCTTTCTAATTAAAATTGCTAAATAGTTTTAATGTGTGGCATATGAGTGTTTGTATGAGTGTGGTGTGTGGTGTGTGTAATGTGTGGTGTATGAGTATGTGTCATGACTATGGTGTGTGTTGTGTGTAATGTGTTGTGTGTAATGTCTGGTGTAATGTGTGGTGTATGAGTGTGTGATGAGTGTGATGTGTGCTGTGTGTGGTGTGTGGTGTATGAGTGTGTATGAGTGTGCTGTGTGTAAAATGTGTATGAGTATGTGCGATGAGTGTGGTGTGTGGTGTGTGTAATGTGTAGTGTATGAGTGTATGAGTGTGGTGTGTGTAATCTGTGGTACATGAGTGTGTTTGAGTGTGATGTGTGTAATGTGTGGTATATGAGTGTGTATCAGTGTGGAGTGTGTTGTATGTAATGTGTGGTATATCACTGGGTGTGTATGAGTGTGTGTATGAGTCTGCTGTGTGGTATGTGTAATGTGTGGTGTATGAGTGTGTGTGATTAGTGTGTGTGGTGTGTGTAATGTATGTTATATGAGTGTATGAGTGTGATGTGTATAATGTGTGGTATATGGGTGTGTGTGATGAGTGGTGTGTGTAATATATGTATGAGTATGCGCGATGAGTGTGGTGTGTGGTGTGTGTAATGTGTAGTGTATGAGTGTATGAGTGTGGTGTGTGGTGTGTGTAATCTGTGGTACATGAGTGTGTTTATGAGTGTGATGTGTGTAATGTGTGGTATATGAGTGTGTGTGTCAGTGTGGAGTGTGTTGTGTATAATGTGTGGTATATCACTGGGTGTGTATGAGTGTGGTGTGTGGTGTATGTGGTGTATAAGTGTGTGTATAAATGTGTGTGTAATGTCTGGTGTATGAGGATGTGTGATGAGTGTGGTGTGTGTAATATGTGGTATATTAGTTTGTGTATGAGCGGGGTGTATGTGGTGTATGAGTGTTTATAAGTGTGGTGTGTGTAATGTCTGCTGTATAGGGTGAGTCATGAGTGGTGGGTGCTGTGTGTGGTGTATGAGTGTGTGTATGAGTCTGCTGTGTGGTGTGTGTAATGTATGTATATGAGTGTGAGTGTGATGTGTATGTGTGGTATATGGGTGTGTGTGATGAGTGTGATGTGTGGTGTGTGTAATATGTGGTGTATGAGTGTGTGTATGAGTGTGGTGTGTGTAATGTGTGGTGCATGAGTCTGTGTGTATAAGTGGTGTGTGGTGTGTGTCACGTGTGTTATGAGTGTGTGTGATGAGTGTGGAGTGTGGTGTGTGTAATGTGTGCTCTATGAGTGTGCGTGATGAGTGTGGTGTATGGTGTGTGTAATGTGTCCTGTATGAGTCTGTGTATGAGTGTGCTGTGTGTGATGTGTTGTCTATAAGTCTGTGTATGAGTGCTGTGGTGTGTGAAATGTGTGGTGTATGAGTGTGTGTGATGAGTGTGGTGTGTAGTGTTTATAATGTGTATCAGTGTGTTTCTGTTGTGTCTGGTGTGTGTATTGTGTGGTATATGAGTGTGTGTATGACTGTGGTGTGTTATGTGTAATGTGTTGTGTATTTGTGTATGTATGATTATGGTGTGTGGTGTGTGTAATGTGTGGATGAGTGTGTATGGATGTGGTGTGTGTAATGTCTGGTGTATGAGTGTGTGATGAGTGTGGTGTGTGGTGTGTGTAATGTGTAGTAACAGTATGTGTGATCAGTGTTCTGTGTGGTGTCTGTAATGTGTGGTATATGAGTGTGTATTAGTATGGTGTGTGATGTTTGTAATCTGTGGTATATGAGTGTGTGTATGAGTGTGATGTGTGTAATCTTTGGAGTATAAGTGTGCGATGCCTGGTGTCTGGTGTGTGGTGTGTGTGTGTGTGAGTGTGGTGTGTGGTGTAATTTGTGGTACATGAGTGTGTATATGAGTGGGATGTGTGTGATGTGCAGTATATGAGTGTTTGTATGAGTGTGGTGTGTGGTGTGTGTAATGTGTGTTGCATGAGTGGTTGTATGCGTGTGGTGTGAGGTGTGTGTAATGTGTGGTGCAGGTGTGTGTATAAGTGGTGTGTGTAATGTGTGGTGTATGAGTGTGTGTGTATGCGTGTGGTCTACGATGTGTGTAATGTGTGCTATGTGAGGGTGTGTTATGAGTGTGGTGTATGGTGTTTGTAATGTGTGGTGTATGAGTGTGTGTGATGAGTGTGGTGTGTGGTATGTGTAATGTGTCCTGTTTAAGTGAGTATACGAGTCTGGTGTGTGGTGTGTGTAATGTGTCATATATGAGTGTGTGTATGAGTGTGGTTGTGGTGTGTGTAATGTGTGGTGTATGAGTGTGCGTGATGAATGTGCTGCGTGGTGTGTGTAATGCGTTGTGCATCAGTGTGTGTGATTTGTATGGTGTGTGGTGTGTGTAATGAGTGGCACATGAGTGTATGTATAAGTGTGATGTGTGTAATGTGTGCTATATGGGTGTGTGTGATGAGCGTGGTGCGTGGTGTGTGTAATGTGTGGTGTATGAGTGTGTGTATGACTGTGGTGTGTGGTGTATGAGTGTGTGTGTATGAGTGTGGTGTGTGGTGTCTAATGTGTGCTGCATGAGTGTGTGTGTACAAGTGGTATGTGGTGTGTGTCATGTGTGGTATATGAGTGTGTGATGAGTATGGAGTGTGGTGTGTGTAATGTGTGCTCTATGAGTGTGTGTGATGACTGTGGTGTGTTAATGTGTCCTGTATGCATCTGTGTATGGGTGTGGTGTGTGTAATGTGTCGTATATGAGTCTGTATGTGTGTTGTGTGTGTAATGTGTCGTGTATGAATGTGTGTGATGAGTGTGGTGTGTGGTGTCTCTAATGTGTGGTTTATGAGTGTGGTGTGTGGAATGTGTGGTATATGAGTGTGTGTATCAGTGTGATTTGTGTAATTTGTTGTATATGAGTGTGAGTATTAGTATGGTATGTGGTATGTGTAATGTGTGGTATGAGTGTGTTTGATGAATGTGCTGTGTGGTGTGTGTAATATGTGGTAAGAGTGTGTGTGATGAATCTGCTGTGTGGTGTGTGTAATGTGTGGTGCATCAGTGTGTGTGATTAGTGTGGTGTGTGATGTGTGCAGTGTGTGGTATATGAGTGTATGAGTGTGATGTGTGTAATGTGTAGTATATGGGTGTGTGTGATGTGTGGTGCGTGGTGTGTGATGTGTGGTGTATGAGTGTGTGTATGACTGTGGTATGTGGTGTGTCCAGTGTGTGGTGCATGAGTGTGTGTGTACAAGTGGTGTGTGTCACATGTGGTATGAGTGTGTGTGATGAGTGTGGAGTGTTTTGTGTGTAATGTGTGCTCTATGAATGTGTGTGATGAGTGTGGTGTGTGGTGTGTGTAATGTGTTGTGTATGTGCGTGATGAGTGTGGTGTGTGGTGTGTGTGATGTGTCATATATGAGTCTGTGCATGAGTGTTGTGGTGTGGGTAATGTGTGGTGTAAGACTGTGATGAGTGTGCTGTGTGGTGTGTGAAATGTGTGGTGTATGCTTGAGTGTGATGAGTGTAGTGTGTGGTATGTGTAATGTGCGTTATATTACTTTGTGTATGAGTGTGATGTGTGGTGTGTGTAATGTGTCCTCTATGACTCTGTGTATGAGTGTGGTGTGTGGTGTGTGTAATATGTCCCGTATGAGTGTGTATATGATGGTGGTGTGTGGTGTGTGTAATGTGTGGTGTATGAGGATGTGTGATGAGTGTGGTATGTGGTGTGTCTAATGTGTGGTGCATGAGTGTCTCTGTATAAGTGGTGTGTGGTGTGTGTCACATGTGGTATATGAGTGTGTGTGATGAATGTGGAGTGTGTTGTGTATAATGTGTGCTCTATGAATGTGTGTGATGAGTGTGGTGTGTGGTGTGTGTAATGTGTATGAGTGTGCGTGATGAGTGTGGTGTGTGGTGTGTGTAATATGTCCTGTATGAGTCTGTGTGAGTGTGGTGTGTAGTGTGCGTGATGTGTCGTATATGAGTCTGTGCATGAGTTTTGTGGTGTGTGTAATGTGTGGTGTAAGACTGTGTGTGATGAGTGTGTTGTGTGGTGTGTGAAATGTGTGGTGTATGCTTGAGTGTGATGAGTGTGGTGTGTGATATGTGTAATGTGTCCAATATGTGTGTATGAGTGTGGTGTGTAGTGTGTGTAATGTGTGGTATACGACAAGTGTGTATATGAGTGTGGTACATGGTGTGTGTAATATGTGGTATATAAGTGTGTGTGATGAGTGTGGTGTGTGGTGTTTGTAATGGGTGTTGTATGAGGGTATGTGATGAATGTGGTGTAATTTGTAGCATATGAGTGTATGAGTTTGGTATGTGGTGTGGGTAATGTGTGGTATATGAGTGTGTGTGATGAGTGCGGTGTTGGTGTGTGTAATGTGTGGGGGATGAGGGTTTGTGATGAGTGTGGTGTGTGGAGTGTGTAATTTGTGGTATATGAGTGTGTGTATGAGTGTGGTGTGTGGTTTATGTAATGTATCATATATGAGTTGTGTGTGAGTGTGGTGTGTGGTGTTTGGAATGTGCGGTCTATGAGTGTGTGTGATTAGTGTGGTGTGTGGTGTGTGTAATGTGTGATGTGAGTGTGTATGAGTGTGTGTATGAGTGTGGTGTGTGTAATGTCTGGTGTATGAGTGTGTGTATGAGTGTGATGTGTGGTGTGTCTAATGTGTGCTGTATGAGAGTGTGACCTGCCGCCCGCCCTCCTCACTGGGCCCTGGATATCCTGGCTTGGCCAGCCGCGCCCTGTGGCTCTCTGCTGCGCACCCCGCCCCAGCTTCCCGTGCGCACGCGCGGCCTCCAGGGCACCGTCTCCGCCTCCCGGCCGGCCGGACACGAGGAAGAGGACCGTGCGCCTGCGCGGAGCTAGAGTCTGGCCGGGCCGCAGCCCCGTTGGCCGGCGGTTGCGGTGGGGAGGGCTGCATCCGTCTTTCCTCCGGTCCCCAGCCCCACGCCTTTCCACATGGAGACGTGGCTCACGGTGCCGGGCCTAGCTGCAGCCGGTGCCCGGCGAGAGGCGGCCGCTCCCAAGATGTCGCAGATGGCCATGTCCGAAACCTAGGGTAGGGACCTGGCGGGCGGGAGTCGCGAGGGTGTCGGGGACGAAGGCCGGGCCAGGGGGGTCGCGGGGTCCCGGGACTGGACCCAGAGTCCGCTTTTGCAAGTTTCCTCCTGCTTTTTCTCCGTGCTTGCCTTCTTGGCGTTTTTCCTTTCTGAGTTTAAGTAGCTCAAGGTGGGGAAGCCAGAGTGATGCTCAGTCTCAGCTGCGGTATTTTCCCTCCCGGGCGATGTGAAGGGTTTAGGGCAATGCCTGTATTTCAGTGTGTTCCGCAAATACTCGGGCTTGACCTTTCCTGGTTTGGAATTCCTTTCTTTGCACTGGGATTACAATAAGAAGTTATCGACAGATTAATCCGTGTCTTCCTTGGAGGCCTCTTGCTTCCTTTATTTCTCTTTCAGGGGTGTTTAGCCTTTTCTAGGTTGCTTTGTGGCTCTTTATAACGTTGTCTTTTGTCTTGGTAAGACCGTAAACACCTTGAAAGCAGAGTACGGTCTGTTTAATCTTTGTTTCCCTGAATAGTGTTTCCCTTACAGCACCCAGACCTGGAGGGGCTGAACAAATATTTTTTGAATAAATGAAAGCTTTTCCACCCAATTCATATACGGTGTAGCTTTTTTTTTTTTTTTTACCTGCGTGGTAAAAATAAACAACTTGTACTTTGTTATTTGTTATCAGGGTTGAGGAGATGTTTGCGTACCAGCTGTAATCACTCTTTGGAATCTGATTTGGAGTTTTATAGTCCCAGAGAGGCTCAAGTTCAAAAATACATAGCTCCAGCCAAATCAGTCTTGTCTCCATCTGTCCTGGCATGCAGCTTCCTTCCCTTCAACAAACACAGTGGCATGGCATTAGGAGAGCAGGCACCATGCTTACTGCAGGAACACAACAGCTGTGTCTCTGGTCTCCAGTGGGGAATACAGGATTAACCCAATTATGACACGAATGAATAAAGACCAGGCAAGAGTTCTGAAGGAATGTGGTCTGTGAAAGTATGTAGAAAGAAAGTTGATTGGGTGCTTAGGGAGGCACTAACAAGGCAGCATGCGAACAGCTCAGGCCTGTGGAAAAGGCAGTTCAAGAAAGGGAGTGTGGTCAAGCACCAGGCTGGGGGGAGAGGTGAGGGGGAGGCAGGGAGGAGAGGGCCTTCAGGAGGGTTTCAGTGTGTCTCCTGAGAAAAATGGGAGATCTTGGAAGGGTTGGCCCGTGTTCGGCGACTCCTGTGACTGGTACTGCCCTGTTCTTGGTGACACTGGGCATGTCTGTTCCTAGAAGGCTTAGGAAACCATCCAGTAAGTCACTAGCTTTGTCAGGACAAGTGTTGCAAATGCTCCTGTGAAATGCTAATGCTCTGGTTCCATTTCTGTCAACTTGATGTTAGAATGTATTGATTATCTTTTTTCTTTCATTTTGAGATCTTCCTAGTTCTTGGTATAATAAGGAATTTTCAACTGAAACCTGGATGTTTTTGTTTTACATTATAAGACTTGGATCTTTTTTAGCTCATTTAATTGGCTTCCTTCCTTGGGTACTACCTCATCACCAGCAGGTGGGGGTAGAAGTCCAGATTCCTCCCTCGGCCTCCACTGACACATGAGAGGGATTCTTGTTACTGCTGGGTGGGGATGAAAATGTTCTAGTGCCCCTTCCCCCTGATCTCCCCTGACACAGCAGCAGGGGCAGGAGAAGAGCTCATTACCCAGACAGCAGAAAGCCCCAGCGCCCTACTTGGTCTTCTCTGACCCCCACCTCTGTGGGGGTGTTGGTGTGCCTTGGTAAAGCCTTGCCAGGGTGGAAGTTTAGGCTCCCCATTTGGCCTTTACTGGTGTGGGCCATGGTTTTTGCTGTGGTGCTTGGGTAGAGGAGAGTGGTTATTGTGTAAGAGTTTGCTTTCTTGTTCAGCTGCATCTTTCCTGGTCCTGTAGCTTCCAGAGAGAGCAGGCTTTTGTTGGGACGTTTTTCATCTGTACCCATTGGCATTTCTCAGTTACCAGCTTGTTCTCCTTCAAGTCTGAGATATATGAGGCAAAAGGAAAACCCAGGGAACTCAGCACCATAGCATCCCTCAGGCTGTGAAGTCCCCGGCCCGTCTGCCTTTTTCTCTCTCCCGTGCAGCGTCATCTTTTTATGTATAAGTGCAATCTGCCACGTCTCTTACACTCTCTTTCACGTGTTCTGTCTTCAACTCTCTATAATATATAAACACACACACATATATAGTGTCTAGGGTTTTTAGTTGTACTTAATGAGCGAAACAGGGAAAAGTACTTCTCCATCGTCCTGGAAACAGAAGTCCACCTTGGCTTTAAGGGTAGTTTTTGTACATCAAATGCTACATTAGGTTGTTTTCGTGCCCCCACCCCCCAGCCTGTGCATATAGGACCCCATTGCTTCTGACCTTTGGAGTCTAGACACCGAGTTTCTTTGTGGGGAATTTTTCCTTTCTTTTTAATTGCTTTTACAGCCTTTGTCTTTGGTCTGCAGTTTCACAATTACATATTTATGTATGGATTCTTATTTATTCACATGGTTCAAAGTTATTTTTTATTCTAATAGTCCTTTAATTTTCATTCTATAAAATTCTCAGCCATTAATTCTTTTAATGTTGTCTCTCTGCCCCCATTCTCCTGTTTTGTTTTTTTTTTTAATTCCAAAATGCCTTTTAGACCCTTTCCTTCAATCCTCCCCATCTCTTAAGTTCTCTTTCATATGTTCTGTCTTCAACTCTCTATACTGCTGCCTGGTAATTTCCTCCAGTTTCTATTCTAATTCACTAATTCTCTCCTCAGTCTTGCCCACTTTGCTTTCTAACCTATCCATTGAGTAATTTTAATTACTATAATTTTTATTTGTAGATATTCTAGATTCTATTAATAGAACTCTATTAATTCTTTCAAGACATCCTATTCTTTTTTTTTTATGATTCACTTCCTTTTTTGTGGTATTGATCATATTGAAGATACTTTATCAGGTTGTTCTTTTTTGTGTGTTTTGCTTTGTTTTGAGACAAGGTCTTTGTCACCCAGCTGAAGTGTGGTGCCACTATCGTAGCTCACTGCAGCCCCAAACGCCTGGCCTTGAGCAGTCCTCCTGCCTCAGCCTCCCCAGTAGCTGGGTCTACAGGTGTGAGTCTACAGGTGTGCACCACCATGCCTAGCTAATTTTTTTTATTTTTTGTAGAACAAGGTCTTGCTATGTTGCCCAGGCTGGTCTCAAACTCCTGGCCTCAAGCGACCCTCCTGCCTCAGCCTCCCAAATTGCTGGCATTACAGGTGTGAACCAGCACACCCAGCCTATCGATTTGTTCTTTTATTGAAATCCTGAAGGACTAAAGTACTGTCTGGCTGATTTACTCCTGGTGGCTTGTTTCCTTGAGTGTTTTGTGATCTTATGTTTATTTTTGAAGCAGCTGTGCGTGGGGGGATTGTGTGTGTGCTGGGTGAGGATGTGTCCTTCCAGAGTGATCTGCGTTTGCGTCTTCTGGGCATCTCAGTGATGCTCCTTTCTAGAGCCGCCTTTATTTTTGCTAATTTCCTAACTTGGGGGTTCGTTGTCCACATGGTTATTTAAGTTTGAATCCCAAGCCTACTTGTGGTGCCAGCCCATAATTAATTTTCAAAGGGGAACGTTTATCCCATTCTGCTGAGAGAGCAGGCAGAGTCAGGGAAGATTCCGTGCCTGCCTGAGCTAGTGAGTGTGCTTTGGTTTTTCATCTTACCCTTTCACTTCGGGCCTAACCCTGAAGAAAACTCGGATTCAGTTCTGTGCTCTCTCCGTCACGTGGACACCAGCT
This sequence comes from Eulemur rufifrons, assembly GCF_041146395.1. Lineage (NCBI taxonomy): Eukaryota > Metazoa > Chordata > Mammalia > Primates > Lemuridae > Eulemur > Eulemur rufifrons. The sequence goes on along the minus strand of NC_090999.1, from coordinate 95,353,802 downwards.
CTTGTCCCGTCCCACACTGACACTAAAGCCAATCCCAGACTAGCAGCCCCCACCCAAGGCCCCTCATTGCTTTTTTCAGTTTTTTCTCTGTTCTAAGCATCTGAAGATTTCCTAAAAGCTCAGCTATGCATTTTTAAAGTATGATATACTTTATCTAGCATTTTTATATGTTAATATTTGATCCCAAAAGGTTTTCACACAAAAAGATTTTATATTTACTCTAAATAATTATCTATTCGTTTGCTTATTTTTATTTTTAATTATTATGGATATATAAGCAGTTGCACATATTTATGGGATACATGTGATGTTTTGATACAAACATATAATGTGTAACATTTGAGCTACAACTGCAGTCTCCACCCCCTGGGCCATGGACTGGCGCTGGAATGTGGCCTGTCACTAACCAGGCTACACAGCAGGAGGTGATGGGCCGGAGGGTGAGCGAGCAAAGCTCCCTCTGTATTTGCAGCAGCAAACCATCACTCCCCAGTGCCCGCATCACCGCCTGCGCTCCGCCTCCTGTCAGATCACTGGGACGTTAGAGTCTTACAGGAGCACAAACTCTACTGTAAACTGCGCGTGCGAGGGATCTGGGTTGCACACTCCTTGTGAGAATCTGATGCCTGGTGATCTGAGGTGGAGCTGAGGCGGCGATGCTAGCACTGGGGAGTGGCTGCGAATACAGATTATCATTAGCAGAGAGAGGTTGCATTATGGTGAGTTGTGTAATTGTTATATATTACAGTGTAATAATAATAGAAATATAGTACACAATGAATGTAATGCTCTTGAATCATCTGAAACCATACCCACCCCATTCATGGAAAAATTGTTTTCCATGAAACTGGTCCTTGCTAACAAAAAGGTTGGGGACCATTGAGCTACAAGATTCAGAATATGAAATATTTGTTGGAGTCATGACATATTTGTAAATATGGAAATTATATATCTTTTGTCCAGCAAGGTACGGTTCAATAGATATATTACCCTTTGGCTAGTTGAGACTATGATGCAATCTGGATAGTAATAATAATAGAGTATATTTAAGCAAAATTACCGTAGCAGAAAATGATGATTTTTTTTTTATGAGACAGAGTCTTCCTCTGTCACCCAGGCTAGAGTGCTGTAGCATCAGCCAAGCTCACAGCAACCTCAAACTCCTGGGCTTAAACAATCTCCTGCCTCAGCCTCCCAGGTAGCTGGGACTACAGGCTTGCACCATGACACTTGGCTTATTTTTTCTATTTTTAGTAGAGATGGGGTCTCACTCTTGCTCAGGCTGGTCTCCAACTCCTGAGCTCAAGCGATCCTCCCACCTCAGCCTCCCAAAGTGCTAGGATTACAGGCATGAGCCACCACACTCGGCCTGGAACAAATTTTTCTTAAAGTCCATGCTTATCTATGTGAATAGTTTAAGTTCCAGGATTACACGGATTTGTGAAATTTGTTTTTCTATGTGTCTATGTACAGAAACATTTGAATCTTTAAACTGTGTTATACATTGTTCTTTGTCTCTCTTAAGACTTACTATTGCCTACATATTACCAGCTTCTTTACCTGGTTTTCTTCTTCTCTTCACAACTTATACAATGTATTGGGCTTTATTTCTTAAATAGAAGAGGATATTGAACAAGACTCAGAAATTTCAATATTCGGGCTGGGTGTGGTGGCTCATGCCTGTAATCCTAGCACTCTGGGAGGCCGAGGCGAGAGGATCGCTCGAGGTCAGGAGTTAGAGACCAGCCTGAGCAAGAGTGACACCCCATCTCTACTAAAAATAGAAAGAAATTATCTGGACAGCTAAAAATATATATAGAGAAAAAAATTAGCCGGGCATAGTGGCACATGCCTGTAGTCCCAGCTACTTAGGAGGCTGAGGCAGAAGGATCGCTTAAGCCCAGGAGTTTGAGGTTGCTGTGAGCTAGGCTGACACCACGGCACTCTAGCCTGGGCAACAGAGCGAGACTCTGTCTCAAAAAAAAAAAAAAAAAAAACACAACAAGAAATTCCAATATTCTTGTTAGCCTGGCAAGCTTGACCATTTTCCCTTCAATTTCTTGGGTTGTAAAAGTATTCAATGAAAATGATTAAGCCTGGCATGCATTATTTATTTGTTTATTTTTATTATGGCAAAATATAGGTAACATAAAATATACATTTTATGTGTACAGTTCATTGGCATTAAGTACATTCACATCGTTGTACAGACGTCACCACCATCCACCTCTAGAGCTTTTTCATCTTCCAAACTGCTGCTGATCCCCATTAGGCAACAGTTTTCACTTTCCCTCCTCCTGCTCCTGGCAACCACAATTCTTCTTTGTGTCTCTATGAATTTGACTCTCATTTAAGTATTTGTCCTTTTGTGACTGGCTTATTTCACTTAGCACAGTGTCTTCAGGGTTCATCCATGTTGTAGCATGTGTCAGAATTTCTTTCCTGTTTAAGGCTGAATAATACTCTGTGGTGTGTATGTACCACATATTGTTTATCCATTCATCCCTCGGTGGACCTTCTGCCTGTTGTGAATAATGCTGCTATGAATACCAGTGTGGCATGCAGTGAGAAACATAAAACTATTGACATTTTTAACTGCTGGCATAATCTAATAGCGCTATTCTTTGAGTTCAATTGCCTATAACCATCTGAATATCACGAGAAGTTGAATAGGCTTCACCTCTGAGTGATGATGAATATAGTTCTTAAGAAACAGGCAGGGCACAGTGGCTTATGCCTGAAATCTCAGCACTTTGGGAGGCCAAGGCAGGAGGATTGCTTGAGGTCAGGAGTTCAAGAACAGCCTGAACATCATAGCAAGACCCCACCCCCCTCCCCTACAAAAAATAAAAAAAATACTAGCCAGGTACGATGGCATGCATCTGTAATCCCAGCTTCTTAGGAGGCTGAGGCAGGAGGATCACTTGAGCCCAGGAATTTGAGGTTGCAGTGAACCACTGCATTCTAGCCTGGGCAGCAGAGCCAGACACTGCCCCAGAGTGGCAGGGCTAGGCCAAATGTCAGGAAAGAAACAGACTATTGGAGCTTAATGTGGGGAGAGAAGGTAGCCAAAGTTAGGGAGTGTTTGATCTGGAAAAGGAGGCGCGAACAAGGGAGCCAGGACTACGGAGCAGGATGTTCCAGGCCACACGATGAGCTGGGCAGCAGTGGGGCTTGGTGGTGGTGAGTCAGGACCGTGGGTGAGGGGTGGGCTCGGCAGTGGAGTGAAAGGGAGAGGGAGTTGGTGTCCTCCTAAACTCTTAAGTTACTGTGCTAAGCAGAACTCAAGTTCTTTGCTAACCAGAAAAAGGAAAGTGACTCACCAAGGGCAGTATGGGGCCACTGATGCTACATCCTGCTAATTAACAAATTCCATGTTGGAAATCCTTTAAGTCCACTTGATAGAAAATAATACCCCAAATTAAATATATTACTCTGTGTAAGGAAGAAATGAAGAGCACTCTCTACATTGAACCAGACAGATTTTACCCTTGAAGTACTGACCCAAACGTGGGTTAAGCTGTCCTTCTCACAGGCCGCAAGTTACAGGTGAAGGAATAGAAGCAAGACCATACAAATCTGCAAGTGCAGGTGAAACTTATACCTATTAGTTTTTTTAAGAGACAGGATCTCGCTCTGTCACCCAAGGTTAGAAATACCCATATTTTTAAAAAGAAAGAAGTGGACTCCTCTGATTCTATCAGGCTTATTGTTTTGTACAAATAAAACTCTTAAAATTTTCTAGACGAATTTTCTTACAACTGAGTATGCATATTTCTTTGAATAGTGGCTAGCAAAGGAACAAGTTTCATTCATTACAAGAGTTTTTAAACTTCCAACTTCAAAAGAAATTGTCCAGAAAGCAGAGTTTGGAAACCCACTGAAGTAGCATGTAAGCCAAATATCAAAATGCTCAAGTGTAAAAAATTAAAAAGGTAAGTCAAGATTTTATTGTCATTTCACAAGATACTTAGTTACCTCATTTTTTGTTATATTCACAGCTAAGATTTCATTAAATTTTATGATCATAGCCTAAGAATAAATTCACAGTACCCATTTTGAAGTTATTTTTCATAGTATCTTTTTGTCTTGCAGATTTTTTGTTTAAGTTCTTGGTGATTGGAAATGCAGGAACTGGCAAATCTTGCTTACTTCATCAGTTTATTGAAAAAAATGTAAGTGACATCAGTCATTCTTTTGTGCATGTCTTCTGAGAGTGCTCTCTTGCTCAGATTCCTTTACAGCTAGAAACTCTGATTTTGTTTTCCAGAGGAAATAAACCATAATTTAAAAGTACTTTATGAGATTGTATTATTAAACTTTTAGTAATGTGACTTTTTGTTTTGAGCATTTCTATTTAGTAATGGTTCAGTGTACAGTTACTCACACTGTAAGTTTTCCTGATGCCAACAGATAACATGGTGACGGGGAAAGAAGCAGAGAGATTCTCTGGCAGGGACCCCGTTCCTGACAGAGTGGCTAGAGGCGCCCTGGGCGTACACTGTAGATAAAATACTAGCATTGGGTCCTCACTGTGGCCAGCAGTGAAGGGAGTGACTGTCATCAGCACTGCTTTGCAGGCCAGGAAACAGGTTCAGAGAGGCTGGTGTGTGCGCTGGGGCAGTCACCTTGTGACCCCAGGCTCTTGACCACACCGCTGTCCTTTGCCATCGACTCTCACTGCTTTGCTGAGGGAAGTTGAATTTTTTATTCCAAACTCTGTGAGGCCTTGGAAGATTGTAGAAGACTGTAGGTTTGAAAGGCCCTTAAAATAAATAGTGCTTTTATAATAATGGAAAGAATTGTGGAGAAAGACCTGTTTATTTAATGGCAGTCTGGTGAAGGTTAAAAAATAGAAGTAATTTAATGAAGTGCATCTTAAGCAAATATGCACGAGCTACTATAAGTGGAGGGTGAAGAGGGGAGAGAGCCGGTATGAGATGTCTTGGCGGAGAGCTTTGAAGAATAAAATTCTAAGAACTTACTCTGCTACTTCCTTTTCACCAATCTAGAGCTTGTTGGAGCCTGTGTTTAGTGACATGGACGCAGCATGGGTTAGTCACAGAACCTGTCCTTACTGAATCTAACAAGTATTCATTCACTGGGTGGTCCAGGTTTCTGTGCAAGTTGCCAAGGTTTTGCATTGTACGGCCTTAGAAAGGAATATCCCAGAAGATATTGGGCCACGTACCAAGTTTATGTAATCATTCTCTCCTGGGAGGAGAGCTCCCCCGAAGGGTCCTTCCCAGCTCCTCACACGGAGTGATTCCGGGAAGGTCTGATACGATTTCTCTCATGGCCGTGTTGGAATCAGGGTGCTCCTGACCTTTATTTGTGGCCTTCTGAAGGCTCCTGCCCGGTGTCCTGCCTGGGAGCTTACTCCTGGTGGGATGCCCACGCTCACTCAGTGCCGTCTGGGCGTGAGACAGGCTGGCAGCGTGCAGCCAGCCACCCCCTCCTCCAGGAAACAGCACATCCAATTGCCAAGTGGCGTCCCTGATTTCTGGAACAATTAGATTTTGTTCTATAGTTAAAAAATATAAATTAGTCAATGGACTGTATAGCCCTGATATTTGATTGTAGTTTATCCTTTCATCATCACTGAAATCTTCTTTTACAGGCAGTGTATTCCAGTTGGGTTTAGCGAAATACTTATTTTGCCTGTCTCCTGCCCATTCAAACAGTTAGTATTGATTTCTCCAGCAAATTCTTTCCAAATTATTGCCCTGTAACAGTAAAATTAATGAAAATTCTAACATCTGTAATATGCATAGAGTTTTGGTTTTTAGGTTTGTTCAAGGGATTTTTTTGGTTCAACTTTTTCCTCCTTTTTCTTTAATCTTTGGTGTCTTCTCACATTTCCTTTGTGGGCTACAGTGCTTTTCCTTCCTTTGACTTTTATTTTTTTAGAATATCTGTCTATTCAAATACAGTAGTTGAAACTATCACCACCTCATTACCAACTGAGTTCCAGACCTGACCCTGGGCAGAACACCCTCCTGAACAGCATGCTGGTGTTCAGACAGGCACTGTCTGTGAGCACCTTGATGGTGCCCAGCTGGGTATGGTTCTGATATGGCATGGCCACCTCTAAGCCTAAGCTTGCAAATGTGTGAAATTTGTTTAGGGATTTCCAGAAAAAGCTTTATCATCTCTTTGAGAGTAGGGACTGTATGTATTGTATTTAAAACAGTGAATGCTTCTTATCAGTGACCTATCTGAGGAATGAATGGCTAAAGTAATTTCTATTTTCCATTGACCGTTGACTTTAGTGTTACTTGTTTTAATCTGTAAGCCTATTACCTTAATGTTGTAAAATTAAATATCTTGTTCTTGTTTTTCTTTTTTAGTCAAAGATGACTCAAATCATACAATAGGAGTGGAATTTGGTTCAAAGATAATAAATGTTGGTGGTAAATATGTAAAGTTACAAATATGGGATACAGCAGGACAAGAACGATTCAGGTAGTTTTTTCTTTAACTTAAAAAATATTTGAATATTGGATTTGAAATAATTATATTTTCTCAATATATAAGGTTAAGACCCTCTCCTAACCCCCCACCTTCCTTGTGCTGATTTCAGAAATGTCACCTCTGGAAACTGATTGATGAGACAGCTAAAATTCAGTTTAGCTCCATACACCATTGATTCACTAAAGAACATAGTAGAGTCTCGGTGCATCGTAGTTTAGAACATCATTCTCAGGAGGATGTGGCGCTGTGTGTTCCGCAGTATGCTTTTAGGTTAAAATCAAGGCAAACTAATGGTGCAATTTTTTTCTATATTTCACTTTTAAAGGAGAATTTTTAAAAGCCTCTTGTGAGGGTTTTGTTTTGTTTTATATTAACTAGAGCATGTTCTCGTGGTTGATACACAACCCACAAAATATTCTTTCCTCCACCCTTTTATTACAATACAGTCACAACTGATGCTCACAATGATGACTTCAGATCACTGCAAGTGAGGTTATATGTTTAGTATTTTAATTGTTTTTTGCACAGATGCACAAAGTCAGAACAGATATCCACCATTTCAAAATTCAGTGAAATAAAACTGAGCCTACTGTAAACATTTTACTTAATTAAAGTTCAGCATATATTATATACTAAATGCTCAATAATTGCTTATAAAATATTTTAACCATCTTTAATCACAGTCATTCTTCTGGAAGCACTGATTAAACATGGTGGATTCAATCAGATATTTATGTCTTTCCCTCTCTGAACCCCACTGAAATGACTATAAAGCAACTGAAATAGCATGTACTCAAAAAGGCCAAAATGGGGAGAGTACACAACTATGATTGACAGGTTTCTGACAAAACAGTAAACATGGGAAGTGGCTGGTGCACAGCAAGGTGGAGGGAGCTCCGTCTTAACCACTGGGAGGGAGGAAACCATTTCTCCCTGCTGAGTCCCAGAAAAGGTCAGGATTTGGAAGCATCAAGTTCTGGGGTGGGGGTGGGGGTAAAAGTGCTCATGCACACGCAGAATAAAAGGTTCAGTCTCTAAGTTGAAATACGGTCTAGACTCAAGGTCATAAGATACAGTGCAGGGTAGGGGCAGGGTGAGATCTGAAAAGAGGGAAGTTAAGCGAAAGTGTCTGAACCCTAACCCTCTTCTCCCACCTCTCCCCTAGTTGCTGGTAGCCAGGTGTATCCATCCCAGGCAGGAGACAGGATTCTTATCTGTAGAACAATGAATAGCCCAAAAGGAAAGGAGGCTTGAAGATACTGACATTTTGGTTTCCCAGTGAAACAGTCTCCATCTAATCATCTGACAGTGAAGTCCTCCAAGCCCACCAGCTCCACCCAGACATAAAGAGTTTCTTTTAGGCTTTTTCATTCCTTGCTCTTAATATAAATGATCAGATGGAAATTTGAAGGAAAGTTTCTATAATAAAGAGAAAGCCCAAAGTAAAAAAAAGCTGGAACGTATAGAAAACAGGAAAAAATACACTTAAAAAACTACAGTATTCTCAGAAATAAGAGCAGAGATTGCATTCAAGTACATAATAAGAACAAAATGATATTTTAAAAGATCAACCAGAATAATAGTGTAAGCAGGGTAGCGATCTCCCAGAAAGTAAAACAAGAAACTCGAGGTGACAAGTGAAAGAGACAACACAAAGAATCCCACAGAATTAATCCAGGAGCTGTAAAGCCTGCATGTTAGGAGTTCCAGAAGAGAGAAGAGCAGAGGAAAACTATTCCCTGAAGGAATGAGATTCCAGATTGATTGGCAAATACAAATGAGTGGGAAGGTCCAGACCAGGGCATGTCATGTGAAATTTCAGAATGCCAGGGATGAAGTAAAGATCCAAAAAGGTTCCAGGAGGGAAAGCAGTCACATATAAAGTACTGGAAATTGGGATTGCGTTGGCAATTCCATTGAGCAGCAATGTTGGAAGCTGATACAAATTGGCACATTGCCTTCAAACCTCAATGCAAAAGAATTTTTTCAACTTAAAATTCTAATCTTAGCTAAACTGTAAGTGTGAGAATAAAATCTGAATACCTTCAAATATGCAAGAATGGGGAGGAAACAAAGGTTATCTTTCTTAGAAGTGTACTTTCTTAGAAAGTTCGGAAGGGTATGCTTCACCGGTGTGAGTGCAGAGAGGGGACCGTGAGGCCAGCAGGGGGCCCAGCCCAGGAGGACAGCACAGGTCTGGGGACAGTGGAGGCAGAGCGAGAGGGCACTCAGGGTGTGGCAGTGCTGCCTTCCTGGGAGACGAGAGTGACAGGAAAGGAAGGCTGGTTGGCTGTAAGTGGGCTAACCCTCCTAGCGAAGCAGAGAAGCAATAAGCTCTAATATTAAAAACTCCAATAGTTTCCGAAGCATTCTGTAGAAATAAGGACGCAAATACCAGAAGAAAGAAAACTGTAAGAGAGTAGAAGTTTTTGTTCATTTGTTTTTTCTATGCTCAAAGTAGTGTCTAGCACGTTACGGGCTCAATATGTTTTCTTTAAATGACTTAGTCAATTGAAGAGGAAAAATCACACACCTGAAGGAGGTGCTCACCTCGGGAGAGGCCTCCGGGAGGAACGAAGCAGGAGGTGGCTGTGCTTTGTTTCAAGACTTTTAGTAACATTTTACTTTAAAATTATCTACATGTGTTACATTGGTTGAAATTACTTTTGCAAAAAATTTTAACTCCTCAGGGAAGTATTTTTAAATCCTTAAATTTATATACGTGAATAACTTATACAAGAATCCTTATGTCAAGACAGTTGTGAGGACATTGGTACTTTAAGACAGGAGTCTGCCATCCTCCTCATTTGCCAGCAAATTAATAAATTTCTACTTTTTCTCCTCAAAAAAAAAAAAGGTAGTGTTGTAAAATAAATTCTAGAATAAATTTTCAAGAAGGAGATGTAGTACAGCTCACCTGGGTGCCTGCTGAGCTGGAAGAGAAGAGCTGCCTCTTCCCATGTGTGGGAAGCGCGGCCTCCCCCTGCCCTCGTGGCCACGGCCAGGCTGCGGTTCCTGAGACGGGTGCCCCGGGCAGCAGTCGCGAGGTGGGAAGGGCAAGCTCCGCGCCGCCACCTGCCTTGGAGTCTAAGGGTGGTGCCCTTTGCAAGTAGCAAAGGAAGGATGAGCAGTTTTGTTTGTTTTCTGCAAGCCTACAGTTTTCTTTATTGCCCGAGGGTAGGCACTGTTCCTTTCTGTCTTTGGCGTCCTCTTTTCCTGCCACCAAGCGTGAGGGGCTTTCTTCACACCAGCCACTCTGACTTTCTGACGCCAGCTGGGTGTCCAAGCACTAAACTCAATTCTGATGCCACCAGAGTTAACAAAGACCGTACAGGTTAAGGACGCAGTCCCACAAAACTGTCCCCTGCTACAGATGCTGGTCACAAATGGGGAGCCCGGATACCTGCGCTTCTGCCCGGCCATCTCCAAACTGGGTGGTTCCCACAGCCCCGCCACACCCCCTCTTCAGGTTTGAGGGTTCACTGTGACGACTCACAGACCTCAGGGAGACACTTCCACTGCCCAGTGTGTTACGTGGGAGTCAGTGCAGGGACAGCCATGGAAGAGATGCACGGGGCAGGGGGCAGGGGGCGTCCACAGAGCTGCCGTGCCCTCTCGGGACACTGCCTTCCAGGACCCCCGTGTGTTCACCAACCCAGAGGCGCTCTGAACCACCTCCTTGTGGCTTTTGTGGAGGCCTCATGACGCAGGCCTGGTTGTCAACTCAGCCTCCAGCTCCTCGTCCCTCCCCAGAGTTTGGGGGGGCGGGGCTGGAAGTTCTACCCTCTGATCACAGGTTGGTTCCCTGGACACCATCCGCCAGTCAACTCATTAGCTACAAAAAACATTCTTATCTCTGAGAAAATCACTGAAGTTCTAGGAGCTCTGTGCCCAGAACCTGGGACAAAGACCCCAAATGTGTTTCTTTTTTATGATTGTTATGCTGCAGTTATTTTTTATTCTGCCAACATTGTGGGGTGTTTACTGGTTACCTAGTGGTGCCCTGGGCCCTGCGCCAGCACCAGGATACTCTGGTGAGCGGCCGCGGAGCCTGCCTGCTGGAAGGGCAGACGGCCGGCACGGAAACACGCAAAACCACGTGTTACCAAGTGGGATAGGTGCAGCAGAGGGGACAGCACAGGAGTTGGAGGGTGGGATCCTGCTCGGATGACCTCCCTGAGGATATGGTGTTTGGTGGGACCCAAAGGACAAGGAAAACCAGCCTTGTGACAAGGCCAGACGGGTGGAGGGGCTGGGAGCAGGGAAGAGTGGGACCGGGGGCCTGGTACAGTGGGTGGGGGGACGGCCTGAGCACAGGGCTGGCTTTGAGGATTGGGCTGCCCTGGAGAAGGACTGAGGCCCGCGTGGCAGCGGGGTGGCTGCCAGGTGACCGCAGCGTGGGGGCAGAGGCCTGGCAGTGGTCGGGTGCGGAGGGTGCAGGTGACAGGGGAAGGCGTGCCTGGAGCAGGACGTGTGCGGTGTGAGGGACGGGACTTGGCCGGCGGATCGAACGTGGAGGTGGATGAAAAGGAGTCGAGGATACACGTGGGGGTGATTTGCTTTGGAGCCTGGGTGGGGAGTGATGCCCCTTCCGAGGCCAGCGTGGGCCTGGAGGGAGGGACCAAAAGGAATTCTGTCTTGTAACTGTGAAGTTTGCCGTGGTTATGAGGCAGTCTCATGGCCCTGTGGGGGCATCAGTGGGGTCTTAGTGAAGCAGTCTGAGCTGGAGATAAAATTTGAGTCGAATGTCACCAGGAAAGAGAGCCCAGGACCCATGCAATGGAGCTGCAGTCCCAGCAGGGCAGATTGAAGAGGGTCCGGCGCTGGGGCGGCAGTGGCCGGCGACAGGAGCGAGACCTGGAGACGGCGGGCCGCAGAGGCCGGGTGGACGAGGACAGAAGTGCCCACTAGTTTTGGGTGCACGGAGCTGGGGGCCCTCTGCAGGCTGCTGCGGGAAGTGTCAGAGACACACGCCAGGGCGGGCGCAGCAGAGAAGGCAGCGAAGGCAGGCTGAGAACTCCGGGCGGCCCAAGGGAGAGTGGCTGACAGGACCACAGCATGTTTTTGGTTTGGTGTTTTAGGATGGGAGGTGCCAGGGCCACCTTTATTTTGCTACTAGAAAAAAGATATAGCAAAGGGGGAGAGGTTGGTAATGCGGGGGAGAAAGCGTGTTACTGAGAGAGAACAGTCCCGCAAATGTGTGCAGGGCGCGGGGCCGGGGCTTGGTCTCCTGTCTGGTGACGGGCAGCGGTGACTGTGGATCCCAGCCGGGAGACGAGGCTGTTCCCATCTGAGGACATCCCTGTTCTCTAGAAGAGGCGGAGGAGACTTTGGGGAGCCGCCTGGGCTTGGCGGTGGCTCTCTTCTGCCTGCAGACGCCTCACCCTCCTCAGGAGTCTCAAGGGTGACATCCACTCAGAGCTGCTTCGGCCCTCAGAGAACGTCCTCCTGTCCCAGGCCGCCCTCCCCACCTCCCTGTCGTTCCTGTGACCTGGTTTCAGACAGCGTAACTCCCACACGTATGTTCAGTGTCTTTGAATCATTTCTGTTTTAGAATAATGTCTGCCCTGAGTTGTGGTTCACTAAACAAATGTGGGTGTTTTTGTGGGAAGATGGTATTTAGCAGTGAGGGTCTCAGCTGGTTGGAAGTAAAGCCAGTGTCACTCTTCCAGGTCTGTGACAAGAAGTTACTACAGAGGCGCAACCGGGGCGCTCCTTGTCTACGACATCACCAGGTAATGCCAGCTGCCAGGGTGGAGGAGGCCGCCCGGCGCTGGCAAGGCGCCCTCTGTGCCGTGTGTGTCCGGGGCAGGCAGCGCGGCTGTCACCCAGGAAGCCCCTTGCCCTTACATCTGGGTCTTACAGGTCTCGGAATGAGCCCCCACCACTATTTTACCACATAGAGAAACACGTTTGTAAGGGTTCAGGTAGATTAAGCAAATCTTGATGTTTCATTACATTTCTTAACATGATGCCTGGACACTTTCCTCAAGGTTCACGAAGCTTTCTGTGTGGTGAGTTCTTAGAAGTGAGTTACTCTGGGCTGAGATTGCCTGGATTCCAGTCCTGGTCCCGTTACTAGCTGGGTGGCCTCCCCAGGCAAGGTGCTTCAGCTGCCTGGACCTTGGTTCCCTGGTCCGTAGATGAAGGTGATAATAATCATGTCATCCTTGTGAGGTTATTGGAGGTTTAAATTAAGTTAACGTGAAACATTCATATTGTAGCTATTAGCTACATATGGCAATTTAAACGAAATTAAATAAAGTAAAAAATTTAGTTCTTCAGTTGCACTGGCCACATTTCAAGTGCTCGGTGGCCACATGTGGCTGGTGCCTATTGTGTTGGACAGTGCAGGTTAGAGAACATTCCTGCCCTGAAGAAATTCCATCAGATAACACTGATCTCAGTGTTGCTAGCACGGATCTAGAAAGGTGTCATCTAAACGGTATCCTCAGGGGTTCCTTCTAGGTGGGAACCAGTGCAGTGAGGGGACATCACCGGGCTGCTTCACTGTTCCAGGCTGTGTCCTCAGAGCTGGGTGCTCTGGGAGAAGGCAGGCAGCTCCCGGCCCAGCCCGCACTGCGCTTGCCCGGTGAAAGGCTCAGCTTGCTAAAGTGTGAAGTCATCAATCAGGGTATCAAAGTGTCATGGTCAGAAATTTGTCCTTAGCACATGAGAGCTGAAAATAGCAGGTCTGAGAGTCGGTCCTGGCTTTACCACTGGCTGCTGTATGACTTTAGGCAACTTAATTAATCTCTCTGGGCCTCAGGTTTCTCATGGAAAAGGGGGGGGGGGTAATAGCAGTCCATCACAGAGTCCTTATAAAGCGTCAGTGCGATAAATTCCTACAAAACAAAGTGCCAGCACGTTGCAGGGTTGACTCGGTGGCAGCCATCAGCTGTCGTCTTGCTCACCAGTCATTGTCTGAACTGTGCCTGGCACATACTAAGAGCTCAACAGATATTCGTAAAACAAAGGAAGGAAATTCTGTTTCCTTTTGCTTGAGCAAACAAACAACAACAAACTCTCTGGCTTATTGTCTCATTTTTCTGGAAACAAAACAAAACAGACCCTGGGGGTGTGTCATATACTTGGTGCATTCAGGTTATTTGAGTTACCTTAAAGGTGTTGTTGCCATTACCCCAAAATGTTGAAAAGCAGTGTGAGTAGTGAGAATGACTGGAAAGAGTTGCTAGTTTTATAAAATACATGTACTATGTTCACAATCTTATATTACGCAGCCGAGAAACCTACAATGCGCTTACTAATTGGTTAACAGATGCCAGAATGCTAGCGAGTCAGAACATTGTGATCATCCTCTGTGGAAACAAGAAGGACCTGGATGCAGATCGCGAAGTTACATTCTTAGAAGCCTCCAGATTTGCTCAAGAAAATGGCAAGTGACCTTTCATCTCTTATTGTTTTTCAAATGGCAAATTTGGGGGGTAACAACATTTCTTTGGGTTTAAAACATCTGTTGGAGTTTCAAGGTTATATTTAGGAAATGTAGAGTTTGAGATTGTTTTTACTATAAATTTAGACTTATTTAGTGTATTTGCAGTATATTGCATTCTGCCTACAAAAGTTACTATGATGACAAAAGCAAATCTATTAACATTCTGTAATGACTTTTTAGTATTAGATCTTTGAATATTAGAGATCTTGAGTTAAAGTGAAATTTATTTATTTATATATATGTGGGGAGGGGGCAGTGGAGAGAGAGAGAGAGAGACACACACACACAGGGTCTCGCTCTGTTTCCCAGGCTGGAGTGCAGTGGCGTAATCATAGCTCACTGCAACCTCATAACTCCTGGGCTCAAGCAATCTTTCTGTCTCAGCCTCCTGAGTAGCTGGGACTACAGGCATGCACCACCACACCTGGCTAATTTTTTGTTTCTATTTTTAGTTGTTCAGCTTAATTTCTTTCTATTTTTGGTAGAGACGGGGTCTCACTCTTGCTCAGGCTGGTTTCAAATTCCTGAGCTCAAGCTGTCCTCCTGCCTCCGCCTCCCAGAGTGCTAGGATTACAGGTGTGAGCCACCGTGCCGGGCCAAAATTCAGACATTTTAAGTAACTTTAAGTTTTAGAACCAATCAAGAACTACAATATCCTAATATCGGTGTTTGATGGGATTCTAGGACTACCGGATTACATTCTTGGAAACTGACTAGTTTCTTGCTAAGAAAATAAACATGAGAGAAACACATAAGCCAGAATCATGACAGTTTTCAAAGATCTGTTTAGAAATACAGAAGCTAAGAATGTTAAAAGCACAAAAGGAATTTTCATGTGACCTAAATGTCCACATCTTTACAAGTGAGGGCACAAGAGGCTGGAGAGGTCATGGTTTGCCTGGAGAGCAGCGGAACAGGCCTGTCTGTGAGGACCAGCAGCCCCTCTGCTGGGTAAAAGGAGCGCTCATTCCTATAAGGCCTCTCCACGGGCGGAGTGACAAATTGCGACACAGTCCCCTAGAAAGTACAAAGACGTGTAGATTGTACTTGTGGTAACATACAGATCGTTTGAAGAAGGAAATTGCTGCTTTTGGCAGAGCCGCGTGGCCGGCGCCTTCTCCCGCTGGGCAGTCGTGCCGGCTGCGGAAGCCTCGTTGCTCCTTCCGTCTCTCCAGTGGATTAAATGCCAGCACAAGATGGCAGCTGCTTTTCAGAAAAAGTTCGAATGCTTCTAACATTTTAAAAAACATAACTGACACATGTTTATTTTGTATTTACAGAATTATATAGTTTTCTGTCATATTTTGTCTGCTGTTCTAACAATGCTAAATGGGCTTCTAGTAAGTGAAAATTATGATTCGCCTTCTAAATGTGGTGTTGTATTTTGTTTGATATCAATTTCAGAGCTGATGTTTTTGGAGACAAGTGCGCTAACGGGAGAATGTAGAAGAGGCTTTTGTACAGTGTGCAAGAAAAATACTTAACAAAATTGAATCAAGTAAAAGCCTCTCCATTAATAAACTTCTAGCACAGTAATATCGCCTTTTAATATTTTCAGGAGCAATTTGGTTAAAGAATATTCTCTCTGCGCCTGCCAACCTAACACCGCCACTTACGGGTTTGCAGCTCAGGTCCCGTGGCTGCGGTGAACGCCGCCCTCTGGCCAGGATGGTTTCCGCAGCGATGAAAGGGATGAGAGACCAGCTCCACTGTGGCGGGGGGCAGTCAAGGTTTCAGGCAGCGTTTGCTCCTAGAGCCACAGTCTCCGTGGGGTCCTTCGCTTAAAGGAGGAGGAATGGGCCTTTGTCCACTCTCTGTCAGCAACATGCCGGGTCTGTTGGGCCCGTGGCCACATGTAACGGCGTGATCGGCGCATCGTGAAATGTTGGCGGTTGCAAATGGGGCATCATGGAGCTGTGTAGTCAGGAGTCATTTTATTTCTGAAGCTAACTGAGCATGCCTCAATTGTAACGTGCCTCGTTTTTATATTTGTTGCTTCGGTAAAAATAACTTGAAATAACTCTAATGTGGGCAACTGATGAAATACTACGTAGTTGTCCCTTACTAGAGTTTTTATTTAAATATTACCAAACATATGTGGGTATTCACTTTTTAATTAATTCATTCAAATATCTGAGTGCCTATTCTTTGCCAAGTGCTGGGATACAAAAATTAATCACAATTCTTGCCCTCAAGAAACCATCTTTCAAGGGAGACAATCAAAAGATAATGATAATCCTGTGAGGCTGATGCAGCGATTGAGAGATGCGCAGGCCCCTGGCGTAACGGAGAAGGGGAAACTGCCCCACCCAGAGGATGGAGGTAGTGTGTGGGGGGGGAGGCCTCCAGGAAGAGGTGATAGCTGAGCTCAAACTTTCAACGTATAAGGAAGAGTGAGCCAGCAGGGGAGTGAGGGGGAGGGAGTGGCAGGAGGGAAGGCTGAAGAAAGGCAGGAGCCAGCCAGTGGCCCTCATCAAGGATCTAGAACTTTTTCCTATAGGTTATGGGTTCTCAGTGCTGGCTGGGTGCTAGAGTCGCTGGGATGCGTGGGAAACTGTAATCCCAGGCCCCACCTGTAGGGACGCCAACTTCACTGGGCTGAAGTATGGTTTAAGCATCAGCATTTTTACATGTTCTCTCGTGTGATTCTAATGCTCAGCCAAGACTGAGAATCACTTCAGTGGTGGGGTGGGGTCAGCTGACGAGTGACGTGGTCAGGGTGTGACTTGACATCCGTCATGTAGTAGGTGGTTATGTTGAGGACAGATTGAAGGGAGGACAGGGCTAGAGGCCAGGATATCAGTTAAGGCATTTTTGAGTAATGTGAGTAAAAAATGACTGATTAAAGCTCAACAGGGGCCGGGCGCGGTGGCTCATGCCTATAATCCCAGCACTCTGGGAGGCCGAGGCAGGAGGATCGTTTGAGCTCAGAAGTTCAAGACCAGCCTGAGGAAGAGCGAGACCCCGTCTATACCAAAAAAAAAAAAAAAAAAAAAAAAAAATAGAAATTAGCTGAACAACTAAAAACATAGAGAAAAAAAGATTAGCAGGGCATGGGTGGCGCATGCCTGTAGTCCCAACTACTCGGGAGGCTGAGGCAGGAGGATCGCTTGAGCCCAGGAGTTAGAGGTTGCAGTGAGCTAGGCTGATGCCCCGGCACTCTAGCCCGGGCAACAGAGCGAGACTCTGCCTCAAAAAAAAAAAAAAAATCAGGGAAGCAGGCGTCCTTGCCTTCTTCATTGCGGGCCCAGCCTACTGGCAGGTTCTCCACAGGAAGAAACGTAACTGGACTAAAGAAAATTCATGTCAAGAAGGCACAGCAACTGGGCACACAATGCCCCAGATATGAACCTACCTTTGCAGACATTTCAGAAAAACTGCTGCACAATCAGCAAACGTGCAGGATCCATTGAAGAGCTGCCTGGGGCTGTGGGGTGACCCAGGGTTATGGGTCCCTGTGTGCTGTGTGTCCTGCCTGCACCTGACAGGGCATCTGGGGGGGTCTCTTTCTCCTTAGCTCCTCACTTGTCAGTGCACTTTGCACTGCCCTGTGGCCTCTGTCTCTCTCTCTCTGTCTCTGTCTCTCTCTGTCACCCCAATGTGCAAGGCAGCCAGGCTGTGCCCAAGGCAGAGGTGGAGGTGTCCTGCATCCTTTGCAAAGGGAAGCCACACGCCATTGGACCCCCCCTTCCCGTCAGGCCTGGCAGGGTGCTGAGGGGTCTCATCCGTCCTGCCTTCATCTTTGCTTCTTCCTCTTCCTAGTGTGCCCAGGGAGCTGCAGGAGGATGCAGGGACTGAAGGACTGTCACAGGCACTGATGGAGCAGGATTTCCTTCCTGGTGGTGCTGACCTGTCTGACTGCCAAGAGCCAATCAGAAGCGCCGCCTCCCTGTCTGCCGAGCATGAGGTCGGCTCTGTTCTGGATGGAGCGGGTGAGTCCTCCCGTTATAAAGCGGGTCAGTCTCATTGGCGTCCCAGGTGGCCTGGCTGTGCTCAGTCCTCTGCCTGGGCTGAGCGATGTCCCCGCAGGCCGACTCAGGAGACCCTGTTGGTTCCCGTCAGGTGCTTGGGCACAGTTTCCTGCAGAGGGGAGGTGGGTCTGGGAGCTTTGCCGTCTGCCCAGCGCCTGGCCGTGTCCTGGCAGCCCAGCCCCCACTGCCCTGTGCAGGCCGCAGATGCACAGGCAGGTCCCAGCTCCTGCAGCATGTGCACAGCAGGGTCGAGTCTCTCCTGAGGGTGGCATCTCGTGTCCCCTGCATGTCCTGGGCGGGGCCTCCACTCTGCAGGTGGAGCTGCAGCTCCATGAGGCCCAGGGGCAATCAATCAGGGGCTCAAAAGTCCTTGTCTCTCCCGCCCTGTCCCCAGGGTCTCTGCTCTCACCTTGGCTGTCCTGGGGCCCTTGGAAAGCTCCAGGCTCAGGCTCACAGCCACCCTGCCAGGCCTGGGCTCCCGTGAGGAGGAAGGGAGATGCTCAGACACACGTCTCAGAAGGGAGCTGAGTGTGGGAGGGGACGGCCCTGCCAGGCGTCACTAACCACGGGCCAGGGGAGGCCAGTTCTCCTCTGCAGTAGGGTCACAATCACAGAAGGCCACCTCCTGCGTGGCTTCCCTGCGATAGTGTGAACCGTGTGTGTGTGCAGTGCACAGCCGGGACCGGCAGCGGTGGCACAGGCGGTCTGCCCCGCCCACCCTCTCCCTGCAGGGAAAACCCCGGCAGACACAGCACGAATGTCGCCTGAATTACACATGGATGTTTTAGTGAGGATTTTCTCCACATAGCTGTGTAACACCATGCACAGAATTTGAGAGTGTGACAGACGCTGTCCCTCGCCCTGTGCACGGACAGTGTCTCCGCAGCGTGGGTTGCGCAGGCTCGGCCCAGAGGGAGGAGGCTCCGGCCAGCAGCAGGAATGTGCCACACGTCTAGCTGTGCTGTAACCGTCCCCTGAGGGGACCAGGCTGGGGAGACCTGGCTCTGTAGCCATTCAGGGGAGGGGCGGGAAGGGGGTCCACGCAGCTCAGGGGCCACCAGCAAGACCAGGCTGCGTGGACAGCCCCTCGGTCTGCGTCTGCAGTGGTGCAAATGGAAGGTCCCTGCGGGAGGACCAGACTCCCCAGGGCGTGGGTGGATTAGGGACACCTGTCTAACAATCTGTGGAGGAGGGTCCAGAATCGGTGAGGGCCACACGTCTGGACACAGGAGAAACCTGACAATGATCAACCTTGCCATTTGACACCGTAGTGCGGTGTCGCCCAGCTCAAATATTTGAATGACCTAAGGGAGCTGAGGGGAGATGAAGTTTGTGACAATCATGAGGCTAAATAAGTAAAACCGTGAAGGAGCCTTCGGGGCGTCAGGAGTTGGCCATGTTCCCAGGAAGGTTCCAGACCACTACGACTGTGCGGGGAGGGAAAGGCAGGTGGGGAGGGAGGGAGCTCACCTCCCGGGATAGTAGAGAAGGGACCAGGTGACGTGCTGAGTCCTGGAGGAGATTCCTGCCTCAGTGCCCTTCAGTCCTGCCGAGCGTGCGACCCTCGTCTCTGGGCTTGACAGTTCCTTCCACAGACAGGCGTGTCGGGTGGAGATGTTTCCCCAGAGCCCAATAGGAGCTATCACGAGCTCTTAGTGAGTGTCCCGCTCGAGTGAGGGTTCACGGTGGCAAACTGTGCCTTCAGTCACTCTGGGGGCCACCAGGCCGAGGGAGGAGCCTGTGCACAAAGACCTGGATGCTGGAAGGACCCTGGTGCAGGGCTGGGGTGGGGGCAGCCTGACCCCAGGGGACGATCTGCACAAGGACAATTTGGGGGGAAGTGAGGTTGGATGAGAACGTGGGGCCACAGAGAGCAGGACCCCAAGGCGGGGAGGTGACGTGCGTCGTGTCGTGGGCTGCGGAGAGGAAGATCTTGGAGGCAGAGCAGGATGTGGTGAGAGCAGGACTGAGGGGGCTGAGCCCGGTGAGGGACTGACAGTGTGGAGGTGGCAGCGTCGGGGGGCCCAGTCGGGAGGACACTGGGGGATCCAGGCGGCGATGAGGAGAGTCTGAACAGTGTGAGCTCTCGGGAAGGTGACGCAGAGCACATGGGGGTATCTAAGTTTGAGTGTCTTCCCCTTTTGCCAACAGAACCAGGGGGCCCCTCGGCGTTCATGCCATTTTCTCATGTAGCCACCAGAGGGCAGTGTGGGACTGCTTATGACAATGACGTTCCACTTCAATACTTTTATAGGCTAGCATTCAGAATGACTTTTATTGTCTTAGAGATTTTTTAAAAAAACGTTTACTTGCTATTACGCTTTAAATCATTTGTAAATAACGAAAACTTCGTACAAGAAGCAAATATAAGTTTATCCCACTAACTGGAAGATCTCTTTACACGTGTAGACATGTAAAATTATCAATCAATGACTGAAGGTGGATCTTAACTGAACAAAATATTAAAAATTAACTGAATATGGATAAAATAATTAAATTTAAGAACTAAAACTAAAGGTCTTAGAAGAAAATGTAGGGGCAAATCTGTATGACCTTGGATTTGACGGTTTTGTAAACATGTCACCAAAAGCTTTAGCAGTAAAAGAAGAAAGAAAAAAACAGATAAATAGGGCACCACCAAAATTAAAAACTTTCCTGTGTCAAAAGACACTCACAAGAGATTGTAAAGGCAGCTCATGGGATGGCAGAAAATACTGGCAAATGATAAACCTAGTAAGGATTTTATACCCAGAAAATATAATGAACTCTTATAACTCAAGTACAGAAATACAAACATCCAACTAAAATGGGCAAAGGAATCATATAGACATTTCTCCAGACAAGATACATGAATTGCAGTGAAGCACATGGTAGATGGTCAACAGCATTAGATATTGGGGAAATGTAGAAGAAAACAACAATGAGACCCCAGTCCACACCACTAGGACGGCTATAATTAAACAGCATCAATAGTTGCGTGAGTGCCTTGATTGAGGTCAAAGCCTGGATGAATCCTACTGAAGAGATTATAGATAATCACCTAATATACTTCTTTTGTGATTCTGTTACATATAGTTTATCCTTTGTGTTCCTTTGTCACCTGAGACCAGTCATTGATTGAAAACTGAGTATAAATAATAGAACTGGATCAGGCATAGTGGATCCAGCCTGTAATTTCAGCACTTTGGGAGGTCTAGGAGATAGATCACTTGAGGCCAAGAGTTCAAGACCAGCCTGGGCAACATAGTACCACAGCATTTCTACAAATATTAACAATAATGATAAATGAGCTCTGGGTACTGGTGTGCACCCGTTGTCATAGCTACTCAGGAGGCTGACGCGAGAGGATCCCTTGAGCCCAGGAGTCTGGGGCTGCCGTGAGCTGTGTTCACAGCCCTGCACTCCAGCCTGGACGACAGAGCAAGACCCTCCTCTTAAAGAAGAAAACACAGGACTAAGAACTATAGAATTGTGATAAAAGATATGTCCCGGGACGGAGCCATCTGAGATGTTTTAACAGTGGAAATAGCCATGTTGGATCCCAAATCCCAGAAACTGAGATGCGAGTTCCTGGTGGGAGAGCTCGGTGCTTTGGACAGGGAAGCTGAGGCCCAGGCTTGTGAGGTGGCCCTGCTGCCACCAAGGGGTGAGGGAGCTGGGGACGATCTCTTAGTCCTTCTGGGCCTCAGTTTCCCCATCAGGAAGTGAAGGTTCCTACTGCACCTCTCCCAGGGTCCTTCCTGCTGGGTTTGCTCTGAGTCTCTGGGGGCTGAGCTGTGTGATAAAGGTGCCCTGGGACCCACAGCGGAGACCTGACCTTGGTTCCTACTGTGACTGTCCCCTGCAGGACCCTGGGCTGAGGCCACACCCTGAGAACTCAGAACGGAGGGAGCAGATGGAAGAAGGGGAGCCGGCAGGTTTGGGGGATGAGAATGACCAAAACAAGGACATGGGAACGATGGAGCAGGTGTACACACAGGGGGTGAGAATGAGGACAAATTGGGTTCAGAGATCAGGGGTCAATGAGAGACATCTGTCGTCACCCAAACCCTCCTCCGCCTGGGCGAAGCAGTGGGGATGAGAGAGGAGCTCAGGGCACAGGGATCCTGGACACCTGGCCCAGGACACCCACAGGCTGGACTCAGAGCTGGTTCACACTGAGGGAAGCACCAACCCCAAGCGGAGGAGGAAGTGACCGTGAGGCCCTGCCCAGCTCCAGCAGCCTCGTCCTCAGGGCTGTCCTGGCAGTGGACGTCCTCCAGGTGAGGGTGGGCTGAGCAGGAGAAGGGTGGACATGCTGCTCTAGGCCAGTGACCTGGGGACAGGGGACCCTTGCACATGAAGTAGTGACACTTGTCTATTCTCTGTCCCTTTCAGTTGAGAAAGGTCTGGTGGCAGCCCAGGGAACGGGAGGAGAGGTCACAGACACGTCGTCCCCATGACGCAGTGAACAGGAAGGGAATTCCTGAGAGCAGTCCCGGTGTCACCAGACCCCCACAGGGGACTGTCCCTGAGTTCGGATACTGTAGGGCAGGGGTCTCTCTACAGAAGGAGACACGCAGCTCCCTGGCAGGAAGCATCGTGTCCCTCACAGGACACTCGGGGAAGGAGTGTAGACGGGATGCTGGAGTCAGAAACCACTTTTATTCCGTCGCTGACAACCACTGCGGGGAGCCCCCTGGTGCCGGGCCCGAGTGGGAACCGTGAACACGGAGATGATGACACCGTGTCCCAGTGTCCGTGGAGCTCTCAGGCTGGTAGGCCGTGCATCGTTGCAAGTGTGGTGACAGCGAGGGAAGGTCCCATGGGGTGTGGGGGTGACCTCAGTGGCTGTCCTGGTCCCCCTTCTGTTTGTTTCTAACAGCTGGGTGGAGCCTGTGGGACACAACAGTCCTGACCTCCCAGGACACGACCAGCATCTACCCTCCAGGTCATGTCAAGGTCAACGCTGCCAAGGTCTCCAGGGAGAACTGCTGACTCCGTCATGGCCACCTGGAGACACCATGAGGCAAGTTTAATTGGACCCATAAGTCCATGTCTGCCAGAAAGGGTACGCTGGTCCCTGTTCTTGCGGATAATCAGATTTTTCCATACTTTCCTAACCTCCCGTCACATCAAAATTAATTAAACGATGACTCTATTTTTAGAATTTCAGTAGCTCATAATTTACTCTCGGATCTCACATTAAAGAACGAATGTGGAGGGAATAAAACAGTTTCCGTGTTCGCAGGGAACACTCAGGGACTGGGGCTGGAATGGCTTTCTGCATTCACGGGCTCGGGGAACATCGTGACTCTTGTGCTCAGAGACACAGAAACATCCCACACCCTTGTTTCACTCTCTGTCCACCCTGTCTCCATCTGTAAAATCCGACATCTATGCTTACCTAGGGACATTGAGCTAAGTCAGTTGAGCTCAGTGAGGGCAGTTCATGATCACTGTGGGTAGTGTCCTGTGCTCGTCACACTGGGGAGCAGAGGACAGGCCCTCTGGTCCCCACTGAAAGGAGCTGAGAGCCGTCTGCTCTGAATTCAGCCAGGGGTCTGTGTAGGTTAATAGCTCACGCCACTCGCTCCCCTGCCGATGAGGAAGAGGATGATGAGGAACAGTGACAACCCTGGGTTTTATGCACCTCGTCCTGATTCATGTCCACACCATGTGGAGAACGTCCTGCAGAGAGTGTCCCAGCTTCCTGTGTCACAGTCGCGTGCCACACATCCTCAGCATGGGTCTTCTGCATGTGTTTAGGTCACAGATCATATCTAGATTGTAGCAACAAGGAGAGAAACAGCGCAGTGACGGACTGGAAATCCTTGGACGATGTCCGGTCGGGCAACGGGTCTGTACAAAGGTCAAGAACCTGCTCAGAAAGTGACGCTTTGGAGAACACATGGATGAGCTGGGTCCAGTGTCCTGTGGTGGGAGACACCTGACTGCATCTGGCAGCACCTGGTGACTTCTGGAGCAAAAACACTCTCCACTTGCCCGAAATGCTGGCCCTGCACACCAGATCAGAAGGTCTTTAATGCAGCAAATCAGCTGGGAAAATGGCTCTGCCTCTATGGCCAAGGAATGACATGGATCCCCTTGGGGTGACACAGGAGGAAGGAGATGGAACTTAGGACAGTGGCCACAATACAGCACGTGAACTGGCTGCCTGCTGTGGAGCTGTGAGTGAGCTTGGAGAAACAGAAATGTTATCTTTTCAAAAAATGTGTTTGGTGAAAATGGGGACCCAGTGGCCACTGGGGCTTAACATACGTCTCATAACTGACGTCATTCCACAGCGTAGTGTGGGGGTGGTTTAGGGTGGAGGGACACACTGTCAAACGTGGCCGAGCAGTCCTCCCTCCTTGACTCTGACACGAACGCTCGGGGTCCACGATGACACGAGTTCCACCCTCAACTCAGGCAGGCCCAGCAGCTGAACTGCAGAGACCTGGGCCACAAGGCGTCTCCCCGGTGTCAGACTCACCAGACCGGGGTGGGACTGGAAGCCAAGAACATGAGGAGATGGCTCGGGGGCCCCTCTCCCCTGCCTGCCTGTCCCTCTCAGCTCAGCCTCACCTGTTGTGTCCCTAAACCACATTGCACATGGGCACCATGGAGCCTCATCACCCAGAGTCATGACCTTGACCTTCCCATGTTTGGTTAGTGGAACACAACCACAGCTCAACGGTTTCAGGTCAACACACAGATCTACGGAACAAGGTTTCGTAAAGGTGCTCTGGATCCCTGTCCTGTGCAGCATGTGAATGAAATGACCAAAAATGTAAAACCTGCCATGAGGTTGACAAGTCTTTTCAATAGAGATGGTCACGTCGTGTATTCAAGGACCTGCACATGGACTAGTTTGATCACTGTGACGGCTGGGAAAGGGAACACGAGGGAGTAGAAAGAAATCCATTAGCAGCAAGTATGAAGTTTAATGTTCAGTGACAGGAAGGAACAACCCAAAGCAGCCCGCACAGAGGGGAGGACGTAGGTGGTGGGAGGTCACACGTGACACAGGTACAAGCAGAGACACAGCCCCCTGGGAGAGGACTGAAGCCAACGTAACCCTGGGATGCAGCAGGGACACTCAGGACAGAAACCACATGGAAAAACTAAGTATTTGTTCACTTAGTGTTACAAACTGCATTTTGTTCTATACTTTCTAATGGATTTGGAGGGACGGGAGAAGATACAGAGAAGAAAGTCATGAGAGATCTACATTTTTACATTGCAAAAGTTTGACATTATTTAATTTAGGAAAAATCCTAAGATGTGTTTTCATGGTGAAGAAATGGTGGGATGACTGCTTCACAACCATGAAAAACAAAACTCGTCGGGAAACTGTTTCTGCCTAGATATTTCCATACAGACACAGGAATGGACAAGAGGAAACGTGCTTAGATTTACTGAGAAATGAAGGAGTCTATGGCGTAAGTACATGTCTACACCACTATGGAGCATGGCCGATCGGGAGGTGTCCCCATGAGTGGTGTCCCCTTTAGGCCAGACCACCTGACTTATGCATCGGCATGGCCCAGGCACCTGGGGGGCAGGGCTCCTAACATTCCGTGCACCCACACAGAATTATGACGACCGAAGACCGTTACCTGGCTCGCTGAGCTCCACTGGTTCAGTTTCACTGGACTCTGAGCTCCTGGAGGTGACTTCAGCGCTGAGCTCTGGGATCCTGAGCCTGAGTGTCGAGTGCTGTTGGCGGATCACATTTTTCTGACAGTAAGTGAAGAAGTCCAGTGCTGGTCCTCCCTCAGTCCCGATGAAACCTATTGGATTTCATTTGTTCCTCACCCACCATGTGTTTGGGTTTCTTCTCCCCAGTCCCTGGCTGTGCCTCTCCTGCCACACTGGCCAGCATGGCAGGGTCCCTCTGCCCCCGGTCCAGGCAGAGGGCAGAGATGGACAGCCGGGAACTGCGCTCCCAGCTGGTGGACGTGAAGGAGAAGATTCTGGACCTCAGGGAGAAACTATATATATCAGAATCAACCGCTTTCTCCCTGGCCAACCAGCTGCGGAAATATAGTAAGTTCTGTAGGTTCACATGCTCAGTGAGGAACGGTTGTGTGTGTTCTCTCTGAGAAAATAAAGTCTCTAGACTTGGTGCTTCTCTTCCCTTTATCAAAATAAATTCCATCCTGATTATATTCCCAGGAAGGGAAAAGGGGGTATTTTAACCCTATTTTTCTGAGGATGGACAAACTGAGGCACACAGAGTTTGGCCACGATTCCAGGTGAGTAGGGTGGGGCATGAGGTAAAATGTCAGTTATTTATTCCTTCAGCTGCCAAGGAAGTGCCTGTGATTTGGGCACAGGCTACACCGGTTTGTCTCAGGAGCCTGTGCACTGTACCAAATCCTGCAGTCACATAACGTCACTGTGGTTGTAATTTCTGGGACTGATGAGTTTCCATTCCATTCAGGCTTGTGTTGAGGCCCAACAGGAAAGCACTGAGCTGCCCCCTGGGGAAGGTTGGGATGGACACAGCCCCTGCTTCAGAGGAGCTTCCAGAGGAGTGTGCTCCTAACGGCAGTTGTGACATTCCTTAGTGACCCTGTCCAGGGGGCTGACTCTGGTGGGAGAGAAGCTTTCCCACCCCTGTGTGTCCCCTGAGCTGGGGAACCTTCAGGGACACAGGACGGCCAGCAGGTGCAGGTGGACCGTGACAATCTGAGCTAGGAGACATTGGCCCGCGTGTGAACAAGGGACGAAGAGGACAGCAGCAGCCCCTATGACAAGCAAAGCTGTGGGTGGGATGGACCCCACCCCCACCCCAGTGCGCCTGGCCACTGCCAGCCCTTGTCCTGCTCAGGAAGAGAAGCCCGAGCGACTGAGGGGTCCTGGGACAAGGGCACGTGCACAGCAGGATTGGAAGGAATCTCGCAACTCTGAGGCTGAACTTACATCGTTTTCCTACAAATTATTTTCCAATAAATCAGAGGATTATTTTTAATCAAAAGGAATTAAAGAGAAGAATAAAAATTGAAGCCTGTTATGGAAGTGAAGAGATGAGTTCTGGGAAAGGACAAACTGTGTTTTATTAACACCTTTCCATGTAATCATAACATAAGCATATGAAATACTGTGAAGAGGAAGAAGATGGAAGAAGGCTGAAGACCGTGTGTAGAGCAGGGACCCTGGGAATGTCTCCAGGTGCCAATGCAAGTTGTTTGTCTACGCTGTGCCTCAGTTTCCTCCTCTGTTTACACGGTGCTATTGTAGCACCTATTAATTGGAGTTGCAATGATACATTCATTAATTCCTGTGTCGCTTTTACAGCAGAGCCTGAGAAGAGGAGCCACTGTGAGCTCCCAGTTCTCTCACTTCCAGTGTGACCCGAGCCTCACTAGCGTGTGGGAATTTTCTCTCGGGTCCTCGTGGTCTAACGCCTGATGTTTCCCACAGGTGCATCCAGATGCAATATCTACCTGTGAGAGGCTGCTGCGCTCTTTGCATTCCCAGCACGAGGGCCCGACCAGTCCTGGGGTCCTGGGGGCCTTCCTAGCTGTGCAGGCATCACTGCATCACGCCCCATGCAGTGATTTGCGTCACAGGCTGCACCTTGGTCACGTGGCCCCTGATCAGAGTCAGACCTTCGGGGATATGAACTCTGACTCTCCTCAATCCCAATTCGATTTATGCCAAGTACCTTTATGTGCCTTTCAGCTTCTCCTTCCTCATCTTGCAATAGGGATTCTCAAGGCCATGGAGATGGGAGGGTGAGAATTAAAGGTGTAGAAATCCCCACATAGGACCTGGGACTGGGGATATTTTGGTCCCTGGAAGGGACCCTGCTACCTCCCCTGTGGGCAGTGGCCACAGCTTCCCACTGAGGCCGGCGTGTGTGTCTTTCTCAGAGTGTGGCGAGTTCAGGGACGTCCTGGAGTCCGTGCTGGGGGTGAGGCTGGACTTCTGGGAGGAGGAGCGGGCAGAGACACCGACCCTGGAGGACGAGCTCAGGTAAGGGTGCTGCTGTGTGCGGGGCAGGCAGGGGACATGTGAGTCCCTGACGTGGGCAGCTCAGCTGGGACATCTAAGAGCCCACCTGGGCCACGAGAATGGCAGGAATGGATGAGGCTGGCACGTTTTTCACAGATATTAATAAAACAATATGAAAACAAAACTAAGGATGTATTCTGGCCCACAGCCGTGACTCAGAGCCATGTTTTCTCCTTTCAAACAAGAAATTGTTAAGGTGAAAGTCACGTAACATAAAGTTAACCAAGTACAGTGACAACTCAGCAGCATTGAGTGTAGTCACACTGCGCATTCAGGTGATGGAAACACTAAAAGCCCTGACTCCACACTGAGCGATATATCCCTGTGACAACACTGCACTTGGACCCCTCACAGTCATACAAGTAAAACTTTACAATGTTGTGCAGTCACCGTCCCATTTACTCTGAATCACACTCACCCTGACTGAATGTGGCTTCTGAGTCTGTTGCCCAAAGAATGTTGTCCCCTTGGCCTGGTCATCCTGTGTCTTTCATGCTTTCGACTGGCCCCAGCTGGACCTGCCACATTGCTTCCTGTGGCTGCATGTCCAGTCGCTCCAGAACGTGCTGGGTATGTCTTCATGTGGAAAAGGCCTTGGCCACAGTGAGGGACTGAGGGACACCGTTGTGAAGCCGATTCAGGAAGACACCTGGCTCCTCTTACAGGAGAAACAGGAAGGGAGCATCAAGGATCTCACAGGGGCAGTCTGTGACGCCCGGGAGGCTTTCCCTGCACATTCTTCTCTCTCTTTGCCATAAGTAGGTCACCAAGTATGTGCTAGAATTGTACTTAAAGGGCTTCCTGGGGACATCTTCATAGAACTGTCTGCCATGGCCTATATAATCTATTGTCAACTGTGCCTTTTCATATTTGCTTTTTCTCCCACCATAGGGAAGCCAATAGGGTCATTGAGCAGCAGGCCCGAGAGCTGACCCTATTGAGGCAGGTATTGCAAGAGGGGAAAGACGGCTCGTTTCTCCTCCAGCAGCACCTGCAGGCCCTCCTCCTGCAGGACAATCCTGACAGCGGGCAGGGCCAGGGCCTCCGTGAGCACCTGGCGGAGGGGCGCAGGCTGGCAGAGCACCTCGCCCGCACGCTCAGCCCAGGTGAGTGGACACAGGCCCTCAGGACTCTGAGCTGCTCCCAGGTGCTGGCTCACAAGACACTCCACTCACAATGTGGCTCTTTACCCGGCTGTCCTGGTTTGCACGTCACATTTATGGTCACGACAGGAACAGGGCTGGCCGGTGGGAGCAGAGGACAGAATGCTCAGGGTGGGGGTCCCAATGTCCCCACTCTGTCCTTCCTCCTGATGCATCATGGCCTTGAATTTATCAATTCTTTTTTCATGGGTTTTGCTTTTGTGTGTTCTGTCCAAGGTCCCAAATCTAGGTGACCAAGCCCAAGGATTTGTTCTGTAAAATTGCGCTCAGTCAAAAGGTCACACTCAGGGATCCAGAAGGACACATGTGGCCCCAAGGCCCAAGGTTCCCCACTCCACAGTGGACCTTATGCATATTTAATTAGCTTCATACTTAAGAATGTCTTTTTTGAGCTACCTTAAATGGCATTGTGTATTAATTTCAAATTCCAGCTCTTCATTGCTGATATTTAATTAATCAATTGATTGCATATATTAGCTCTGTATCCTGCAACCTTGCTACCAATGGCTTATTCATTCCAGAAGCATTTTGTTGGTGCCCTCATTGCTAATTCTTTGGGATTTTTTATATAGACATTAGCTTTTATTTCCTTTCCTCATCTTATTGAAAAAATTAGACCTTCCAGTGTGATGCTCAGTAGGAGTACACTTCTGACGGTTTGGGCACTTCTATGACTGCAACGGCCTATTTTTTTATTTCTCAAAGTTCTGCAGACTCATACTCCAGCAATTAGTCAATTATGCCTTAGATTTTCTTACCATAGAAATGGTCCACATGTAGAGATCTGTCCCGGTGTTCGTTGGGATGGTGTGGAGCTACTCAATGTCTGACTGGACATTTCTGAAATTCTATGCAGAAAACCACGAAGAGCAGGAGGAGGAGAAGGAAGAAGAACCACCAGCCCCCAGGTAGCAATGAGCGAGCAGGGTCTGGAGGAGGGTGGGTAAAATAGGGGAGGCCCAGTTGCACTGGCCAAGATGTCAAAGTAGCCACAGATTTCACAGCAAAGGTGCATGAAAACTGTTTGTTCTTTGATGACATTCACAGAACCAGTGAAAAATTCCTTCCATTAACAAGGTTGTTCACTGTCTTCAAGGCACTTCCCAGTAACTAGAACAAGTCAGTCTTAGGGATTTCTATAATCATGGAATCTACCTGTTTTCCCTCCCATGGCTGAACTCAGTACGAGATACCATCTGCTTTCTGCGTGGTTGGCCTTCGCTTGTTGGAAGTGACCCCATAGCAGGGGATATGAGCAGACTGAAATATTTCCACCATGTCACTGCATTGCTAGACAGGGTCCTAGAAGGCACAAGAGCTCCTGGACCTACACTCTCAGGAGCCTGTGCTCACTGTGCCGCTGCGGGAACAGTCAGCACGGTCCACGCAGGAGACTGAGCCACTTCGTGGTTCTCTGTGTGTGCTGTCTGCCAACACTGTACCAAAGGGGACAGTTGTGTCCCCTTCTTCAGAAGCTCCTTACGTGGCCAGTGCACAGAGCACTTGCTCCTCTCTCACTCCTGCCCTCGAGGCACCCACATTCTTCCTTTCTCATAAGAGGATAGTTTTCTTTCTTTTCTAAATGACAGCCCCTTGCACTCTGTGGCCGGTCCTTCATGGCTGTCATCAGCACCGCCTTGGATCTGGTGTCCAGTCCCTCTTGGTTCAGTTCTATTCTTTATGCCACCAGGCTGAGCAGAGAGGAGCAGGAGAAGGAGAAGGCGAATGGAGTCCTTCAGGGCCAGTTGGGTGAAGGCCACCTGACTTCTGCCAGTCACCATGACCTGGCTGACACTGACCAGCCTGCCTGCACCGGTGCCATCCTGTTTGATGAGCAGGGCAGCTCCAGTGTGCTGGATACAGGAGGGCTGTTTTCCTCTTCCTGTTTCAGGGGTGGCCTCGCCGCCTCTGGGACCTCTGCCTGTGTCCCCTGATCAGGACCAGCCGGGGAAGCCGTGGTGCCCGATCTCTCTGAGCTTAACATTCTCTCCTGTGCACCCCCAGGCTCAGCGGGGAGGAGGAGGAGGTCAATCCCACCCAGCAGACCTCACTGCGGGAGCAGCATATCACTGTCCGCAGTGGCCAGGACCTCTCTGAGTCCCGCCGCCCTTCCCACAGTGCTGCCCTGCTGCCTGATGCGGGAGACGTCTGTGCCTGCCCAGGTACAGCTAGTGAGTGTGTCCGGTATAAAGTAGATGAGTCCAAGTGTCCTCCCAGGGAGCCTCCATGTTCTCTGTGCCCCTCACCTGTCGCCAGGTAGAGAGATGCCAGCAGGCCCCGGAAACACACTGATTTGGATGAGGGTGGCCGCCTGAGCGTTAGGCACAGACATCAGGTGTGTCAGGCAGCCAGGCAACTCCCGAATCCCGGGCCAAACACTTACCCAGGGGACACCACGACAAGGTCACAGTGGGCACACCAGAGCTAAGCAAAGTGGGGGAATTGAAGGAACTGTAACCGACTCTCAGCCACCGCTGATGCCTGTGCACGGCAGGGGTCTGCACGAGCTCGTTCTTTCATGTTGGGACTTGTGATTTGTCCTACAGGTTCTGATAATTGTTACAAAAGCACCAGTGACTGTCCCAGTAGGTTGGTGGTCTTGCCTGTGTCTGTGTAAATGTTACTGTAGTTCCTGGATTCCAGGCGCAATCTCTCTGTCCCCTCTAATTCAACTGATCTTTGCCAAGCCTGTGTCGGAATACCAGAGGAATTAAACCTGCCATGGCCACATCTGCAGTTGTCCTTGATATCAAGAGAGACGGGGCACATAGCTAGAGAAATCCGGAAGAAACTGTGCAAGTGTCCTGTGACCTTGAGACCGAAATACGTTTTAACTTTTCCCAGTAAGTTCAGACCTCACCATGACAATCACCCGCCACACTGGGGCTGTTTTACAGGACGGATCAGCACGTGATCCCTCCCCACTGCCTCAACGTCCGCAGACGAGATGGGCACAGCTCTCTAAGGGTGTCTGAGGTCACACGGGTCATCTGTCTCCAGGCCCAGATGGGCCCAGCGTGTGTCATGGTGGGAATGGCACTATTTAATGTCTGGACACTTCTCAATTTGTTTGCAGAGAACTATGCAGATGAGGAAGACAAAGAAGATCTAGAATCACTGGCCTCCAGGTGACAATGAATTATCAGGGGCTAGAAGCTAGGGTAGGACATGGCAGGGCAGGGTGGTGTCTAAGGACAGAACGTGAGGCCAAAGTAACCAAGATTTCACACTCGAGGCAAACCCAGCCCACTGGTTGTACTGACACATTCAGTGCCACGGAGCTGGCAGAGCCCTGAAGCAAGGGCGTCACCTCCCCAGTGGTCCCTCTACTTCATGGCACTAGTAGCGTGAGTCTGACAAAGGGAACTGACCGGTCTCAGGGGCGTCTTGCCCTTGGATAGATCCCGGGTTCTCCTGCGTGAGGCTGTGACTGGCAGGGCGTGCGTGTCTGCTGTCTACACTGTGGCCTTGGGTCATTGACAGGAATGTCCTCGGAAACAGTCTCCCATGGCACAAGTTTCAAACACGAGTCCTAGAACACACAAGATCTCAGAGAGTGTATACCACCTCAGGCCCCATGTTCCCTGCACTGCTGCGTGTGAAATTGACCATCATATGTCCCCAGTGTTGAGCCAGGGTTATGGGTCCCTGTGTGCTGTGTGTCCTGCCTGCACCTGACAGGGCGTCTGGGGTCTCTTCCTCCTTAGATCCGCATCTTGTCAGTGCACTTTGCACTGCCGTGTGGTCTGTGTCTCTCTATCTGTCTCTCTCTGTCTCTGTCTGTCTGTCACCCCCATTCTCAAATCAGCCGAGCTGTGCCCAAGACAGAGGGGGAGGTATCCTGCCTCCTTTGCGAAGGGAGGCCACACGTCATTAGACTGCCACCTTCTGCTACCCATCAGGCCCCGCAGGGTGCTGAAGTGTCTGATCCGTCCTGCCTTCACCTTTGGTTCTTAGTCTCACCACTGTGCCCAGTGAGCTGCAGGAGGACGCAGGGACTGAAGGTGGGTCACAGGCACTGACAGAGCAGGATTTCCCTCCTGGTGGTGCTGACCTGTCTGAATGCCAAGAGCCAATCAGAAGCGCCGCCTCCCTGTCTGCCGAGCCTGAGGTCGCCTCTGTTCTGGATGGAGCGGGTGAGTCCTCCCGTGATAAAGCTGGTCAGTCTCACTGGCGTCCCAGGTGGCCTCGCTGTGCTCAGTCCTCTGCCCGGGCTGAGCGATGTCCCTGCAGGCCGACCCTGGAGACATGGTTGGTTCCCGTCAGGTGCTTGGGCAGAGTTTTCCGCACAGAGGGGAGGTGGGTCTGGGAGCTTTGCCGTCTGCCCAGCCCCTGACCGTTTCTCTGCCAGCCCGGGCACCTGGGATCTCTGCTTCCCCAGGCACACACCTGACAGGTGACATCTCCTTCATATACTCCATGTCTTTCTGTGTTGCCACGGTCACTGGGTGGTCTCACTGACCCACAGGGACATGAGAGATGGGTGTTCTGGGAGTACGTTGCAAAGAGAGCACTAGGATTGCTCCCACTGAAGCCTCTTCTCCTTTCAGCCCCCACGCAGGAGGCCTGTCCCCAAGGGCCTTGGAGTGGAGACTTGAGCCCCTGCGTGTCACAGGTGCGAGCTGCAGACACACAGCTGCAGCCAAGCACCCTGGTGAGCGACTGTCTGTGGCTGACGCTGGACCAGCAGTGGGGTCGTGGCTGTGGCTTCGCCACATGGAGCCTCCCCTGCGAGCCCTGGATCCTCGCAGCCAGCGCTGACTCTGGGCACCGGTGGCTAATCCTCCCAGGTGGGCAGGACAGGGGAGCAGGAGGCTCTGATGTGGGGGTTGCTGTCACCATGCCGGGGGGCGGGGAAGGGATAGCGGGGCCCCTCCATGCTCACTCAGGGCCAGGTGGAAATCCACGGTGCTCTCCCATTGTGAGAAGAGCAAGGTCTTGGGTTCTGGTTCAGACCTGCCCTCAGGTCCTGGCATGACACTTCTTGGTTGTTCACCGTGGCTATGTCACCTGTCTTCTTAGGTCTTCACATTTCACTTCACACACCTGAGAGCCCTGAAACATAATGTCGATATTTAATTGTTTATGTGATCATTAACACAATTTCCAAAGTGGCTGATGCAGTACCAATTGTTCAACTAAAACTGTGACCATGTCATATCTAATCCTTCTATCTTGCGGTGATTTGTCACTTACATAGCGATTTCACGTGGATTCTTTTTTTTTAACAATGTTGCTCCTGGGCCCACCCACAGGTCAGTCTCCCGACATATCCAGGTTTTCTTCCAGTTCTTTAATCCTCTTTTTGAAATACAGGACAACCTTTTTTGTGAACTGTCCAAATCAGTTTGCCCTGTGACCGTCCCACCTAGTTGGTCACCTGCAGGCATGGCAGGGCCGTGTCCTCAGTTTCCTTCTCAGAAGGACCCACTTCTGCTCAGACTGTCTTACCACAGAGCTGCCAGCCCCCACATCCTGTCCTGCCCCTCCTTGCTCTCTGTCCCTCTCCATCTGCCCCCGGAGCCTGTGGGGCTGCCTGGGGCTCCGCTGTCGGACGATGCCCTCATGTGAGAGGTGACAAGCCCCAGGTACCCAGGACTCCATGAGGGTCATGAGCGGTCAGGAGCCTGAGTCTGGCCCCTTGGGGAGGGCTCCTGTGAAGGGCTCAGTGCTCACAGGTCGTGAATCCCAGACTCGTGTCCCGGTAACCTGTATCATCTAAGCCTCTGCTCTTCCCTCCGGTCTGTCTTCCAGTTCTTGGATTCCCAGGAGCCCAGCCAAGACTTTCCCGGCTGGCGCAGACAGTCTGGCCCTGGCTCGCTGGCCCCAGTGCCCTGAAACTGAGGAAGAGCAACAGAAAGTTGCTGTTCAGCAAGTGGAGAGTTCATGCAGTTTCCCAGGCCTGCAGCTGCGGGTGCAGAGGTAACCCCCCCTCGGTCTCACAAGCACGCACTCCCGCTGCTCTCTGTGCTAGGTGACAGGTCGTCTCCGGCTGCTCTTTCTCTGCCATGTGTGTTCCCTCCAACAGCCGCTGTAACCTCCGTCTGGTCTCGATGGTCAAGTTGATCATTGACTTTGTAAGGCCAGCCAGGTGCCTGGAATGCACCTGCCAGGACTCAAGAATTTTCCTTCAGTCCCATCCTTGGCAACCTGTAGCTCCCTAGGAGCGGTCCCTGCTGTGATTCACTGGTACCTGTGCATGAGAACAGTGAAAAATTAGCACATTTTTTGCTCATGGCAAAAACTAACGTAGAACCTGGTCCCAGGCAGGAGACCTGTACTGGCCTTTTGAGATTTGTGTTTAGCCCCAGAGGTGCAGGGATGTGTGGTGGGGGTGGCATTTCCAAGGACTCAGTGTCCAGGCACCATGGGTCATTTGAGCCAACATTAGCTCAAGGATGCTCAAGGCACCCTAAAGTGACGTCAGTGCAGAAATAGTTGCACAGGGCAGGACTTCAATCCTCACAGACCATGGGGTGCTGAGGCATCTGCCCTCTCTCCATGTCATTCCCGTTTCTACCTCTGCAAGTCCAGGCAAGAGTCCCTGCTCTCTCTGTGCAGTTCCATTGGGAATCTTCCTCCTTCCTTTCTTTGCCGACCCTCTCTAGGAAAATACTTCCACTGTTTTTAAATCCTGATCCCTGTCCCACCCAGGGTGACCCACAGCCCCCAATGGCTTGTTGGTTTTTTCATTGGACCCTTTCTCTCCTCCTTCCAAACAGTGTGGAAAGGGCCAGAGGCCTGGGTTCTCGTTCCGGGGTTGTCAGTATCAGGTTATGTGGCTTTAGAGGACTCTCAGCCCTTCGGCACCATGCTCTCCTCGTCAGACCAAGGGGGACTGGACGTGGATGAGTCTGAGGTCCCTGCTGTCTCTCACAGCCAGGGGTCTTCCCCCAGCCACCCACCTCTCCCTGAAAGTCTGGGACGTGGGGTTATAAGAGGGCCTGTTTCTCTGCAAAGGGCCTCTCCCCCTGCAGGAGTCTGTCTCTGAGTGTGGGGGTTGACACTGAGCATGTCCCTCACCAGCAGGTGTGAAAAGCCATCACTTTTCTGCAAACAAGGGAGAAAAGTGGCTGATTGAACCAGGTCCTGGTTGGGCAGGGACAGAATCCCCATATCCTGCCCCTCAGGGTGACCTTAAGTTCAGGGAGGTTTTCTTCTCCCCTGTGGCTGTCTCTGTCCAATTCAGCCCAGCCTCCCACAGGAGTGCAGTGTGGCCCTGGGTCTGTCCCTCTCAGCCGCCACTCCGGACTCAGCCACCAGCAGGACTGACAGACTCTCATTGGGTTTTTTTCTTTTTGCAGATACCAAGTACTGTTGGAACTATGAAAAAACTGAACGTGTTTCATAAAAAGTACCATTTCTACTTGAAAAAAAAAACTATAACCGTTGACATGGATATCATTCGGAATAAATATTTTAATTTCCCTATTTATTTCTATACAGTACCCTTTCCCATATTTTACCCTGTATTTATCATAAAGAGAAAGCATAATATTTTATGTTAAAACATTTTCTTTGACCTCAAATAAAGTTATTTAAAATAAATTAAAATGTGCTTGTGAGCCTATTGTGCCAGTGCCTGTGGCCCCGTCCTAGCTCATTCCAGCTGCTGTGACAAAACCCATGAACCGGGGGCTTATGAGCAAATGAAATTCGTTCTCTCCCAGGTGGGAGGCTGACAGGTCCAAGAGGGACCAGCAGGCTCACTGTCTGGCGAGAACCCCTTTCCTGATTCGTCCATGGCCCTTTCTCTCTGTGTCCCCACGTGCTAGAAGGCAGCTCTCTGGGGTCTTCTATGCAGGCACTCGTCCCATTCAAGAGGGTTCTGCCCTTAGGAACGAATCATTTCCCAAAAGTCCCACCCTCTATTAATATTATCATCACCTTGGGGGTTAGGATTTCAACATAAGGAATGGGAGGACCTGGGCATTCGGACCATAGTTCCCCGTGTGGCATCCTGAGATGGAGGGGGAGCCAGAGGGGGATGGACAGGGAGGGTTTGGGCATAGGAGGGGGAGAGGAGGAGGAGGAGGGGGAATGTGAGCTGAACAGGTGACTCTCTTCCCTGGCCCCAGCATGGCAGCCCCTCTCTCTAGGTCACCCCTAGATCCCACTCTCTGCTCACAGCTCACCCTGGCCCCGCCCCCTGCAGCCTCTGTCTTCCCACAAGAGCGGCATCTCACCCCTCCTCCTCTCCCTGATTCTGGGGACTCTTCCATGGGGACTCCCCAGGCTTAGGGCACTTTCTACATTATGCACGGAGCTGTCCCCTTTACCACCCATCTCACCAGTACCCCATTGGCCACACCCTCACCTTGTGGTTCTGAAGAGTCCCAAGCATAAGAATGTCCCCCCTGAAAGGGACATGCAGCCTGGACCCCATGAGGTTGGGCCATCCCACTACTGAGCCTGACTCCAGCCGCAGATGTATTGCTTTATATTCTGGAGACGAGAAATCTGACATGGGCCTCACTGCACTAAAATCAAAGTGTCAGCAGGGCTGTGTTTCTTTCTGGAATCTCTGGGGGGGGATTCTGTTTTCTTGCCTTGAATTTAGGTACCAAAAATGCCTGGCTTTGCACAAGATGGAGAAACATTTTCCATATGGCTTTATTATATTTATTTTTTTTTTTTTGAGACAGAGTCTCACTCTGTTGCCCAGGCTAGAGTGAGTGCCGTGGCGTCAGCCTAGCTCACAGCAACCTCAAACTCCTGAGCTCAAGCGATCCTCCTGTCTCAGCCTCCCGAGTAGCTGGGACTACAGGCATGCACCACCATGCCCGGCTAATTTTTTTTCTATATATATTTTTAGCTGTCCATATAATTTCTTTCTATTTTTAGTAGAGATGGGGTCTCGCTCTTGCTCAGGCTGGTCTCGAACTCCTGAGCTCAAACGATCCGCCCACCTCGGCCTCCCAGAGTGCTAGGATTACAGGCGTGAGCCACCGCGCCCGGCCCCCATATGGCTTTAAAAAAAAAAAAACATTTCCTGTCAATTAGCTAGAGGTGTAATAGCAATTCGGCATACACTGGTTGTCACTATGAAAAGTATTCCCCTGAGGATGTGTATTCTTATAGTCCCAACTTAAAGCACAAATAGAACTTGGACATTCTAGTATATCCCTTAGTACACAAACTTTTGGAGATACCACGTGCATCAATCTCTCTTTGACAGATGCTGGATAATAGTTTGGGCTTCAAGACAAGCACTAAATTGTTATGTACTTGGTGGAAAAGAGTCATGTGCTTCAGTAGCAAATAGAAAAACTCACGTCTTACCATGCAAATCAGAAAGGCTGACTGTTATTTGCTCTCCAATTTGTCATGGACTTAGACTATGCAAAACCCAGCCGGCCAGTCCAGGGTTCCATTTTGCATCTGCTCACACGTCTCAAGAGGTTCTCAATAGAAACTTAGAACTCTGTGACGTCTGCGACGTCATCAACCACAGCAATAACAACTGCAATAGTTAGATTGGCTTGACTCATTTATTTACCAAAAGTTATTGGTAAAAAAAAAAAAAAAAAAAAAAGAAAAAACAGAACCGCCTCCCTCCAAAGTCATCCAGAATCTCCAAACTTCTTCCTCCCGCTCTGATCCTCTTCCCCTGTGTGCTTCCCTCTCTTCGATCCTCTGGGGTTCCCAATGGTCATTCTGAAATGAAATCTCAGGCCAAACCACAAAGTTAGGAGGCCTGCACACGGTTACTATTGCACAGTAATGATCTAAAACCAGACACACCCACACACAGTCACTGATAAGTGGATTTTCAATGCACTTAATTTATCTACACTGTTTACCTCCTTGAAAAGGAAACCCGTATACACTGTTGGAGGGAACGTAAACTAGTACAGCCACTATGGAAAGCACAATGGAGATTTCTCAAAAAACTAAAAATAGAATCATCATTTGATCCAGCAATCTCACTACTGGGTACCTCCCCGCAGGAAAAGAAATCAATGTATCACAGGGACGCCTGCTCTCGCACGCTTATTGCAGCACTATTCACAACAGCAAGGACATGGAACCAACCTAAGTGTCCATCAGTGAATGAATGGATAGAGAAAATGTGGTGTATGTGTACACAACACAATACTATTCAGTCATAAAAAGAAGGAAATCATGTCATTTGCAGCAACATGGATGGAACTGGAGGTCATTATCTTAAGTGAAATAAGCCAGGCACAAAAAGACAAATATTGCCTGTTCTCACTTATAGGCGGGAGATAAAGATTTTGAATACATGGAGGTAGTGAGTAGAAAAATAGACAACAGACTCCAAGCATTGGAGGGGAGCAGGGAAGGCTGAAGAGCAGTGAGTTAAAGGGCACTAACGTACAGTAGGATAGAAGGCATAAATTCAGTGTTTGATGGCAGATTAGGAGGACTATACTCAACAAAAGTGTACTGTCCTTGGATGACACACACCCTGAATACCCTGACTTGATTATTACATGTTATGTACATGTGACAAAATTTCTCGTGTACCCCATAACTTTGCACGAATAAAAAAATCTACCTTCTTTGTCACTGGGAATGAGAGCAGGGTCATTATATGAGTAGTTCTTACTTTTGTGACAGTCTTGAATAATTTTTATGGTGGGCCCCATGTGCCCGAGAGCCCACCCGAAGTTAGACAGTCCACTGCAGCCTGGCCACATGGTTACTTGGTCCAGATCTCCGACTCAGCCCCCCTTTCTTTACCCTTGCCCCTTGTCTAAATTGCATGACCTTCACCCCCAAAACTGATCAGGTCCTGCTGAAAGCCAAGTGTTTCTATTTCAAAGTGGAAAAAGTTGAAGGTGATCAATCATTAATTAGGCTAATAATTATTTAGCTAAAACAATACAAATGTTCCTTATAAAAATGTTGGTAGACTAGGAAAAAGAGTAAGTTGATAGGTGGAGAAAATATTTTGGTAAATATTATACTGTCTGAAATTTATGAACCACCTTCACTTATGGGGCATGAAAAACATTTCATCTATTGCCCTAACCTGCCTAAATCTTCTCTCAACCAAGCTGTGATATAAATGAATGAATGAACGCATCATCCCTTCTAACCCCACACGACACACGCTGGGCATGTATAGGATCGGTTGCTATTATCCTTATATAGTAGAGGGAGAAACAAAGAGACTAATTTGCTAAGGGACTTTGCCTGAGGAAGTGGTAGAACCTTTACTCCTTGAGGATATTTTTTCAGCCTTCATTTCCCCTCTCCCTCTCTGCTCCTGTATGGAGAGGATATAGAAGAGCCCCTTACACCCCCCAGTAGGGGGTTAGTGCTAGTTCAGTTGCCTAGTTCTGAATAACAAGCCACCCCAACGTGAAGCGGCTTTGAGCAGCAGCTATTTATTCCTTCTTGTGATCCTGTGGGGAGACCAGGCTCTGCCAGGCAGTTCTTTTGCCCCATGTGTACGTGTGTGGTTGAGGGATGTGCAGCGGGGAGTCTGACTCTGGTGGACCCTTTGAAGGCTCCCACCTTTAGGTCTCTCTGTCTGGGGCTCTGTGCCATGCACCCTCATCTTCAGTAGTCTAGACTGACTTTCCTTGCAGCGTGGAGACTAGCCAGACCTCACCGGGGACTGTGCCCAGAGAGACAGCTCCGGTGGGCGAGGGCTTCCCAAGCCTCTGTTTGCATCCCACTTGGTAACGTCCGTGGGGCAAAGCAAGCCCAGAGACAATGTTTGTGGGTGGGGGAAGGCGTTGCACAGGTCCGTGAGCACGGGGAGGTGGTTTGCTTGGGGCCTGCCGACTAGATTAATGTGAGACCGGGAGGCGGGGGCTGCCAGGGCTGACACAGTCCATTGCTCGTGTCTATTTTGGGTAAAGAGAGGCGGAGCCTATACACTATTGTGTAGGTGGGAAACACAACAGGTTTAGCAGCCAGGGATTCTGGTGGTAAAATGTACGGTAGTGGCAGTAACCTATACTATTTTTGCCAGTGTCTGACTATGCACAGGGTGAGACAAGATGTTGCCTAGACTCTCCCCTGGGTCTTGCTGCGCTGGGGAGAGAGGGTGCTTCCACTGAGGGAAACGGTGCCTTGCTCATGCACAGAGGCAGCTGGCTGAGCTAGAGGCTGGATGTCAGACTTATGTTGTTTCCACCTGCTCCCTTTTCTAGCAAAATTAACAGAATTCAGGTTGCATTGGGACAATTGGAACAATATAGAGCACAGGGTACAGGAAGCCATTTTTAAAACCTTGCGTTAAAATTATTACGATGATCAGCGTGGCCCTCAGTAGCGGTGTTCCACATAGAACTCAAACTACTCTGAGGCATTTCCCAAAGCAGTAGAATGGGTTCCCAGAATGTGATTTCATTCCCCACTCTGTCCCTCTCCCTCCCCAAAGGCATTTTCGTGGGTAGTTGTGCCCCAGGATGCCATAAGACACTCTCTGATTTTGACTTTCATTGTTCTTCTGACATGCACTGTCTGTCCATACTTTTGGGACATTTCCTTTTCTCTTGCATACAATTTGTGTTTTCCCCACATCTGGGATTTCAACGAGAGTGGTTGCTCCAGGGCAGTATGTGTTGGCAATGCCACCAGGAGTGGCTGCATGGCGCAGAGCCGAGAGGACCGCCCAGTATCACCAGGGTCCCTGGAACCATGAATCCTCACCCTGCCTTTGCCAAGACCCGCTGTGTACATTTAGAGGATGAGTTTAATTTCTCTGGCTTTGAATTTTTTCAACCTCACCAGGAGCTGAAACCAAGAAATCTCTACTCTATAATTTTAAGATAATCAAAATTCTGTTCACTGTTGGTTGACCTTTACAGACTTAGGATATTTTATTTTAGCCAAAATCAATACGAGGTTAAGAAATTCATAGTTCCCTCCAAACTCCAAGTAGAGAAAGTTATGTCTTGAGACCGTGGGGCTGGGCGTGAGTCTGGAGGCCTGACCTGGGCGAGCCCATGTCCTCCTGGCCAGCGGCCGGTCAGCCGCGTCCGCGCAGAGACGAGGAAAGAAGAGGCAGCTCTGGTGCCTAAGAGCGTGGCGGCCAAGTCCATCGTAAATAAAGCGTTTCCAGGAGGATAGAAAATCTCTCACTTTCTGACACACGGGC
Organism: Eulemur rufifrons; assembly: GCF_041146395.1. NCBI lineage: Eukaryota > Metazoa > Chordata > Mammalia > Primates > Lemuridae > Eulemur > Eulemur rufifrons. The sequence continues at coordinate 95,311,652 of NC_090999.1, read as the reverse complement.
CGTTCAGTGAGTGAAATCCTTGCTAATCAAAACCCCGTTAATGTGAAAAAGAAATTAAAAAAAGAAAGGAGAGAAGAGAAACCAAGATGATTCAAATAGTACAAAATAGAGAAAATAATGAAGCTGATTAAAGTGAGTTTGTGCCATGAGACTTTGTTGGCTTTTACCTGTATCAAGAAAAGATTTTATTATGCCCCTGTGTGTGCATGCCAGTGTCATGGTCACTGCACGGAATTCTTGCCTCCCAAGGACTTACCCCGCTGCTCCTGGAAAGTCACCTAGAGACAAGAATGTGCTTCTCCTTGCAGCAGGGACTCTGCTGACACTTCCCAGTTTAATCAGTTTCTCTGCTGGAGCCAGAGTTATCTCTTATTGACTCAGCAACAATTAACTTTTTAACATAAGCATAGCCTTCAACCACAAATATGCCACAGTTTCAACACGTGATGTGTCAGCCCTTGAGTACTTGTTAACTAGGGACTTTTATCTTGCCAGGCCTCCAAGAGCTTAACAATTCAGTGCATAACAAATATCAGAAAATTTATTACTGTGCATTTGGCTTTTGTGGATGGCGAATAAAGAATGGGTCATGGGAATGGCACGTCTCAGAGTAAGTTACATCTGGAAACTGCCATTAACAACCATTTATTTTAATGCTTTCTAATCATAAAATTAATGTATTCTCATTACAAGAATATTGGAAAAACTGGAAAACTAGAGAGGAGAAAAACAGTCACAGTTCCCTTATCCAATAGCAGAGACTACTATATTTCAGTATTTTCACCCCAGCATTTGCATTTGTGCAATTATACCTCCTCCTCACTGTCCCCCCCTCTCCTGGCCTACTTATTGTTAGGCATTGTTACTTATTCTATGTGTGTTACCCAGATAAAGCTGGGTCACTCTGTCCTGTTCTTTGTGGCTTTGATAAAACCAACTCAAAACTCCTCTTCCTACATCCTATGGGAAGTTCAGGGACCTCCTCAGGATTTCTGGCTTGGACTTCTCACTTCTACTGAAATGTCAGTTTCAACTTTTTGTCTTGTGAATGTTTTTTAATCTTGCACACTACTTTGATCCAAGTGAGAGACTAAACGCCTCTCCGCAGTTCTCTTTGTGTGTGAACATCTGTCTCCTCGTTCCTCTGTAGAGCAGGAACAGTGTGGTTTTGAGAATTGACTCCAGATCCAGCCTAAGCCAGTCAGATAATTCCATTCCTCTGCTTGGAATTATTTTAGGAACCCAGGTTTAAGCCAATCAGTGTGTGGCATTTCCCTGGTGACAGTTCTTAGTTCAAGGACAAGTACATACACTAAATGATTCCAATCAGAATGAAGAGGGGAGTTTCATTTCACAGTTAGATAAGAGACTTTCTCTCCCACTTGTTGTGACTACTGTCTCAGCTGGCAGCTCCCTGCATCTGTAAGAATAAAGCTCTCCAAAGGAGAGGACAGAGTGTGAAAATCGCAAAGCCCAAACTTCTGCATCTCCACTTCCGTGAGCCAACAAAATCCTTGTCGTTTAAGCCCTATTGAGACAAACTTTCTGTTACTTGCTGCCAAAAGCATATTAACTCTTAGGTCATCTTTCCTTCCCTGTCCCCACCCCCAGCAATATTCACACAAGTTAGCTAGGTACTAGAAATTTTCTCGAGTTGGGGGTTTATATCTCAGAAACATGAACACAAAATTTGACATTGAATATTGGATATAACACTGTTCTGTAGTCATTTCTGTCCACATTTTTGGTTATTTCCTAAGATGGAAGTCAGTTGATGATTTTAAGCGATTTTTGCTTCAAAGCGCCCGCTGACGACAGCGTGGAGAGGAGATGCCAGGGGTGTTGCGGGACGGGATCCGGACATGGAGAAGCTGCATATGGAGAAGCCCTGTCGGGCAACAGTCCTGGAGACCAGACTCAGAGGGAGCAGTGAGCCTGTAGGCGCGTGTGGCTCAGAGTCCCCACGGTCCACAAGCTCCGAGTGGCTGTGTCTGTCCACAGGGAAAGGAGCTGGGGGAGATGGTTTGATTTCATGTTGCGGCCTTACTATACTCCAGATACCACAGGAAGCTTGGGGACACAATATTGCAGGTTTATGGTCGCCCCTGCTCTGGAGAGCTTCGCGGCTGAGGTGAGCGGCAGACACCCAGCAGAGCAAGGGCGGAGCTGAGCCCTCAGGTGTGTGATCTGGGGCACCCAGGCCCCCGGTCAGTCACAACCAGGGGTCAGCAGCCGCCCCATGTGTTAAAACCCCTTCGGCCCTGGTGTCACGTGGGATTTTTCTGAGTCCTGTTCGCTCTGCTTAAGATCCACATTTATCCTGGTTTAAAATCATTCTGAGATGAGTCAGAGCCACCCCCGACACCCCAGGCCTGCTTGTCTGCAGTAGGTCCGGGTAGACATCTGCTGTGTTGTCACTTTCCTGCTTAAAGCCCTTCGGTGACGCCCTTCCTCTCTGGGGTAAAGTCCTACCCAGCCGGGTGCAAGGCCATGGTGACCTCTCCTCCTCCTCTTCCCCCTTCCCGTTCTTCACCTCAATGCCCACTGTGGATGCTCACGTCCCACTGGGTCCCCCTGAACCCCCACTGTCTTGACCTCAGATGAGCCGGACCCACTGCAGAGGTCAGTTTTCCCGGTCTTGGGTGGAGGGAGGAAGGAGGGAGGGAGGAGGGAGGGAGGAGGGAGGGAGGCACCGAGCCAGGAGCTGGATGCCGGGCTGCCGTCTCGTCTTTGTCTTCCTCCGCCTGTCCCGGTGAGCCAGGAGCCTTCCCCGCAGACACCTGGGGTCTGCCACAGATTTCCCTAGGACTCTGAACTTCCATGCTTTAGGTTCTCTACTTGTCACATGAGAAGACGCCCCATTGAGTCTCTCTCACTCGCCGCTTCCCTTTCCTTTTTTTTTTCTTTTTTTTTTTTTGAGACGGAGTCTCGCTCTGTTGCCCGGGCTAGAGTGCCATGGCATCAGCCTCGCTCACTGCAACCTCAAACTCCTGGGCTCAAGTGATCCTTCTGCCTCAGCCTCCAGAGTAGCTGGGACTACAGTCATGCACCACCATGCCTGGCTAGTTTTTTCTATATATTTTTAGTTGTTCAGCTAATTTCTTTCTATTTTTGGTAGAAATGGGGTCTCGCTCATGCTCAGACTGGTCTTGAACTCCTGAGCTCAAAGAACCCACCCGCCTCGGCCTCCCAAGTGCTAGGATTACAGGCGTGAGCCACCGCGCCCGGCCTTTCCCTTTCCTTTCAGCATCATTTCATTGTCTATAACTAAACCAGCAAGAGCTCTGGGCCCGGCACTGTAATTCTGAATCTCACTGTTAATACACATAGGTTGTGTCTGCCAATGGGACAAAGTGATCTTAAATCCCAGTTAAACCTGAGATTTTGCTTTCAAGCCAGTTTTAGAGAAGGCGTTTATGCACGAATGTCTGCGTGTGCCGGGTACTGTGCGGGCAGAGAAGGCACAGAAGTGGCTGTGAAGTGGTGTTCACCCTCCAGGCATTCACAGGCTTTCTGGGGAGAGAGACAGTAGCTAACGGATTTAACGATGGCAATCCGACGATGATCAATGACTATCAATGATGAGCAAATGACTTAATGATGACAATCCACGTGATAAACGCCATAACAATGTATAACAACATGCCCGGCCAGCAAAGAGGAGGGAGGGACATGGGATGGGACTGCACAGATGAGGCGATGTTTGCACCCGGCCTTAGAGGATGAGGGATTTCAGCAGGGCAAGAAGGCGGAGAAGGACTTCCAGGAAGAAGAAAGAGCATCCCTTCATTCACTGCACAAATATCTATGGTATAAAGGGAGCAAAACCAGATGGGAACTTGGTTCTATGTAGCGTAGGGGTTTGCAGTGTTGTGGAGCCTGAATAACAGCAAGAAAACTTGGCAGGTGTGTGATTTTGAAAAAACTCCTTATTATGGAAAATTTCAAACATATACAAAATAGGGAGAAAATAAGGCCCCGTGATACACTTGGATCATGATTCTTGTGGCTCCTGTGCATTCGCCAGCTACAACCAGCCTCAGCTGTTTATTTTGAAGCAAATCTCTGGCATTGTAATTTCACCCTTAATATTTCACTAACAGGATGGTTCAAGTTGTGGAAATGTAAGTTAGTACAGTGGGCCCAGGAGACAGGATGGGTCGGGTCAGAGAGGATGAAGAAAAGTACAATCAAGACTGCAACCTGCTCCCCAATATCCATGCCACAAGTCCTGCGTCACTCAGGTGGCAATATACCCAGCCTGCCTCCCAGCTAGTTGTAGACATGTGACTAAGTTCTGGCCAACACCGCATAAGTGAAAGTTGTTGAGAAGGACTTCTAGGAAGCCTTCTTCACAGGGGAACAGCAATTTAGAGAAGACTCCCATAGGAGTCTCCCTCTTATATTTCATTTTTGCAAAGGTGGGTTTGATGGCAGGAGCCCCAGCAGCCACCTTGGACCTTGCAGTAATGATGAAGATGGAAGTTAAGTGCTGAGTATGATGGGAAAGAAAGTACCTGATGACTTCACGAAACCACTGTACCAGCTTTGGGCTCCCTTGTCCAGAATTTTGCATGGCAGAATATATCACTGTGTGTTAAAGTCACTATTACTTTCGGCTTTCTATTATACACAGCTAACCTAACAAAAGGTAACGTGAGCCTTTTCTGGACAAGGATGTCTCCTGAATTGGACAGTTTCTAAGAAGTGGACAGAAGACTCCCAGTTTCTAGCCAACTGACAAGTAGGAAATGAAATAGTCAGTTAATAACTCTGCTTGTCTTGGTTATTCATAACTGGACTAGGATCAGGTATCACCATTTAATTGGTGGCAGTTCCCATGCTGGTGGCAGCTGAGCTGGAATCCTATCCTAGAAGAGTTCAAGTTTTTTTTTTTTTTCTTTTTTCTCTCCAGCTCCTTCTACTCACCAAATTTCACATTGTCATTTACTAATTTATTGAAAGGAAACCAGGGGCTGCCTCACTAGAAGCTAAGAAAACATGGTGTGATTGTGCCCACGGATTCTGGAGTGGTTTGCTGATCGGTAGACAAGGTAAGTCTGAGCCAGACGCGGTTCCTCAAATCACAAAGTTACGGGCTGACCTGTGAGAGCTCCCGGCCCCAGCTGTACGCGCCAGCTGGAGGAAGAGTCAACTTGATTTGTACCAAGGTTTCTCTCACGTAGGTGGCGAGGCCGTGCCAGGGCTCAGCCGGACCACAGAGAGAGCTGCAGGTGGGGTTCAGGTCTCGCCAAAGTGCTCCCTTTCCACTTAGAGCTCCCCAGATGGCTGGTTCTGTTTTAACTGCAGCCTTCGGTGGTGGGTAATTCTATGCGTCAATGTGGTTGGGCCACGGTACCCAGATATTTGGTCAAACACCCATCTAGGTGTTGCTTGTGAGGGTACTTATGAGATGATATTAATATTTAAATCAGTAGACTGTGAGAAAAACAGACACCCTCCTAGTGTGTGTGGGCCTCATCCAATCAGTTGAAGGTCTTAGGAGCAAAGACTGAGGTCCTCCAAAGAAGCAGGAATTCTGCCTCCAGAATGCCTTTGGGCGTAAGACTGCAATGTCGACTGCTGCTGGAATCTCTAGCCTGCCCTGCCCTGCAGATCCAAACTGACCAGCCCCACAAGCACGGGAGCCAATTTCTTAAAATAAGGCTCTGTATATTCATGTATACCCTGTTGGTTTCATGTCTCTAGAAAACTCTAATACATCTCTGCATAAGAAAGGAAAGTAAAATAATATTTTATTGATCCCCATGGGCTTTATTAGGAACAGCCATGAAAGGGCAAGGCGGCTGTCAGTGACCACAGCCACCACGCCACCTCTGCATACAGAAGCTCCTAATAAATGCTTAATAGTGCATAACTGTGGGAGAACAGAGCTGTTCCATGACCCTGGGCGAGTCACTTGGTTATTTAAACCTCAGTTTTCTCATCTATAAAATGGAGATAGTATTATCTGTTTCACAAAGAAATATATTATTCTTTTGGAAATTGAAAGAGATAATATACATATTTTATATTTTTTGATATGGTCCTTGGCACATAGAAAGGCTTACTAGCGATAACAAAATACTATAGACTGGGTGGCTTATAAACAACACACATTTATTGCTCACAGCACTGGAGGCTGGGAAGTCCAAGATCAAGGCACTGGCACATTCAGTGCCTGTTCAGGCCCAGTTTCTTGGTTCATAGATGGCATTTCTTGCTGTGAGCTCACATGCTAGAAGGAGTGAGTGAGTTCTCCAGGGCCTCTTCTAAGGGCACTAATCCCACTCATAAGGGCCCCACCCTCTTGACCTAATCACCTCTCAAAGGCTCCACCTCCTAATACCACCACTTGGAGGGTGAGGATTCGACATACGACTTTTGGAGGAACGTACACATTCAGACCACAGTCCCTGGTCTTCTCCTCATCTGCCTATGTGGAAAGAATGGCTTCATCCTTTTTGATTCTTTCCTCCCAGCCCCGGGCAGTTGTGCTCCATGGAGTCAGGGCACGCCAGGAGGAGGATGGCACTGCAGAGTCCTTACTTGCTTCGGTTTACTCTGCTGAGCTGGCCCCTGACTCAGTGCCTGCTTAAAACAAAAAGAGCAGCTGGGCTCTCTGAGCTGCAAATGGAAAGTGAACTGAACCACTTCTTGTCTTTCCTGCTTTTTCCCCCCTGTTTTGTTAAAAGACTTTTGTCCCCAAACCTCCCCCCTCTCTCTAGACCCTCTGTAAATCACAGCCAGGGGCACCTCTAACTTCTGAGCCTCAGAAAAGCGTGTTGGAGATAAATGGAGAAGCTCCTGTCAGCTCCATGGGTGAAAGATGGTAACTTACAACTCTGCTTCCTGTCACACTAGACAGGAAAGGCACTGACCTGAGTCAGCAGCAGAACCCCAGCTGTCACCCTTGTCCTTCCTGGGCAGGCCTTTACCCACGCCGCTGGGTGGGTAGCTGCAAGGGGCCCAGGTCAGGCTGGGTGAGGTCTGAGGGTCCTTGGGGATTCCAGGTGAGAGAGGAGGTTTACGGCAGGTGTGTGCGGTCACACGCGGCTGGCCCAGGCGGGGCCCGAAACATGGCAGGAGGTGGAGGGACCTCCTCTCCAGGGCAGTGGAGCCTGGGAGCTGGTGGACACCTCAGGGCCCCGACAGAGGAGGCTGAGGTGGCCCCACTGGTAGCTGTGGGAGTGTTTTCCCATAATCAGCTTTCAGGGGACGCTGAGTCACAGACTGATTCTTCAGCAGGCCTTTCCCAGCAGGCTTCTGGGCTTTCCTTTCTCCGCATATCCAGAATGGTCCTGCTGAGGACAGACAGGAGGGATGGGCGCAAGGCTCGGCCTTAGTGGCAGAGGGCACACTGGGCCCTGCCCCGGAGAGGGTCAGGCGCCCTCTGACACGGTGCCGGGCAGGGCAGGATTCAGTGCATCGTTCAGTGTTCTTGGAGAAGACAATGGGAGAACGTAACAAGTGCTGGTGCGGATGTGGAGAAACCACATTAGCATACACTCAGACATGGACCCACAATTAATAACAAAGACATTCTTATCACTGGGGATAGACGCTCCCTCCCAGGAACCAGGGACAAAGACCAGACAAAATTTTTATTATACATCCTGTGATTTTCTTCTTAGCCAGTTCATATGTTTATGTTAATATTGACTGATTTTCAAATATGGAAATATCCCTGCATTCCTAGAATAAAGCCCACTTGGTCACTGTGTATACACGTTTTTTTAAATATATTGCTGAATTCTATTTGCTAATATTTTGTTCAGGATGTTTGCTTCTATATTGATGAATGATATTGGTATGTAGTTTCCTTTTTTTTTGTACTGTCTTTGTCTTTTGAAACCAGGATAATATTAGCTTCATAAAATGAATTAGAAAGTGATCTCTCCTCTTCTATTTTCTGGAACGCACTGTGGAGAATTGGTGTTAATTTTCTATAAACGTTTAGTAGAATCTCCAGTGAAATAATCTGTGCTGAGATACTTTTTGGTTTGGGAGGTTTTGAACTATAAATTCAATTTCCTTAATAGTGACAGGGTCATTCAAAGTATATATTTTATATTAGATGAGTTGTGGTAGTTTGTATCTTTTGAGGAATTGGTCCATTTCTTCAAGTTGTCAAATTTATGTGTGTAGAGTTGTTCATAGTATTCCCCTATCTTGTTGGTATCTTTGAGGTCTATAGTGATATACCTTGTTTTATTCCTGATATTGGTAATTTGCATCCTCTCTCTTTTTTCCTTGTTGGTCTTGCTAGAGGTTTGCCAATTTTATTGATCTTTTCAAATAACCAGCTCTCTGTTCCATTTATTTTCCCTATTACTATTCTGTTTTTAGTTTCACTAATTTCCGTTATTATTTCTATTATTTTCCTTCTTGTGCTGGCTTTGGGTTTATTTTGCTACTCTCTTTCTAGGTTTTTAAGGTGGGAACTTAGATTACTGATTTGAGACTTTCCTGTTTTTCTAATGTGCACATTTAGTGCCGTGAATTTGCCCTCTCAGCACGACTGTAGCTGTGCCCCACAGATTTGGGTGTATTTTATTGTTCACTCAGTTCAATGCACTTTTAAAAAAATTTCTTGAGACTTCCTCTTTGAACTGCGGATTATTTAGGAGTGTGTTGTTTAGTTTCCAAGTGCTTGGAGATTTCCTTGTTATCTTTCCATTATTGATTGCTAGTTTGATTTCATTGTGATAAGAAAACATGCTCTGTGTTATTTTAAGTTGGCTGAGCCTGTTTTATGGCACAGGATTTAGTCCATATTGGTGTATGTTCCACGGGTGCTTGAGGAGGATGTGCATTCTGATGCTGCCGGAGAGTCAAGGTTCTCCAGAAGAACAGAACAAATAATATATAGATATGAAAGGAAATTTCTAGTGGAAATTGGCTCACATGATTACCAAGGCGAAGTCCCGCCACAGGCCATTTGCAAGCTGGCAGATGAAGGGAGCTGGTGGGGTGGCTCCCAGAGAAGCTGGTAGCCTGGCTCAGTCCAAGTCCCAAAGCCCCAGAACCAGGGAAGCTGCCAGTGCAGCCCCCAGTCTGAGGCTGAGGCTGAAGGCAGGAGAGCCCCCGGGAGACCACGGGGAGGCTGTGGCGCGAGTGTCAAAGTCCAGAAGCCAAGGAACCTGCAGTCTGATGTCCAAAGGCAGGAGGAGAAAAAGCATCTGGCTCTGGAAGAGAGAGCGAGAGGAGGCCAGAGGAAGCTGAATATCTATCTCCCTTCTTCTCCTGCTTTGTCCCAGCCCCCACCGGTGGGATGGTGCCACCCACACCGAGGGCAGGCCTCCTCCCTCAGTTCACTGACTCACACGCCAGTCTCCCCCGGAAACACCTTCACAGACACACTCAGCAACAACGCTTCCCCAGCCATCTGGGCATCCCTGAATCTAGTCACGTTGACGTCTAATGTTAGCCATCACAAGTGGAGTGTTCTATAAATGTCAGTTAGATCCTGTTGAATTCTCCTAGAGCCTTGCTAATTTTATGTCAAATTGTTCTGTCAATTGTTGAGAGAGAGAGATGTTGAAGTCTTCAACTGTAATTGTGTATTTGTCTATTTCTCTTCTCAGTTCTGTTAGTTTTTGCTTCCTGTATTTTGCAGCTCCGTTGTTTGGTGCGTTTACATATAGGTTGCTATGTCTTCTTGGCGGACTTACCTTTTTAACATTATATAATTTCCCCTTCTGTCTCTGGTAATCATCTTTGCTCTGTAGTCTATTTTGTCTGATATTAATATAGCCAGCCCTGATTTCCTTTGGTCAATGTTTATATGATATGTTTTCATTCCTTTACTTTCAATCTGCCTATATCACTACATTAGAAGGGCATGTCTTGTAGGAAACCTATATTTGGGTCATGTTTTCTACTCCAACTTGTCGATGTCTGTCTTTTAATTAGTGTAAGTTTAGGTCATCTGTGTTTAAAGTAATTATTGATATGTTAGGGCTTAAGTCTGTCATTTTACTTTTTGTCTTCTGTTTGTTCTCTCTGCTTCTCTTTTCTCTGTTTTTTCTCTCCTGCCTTCTTGTAGGTTACTGGAACATTTTTTAGAAGTTCATTGTGAAGTATCTATAGTGTTTTTGAGTGTATTTCTTTGTCTAGCTCTTAATGGTTTCTCTAGGTATTACATTTACATATATATGACTTATCATAGTCTGTTGGCGTCATCATTTTGCCAGCTTGAGTGAAGCATAAATACCTTACCTCCCTTTACATCCCTTCCCCGGCCCTTTGTCATATAATTGCCTTAAATATTTCTATACATACATTGAGAGTCGCATCAAACAGTGCTATAATTTTTGTTTCAACTGTCAAACATTATTCAGAAAACTCAAGAGGGGAGGAAAATCTACATTTTTGCTTATTGTGTTCTTTCATCCTTCCTGATGTTCCAAAAATTCTTCTTTTATTGTTTTCTTTATATTTAGAGAACAACCTTTGGCCATTCTTATAGGGTAGGTCTGCTGGTGAGAAATTCTCTTAGTTTTCCTTCATCTGATAGTGTCTTGATTTTTTTCTTTAATCTTGATAGGTGTTTTTGTTTGTTTGGTTAGGAATTTTTTTTTTTTTTTTTTGCTGGGTATTCTTTATTCTGATTTTCTTTCAGCATTTGAAAAATATTGTGCCACTTCTTTTTGACCTCCTTGGTTCCTAATTAGAAATTTGTTGTCATTTGTTTTATGTATAATCTTTAGTTTTCAGAAATTTAATTACAGTGTGTCTTGGTGTAGATGTTAGAACCGGTTTCCCTCAGCCCCAGGAACAGATAGGCAGAGTCACCAAGGCTGCCACAGACAAAGGAGTTTATTCGCTAGCTCGAGCTAGGGTCCAAGGCCCAGAGTGCCAACGCAGTGGCCTCTCCATGAGCCAGGACCCGCCCTAGGGTGGGAACTAAGCTTTTATACTCATCAGTGGGTTACATGTACCGGGCACACCATCCCCCCACCCCCCTTTTAGTTCATTTGCTCCTTCAAAAGTGGCTGATAGTGTTGGCTCCTGATTGGCTGGTTTCCAAGCCGGAGATTTGGCTCCTGATTGGCCGGTTTCCAAACCAGGGGTTTGGCTCCTGAATGGCCGGTTTCCAAGCTGGGGGTTTGGCTCCTGATTGGCCGGTTTCCAAGCTGGGAGCTTGGCTCCTGATTGGCCGATTTCTAAGCCGGGGGCTTTCAGTTGTTACCAGCAGCATTCCGGGGAGGGGGAGGGCCTGCGTCAGGGAAACCGAAACTTAGGCCTATCCTATGAGGTCCAGTCTGTCATGGAGTTACTCCTGTTTTCCTTCCTGCTCTACATTCCCCCCCCTTTTTTTTTCCTACGAGCACTCTTGCTCAGACATGGGGCCTCGTGTTTCCCCTTTTTGTAAGCAGGAATCACGGTTCAGCCTCTGGTACTGTTGTCGCAGTACCATCAATTGTACAGTATTGACTCGTTCTTTTACAAAGGTAACTAATCTATTTAAAATACACAGTCCGAAAGTGAGGATGAGCAAAAGCACAATTAGGGGTCCTAATAAAGTTGAAAGCAAAGTAGTCAGCCAAGGGGAGCTATTGAAGCGTGACTCAAACCACCCTTCTCTTTGTTCACGCTCTCGCCTCCGTTTAGCCAGTCCTTCTCTGACTTTAGCCATGGATTCTCTTACTACCCCGGTATGGTCAGCGTAGAAGCAGCACTCTTCCCCTAGGGCCGCACACAGCCCTCCCTGTTGGAGGAGTAGTAGATCTAGTCCCCTCCGGTTCTGCAGCACCACCTCAGATAGTGAGGTCAGTGACTTTTCTAAATGGGAGATGGATTCTTCAATCCTGGATATGTCTTCATCTACAGCGGCCCTCAGGCTATTGAACCCCCTGTGCTGCACCGCTAAGGATGAGATACCTGTCCCTGTTCCTATTGCGCCCAGACCGAAAAGGGTGGCCAAGGTTATTGCTGTAAAGGGCTCTCTTTTTGTAGTTAACCTGGCACCTCCTGTGCCTTTTTCCCATGCATCATATATTATATTTTCTTGGTGGTAGATAACCTTAGGGAACACTAGTACCATCATGCAGACTTCCTCTGACTCATTAAAGACAGACAGGCTAAGGCATGGGGTCAAGCCTGTTTTAGAACAAACCCACCATCCATTGAGTGCCGGAATCACCCATTTTGTTGCTCCATTCTGGTTTATAGATGGGTGGACTTTAACACAAAATTGTGCATGGCTAGGGGGCACCTTCCCTACACAGATTCCATTTCCAGCGACTGCCTGAAGTCTTAGCCCGGGGCCCTTGCGGTCCCACGTGCAGGACCTGGGGGCCTCCTCTCCCGTGCGGTTGAAGGGGGCATC